>NC_053022.1:335237923-335901074 GCF_003073215.2 Triticum urartu
TTCAATTAAAATGACTTTCTGTTGCATTAGCCCAAATCATAGCATATTGCCATGTCATGATCATGCATCATATTGTTGCATTGCATTGATTGTGCTCTCCCTCTCTGTTGCCGGTATTCATCCCCTCTCGATAGACGTGCTTCCGACGATGAGTTCAATGACTCCGATGAAGAGCTATAATATCTTCAGAAGTGCCAGGCAAGCAAAACCCCCTTGTTCATTCCGATACAATCCCACTCTCTCGCTCTTGCTCTCCTTTACTGCATTAGGACAACAATGATTCAACTGTTATATGCTGCGGTAGTTAACCCCTTTCCTTTGCATGACGTGTCATTGCCACAGTAAATAGATGAAACCCACTAGCATGAGTAGGAGTTGTTTGAGCCCTAATGTGCCTACTCATTCATGCTTGTTTGTCATGCCTACTATTGCTTAGAGTTGAGTCAGGTCCGATTCATTCGGGACGAATTGGAACGTGGTGAACATGTCCTACCGTTGAGAGCTAAGTGTGTGAACACGATTTGGTAAAGGTAGCGGTGAGAGGCCATGTAGGAGTACATGGTGGGTTGTCTCATTGCAGCCGTCCTCAGGAACTGAGTTCCGTGTTTGTGATCCATGAACAGTTACTACCACACATTGGGTTCCCGTAACTCGGCCCCTCTCGGCTTATTAATCAACTCGATCTCTGTCCAGGAGTTGCAACTAGTTTCTGGTGTTTGTAGGTAGTGTTAGTAGTCTACCAAGTGGCACCCGGTACAGGTGGGCTTGGGACAGACTAGGCACAGTGGCACGGTGTACCAAGTGGCACCCGGATGGTGGGCTTGGGAACCCTGCTCACATCGTTTGGGGCCGTGAGCGACACCCCGGCCGGATCTTCTTGCGGATGGAACCCGAATAGGCGATAAACCTAGACTAGAGACTTGTTGGTTAGTCAGGTCGTGGCCGACTCCCTCGCCCGGCTTCCGCTTGAAGGTTGCCGAGGTACATGACGTGCACAGGGCGATAAGTGGCGAGAGCGTGTGTGAAGAAGTACACCCCTGCAGGGTTATCATTATCTATTCGAATAGCCAGATTCCTCGGATATGGAAACTTGGACCCCTTGCATAGTTCATAGACAAGTGAAAGTGGATACTCTAAAATGCGCAAGATAAGCGTGAGTGCTATGGATGGCGTTCTCGTAGGGAGACGGGAGCGGATCCATAGTGGAGTATTGATATGGTGAATATGTGGACTCGTGTGCGCCACCTCAAAAGAGTTACTTGCAGTCGTAGTTCAGGTTAGCCACTGAGTCAAAGCTGGCTTGCTGCAGTTAAACTCCACCACCCCCTTTGTTGATACAGATGCATATGTAGTTAGTTCTGATGTAAGTCTTGCTGGGTACATTTGTACTCACGTTTGCTTAATTTATGTTTTGCAGAGAGACTTCAGTCTCGCTAGTAGTTCCACGTGGACTTAGACGTTTAGCTTGTTACCTCAGCTACGATCTTGTGCCCTCGGCAGGATCTGGTAGTTAGTCAGGCTTCTTAGCCTCTTTCATTTGTAGTTGTCTGTACTCAGACAAGTTATGCCGCATGTGCTTGTTGCTTGTATGCTCTGTATGTTGGGTCATGAGACCCATGTTTGTAATGTCTCGCTCCTCGGAGCCTAATGAATAAATACTCTGAGTCATAGAGTCTTGTTGTGATGCCATGTTGTATTGCACATATTGAGCATATTGTGTGTATGATTGAAATGCTTGGTATGTGTGGGATCCGACAACCTAGTTGTTTATCCTTGGTAGCCTCTCTTATGGGGAAATGTAGTCTTGTGCTTCCATGAGCCATAGTAGTCCGCTACAGCCCGGTTCACCGGAGTCCTGCTAGCCCAGCACTACTGCTCCGGAACACTTGACTGGCCGGCATGTGATTCACTTTGTTCCTGTGTCTGTCCCTCCGGGGAAATGTCATGCGGTGACATCCGGAGTCCTGCCTAGCCTGCTACAGCCCGGTTCACCGGAGTCCTGTTAGCCCAGTGCTACAACCCGGATTCACACGCTGCTGACCGACATGCTCGATGTTGATTCATGTATGCCTGTCCCCGTAAGTTAGTGCCACTTTGGGTTCATGACTAGTCATGTCGGCCCAGGTTCTCTGTCATATGGATGCTAGCGACACTATCATATACGTGAGCCAAAAGGCGCAAACGGTCCCGGGCCATGGTAAGGCGACACCCATGGGAATACCGTGCGTGAGGCCGCAAAGTGATATGAGGTGTTACCGGCTGGATCGATGTGACTTGGAATCGGGGTCCTGACAGCTTTGGTATCAGAGCTTGACTGCCTGTAGGATTACCAAGCCAAACCGGTCAAAGTCGTGTCTAGAAATGCTTTAGTTATATAAGGGAATTGATTGTGGAAGGGAACGTAAGGCTCTTTTTACTCCTTATCCTCATGACCTTCTAATCTGAGTCATCTTATCTTTTCTACGGGGTTAAGAACTAGGCTTCTCTTCTATCTATCAGGATGACGAGTTACTAATCCATAACTTATAGGATTGTTGGTTTCAGGCCTCAGTTCAATTCCTCCTACTTCTGTGTATCGTCAGTGGGTCTCGGACCTTGATATTGTGATGTTGAGTGGTTATACCACCATTTTTCCGGATGTCTCAAATCTTTTTGAGCATTTACAGCCGTTATGCTGCCCGAGTCATTCCAGGTTTCTAAATAATCTGATGCATTTGCAAATCCTTCCTCCGTTCCTGATGTCCTTTTGGTCAGAATAAGCACACTAACCGGTGCATTGAGGTACTCTATTGCCTCGTTATATATGTTGGGGCTATTATTATGACCCTAGGTGTTTTAGGGAGTCACCTAGTAATCTAGCCATGTTTTGTGTTCCCGGTGTGATGATTCTGGCCACCATTCTCCAAAGCATCCCGTGATGCCATTTAGTAGTAGGTATTCTACTCCTGGGTTCTTGACCCAAGATTCACTCTACTTACCTCGTGTGGATAGTGTTGCTCGTACCTTTAGGATATTAGTAACCTTTGCAATAGTCCTCGAGGTCCGTGGTATTTCCTTCTTCCAAATACCATGAACCATTAAGGCAGAAGTTCTTTGAACCAAAAGCTCACAATCGGAGTACTCTTGAGGAGTTCTCCATCCATAATTGTGATTCTGCCAGTTCTACCTTTCTGCATGGGTTATCTGGAAGAAACCTGTTGAACTTGGTTCGACATATTAATCTATGCATCCGCAACTCAAAAAGATACTTGTCCCCTTGAGTTGTCCCTCTTCATTTGTATTCCGACCATCATCTATCAATTGATAGTCAAGAGTATGCGTGCATTCGTTCATCGGTGCCTATCATTCTTGTGGTCCGTCAAGCCATTCTATTCTGGAATGACTAGGAGAAACAAACTCTAGTACCTTATCCATTTCTAGGATTGGGTCAAAGCAGATGTAATCCGCAGATCCAAATGCCAATCTAGCTTTTGCTCCATTCTACCGTGGAGTGTCACCTTCTCTCTTATCAAGAATGTCATGACAATTGCACCACCTCTTATGAATTCTTGATTTAGTGATACTTCCTGCCATCATTGTTCATTCCTCGGTCCCGTGTTGTTGTAACCGGAATGCCGACAAGTGAATTGTGATGTGTGAAATCAATACTCCGAGCAACTCGTTGCTTTGTAGTTAATGGACGATATTCTTGTTCTTAGCGTGTTGGTTACTAAATCATCATTCTAAGATAGATTGTGCTACCTAGCCCTTATTTCGGTGCACTCTTCGATCAATGAGTTAGTATTATTCAATCCCTTGCTTATTTGATCATATCGTCTTGCTCTGAAACGCAAGATTGTTCTCGAGCTTAGTGACATATCGGTGGTTCGTGATGTTCTGAATATCTTCTCGGAAGTATTACCAGGTTGTCACCTGACCGCTATGTTGAGTTCGTGATCATGTTGGTTTTCCTACAAACCACCTATTCTCCAAGAATCTGTGTTGGATACCCCTGTGCTAGTTGGTTAAGCCAAACAACAACTTGGAGAGTTGGAAGATAAAAGCTTGTCTGACTTAGTTCGTGTCAAGGGATATCTTTTGTGTGTGTGTGTTGAAGAAAGATGATATCTTCATCGATTGGTCCTCGTGATTAGTTGTTGGACCTATTGTCTTGTCAAAACTTTGATTTGAGTACGGGCTATCACCAAATCAAATCAGAACCAATGATGTTCGTCATGTTGTCTTACTCGTGGTTAATCCCTCGAGCATACACCATCAAATCTTTTGGTCTGACCAATACTATCACATTGTTCACATAATGGTAGAATTCCAGTAATATGGAAATTCCGATGAGTTGTTGTTGAGCCCATCAGTAGCATCTTGTCTCCTCCATGATTCATGTTGAACATCTAAGTTAGCGTTGGAAACATTGAAAGCATTTATTCATGCTATCCCATGAAGCATATGTTTGGATGAAAGAAGTGACTACCTATGATTCACGTGCATTTGGTGAAAGTTGCCGCCGTGAATTTGAGAAAGTAGTTTTGCTTCCTCTGGAATCATCCCAAGTTAGTCATGCACGTGTGAAGTATTCTGTGGTCTGGAGACTTGCAACCTTCATTCCATATGTATCCCTAGCACAGCAAGCCACTGATTGACTTGTTCTAGGAGAAGAAGTTCCTTCTTAAGAGCTAATCATGACTTAAGTAAGGACTTTGCTATCCTTGATGATGGTTCCCAACCAGAACTCGGCAGTGTTTGTTGTAAGACTTCCATGTGGTCATGCTTGTCTTGGACAACGTGTTCACATGTGTGTAGCAGAACCAGCTCATATTTTGGAGCTTGCTATCATAGTCCATTTCTCGAGAATCTCGCAACGTTATCTCGTCGACTTATGTTGCAAACTTTCTTTTGTAGACATGTTGAGTCTGAAGTATCCTGTTACTAACCAGATCTGAATCTCAGGCAGATATGATGGTTGGAACATTCCCACCATTTGCATTTTGTTCCCAGCTTGCACCCCATTGTGCCAATCCTACCATGGGTTGCCCTCTCGGTAATTACTACTCAGGATTATCTTTAAAGTGGGCTTACCATGGGTCCATCCATCTCCAATGATAAGCAAAATCATCCATTGCGTTGTCTTCAACAAGCGAGTCCACATCATCCATTCTAGTTGGAGTATGCCATTCTTTGAACCCCTTCGAACGATCGATTGTGATTACCTCAGGCTGGTATAAAGAGTTTCAATGATCTCCGTATCAAAAGTAATTCTTTTGCCACTTAAGGGAATAAATCTACGAGTCATCTCCCCTAAGGTGTCCCGTTATGGAATCATGGCAATTACCTCCTTGCTACTTTGAAACCATGCACCATCCTACTCCAGCGTGGAATTGTTGCCTACCAATTTGAAGCCTTGTCATCTATTACCTCCCATCTCTCTCGATGTGTGTTTTGTGTCTCAGCCCAAGAGATGTTTCAATGTCTCACTCCATGAGTTGATCTTGAGTTGCTTGATTGTTGCTTGATCGTTTCCTGTAGAGTTTCCTTCCTTTGTCATCGTGTTGGATGAAGATCTCGAAGATAAAGACGTCAAGAGCAATGTGATGCAATATATCGATATCTTCGAGAAGGGCAGTTGGATCGAGAAGACTGTGATAGTTTTGTGACCCCCTTTGTCTTCTTACTCCACTTCTTGAATCTCAGGACGAGATTCTTGTTTAGTAGGGGTGAGCTGTCACATCCCTAGTTCTGGTATGCACTAGGCTAGCCTTTCATGTGGGCATCATGTTTAAATTTCAATGAATTTGAATAGGGGACTATTCAAACCCTAGCACCAGATCAAATCAAATAGGTTCAACATAAAATCATTTTCAATAAACCCAAATTGCCCTTTGAAAATGTTCATGATTTATGATAAAGGTGAAAACCTCTGCCAAAAATGATGAGCATATTTCTTGGACATTTATGGATTTTTGAGTTAAATTATATTGTATTTGAATTGGAGCATTTAATGCCTATAAATATTTTAAATGCTTCAATACTTCTGAAAACAATTGGGGGCTGTTGGAAATAATTCAAATAGTGTCCACAATTTTTGTCAAAATTTTACAAAATGAGTTAGTATTTTTACTAATTCAAAACAAATCAATATAAATAGAAAACAGAAACAAAAGTAGAAAGGCAGAGAGGGAAAGAAACCCACCTAACTTACCGCAGCCCATTTAGTCGGCCCGCTACTGTGCAGCCCACCTGCCAATCATATTCTCCACCGCGCCAGTAGACATGGCGCGTGTGCTCGACACACGCGCGCTCACCGCATGCCACGCAGCAGCTACCTGGCTGCCTCCTGAGACACGTCGACGACGCGGGCTACTTCGCCGCTGCCGTCCGCATCGAGCCATCCCTCTCTGCTCACTTTCCCCTTGTCCCACCGCTTCTTCCCCCCGATGCCGAAGCCGCCACGAGCAGGCCACCGCAGTTCTCGCAGCCACCGCCGCCGCCTCACTGAACCACCATGTCCAGGAGGTTCCCCGCGTCTCCCTCGACCTCTCTGCTGAAGCACGTGACCGCGGGCGCCCCGAAATGTCGCCCTCGAGCTCGTCACCGCCGCATCTGCTCGCCGGACTTCATCGACGATTCACCACCTACCGGTCCTCCCCAAGCCCGCTGAGCCTCCCCGTCGAACCACCATGTGCCGTGCTACCTTTCCACTCTGTTTCCCTCGTCGGATACGTGCCGTAGCTACCGCTCCCATCAGCTCCCGAGCTCGCCGCCGCCGGCCACAACGCCACCGCGACCACAACTGTTGTCGCCCGCGTCCGAGCCCGTTAACTTTCTGAGAAGCTCCCCAGCAAGCCAAATCCACCACCCGCACCTCCTACCGTGCACTGCAGCCCCTCCAGCCCAACCCCGTGCTCTGACCGCCTCCCAAGTGGTCACCGCCGTCGACCCCAGCCTCCCTTCGCCCAGCTGCGTGCACCCCTGGATGGGGGCGAGCGAGGGCTCCCCCCTGGTGCCCTCAGCGCGGCAAGCTGCAGCCTCTAGCACCACTCTGACGAGCTGCGCCGCGTATGTGTGTCGCCGGCGACTAACCCCGGCGGCTGCCGACGTGGCCGTCATTAGACTAGGGACTAATTAACCATATTAGTTAACACTAGTCACTGACAGTGGGTCCCAGTTTGTTAGTTTACTGGTTAACCAAAACAGTTAGGCTAATTAGCAAAACCAGTGGACACATGCGTCAGCTTTGACCGAGCTGACGTGGACCTTGACCGGCCCCACCTGTTAGTGACCCAAGCCAGCACTGTTACCCTGACCAGTGGGCCCCACTGGTCAGGTTTGACCCAGAACATCTCAGTTGACCTGCTGACGTCATAGCTATGTCATGCTGACGCAGTAAATCATTTTCTGGATTTTAAATAATTTAGAAAATTGCAGATAATGTCCAAAACTTCAAAAATATATAATAATTCAACTGTAACTCCAAATCAAATAAATTATATATGTAAAATTATCAGAAAAATTCAAGGAATCCATCTGTACCATTTTCATGCATGTGTGAGCAAGTTAACCTCACTGTTTAGGATGAAACATGATAAGGGCAAATTTTCATAATAGACTTGGAGTTGGAATTTGATATAGTTTTGAATTCCACTTCAATTAAAATGACTTTCTGTTGCATTAGCCCAAATCATAGCATATTGCCATGTCATGATCATGCATCATATTGTTGCATTGCATTGATTGTGCTCTCCCTCTCTGTTGCCGGTATTCATCCCCTCTCGATAGACGTGCTTCCGACGATGAGTTCAATGACTCCGATGAAGAGCTATAATATCTTCAGAAGTGCCAGGCAAGCAAAACCCCCTTGTTCATTCCGATACAATCCCACTCTCTCGCTCTTGCTCTCCTTTACTGCATTAGGACAACAATGATTCAACTGTTATATGCTGCGGTAGTTAACCCCTTTCCTTTGCATGACGTGTCATTGCCACAGTAAATAGATGAAACCCACTAGCATGAGTAGGAGTTGTTTGAGCCCTAATGTGCCTACTCATTCATGCTTGTTTGTCATGCCTACTATTGCTTAGAGTTGAGTCAGGTCCGATTCATTCGGGACGAATTGGAACGTGGTGAACATGTCCTACCGTTGAGAGCTAAGTGTGTGAACACGATTTGGTAAAGGTAGCGGTGAGAGGCCATGTAGGAGTACATGGTGGGTTGTCTCATTGCAGCCGTCCTCAGGAACTGAGTTCCGTGTTTGTGATCCATGAACAGTTACTACCACACATTGGGTTCCCGTAACTCGGCCCCTCTCGGCTTATTAATCAACTCGATCTCTGTCCAGGAGTTGCAACTAGTTTCTGGTGTTTGTAGGTAGTGTTAGTAGTCTACCAAGTGGCACCCGGTACAGGTGGGCTTGGGACAGACTAGGCACAGTGGCACGGTGTACCAAGTGGCACCCGGATGGTGGGCTTGGGAACCCTGCTCACATCGTTTGGGGCCGTGAGCGACACCCCGGCCGGATCTTCTTGCGGATGGAACCCGAATAGGCGATAAACCTAGACTAGAGACTTGTTGGTTAGTCAGGTCGTGGCCGACTCCCTCGCCCGGCTTCCGCTTGAAGGTTGCCGAGGTACATGACGTGCACAGGGCGATAAGTGGCGAGAGCGTGTGTGAAGAAGTACACCCCTGCAGGGTTATCATTATCTATTCGAATAGCCAGATTCCTCGGATATGGAAACTTGGACCCCTTGCATAGTTCATAGACAAGTGAAAGTGGATACTCTAAAATGCGCAAGATAAGCGTGAGTGCTATGGATGGCGTTCTCGTAGGGAGACGGGAGCGGATCCATAGTGGAGTATTGATATGGTGAATATGTGGACTCGTGTGCGCCACCTCAAAAGAGTTACTTGCAGTCGTAGTTCAGGTTAGCCACTGAGTCAAAGCTGGCTTGCTGCAGTTAAACTCCACCACCCCCTTTGTTGATACAGATGCATATGTAGTTAGTTCTGATGTAAGTCTTGCTGGGTACATTTGTACTCACGTTTGCTTAATTTATGTTTTGCAGAGAGACTTCAGTCTCGCTAGTAGTTCCGCTTGGACTTCGATGTTTAGCTTGTTACCTCAGCTACGATCTTGTGCCTTGGGAGGGTCTTGTAGTTAGTCAGGCTTCTTAGCTTTTTTCATTTGTAGTTGTCTGTACTCAGACATGTTATGCCGCATGTGCTTTTGCTTGTATGCTCTGTATGTTGGGTCGTGAGACCCATGTTTGTAATGTCTCGCTCCTCGGAGCCTAATGAATAAGTACTTGAGTCGTAGAGTTTTGTTGTGATGCCATGTTGTATTGCACATATTGAGCATATTGTGTGTATGATTGAAATGCTTGGTATGTGTGGGATCCGACAACCTAGTTGTTTATCCTTGGTAGCCTCTCTTATGGGAAATGTAGTCTTGTGCTTCCATGAGCCATAGTAGTCCGCTACAGCCCGGTTCACCGGAGTCCTGCTAGCCCAGCACTACTGCTCCGGAACACTTGACTGGCCGGCATGTGATTCACTTTGTTCCTGTGTCTGTCCCTCCGGGGAAATGTCATGCGGTGACATCCGGAGTCCTGCCTAGCCTGCTACAGCCCGGTTCCCGGAGTCCTGTTAGCCCAGTGCTATAGCCCGGATTCGCACGCTGCTGACCGACATGCTCGATGTTGATTCATGTATGCCTGTCCCCGTAAGTTAGTGCCACTTTGGGTTCATGACTAGTCGTGTCGGCCCGGGTTCTCTGTCATATGGATGCTAGCGACACTATCATATACGTGAGCCAAAAGGCGGAAACGGTCCCGGGCCATGGTAAGGCGACACCCGTGGGAATACCGTGTGTGAGGCCGCAAAGTGATATGAGGTGTTACCGGCTGGATCGATGTGACTTGGAATCGGGGTCCTGACAGCTTTGGTATCAGAGCTTGACTGCCTGTAGGATTACCAAGCCAAACCGGTCAAAGTCGTGTCTAGAAATGCTTTAGTTATATAAGGGAATTGATTGTGGAAGGGAACGTAAGGCTCTTTTTACTCCTTATCCTCATGACCTTCTAATCTGAGTCATCTTATCTTTTCTACGGGGTTAAGAACTAGGCTTCTCTTCTATCTATCAGGATGACGAGTTACTAATCCATAACTTATAGGATTGTTGGTTTCAGGCCTCAGTTCAATTCCTCCTACTTCTGTGTATCGTCAGTGGGTCTCGGACCTTGATATTGTGATGTTGAGTGGTTATACCACCATTTTTCCGGATGTCTCAAATCTTTTTGAGCATTTACAGCCGTTATGCTGTCCGAGTCATTCCAGGTTTCTAAATAATCTGATGCATTTGCAAATCCTTCCTCCGTTCCTGATGTCCTTTTGGTCAGATTAAGCACACTAACCGGTGCATTGAGGTACTCTATTGCCTCGTTATATATGTTGGGGCTATTATTATGACCCTAGGTGTTTTAGGGAGTCACCTAGTAATCTAGCCATGTTTTGTGTTCCCGGTGTGATGATTCTGGCCACCATTCTCCAAAGCATCCCGTGATGCCATTTAGTAGTAGGTATTCTACTCCTGGGTTCTTGACCCAAGATTCACTCTACTTACCTCGTGTGGATAGTGTTGCTCGTACCTTTAGGATATTAGTAACCTTTGCGATAGTCCTCGAGGTCCGTGGTATTTCCTTCTTCCAAATACCATGAACCATTAAGGCAGAAGTTCTTTGAACCAAAAGCTCACAATCGGAGTACTCTTGAGGAGTTCTCCATCCATAATTGTGATTCTGCCAGTTCTACCTTTCTGCATGGGTTATCTGGAAGAAACCTGTTGAACTTGGTTCGACATATTAATCTATGCATCCGCAACTCAAAAAGATACTTGTCCCCTTGAGTTGTCCCTCTTCATTTGTATTCCGACCATCATCTATCAATTGATAGTCAAGAGTATGCGTGCATTCGTTCATCGGTGCCTATCATTCTTGTGGTCCGTCAAGCCATTCTATTCTGGAATGACTAGGAGAAACAAACTCCAGTACCTTATCCATTTCTAGGATTGGGTCAAAGCAGATGTAATCCGCAGATCCAAATGCCAATCTAGCTTTTGCTCCATTCTACCGTGGAGTGTCACCTTCTCTCTTATCAAGAATGTCATGACAATTGCACCACCTCTTATGAATTCTTGATTTAGTGATACTTCCTGCCATCATTGTTCATTCCTCGGTCCCGTGTTGTTGTAACCGGAATGCCGACAAGTGAATTGTGATGTGTGAAATCAATACTCCGAGCAACTCGTTGCTTTGTAGTTAATGGACGATATTCTTGTTCTTAGCGTGTTGGTTACTAAATCATCATTCTAAGATAGATTGTGCTACCTAGCCCTTATTTCGGTGCACTCTTCGATCAATGAGTTAGTATTATTCAATCCCTTGCTTATTTGATCATATCGTCTTGCTCTGAAACGCAAGATTGTTCTCGAGCTTAGTGACATATCGGTGGTTCGTGATGTTCTGAATATCTTCTCGGAAGTATTACCAGGTTGTCACCTGACCGCTATGTTGAGTTCGTGATCATGTTGGTTTTCCTACAAACCACCTATTCTCCAAGAATCTGTGTTGGATACCCCTGTGCTAGTTGGTTAAGCCAAACAACAACTTGGAGAGTTGGAAGATAAAAGCTTGTCTGACTTAGTTCGTGTCAAGGGATATCTTTTGTGTGTGTGTGTTGAAGAAAGATGATATCTTCATCGATTGGTCCTCGTGATTAGTTGTTGGACCTATTGTCTTGTCAAAACTTTGATTTGAGTACGGGCTATCACCAAATCAAATCAGAACCAATGATGTTCGTCATGTTGTCTTACTCGTGGTTAATCCCTCGAGCATACACCATCAAATCTTTTGGTCTGACCAATACTATCACATTGTTCACATAATGGTAGAATTCCAGTAATATGGAAATTCCGATGAGTTGTTGTTGAGCCCATCAGTAGCATCTTGTCTCCTCCATGATTCATGTTGAACATCTAAGTTAGCGTTGGAAACATTGAAAGCATTTATTCATGCTATCCCATGAAGCATATGTTTGGATGAAAGAAGTGACTACCTATGATTCACGTGCATTTGGTGAAAGTTGCCGCCGTGAATTTGAGAAAGTAGTTTTGCTTCCTCTGGAATCATCCCAAGTTAGTCATGCACGTGTGAAGTATTCTGTGGTCTGGAGACTTGCAACCTTCATTCCATATGTATCCCTAGCACAGCAAGCCACTGATTGACTTGTTCTAGGAGAAGAAGTTCCTTCTTAAGAGCTAATCATGACTTAAGTAAGGACTTTGCTATCCTTGATGATGGTTCCCAACCAGAACTCGGCAGTGTTTGTTGTAAGACTTCCATGTGGTCATGCTTGTCTTGGACAACGTGTTCACATGTGTGTAGCAGAACCAGCTCATATTTTGGAGCTTGCTATCATAGTCCATTTCTCGAGAATCTCGCAACGTTATCTCGTCGACTTATGTTGCAAACTTTCTTTTGTAGACATGTTGAGTCTGAAGTATCCTGTTACTAACCAGATCTGAATCTCAGGCAGATATGATGGTTGGAACATTCCCACCATTTGCATTTTGTTCCCAGCTTGCACCCCATTGTGCCAATCCTACCATGGGTTGCCCTCTCGGTAATTACTACTCAGGATTATCTTTAAAGTGGGCTTACCATGGGTCCATCCATCTCCAATGATAAGCAAAATCATCCATTGCGTTGTCTTCAACAAGCGAGTCCACATCATCCATTCTAGTTGGAGTATGCCATTCTTTGAACCCCTTCGAACGATCGATTGTGATTACCTCAGGCTGGTATAAAGAGTTTCAATGATCTCCGTATCAAAAGTAATTCTTTTGCCACTTAAGGGAATAAATCTACGAGTCATCTCCCCTAAGGTGTCCCGTTATGGAATCATGGCAATTACCTCCTTGCTACTTTGAAACCATGCACCATCCTACTCCAGCGTGGAATTGTTGCCTACCAATTTGAAGCCTTGTCATCTATTACCTCCCATCTCTCTCGATGTGTGTTTTGTGTCTCAGCCCAAGAGATGTTTCAATGTCTCACTCCATGAGTTGATCTTGAGTTGCTTGATTGTTGCTTGATCGTTTCCTGTAGAGTTTCCTTCCTTTGTCATCGTGTTGGATGAAGATCTCGAAGATAAAGACGTCAAGAGCAATGTGATGCAATATATCGATATCTTCGAGAAGGGCAGTTGGATCGAGAAGACTGTGATAGTTTTGTGACCCCCTTTGTCTTCTTACTCCACTTCTTGAATCTCAGGACGAGATTCTTGTTTAGTAGGGGTGAGCTGTCACATCCCTAGTTCTGGTATGCACTAGGCTAGCCTTTCATGTGGGCATCATGTTTAAATTTCAATGAATTTGAATAGGGGACTATTCAAACCCTAGCACCAGATCAAATCAAATAGGTTCAACATAAAATCATTTTCAATAAACCCAAATTGCCCTTTGAAAATGTTCATGATTTATGATAAAGGTGAAAACCTCTGCCAAAAATGATGAGCATATTTCTTGGACATTTATGGATTTTTGAGTTAAATTATATTGTATTTGAATTGGAGCATTTAATGCCTATAAATATTTTAAATGCTTCAATACTTCTGAAAACAATTGGGGGCTGTTGGAAATAATTCAAATAGTGTCCACAATTTTTGTCAAAATTTTACAAAATGAGTTAGTATTTTTACTAATTCAAAACAAATCAATATAAATAGAAAACAGAAACAAAAGTAGAAAGGCAGAGAGGGAAAGAAACCCACCTAACTTACCGCAGCCCATTTAGTCGGCCCGCTACTGTGCAGCCCACCTGCCAATCATATTCTCCACCGCGCCAGTAGACATGGCGCGTGTGCTCGACACACGCGCGCTCACCGCATGCCACGCAGCAGCTACCTGGCTGCCTCCTGAGACACGTCGACGACGCGGGCTACTTCGCCGCTGCCGTCCGCATCGAGCCATCCCTCTCTGCTCACTTTCCCCTTGTCCCACCGCTTCTTCCCCCCGATGCCGAAGCCGCCACGAGCAGGCCACCGCAGTTCTCGCAGCCACCGCCGCCGCCTCACTGAACCACCATGTCCAGGAGGTTCCCCGCGTCTCCCTCGACCTCTCTGCTGAAGCACGTGACCGCGGGCGCCCCGAAATGTCGCCCTCGAGCTCGTCACCGCCGCATCTGCTCGCCGGACTTCATCGACGATTCACCACCTACCGGTCCTCCCCAAGCCCGCTGAGCCTCCCCGTCGAACCACCATGTGCCGTGCTACCTTTCCACTCTGTTTCCCTCGTCGGATACGTGCCGTAGCTACCGCTCCCATCAGCTCCCGAGCTCGCCGCCGCCGGCCACAACGCCACCGCGACCACAACTGTTGTCGCCCGCGTCCGAGCCCGTTAACTTTCTGAGAAGCTCCCCAGCAAGCCAAATCCACCACCCGCACCTCCTACCGTGCACTGCAGCCCCTCCAGCCCAACCCCGTGCTCTGACCGCCTCCCAAGTGGTCACCGCCGTCGACCCCAGCCTCCCTTCGCCCAGCTGCGTGCACCCCTGGATGGGGGCGAGCGAGGGCTCCCCCCTGGTGCCCTCAGCGCGGCAAGCTGCAGCCTCTAGCACCACTCTGACGAGCTGCGCCGCGTATGTGTGTCGCCGGCGACTAACCCCGGCGGCTGCCGACGTGGCCGTCATTAGACTAGGGACTAATTAACCATATTAGTTAACACTAGTCACTGACAGTGGGTCCCAGTTTGTTAGTTTACTGGTTAACCAAAACAGTTAGGCTAATTAGCAAAACCAGTGGACACATGCGTCAGCTTTGACCGAGCTGACGTGGACCTTGACCGGCCCCACCTGTTAGTGACCCAAGCCAGCACTGTTACCCTGACCAGTGGGCCCCACTGGTCAGGTTTGACCCAGAACATCTCAGTTGACCTGCTGACGTCATAGCTATGTCATGCTGACGCAGTAAATCATTTTCTGGATTTTAAATAATTTAGAAAATTGCAGATAATGTCCAAAACTTCAAAAATATATAATAATTCAACTGTAACTCCAAATCAAATAAATTATATATGTAAAATTATCAGAAAAATTCAAGGAATCCATCTGTACCATTTTCATGCATGTGTGAGCAAGTTAACCTCACTGTTTAGGATGAAACATGATTAGGGAAAAATTTCATAATAGATTTGGAGTTGGAATTTGATATAGTTTTGAATTCCACTTCAATTAAAATGACTTTCTGTTGCATTAGCCCAAATCATAGCATATTTCCATGTCATGATCATGCATCATATTGTTGCATTGCATTGATTGTGCTCTCCCTCTCTGTTGCCGGTAATCGTCCCCTCTCGATAGACGTGCTTCCGATGATGAGTTCGATGACACCGATGAAGAGCTATAATATCTTCAGAAGTGCCAGGCAAGCAAAACCCCCTTGTTCATTCTGATACAATCCCACTCTCTCGCTCTTGCTCTCTTTTACTTCATTAGGACAACAACGATTCAACTGTTATATGCTGCCGTAGTTAACCCCTTTCCTTTGCATGACATGTCATTGCCACAGTAAATAGATGAAACCCACTAGCATGAGTAGGAGTTGTTTGAGCCCTGGTGTGCCTACTCATTCATGCTTGTTTGTCATGCCTGCTATTGCTTAGAGTTGAGTCAGGTCCGATTCATCGGGGACGAATTGGAACGTGGTGAACATGTCCTACCGTTGAGAGCTAAGTGTGTGAACACGATTTGGTAAAGGTAGCGGTGAGAGGCCATGTAGGAGTACATGGTGGGTTGTCTCATTGCAGCCATCCTCAGGAACTGAGTTCCGTGTTTGTGATCCATGGACAGTTACTACCACACATTGGGTTCCAGTAACTCGGCCCCTCTCGGCTTATTAATCAACTCGATCTCTGTCTAGGAGTTGAAACTAGTTTCTGGTGTTTGTAGGTAGTGTTAGTAGTCTACCAAGTGGCACCCGGTATAGGTGGGCTTGGGACAGACTAGGCACAGTGGCACGGTGTACCAAGTGGCACCCGGATGGTGGGCTTGGGAACCCTACTCACATCATTTGGGGCCGTGAGCGACACCCCGGCCGGATCTCCTTGTGGATGGAACCCGAATAGGCGATAAACCTAGACTAGAGACTTGTTGGTTAGTCAGGTCGTGGACGAATCCCTCGCCCGGCTTCCGCTTGAAGGTTGCCGAGGTACATGACGTGTACAGGGCGATAAGTGGCAAGAGCGTGTGTGAAAAAGTACACCCCTGCAGGGTTATCATTATCTATTCGAATAGCCGGATTCCTCGGATATGGAAACTTGGACCCCTTGCATAGTTCATAGACAAGTGAAAGTGGATACTCTAAAATGCGCAAGATAAGCGTGAGTGCTATGGATGGCGTTCTTGTAGGGAGACGGGAGCGGATCCATAGTGGAGTATTGATATGGTGAATATGTGGACTCGTGGGCGCCACCTCAAAAGGGTTATTTGCAGTCGTAGTTCAGGTTAGCCACTGAGTCAAAGCTGGCTTGCTGCAGTTAAACTCCACCACCCCCTTTGTTGATACAGATGCATATGTAGTTAGTTCTGATGTAAGTCTTGCTGGGTACATTTGTACTCACGTTTGCTTAATTTATGTTTTGCAGAGAGACTTCAGTCTCGCTAGTAGTTCCACGTGGACTTCGACGTTTAGCTTGTTACCTCAGCTACGATCTTGTGCCCTCGGCAGGATCTGGTAGTTAGTTAGGCTTCTTAGCCTTTTTCATTTGTAGTTGTCTGTACTCAGACAAGTTATGCTTCCGCATGTGCTTGTTGCTTGTATGCTCTGTATGTTGGGTCATGAGACCCATGTTTGTAATGTCTCGCTCCTCGGAGCCTAATGAATAAATACTCTGAGTCGTAGAGTCTTGTTGTGATGCCATGTTGTATTGCACATATTGAGCATATTGTGTATATGATTGAAATGCTTGGTATGTGTGGGATCCGACAACCTAGTTGTTTATCCTTGGTAGCCTCTCTTATGGGGAAATGTAGTCTTGTGCTTCCATGAGCCATAGTAGTCCGCTACAGCCCGGTTCACTGGAGTCCTGCTAGCCTAGCACTACTGCTCCGGAACACTTGACTGGCCGGCATGTGATTCACTTCGTTCCTCTATCTGTCCCTTCGGGGAAATGTCATGCGGTGACATCCGGAGTCCTGCCTAGCCTGCTACAGCCCGGTTCACTGGAGTCCTGTTAGCCCAGTGCTACAGCCCGGATTCACATGCTGCTGACCGACATGATCAATGTTGATTCATGTATGCCTGTCCCCGTAAGTTAGTGCCACTTTGGGTTCATGACTAGTCATGTCGGCCCGGGTTCTCTGTCATATGGATGCTAGCGACACTATCATATATGTGAGCCAAAAGGCGCAAACGGTCCCGGGCCATGGTAAGGCGACACCCATGGGAATACCGCGCGTGAGGCTGCAAAGTGATATGAGGTGTTACCGGCTGGATCGATGTGACTTGGAATCGGGGTCCTGACATTGCGAACCGTGCCTCATGGGTAAGATGACTAAAACGCCGTTCTCCGGTACTATGGAGAGAGCAACAGATTTGTTGGAAATCATACATACAGATGTATGTGGCCCAATGAATGTTGAGGCTCGTGGCGGATATCGTTATTTTCTCACCTTCACAGATGATTTAAGTAGATATGGGTATATCTACTTAATGAAACATAAGTCTGAAACATTTGAAAAGTTCAAAGAATTTCAGAGTGAAGTTGAAAATCATCGTAACAAGAAAATAAAGTTTCTATGATCTGATCGTGGAGGAGAATATTTGAGTTACGAGTTTGGTCTACATTTGAAATAATGCGGAATAGTTTCGCAACTCATGCCACCCGGAACACCACAGTGTAATGGTGTGTCCGAACGTCGTAATCGTACTTTATTAGATATGGTGCGATCTATGATGTCTCTTACTGATTTACCGTTATCGTTTTGGGGTTATGCTTTAGAGACGGCTGCATTCGCGTTAAATAGGACACCATCGAAATCCATTGAGACGACGCCTTATGAACTTTGGTTTGGCAAGAAACCAAAGTTGTCGTTTCTGAAAGTTTGGGGCTGCGATGCTTATGTGAAAAAGCTTCAACCTGATAAGCTCAAACCCAAATTGGAGAAATGTGTCTTCATAGGATACCCAAAGGAGACTGTTGGGTACACCTTCTATCACAGATCCGAAGGCAAAACTTTTGTTGCTAAATTCGGAGTTTTTCTAGAGAAGGAGTTTCTCTCTAAAGAAGCGAGTGGGAGAAAAGTAGAACTTGATGAGTTAACTGTACCTGCTCCCTTATTGGAAAGTAGTACATCACAGAAACCGGTTTCTGTGACACCTACACCAATTAGTGATGAAGCTAATGATAATGATCATGAACTTCAGATCAAGTTACTACCGAACCTCGTAGATCAACCAGAGTAAGATCCGCACCAGAGTGGTACGGTAATCCTGTTCTGGAAGTCACGCTACTAGATCATGATGAACCTACGAACTATGAAGAAGCGATGGTGAGCCCAGATTCTGCAAAATGGCTAGAAGCCATGAAATCTGAGATGGGATCCATGTATGAGAACAAAGTGTGGACTTTGGTTGACTTGCCCTTTGATCGGCAAGCAATTGAGAATAAATGGATCGTGAAGAAGAAGACTGACGCTGACGGTAATGTTACTGTCTACAAAGCTTGACTTGTTGCAAAAGGTTTTCGACAAGTTCAAGGGATTGACTACGATGAGACCTTCTCACCCGTAGCGATACTTAAGTCTGTCCGAATCATGTTAGCAATTGCCGCATTTTATGATTATGAAATTTGGTAAATGGATGTCAAAACTGCATTCCTGAATGGATTTCTGGAAGAAGAGTTGTATATGATGCAACCAGAAGGTTTTGTCGATCCAAAGGGAGCTAACAAAGTGTGCAAGCTCCAGCGATCCATTTATGGACTGGTGCAAGCCTCTCGGAGTTGGAATAAATGCTTTGATAGTGTGATCGAAGCATTTGGTTTTGTACAGACTTTTGGAGAAGCCTGTATTTACAAGAAAGTGAGTGGGAGCTCTGTAGCATTTCTGATATTATATGTGGATGACATATTGCTGATTGGTAATGATATAGAATTTCTGGATAGCATAAAGGGATACTTGAATAAGAGTTTTTCAATGAAAGACCTTGGTGAAGCTGCTTACATATTGGGCATTAAGATCTATAGAGATAATTCAATACGCTTAATTGGACTTTCACAAAGCACATACCTTGACAAGGTTTTGAAGAAGTTCAAAATGGATCAAGCAAAGAAAGGGTTCTTGCCTGTGTTACAAGGTGTGAAGTTGAGTAAGACTCAATGTCCGACCACCACAGAAGATAGAGAGAAAATGAAAGATGTTCCCTATGCTTCAGCCATAGGCTCTATCATGTATGCAATGCTGTGTACCAGACCTGATGTGTGCCTTGCTATAAGTCTAGCAGGGAGGTACCAAAGTAATCCAAGAGTGGATCACTAGACAGCGGTCAAGAACATCCTGAAATACCTGAAAAGGACTAAGGATATGTTTCTCGTATATGGAGGTGACAAAGAGCTCATCGTAAATGGTTACGTTGATGCAAGCTTTGACACTGATTCAGACGATTCTAAATCTCAAACCGGATACGTGTTTTTACTGAACGGTGGAGCTATCAGTTGGTGCAGTTCTAAACAAAGCATCATGGTGGGATCTACATGTGAAGCGGGGTACATAGCTAGTTCAGAAGCAGCAAATGAAGGAGTCTGGATGAAGGAGTTCATATCCGATCTAGGTGTCATACCTAGTGCATCGGATCCAATGAAAATCTTTTGTGACAATACTGGTGCAATTGCCTTGGCGAAGGAATCCAGGTTTCACAAGAGAACCAAACACATCAAGAGACGCTTCAATTCCATTCAGGATTTAGTCCAAGTGGGAGACATAGAAATTTGCAAGATACATACGGATCTGAATGTTGCAGACCCGCTGACTAAGCCTCTTCCACGAGCAAAACATGATCAGCACCAAGGCTCCATGGGTGTTAGAATCATTACTGTATAATCTAGATTATTGACTCTAGTGCAAGTGGGAGACTGAAGGAAATATGCCCTAGAGGCAATAATAAAGTTATTATTTATTTCCTTATATCATGATAAATGTTTATTATTCATGCTAAAATTGTATTAACCAGAAACATAATACATGTGTGAAGACATAGACAAAAACAGAGAGTCACTAGTATGCCTCTACTTGACTAGCTCGTTAATCAAAGATGGTTATGTTTACTAACCATAGACATGAGTTGTCATTTGATTAACGGGATCACATCATTAGGAGAATGATGTGATTGACTTGACCCATTTCGTTAGCTTAGCACTTGATCGTTTAGTTTGTTGCTGTTGCTTTCTTCATAACTTATACATGTTCCTATGACTATCAGATTATGCAACTCCCGTTTATCGGAGGAACACTTTGTGTGCTACCAAACGTCACAACGTAACTGGGTGATTATAAAGGTGCTCTACCGGTGTCTCCGAAGGTACTTGTTGGGTTGGCGTATTTCGAGATTAGGATTTGTCACTCCGATTGTCGGAGAGGTATCTCTGGGCCCTCTCGGTAATGCACATCCTTCAAGCCTTGCAAGTATTGCAACTAATAAGTTAGTTGCAGGATGATGTATTACGTAACGAGTAAAGAGACTTTCCGGTAACTAGATTGAACTAGGTATTGAGATACCGACGATCGAATCTCGGGAAAGTAACATACCGATGACAAAGGGAACAACATATGTTGTTATGCGGTCTGACCGATAAAGATCTTCGTAGAATATGTAGGAGCCAATATGAGCATCCAGGTTCCGCTATTGGTTATTGACCGGAGACGTGTCTCGGTCATGTCTACATAGTTATCGAACCCGTAGGGTCCGCACGCTTAAAGTTCGATGAAGATCGTAATTAGGGTTTTTGTGTTTTGATGTACCGAAGGTTGTTCGGAGTCCCGGATGTGATCACGTACATGACGAGGAGTCTCGAAATGGTCGAGACATAAAGATTGATATATTGGAAGCCTATATTTGGATATCGGAAACGTTCCAGGTGAAATCGGGATTTTACCGGAGTACCGGGGGGTTACCGGAACCCCCCCGGGGGTTATTGGGCCTACATGGGCCATAAGGGAGAAGAGGAGGGCTGGCCAGGGCTGGCTGCGCGCCCCCTCCCCCCTAGTCCGAATAGGACAAGGAAGGGGGGGCAGCGCCCCCCTTTCCTCTTTCTCCCTTCCTCCTTCCTTTTCCAACAAGGCAAGAGGGGGGAGTCCTACTCCCGGTTGGAGTAGGACTCCTCCAGGCGCACCCATAGGACCGGCCGCACCTCCCCCTCTCCCTCCTTTATATACTGAGGCAAGGGGGCACCCCATCACACACAAGTTGATCCTCGTGATCGTTCCTTAGTCGTGTGCGGTGCCCCCTTCCACCATATTCACCTCGGTCATATCATAGCGGTGCTTAGGCGAAGCCCTGCGTCGGTAGAACATCATCACTGTCATCACGCGTCGTGCTGACGAAACTCTCCCTCAATGTTTTGCTGGATCGGAACTCGAGGGACGTCATCGAGTTGAACGTGTGCAGAACTCGGAGGTGTCGTACGTTCGGTACTTGGATCGGTCGGATTGGGAAGACGTACGACTACTTCCTCTATGTTGTGTCAACACTTCCGTTGCCGGTCTACGAGGGTACGTAGACAACACTCTCCCCTCTCGTTGCTATGCATCACCATGATCTTGCGTGTGCGTAGGAAATTTGTTGAAATTACTACGTTCCCCAATAAGTTTGTTTTTGGCGCCCACCGTGTATGAATATGAATCGGGGAGGGAGTCGATTTCGGCCGAGGACACACTGTGTTTTGGCGCCCACCGTGTATGAATCCGGGTGAGAGGCGGTTACGTCACATTTGGGTGAAATTACAAACCTAACCCTATCGAAACCTATAGAAATCCAGCATATAGGCTTTGCGTGGCAGGGATAGGCAGTAGTGATTTCCATCTCATAGATTTTGGTTTCGGGTGGTTACTGCGACTTTCCCCGCTTCGTTCAAATTTTGTAGAGTGCACGTTTACCGTGCCAACTCAATTCGAATCCCGTTTGTATTCTTTTTTTTCGGGCGGGATCCATTTTCAGTTGGAATTACATTCTATATACATCATTTTTTTATATATACTTTCAAAAGCACAACAAAGAATTCTGCTCCTTTATATGTATAATATGATTTACAAATACAACGATCTCGAAATCTTAAGGTTGAATTCGAATTTTTTTAACCTAATTATGTTCTACTAAAATGTATGGATCAGTAATATCTACATATTAAATAACATAGATGTGCGTGAATTCATATGAGTATGCATGTTTGATAGATCAATTTTGGTTCGAGTATGGATTACATGTATCATCATCTCGAATTCAAATATTTGAATCCCTTTTTTGTTCACTCCTTTCACGCCCATCTCTCTCGCATGCATGCTCCTTCAGGTAGCTATCACTCTCTTTTCTCTAGCTCACCCACACGCTCACTTCATGTTGCTCCTATCCTCACAAATATGGTCTCTCGAGGTCTCCCTTGAGAAGTGTCACACTCTCCCTATCATTATATATTACACGGTTTTCATTATCTCTCACGTCTCTACTGTTCTCTGGTATCACTCGGTACCTAAGATTTATTTTTCACCGCCAAACACATAGTCTCCACTCGTCTTTCAATTTGTCTTTCTCTCGATGGGATTCTCTCACACACCCTATATGTCTCTACATATGACTCATACCACTAAAATTACTCTATCTATCTCTCCTGTAGACACAACATTTGTTGCGGTCTCCTTTTCGTCTCCATCCCAGACTGACATTATTCATTTGTTTACCGATCAGACAACCCCGACTACCATCTCCTCTCTTTCTCACAGACACACACACACAACTCCTGCTTCCACTCCCCTTCCCGACTACCGTCTCTCTCTCACACACACAAAACTCTCGCTTTCGCACCCCAACTCGTATTTCTCTCACAAACATTTATTGACTAGCTAGCCTCTAAATAGGTTTATACACCCGTACACTCGTGCTTCCACCATCGCATACATGTCTCTCTCCCGCTCCTTGTATCTATGTAGATTTTTCTTCCCTTCTTGAGAGACACCCTCTCGATCGTGCACACACACACTAGCGCCTCATTTTAAGCTGATACCTATCGCACACACACTCCTTGTGTCTTTGTCACACATGCACTCCGTCCTCCTCCACTCGCCCTCTCTCTCACAGACACATGGGCTTTTTGCAACAACTAGCAAGATGCCCATGCGTTGCATGGAACATCAAGATGCATTTCTATGAGTAGTTTATCTTGTGGGGGAAAAGGATGAACGAGGGAAGGCCTTATTTGCAAATGTGGAGAGGGGTGTGGGTATCTTTTTGAAAAATTGCCATAGTTTCCTTCCTATCCGTTAGATATAGATCGGACGGCCTATATTGCAGGATGGCAGGCACACGATCATCACCGACAATGCTTATTATAAGAGTAGGGATAAAAAATAGAGTTGGTGATGATGGTGGGCCTTCCATCCTGCAATGTAGGTCGTATGATTTATATCCGACGGATAGGAAGGAAAATATGGCAATTTACCCGCACTCTTCACCCCATTTGTAGATAAGGCCTTCCCTCGTTCATCCTTTTCTCCCACAAGATCCTGATGTTCCGTGCAACGCACGGGCATCTTGCTAGTAAGAGTAGAAATTAGACATATACCACTTCTCGAATCTTGAAACCAACAACATTCCTCCCTTATCTCGTCAAAACCACCAAAGGAATATATTTTGAGTGAAACATAACATATTTTTAGTGATATACGTATTTCAAAGCTAGACTTTTTCTATCAAATCGGTGAATATGTATTAATCCAGTGGCGGAGACAGGCCTGGGGCAGCTAGGGCTATAGCCCCAGGCCTAGAAACAACTTCCTTTGTAATTTCTTCATGCAAAGCATAGAAAATCATAGAAGTTTATCACTCAACATAGCACAGCCATAGGCATAATCTGCATCTAGCTCCGCCACTGTATTAATCTACTTTGATCGTGTGGCAACGCATTGGCACATTGCTAGTAGTTATTATAATTTTTTGGACACCAAACAAATGGTGGAGTACATATACGAAGAGAAGAGGCGCACGCACGCAGTCGGCCTCTCGCTGTCTCCCACACATGAGTGTTACGTAAAGGCGATGTTAACAAATAAACTCTAAAACCCTAGGGGCACGATTGCTGCATTCGCGGGTACCGGGTACGTGGTGGAGCACCTTTGTAGGAATAGTCAGCTCGCGTGATAATTTGATCCATAGGAGTTGATGGTCGGGACCATAGGTGAACGACTTGGAGCGCACTGGCTTGCCAGTTGCCACAGATCGAGTAGCCACGTTTAAAATATCGTTTTTTTAGGGGGGTTAAGAGTTCCGATTTTCAATGGCGCATTGTAAGTAGTAAGTAGTTTTTAGAATGATTGGTATGGAGCGAAAATGGAATTCATAGTACTATGTACCTCCTTGGCATATGGTTGTATGGTTTGTCTTTTTCGATGGAGGTTGTATGGGTTTATGTTGCGAGATGTTGAACTTGGTAGTTCTAGGGCAAATACTATGCTTTAGATTTAGATGCTGGTTTTCTTTAATGAAAATCGGAAGGGGAAACCCTTCTTCGATTAAAAAAACTACTACCTCCATTCTGGTTTACTAGTCCCCATCGTACTTTGGGTCAAAGTTTGTCCACGAACTTTACTTGTAAAATGTGAATGGAAAATGAGATTTTGTTATACCCAAACAAAAAACGACTGGAGGGAGTGATTGCTCTGACACGGACGCGACCTCTCATAGCGCAGGCATTGAACCGGCGCGCCGGCCAAGAGGGCTGCACTCGCTGCAGGCAAGGCTGAGCACGCCTCCTCGCTGTGTGCAACCAGCTTAAGACTGCCCCGCCTGCCTTCATTGAATCCGTGCGTGTGCCGGCAACACGTCCTTCCACGAGCCGGCAAGCATTTTAGAACACAAAAAATGACTAAAATATAATTAATTTACGCATGGTCTTGACTTGTTGTGCTCGCACTGGTAGCAGGAACTAGTAGAGGATTTTCTTTATTTATAACTCTCCTCACATTTTTTTGGCTTTGAAGTGAAACATGGTTGTGGACATTATGTATGAATGTGCAGATATTTGTGAACATGAGTTTGATGTGGAAGTTGAACTTGGAATGTCGGGCTTGCGCGTGAACGATACCATGTCCAATGCTTCGTCTGTTATTGTTTGGAAAGTAATTGATGTTATTACATGACCCGAAAAAAAACATTTTGTGCCACATCAGTAGATGCACGGACATCACAACAGGCATGCTGACTGGATAAACATTTGAACCTAGCTATTATGAAGGAAATTTTGTATTGACAACAGTTTTAGATAGCAGGAGACGCCTAGCCTGCTCTGCCTCTGCTAGCTTATTTCTGGCTTCTTCCATCTCTTCTTTGGCTTGGGTGAAGAGAGAATCTGATTGCTCTTTTCGCTTCTTCAGGAACTCAGCTACATTCTCAAGGGCTGCTGCACGCTTTCTTTCAGCCTTTACTAATGCCATGAGGACACGAATAGCTGACGACTCCACCTGGCTTGTGTGTAATCCAGCATCATCTGGGAATTTGCACCTTGTGTCTAATCCGGCATCATTAGGGAACTGGCACCTTGTGTGTAATCCAGCCTCATTTTGGAAACATGATCTCGAGGTTGACCATACTTCCCTCCTCGTAGGAACTGCATCCTGACATGAAGTTACTTCTTTTTTAGATCAATACTCAGAGCAACCTAGATCCATTTAGTAGAAGCCAGATAAACAGAACTCGGAGAAGTGAATTCAAATGGAAAAAATAAATAAAAACAGACTACAAGGTGAGAACACCCACTTCCTACATCAAGCTAAAAACGAAAGCATTAGGACGATTAAGACCCTTTTTATTACACATCGAAGAACACCACGCTTAAGAGAAACAGAAACTACAACATATACACATCTAAGAACATGAGGCTACATGAAAGTAATTGAAAGGGTGTTACTTACCAAAGCTCGTTTTACAGGTTCGGTGCAGCTCCTCTTTAACTTGCCACGCTCCTTGAAGATGTCCCGAATATCCCGTGTTTGGTCTTCATTGCTCCTCTGCATGTTCGCACTCGTGGTTTTAAAATCTCAACATGGCAAGAAAAATATACTACTAGTAATACTCGCACATCTTGTGGGCAACATTAAAGCACTCGTCTGCCATGTTAGAGCATCTCCAACAAGATAAACTACTCATACAAATGCATCTTGATGCGTGCAATGCATGGGCATTTTGATAGTTCTAAAAACCTTTCCATCATTTGCCACACTACTGGTTGCAGATGAAAAACCTACCCAAGCATAGCGCGATACAGGAGCGACGCACAATTACAAGCTGATATTCCGTTGGACAATGGAGGCTATAACCAATTACTTTTATGGGAACAATAGCACCCAGGAAATTTGAAGGGTAGGTATGAAACTGCACATGTATTGCTAAGTGATTCAATACACACATTACCAATCGAGGAGGAGAACGATGGTCGCGGCGGCCTCTGTGAGTCATGGTCGGCAACGGGAGTCAGTTCATTGTCCACGACGGTGGTACTTCTGTGCTTGGCGTCGGCTTCCAGGAAGAAGATCCGAGACCGTGGAAGACGATGCCGGGGAAGAGGCTCCATGTACGACGACGACGGTGGACCGGCTCCAGTGCGGCGTACGAGATCGTCGATGAGGCAGATGCGCTGCGATGGACGAGTGCGTCGATGTAAGGGGGAGGAGCATGAAGGCTGCGGTACCGTGGAGAAGTCTATTTTGCGGTGGGGATAGAAAATGGGGAGTATTCAGGTGTACTACTCTGGGTGCCGGGGTGGGGTTGGCTGGGTAGGGTGAACCTGAAGTTACGAAAACAGCCCCCTACCAAGCGTCATCTGTAGGCCTGTTCCGAAGGCTATGATGGTAACTTCCCACTGCTCGAATCAGGGTCACGGGAGATTTTCCCGCCGACCTCAAAATTTTGTGACACTAGACTCCCCGTGTGGCGTGTTGAGTGATTCGGCTAAGCAACTAGCGAGTAGTAGTAGTAAACTCTGCATATTAGGTTTGACCGAAGTCAAACTTCCTAAAGTTTGATCAAGTTTATAGAAAAATATAAACATTTACCATAACAAATATGTATGATGTGAAAGTACATTCAATAATGAATCTAATGGTATTTATTTGTTATTGTATATGTTAATATTTTTTGTTATAAGCTTTTTGAGAGTTTACAAAACTTGACTTTGACCAATGCTAATGCGCGGACTTAAATAAAAACGGAGGGAGTACACATTTGTTGTCTTAGTTTGTAGTGAACTAATCATTTGTTGAAATTGTGAAATAAATATATTAGGCTATTGACTTCGAATGTAATGGTCTATACAATTCAATAGTTACAATCATTGTCGAATCCCAAGATGTATACAAGGTCTATAGTACTTCACAACATGCTCAAACTCACATAATCCCAGTCAAATGAGAATCGAAATGCATTTCATAGTCATTACTTTGTAGGATGCAACAAGAACAACCATAACTCTACATCAGCCATTATAGAAGCAACATTTTGACATATCCCAATGTGTGAATGAAACGTGCAGAGAGAGCTTTTGAAGATGGAGCAGATAGGGCAGGAAAGATTGTATGTATGTGGACGAGAGAGTAGGAATCAAACCTAACGAGACAGAGAGAGAGAGAGGAAGAAGTTAGGTCTGTGAGAAAGATGCATACATGTAATATACATGAGATGCGTGTGCATCTAGATTCTGTATACGTGGAAGGAGAAGAGACAACATGTTTGATGAGAGAGCAGGAAAAACATGGACGACAGGGGAAGGATCTCATGGGTTGAGGGATTGACAATTTTGTGCGGGGGAGAGAGGGATTGGTAATTTTGTGCAAGAGAGAGAGAGAGGGCGGGGGGAGAAGTCAGTCAGCCGTCATCACATCACCCTGCTTCCAAATGACCCCGCATTCTCTAGCCCGGTGTGGTCGCCGTCTTCGATCTGCTCGTTGCCCTCTTTGAAGATTGAGGTGTTGTGCATGTTGGGGTGCAAAGAAGCACAAGCGAGAGTGGTCGCCGTATAACCTTGGATGGGGATGAATTGTGTGCTCGGGGAGTGTGTGTGTGTGTGTGTTGTGCTGCGTGTGTCTCTCTGTGTGTGTGTGTCAGATATTGAGAGAAAACAAACCTAAGGAGAGAAATAGGTATTCACGAAGAGATTGTGCGGGCCTTAAGGTGGGCAGGGGTCGGGTGAGGGTGTCAAAATGTGCGCGTTGATGCATGTGTTGCATGCAACCGTGCGAGGGACGGACGAATCGAGAGAGATGGTTGTTGTGTTACGGATGCTCCTCTCTCTGTCTCTGTCTCTCTCTCTCTCACACACACACACAAGTAAACTAGAAGACTGTTCTCTCATGTATACACAGCGTATCGGCATCTGTCTATGTCTCACTCATGCATGATCATTTGCACATTCACACCTCTCTATGTCTGTATCACACGCACACCATCTCCACATTGCCCTTCCGCCACAACACACATATGGACACATACACACATTCTCTCTCAGTCACACACACAAAATCAGTATTAAAAAAAACTAGGGCGCACCTAAAACATCCAAATCCAAATAAAGACGAACTGCAGCTAAATTCAAATATATGGAAATATTGCAGCGTCAAGAAATTTCACTGGAAAAAAAAGTTCAGTAATACTCGACGATTGTTTTCACACACACAAAAAGGTTCGGTGGATGTCCTTCGAGCGCGGCACGGTGACGCACCGTTCGATCGACCGCGCGGCCGCGGTTCACGCACTTGCACAGGATTCCGTATCATGGGTGTGGTACTAACTAATAAAAGCGCTGCCTAAGTCTAATGTTTACGTGTACTACTACGATTTTCTTTTAAGTTTGACCAACCTTATATTTAAAACTAAAGTAAGCTCCCACACACGCACTCATCAATATGCCGCCGCCGCCGTTCCGCATGCCGGCGCCCGCCTGCTCCGGCCAACAATTTCTCGCCCATCACCGTCGTGTCGCCGCCATCCCTGTGCCATGAAGTCGAAGGCTCTCCCGCTCATGTCGTCTGCAGTACCTCCTCGCGATGCCGCCACGCTGCCAAGCACGCGAGCAGCTGGTGGAGCCGCGTCTATGCACACAGCGTACGAAGAGGAGGACGAGCGCGTGCTCCAGCACGCCGGCGAGGAGGAACTAGCATGTCATTGTCGTCTCCGCCCGTGCGGAGGAGGCGCGCATGGTGGCTGTCGCGGCGGAAGCCGGTCGCGTGCGCGTCGAGCCCGCAAACCGGGTGCGGACGCGAAATCTACCTTCGAGACCTTGAATGCCATGTGGATCCTGCAATCTGAAGGAGCAATTTGGGTCAGTCGGCTCATGTGAGCCGTTTGATGCAACATGGATGGCTAGAAGGGCTTCTTCCACCTCTTCTGCCGTCTTCTTCCTTCGCTCCGTCGAACTTCTTTCACAAATCGATTGACCCAAATTATACTATTAGTACGAACGTATTAAGTACAGTAGGAACACGAAGATACGAGCAGTAGTACCAACTGCAAGAAGAACAATAGTAAGACATAGTACGTACTAAAGAGTTCAAATAACGAGAAAGAACATAAACATAGTTCTGCTGGGGCCTCAGCACAACACACCCTTGAAAATAAACTAATAAGCAACTAGTCCGCTTGACACTGGAGTAGAACCAGCATGAGCAACAACACTGCCACCTATTTGGAGTCCGAGTCCATGTCCTCGACTTCATCCTCGTCCCTCTTCCTCTTCCTCTTCGCCGACGCTTCTTTGCTTGAACCGGAAACTGAGCTCTGCTTCTTCATCCAACCCTTGTAGATATTTATACAAAGGTAGGCATCCATTGCTGCGTACAGGATGTGATCTTCATCTAATGTCTTCGACCCCCATGCATGATGAAACTCGTGATGAGGTTTCTTCAGTTTAGCGTATGAAGGATCAATCATGGCTGCTGCCAGGGTCAGCATTGAAGGTTGAGAGGAGGACACCAGGCTTTCCTTATCGAGATCGAAGGGCTGGCCTACAATGAGACCTATCCGACGCAGGACGTCACTGTCGTTCTTAAAGCCTACAGTAACGAATTTCACTCTTTTGTCCTTGAGGAAGTTCTTAAAATCCTGGCACTCAACGTCGGCATGCCATATGTGGTAGACCAAGCAAACGTTATGTACGCAAACCTGGATCATGGCGGGCTTCTTCCTCTCTTCGTCCTTTAGATCCTTCTCTCGTCCCAGGACTGTGGTGTACTCAACATCTAGCCCAGCGACCCACTCATCCGTGGAACTGTTGAACATGTGTAGGAAGCGAGCAAGCCATGCTTTCACCATCTGGGATCCACATGTGTAGATGACGATGAACTGATCGCCGGTGATGGCTCTAACCTGGTACTCAGCGGCGACCATGGAGATTTGGGAGGCCATGGATTTTGGAGGAGGGTTAGGAGAAGTTGAACTGTTGTACCCCGCAAAAAAACTGGGAGCGAACTAATGTGAAAGGACGGGATGACTAGGAGCAAACTTTTGTAAGGTAGAATACGGGGACGAGTAGGGCGTGTGAACGGCGTGGGGTTGCTGGCTTGCCCGGTGGATAAACGGCTGCAAGCCCCCAAAGAGTTCTCGAGAACTATGCGGGACCCACTAGATGTCATGTCTACTAGACCCATATCGTAGGCCTGGCGGTATAGCTTCTGCCCGTTCGCACGCCATGCCGGCGCGTGGATGTAACTTCACTTAATTCCGTCAAACATCGCGCCTCCCACGACCTTCGCCTCCCTCGCGCGGTCGCGCCCTTGGAGACTTCGACCGGCTATAAATGAGCAATTTTTTTGCCTTTTTTTAGACAAGCATTTTTTTGCCTACTCCGCATGCATGATACTCCCACTCGTCCTTTTTACTCCCATCAACCGTTTGCAAAGTGTTTGACCAAATTTATACTTTTTTTGAACACCACCTTATCTTAATTAACCAGCCACACCAGTACACTCATTCGATACAATATTCCCAAAACACTTAGGCGCGGTGCATTAACTTCTTCTTGTTTCTTGACATATCAACCAATAGGAGATGTGGGTGTGCATGCTTTTAATGACTTGAGACTACCAAACATGACATGCAGTGGTTAGTTCATTGCGTGCAATGCTATTAATTAGCAAATAAACATTAAGATCTCTCGTTTTCCCCTCCTCCTTGGTCACAGTGCACAATCTAAGATGACTTGCTCACCTAGATGGAGGGAGTACTGATTATAATGAGTATAAGAACTACATTTTATAATGAGTGTAAAAATATTGATTTGTCATTGTGAATGTTGACACATTGTGGAATAGTTTTTGAAGTCTGCAAAAGTACTCAACTAGTGATGTCGTTCTCCACAAAAAATGTGTTTACCAATGCATGCATGAACACTAGTTACTCTAACCCCCCTCTCTTCTTTAATTCTTTGCCACATCAGCATGTTTGCTATTCCCGTGTGCTAAGATACCACCATTATGGCCAGCCTTAATCATCGCATGCAATAATTTAGTGCACCTTGAAATATGAACATGTGTGGGGCGTGTTTGTTTTTAATGACTTGAGACTATACCTAGCCCAGCATGCAAGATGACTTATAATGCATCGTTCCCCATACCTGCAGGAAGACCGTTCGTCTCCAAATCTTTTCCTCTCCATGTGTGGAAATAATATGCCTGCCAAACTCTCCTTCTCCCTCCGGCGGTCCCACCACTCCACCCCGTGTGAAAAAATCTGCATGCATGACTCTCCTCCCCCCACGCTTGTCCAATCCGTTGTGAGCAGCAATATTTCCACCCCTTCGCTCCCCCGTAATTTACTCCAACAAATATGCCCACGTAGATGTTACTTAACTACAGGTGCATTCGGTCACTGACATATGGGCCCAACATGGGTCTGGCCCACATGTCAGTGACGTGACTGGACCTGCAGTTAAGTCGGTGCAGCTCAGTCCATATCTTATGTAGGTGTGCCATTGCTCACTATAAATACTGCGCCTCCCATGACATCGCTATCTCCTCCCCCTCACGTTCACGTTCATCGCTATCTCCTCCCCTCCCTCTCATGTAGACCACCATGGCATCGCCCCTCCCAAGCCGTAGGAGCCCCTCGCAGCACCGCGCGGACGGTCATGCATCGCCCTTCCGTTCCTCGCCGCCACTAGTCGAGGAGGACGCGTCGGTGTTCCGCTCCTCGCCGCTACGCGACGCGTCGCCGTTCCGTTCCTCGCCGCCACTAGTCGAGGAGGATGCGTCGGCGTTCCGCTCCTCGCCGCGACGCGTCGAGGTGGACGCGTCGGCGTTCCCAATCTCGCCAGCACGCGCGTCGGAGGACGCGTCGGCTCCCCGCTACAAGGAGAACATTGCGCCGCCCGCCGAGCCCCCCAGCCTTGAGGAGCTTTGGAAAGAAGTGGATGTCGCCTTGTGGGAGGCTTTGCCTCTAGCAGAGTGCACCAAAATAGAGGCGGAGAAGAAGGCCGAGGAAGAGAAGCGCACCGCGGAACAAGCTGCCTGGGAGGCCTATGTCGCGTCTGAGAGAGTCAGGCAGTTGGCTCATTGGCAGAAGGCTCGTGCGAGGGCCGTGAGGGTGGCGGAGGAAGCCTGTGCGGATGCCCTAAGTGCAGTCAGGCCCAAGCGCCTCATCTACGCTTGGCGGTACGTGGACCGGGTGCACGCTTCCAGCGAGGAGGAGTACCTGTTGGCGCCGGATCACCACACCGGTGAGATCGCGCTCGCCCGCCGGCAAGCCGCCAATCAGCACCTCGCGAGTTGCGAGGCTGAGGAAGAGGCATTGTGTCGGCGCGCTGGGAAATGGCTGCGCACCAGGGCACTCGTGGCGCGCCGCAAGCGCTCCTGCGAGCGCCGTGGCTTTTAGGACGAGTATAATTTTTGTTTCGTAAGGCGATCTCATTAGTTTTGGGACGCAAATGATAAATCCCGAACGTTCAGGAATTTTTAGCGTCCTTAATTAAGTATGTAAAAGGGAAAGTTTGGAAACCTTGTGTATTCGTACGCATTTTGCAAGTACGTGCATATAGCACAAACTTTACTATATTCTATCACACTACACGTCTCTCTCGATATATGCTTGCAGACTATGCTACTCCCTCCGTCCAGGTCAATAAGTCATCTTCGGTTGTGCACCGTGACCAAGAAGGAGGGAAGACTTATACACCTAGACAGAGGGAGTACTACTATTACTTATGTACGTGCAAATGCACGTTTTAACATTATGATGCGGTTTTTGTAAAAGTGGAAAAACATCACTAGTCAAGCTTGTGAAACGATTCAATGCAAAACAAATGCAAAAATGCTCATTTGATTGTTTACTTTTAGCTTCCTTCTCTGTGGTTATTTCTTTGTCATACTTTGTACGGAGTATCTCACTGGTTGGAAAGGCATGCAAATTCCCAAACCGCTTCCTACACCCTATATCGAATTTTTTGCCTAACAGGTTGTGCCGTGCAATTGGAATTCCAATTTGAGTACTACTACTAGTAGGAGTACCAAGGGCCAGTTCTTTTAGGCTTCTAGATTAGTAATCCCATAACTACTACCTCCGTCCTGGTTTATTGGTCCCCGTTGTAATCTGTGTCAAATATTTGGTCAAAATTTAGCACAAATTACAATGGTGAGGAAAAACCAGTTAAATCTTTGGTCAAAATTTAGCACAAATTACAATGGTGAGGAATAAGCCAGGACGGAATAGTAGTTTAGAAGCCCAAATAAATGAGTGAGGCGCCTTATTGTTACTCTCCACTGTGACTAGTCTTGTGGGAAAAGCTGGGGAAGCCGCCAAAAGAACTGGCCCTAGGAGTAGTAGCTAGGGATCGAGTGAGCGAGATGAACCGGAGAAAGTAAATGCAGAGAGATGAAATGCAAAAAAGACGGAGGGATGTGATGGTTGCTTGTCTGTTTATTTTACCAAGCCACTTATTACTAGGAGTGGATGGGTTTTGTGATATGACGGCTTTACTGTCGCGCCGCGAGTGGGGTGAGAGGTGAGACTCTCGTGCAGCGCCGCCCTCTACACGTACTACTACTCCCTTCATCCATTTTTACAGGGCCTAACTTGTCAATCTTTCGTACCAAGGCATGTCCGCAAAAAGAGGAACTGGTTTTGGGACTAGTATCTGGATACCGTGTAATCTTGCATGCAGCCTCCTTTGAATGCCTAGCCGCTGGCCTCCCTTCCTTTAATCCCTCGCATGCAAATTACTCTCCTCCCTTTTCTACATGCATGCCCAACCATAATTCCTCAAATCATGCATGCCTTGGCTGAAATATAGAGCTCGCTCCTCCTTTGAAAATATGGTGGTGCTATCCATGCATGCAAATCAATGCGACGGCCAGAGCATTTTCACGATGAAGGGACCACACACGACTTGCAAGAGAAAATTGAGATGGAGATGCCTCGGTTAGTTCATTTGGATAGGTTTGTTCAGATATTATTTCATCTCTAGAGCTCACAAACATCCGGGTGAAATAGATAAAAAGTATCTTTTGCAAACAAAAGCGTTCAACTGTTCAACCTGCATCCAAAACTTGTGAAGAAATAACTCTTATTGTGCTTTGCAGGAAATGATCTTCAAGAATTAGTTTTTGAGTATCCATTGTTATACATGTTGGCTACAGATGACATGGCACTTTCTTGTAGCCAACAGTTGGCTATACTATTTAAGTATTAACCATGCCCTTATACACCTAGACAGAGGGATTAAATCAGGATGACTTGGGAGGGGGCAGAGGATATGTAAGAAATGGTTCATCATAAGTCTTTCACCAGTACTGTAGTAAAAATTCATACATGGAAGATTCTAGACTAAACCATAAATGGATACACTTTTATTCATGCGCGATACTCCAATTGAGCAAGATCATGCATGGAAGTCTCCACATGCTTAGACAGCGGATTACATTGAGCGAAGACTAATGATCAACATTTAACATGAAAATGCAGATGTCCAGGTGAACCTCCTTGGAGTCCCCATGCACATTGTTGGAGTCCAAATAACACCATGGGTTTTCCATGTCCACATCGGCGGGAAAGTCCCAGCTCCGCAGAGTCCAAGTATGCTCGGCGTAGCCAGTGTCGCCGCCCACGCGTGTAGGTCTCCTCTTCTCATGCTCATACAAGTGGTAGAAGATCTCACCTTATAAAGGCCTACTAGCAAAATTCCAACATCGCCAGGCTGTCCATGAAACGGGAGTGGCTGTAGGGGACGTTGCGCCAGTTGAATATATGAGCAAGTTACTACGAGATTTAATCCGAATAAGCACAAAATAAATCATGACGGCTATAACAGAGATGAAACTAATAATGTGGACTAGCATAGTAGTAGGATACAGAGTAGAAACATGAATTCTACCACGATTTCGAACAGGAAGGACAGAAACACATACGGTGCAACGGGAGCAGCACCCTAGGCGTTGAGGTTGTCGCCCATGTTCAAACACCACGTAGACACGGTCTTTGAGCACGGTTCGTAGTTGTTCCACGCTCGGGCATTGAAGTTTGTAACTATTTTAGATTAGAATATACTACTCCTCCGGTGCTAGTAGTAGAGCAGAGTCCTACTCTACTACTCTACTCAAGCAAGTTAGGGCATAGCACTGCAGGGAGTACCAGTACTGTGATCACTCAAGCAAGTTTTCTGGCATCGACATGACCCTACGCTGCTCGTATGTGTCTCGTAAGTCAAGCGGCGTGTTGTAGTCATCATCACCTGTCCACTTCCCGCAGCACATATTCGCTTCTCCATCTTTGTCCGCACATAATCTCGTCCAATGTTCCATCCCCGCTAAGGTGCCTCCCCCCTCGTCTGAAACCCAAGCACTAACAATGGCAGAACCGAGCAGCGTCCGCCGAAAGAGTGGCTGGAATTTGCTCCCCACAGAGGTAATCAAGCTCATTGTTTCGTGTGTGGACAATCTCAGTACCATGCCGCTCGCCGCGTGCTCGTCGGGGCTGTACCGTTTACTCAAAGCCCTCAGGCCGGAGCTTTTTAAGCCAGCTCCTTGCTTGCTGATGCCGCATGTTCTTCAGAAACGGCGTGTCACACAGCATAACGATCATAGGGTGGCGAGCATCAACCCCCTTGACTGCGATCTGATCCCCGTCAGCCTCAACAACATTAACGGTATGTATTGGGTCGGCATGAACACATCTTGGATGGTGCTCGTCGATGGTCGCAGCAGCTGGATGCTCGTGGAGGTCTACACCGGACGATTGATCCCCCTTCCTTCGATTAACACTGCCCTGATTTGGCACCGCGGCCCAGAATACTCAGAATCTTACAGTAGCCAACATGATACCAAGTTTGATTTGCTCAAGGTTGTGATCTGCCAAGTGCCCACAAGATCTGCGAATTATAAAGACTTCAGGCTAATTGCGTTCTTCAACCGCGGTCTCGCCTATCTGATAGGTCACTGCGGTAAGTGGATAAATCTGCATGTCCATCGCAGGATCATACATCCTCCATGGTTCTCTGATGCAATTGAACACAAGGGCTTCATTTACGCTGTCGACTCCTTCTATGGCTGGACGTATTGCTGGCCTACTCCAGTCATTGCTACAAACGGCTGTTACAGCAGTATGTTACTTTCCTATGATATCATGATGGCTTGCTTATATTACTATCAACATTTGCTGAAAAAATATTCATGCTCATAACATGTTGTTCTTAAGATTAACTAAACCAAGAGCCCTTTTTTATTTGACTCCAACTTGATATGATGTCGTAGGCCGCCTGGTGTCCCTACCCTTCCTAATCCCAGAACCTTTCAAAGAAAAGCGGCATGGCAGTTGCAGGTGGTTCCTGGCTCAATCAGACGACGGCGAAAGATTGATGATCGTTCGCACGTACCGGACGTGTTGTCTCGCGGAATACAATCACAGTCACTACAAGGTCTTTGAGCAGGATCCCAGCTTCTTTGGGCCTTCAGGATTTTTTGACTGGAGGCTGGTAAGTAGCCTTGGTACACGCTCTCTGTTTGTCAGAATGAATTATCTAATTAACAAGGAGATAACCAACGACAAGGATCATGATGGCAGCGCGGTTTCATTCATCAGGCAAAACTGTGTGTACACAGCGTACCATGCGTCTCTGGATGCACCATACCCTGATATGTGCCGTCACGCTCTGCAGCCCAAAGTAGGAGAGAGGGTCGCAAGTATCAGACTTCGACCTGCTGGCTGGAGTTTCCCCCGTCAGGCACACATCTGGTTCAAGCCATCAGCCAATCTCCACAGCTTAATAAATAGTAACGTCTAACTGAGCCAGTTAGTTAGATGCGTAAACTTGGTGTAGTAGGAACTTTATTTAGTTTGATGCATACACTTGTTCTTTTTTGGTAGCCCTTTTGTAATGATGGCTGATGTTTGGTTTGGAAGAGAGAGCTGTGTCTTCACTCTTCTGGCCTGCTTACTGCTTCTGTTGCACCCCCAGCCCTGGTTGCTGCTGCTGCTGTTTTCAATGTACAATCAGTAGTATATTTCGTCTGTTGGTTGAATAAATGTGTTGTTAGAGCGACAAACACAATGTTTTGGAAGTCGTTGCACGGTTCGATCCTTTAGTGCCCCGTACCGTACGTAGCGCATACTATTTATCGTACGGAACACTTTTTTTTTTGAAACTCGGAACACATTTTCCACTTGTTGATAACATGCAGCCCACTGATGAAGGCCCAATAGAGAAGCCCATAATTAACTGGAAGGGAGGCTCTCACATGAATCCGGCCCAGGTACATGCTTATGGTCCCCTAAACATAAATAAATAAATAAATAAAGCTAAATGCTCATGCACCAGTTCTTTGGGAAAATAGCTAGCCCAGTATTTCTTTTTGAAGAATACCCAAGCTAGGCCTATTTGTTTTCTCCGAATTACTGGGCTGCAAATCTTTCAAGACGAGGAGGGATGCATTCCGTCCTGGCTTAAGAGTATGGTCAATGTCTGTTAAAAGTAATATCAAAAGGGGTTGAAAATTCCAAAAAAATTATAGCAAATGGGATATAAGTTTCTTTTTTTGTTTTTGTTCTTCACTGATATCTTATACGTATTTCATTGGATTTAACATGACATAGTACTAATTTATTTTTAAATTTGTTTTACTATGGCTATTAATTTTTGGATTAAGAATATTTCGTTCCCAGCAAAAATTTGCGAATTTTCAAAATTTCCCACATATTTAGTTAATTTTTTTACCCTGGTACTGACCAGAAAATGGCCAGCAATTCTAAATATGGAAAACGGGCTGCAATAAATTCCATATGAATTAGGAAATGAGTAAAAAATATAAAAATAATAGCAAATGGGTTGTACACGCAATGGATTTCGAGGCTGACTTGTTTACGAAAGGCTTTGTCAGTGAATTCACGATTCTAGCAGTAGTTAGTGTTGGATGTCCATGCAACGGCCGACGTGCTTCTTTAATCTCTGATCTTCCTGCTCCAGCCGCGTAAACTAGCGCCGGCGGGACTGCCTGCTCCCTCCTCTTGTGGCCCGCTGTGATGCCGCGCAGGCTTCCCCGGCCCACCCTACTCCCTCCGCTGGTCTGGCCGCATGCAATCAACTGCCTCCTTATTATGTGAAAAAAATGATTCCTCCCACTAACATCTGGGGCGCACCGGTTGGGAGGCTAACCTGTGGGCCTACTAAGTTGACACGTACGCAGGGCTTGTCAACTTAGTCAACAAACGATTTTAGTAGCAGTAACAGTTGGATTTGAATCGAATGGTCCAGCTGCTTCTTCAATCGCTGCTCTTCTTGCACCGGCCGCCCAAACCAGCGCCGGGGAGAACGCCTGCTCCTGCCTCCAATGGCCAGCTATGCTGCCGATGAGGCCTCATCGCCCCCTACTACTCCACCGCTAGCCAGGCCCTGCGGCGACGGCAGCCTCACACCGCAGCCGAACCAGTGAACCCTCATACTCCTTTCCGCGTGGGCATCCACTGTCGCGTCTTCCCCGGCTCCGCGTCATCCCCTTCCTAGGCCTCGCCGTTGTCCACCGCCTTGGTGCTCTCGGTGTGGCGTGGTCAACGTGGTCAACGACATTCCATCGGAAGAGTACTGTACGTGGAGAGGCTGACAGCTGGGTCCACGGCCACAACCCAGTTTTTTTGTGATTTGCCAAGTAAGTCGCTTTGTCAGGCCTGTTGGGCTGCAAATCTTTCAAGATGAGGAGGAGAGCTTTCATTCGGCTGGCCGAGAAAATGGCCCATCAGTAATGAGAAATGGGATGTACATTTTTAAAACGCATCAAACAGGCAATTAGTTTCAAATATCTTTTTTTTTCATTTTGAGATTTGAAATTACATTAATTTTTATGCGTGGAGAATTTTTTGGATTTTATATTGATATATATTTATTTTTAAAATCAGTTTGAATGTGAGTCGAAATTTCAGGATTAAAAACAGTTCGGACCGCACCGAAATATGCAAAATTTCGTATAATTTTTTAACCGTGGCCACAATATGGGCTGTAATGCTAACAAAAAGAATATGGGCTCCAAAAAACCTTAAAAATTAGCAAATGGGTTGTAAATTATTAGAAATAATGGCAGATGGGCTGTATGCTGTTTCCCACATATTTGAGGCTTCCCTAAAAAAAGGTTGACGCACAAGCAGTGACTGTTGGATGGCCATCCAACGGCCGTCGTGCTTCTTCAATCTCTGCTCTTCCTGCTCCAACCGCTCAAACAGGCGCCGGCGGGACTGCCTGCTCCCTCCTCAACACGGCCGGCTCTGCTGTCCCGCAGGCCTCACCGCCCCACTGTACTCCCATCGCTGGCCTAGCCATCCCTCTACTCACCCACACCTGCTGTTATTCTCCGGCGACGGCGAGGCCTCATACAGTCGAAACGTTCCCCCCGCTGTCAGCTCGGACCCACCGGAAGTGCCTCCTTATTACGCACAAAAAATGAATACTCCCCCGGCTAGCTGGAACCCACCTTGGTGGGAGGCTGACTTGTGGGCCTACTAAGTTGACGGGGATGAAGGGCTTTGTCAACTTAGTCAATATGAACGATTCTAGCTCCAGTGACCGTACGATGTCCATCCAACGGTCGTAGTGCTTCTTCAACCTCTGGTCTTCTTGCTCCAGCCGCCCAAAGCAGCGCCGGTCGTGTCGCCTGCTCCTGCCTCCCGTGGCCGGCTGTGCTGCCGCGGAGGCCTCACCGCCCCCTACTATTCCCACCGCTGGCCAGGCCCTGCGGCGACGGCAGCCTCACACCACAGCCGAACGAGTGAACCCTCATACTCCTCTCCGCGTGGGCATCCACTGCCGCGTCTTCACCGGCTCCGCGTCGTCCCCTTCCTAGGCCTCGCCGTCGTCCACTACCCTAGTGCTCTCGGTGCGGTGTGGTCAACGTGGTCAAGGAACGACTTCCATCGGACGTGGACTGTACGTGGAGAGGCTGACAGCTAGGTCCATGGCGGCAGCAAGGAAGTGCCTCCTTATTACACGGGAAATAATGATTCCTCCACCTAACAGCAGGGACCCATCGGACGGGCCACCGTATTTCGCGAAAAAAACGTTTCCCCCCTAGGTGCTGGGACCCACCAGCTACACCTTCGCACGCAAGGAAGTGCGTCCAGGCAGGAAAAAAAACGATTCGCCCCCCTGACTGCTGGGACCCACCAGCTACATCTTCACAGGCAAGGAAGTGCCTGACAGTCGGGACCCACCTGGTCGAAGCGTACTAGCGTTGTCATTCTGGTCGCGAACGTATACGTACATATATACTGGTGGATGTATAGGCGCGCACGTGTAGTAGTAGAGGCGGCCAGGGTGCAAGAAAGAAAATACGGCCACATATGTGTACATACGGGCGGGGTCTCGAACGCCTACTCGCGCATACGTACGGTGAGGGCTCGTGTACATGGCTGGGTCGGAACGGAGAAACAGCGTCGTCGTGTTCAGGGGTCGGAATGGAATGCATGGCCGTGTTCATCGGGAGGGCTTGGACGGAAGAGGCGATGGAAACGAGGCCTGGCGTACCGCAAAACGGAGGAAACGGACCTCCTACGGTCGAAACGGGGGTCCTATTGATCGGGAGGGGTGTGGCGTACCGCAAAATGGAGGAAACGGACCTCCTACGGTCGAAACGGGGGTCCTGTTGATGGGAGGGGTGTGGCGTACCGCAAAACGGAGGAAACGGACTTGTGTTGGAGCGCTACGGTCGAAAAGGGGGTCCTGTTCATCGGGAGGGGTGTGGCGTACCGCAAAACAGGACTCCACGGGATATTGTTCATCTCCACCGTCGACCCCCTCCAGCCTCCACGAGCTACTGTTCATCCACCGTCGACCTCCTCCAGCCTCCACGGGCTCCTGTTCATCCAGCCTCCACCGCGCGCTACTCCACCGACTACTGTTCAACCACCCCTCCACCATCTACTGTTCATCCAGCCCTCCACACCACGGGGTCTTGTTCAACCACCCCTCCACGGGCACCCCTCCACCGTCTATTGTTCATCCTGCCCTCCACACCATGGGGTCCTGTTCATCCACCCCTCCACGGGCACCCCTCCGCCGTCTACTGTTCATCCAGCCCTCCACCACACCACGGGGTCATGTTCATCCAGAGGCAACGCCACCGCTCACTATTCATCCAACCCCCACCCCCCCGCCAACGCTCACTGATCATCCCATCGATCGGCTTCAATTAGCAGCAGTATCCAAGGAATCGCTCGATCGGGTTCAGTTAACAGCCATCGATTGATCGCTCGGGTTCAGTAACGCGTAGCCTGCAGTGCTATCGCTTGGGTTCAGTTAGAGCCCAACGCCTCGCTCGGGTTCAGTTAGAGCCAACGCCTCGCACACACGCGCGTACGTGTACGAGAGAAACGCGTATCGTTCGGCCCTGACCTCCCACCGTAACCGGGAACTCCCCGAAATTTTCCTCCCCCTCGCTTCTACCACGGTTTTTTCCGTCATGGACGGCCCAAAGAATGTCATGCAGCTGCGTCTCCGGCCCGCCCAGGACGAAAAGCCCATTTTCTGTCATGATTTTTTGTCATAGAAGTAGGAGCCCACCACATCTATGATGATATCGGGTTTTGTCACAATTATCGTCATAGACATGTCATATGTATGACAGAAAAAAATTTCGTTCAGCCCAAAATGTCACGGATGTGTCTTTTTTTGTAGTGTCGATCTTAGGTTTCTTTGCTCTATCAGGGAGGCTTGACTTTTTGAACTCCACATGCATGTCCCCAGGTTGAGGTAATGGGACTTCATCTTCATCTGAGCTCGTCTCCTCCTTTCCCCTAGGCTCATAGTCTTGTTCTTCCTCCATGGTCCAACCACAATGCTCCAAGTCCCCGTAGACTTTAAGATCCGCAAGGTAATCAGCCACATAGCTTTCTCCCTCCGAATCTTGGGATGAAATATTGCTCTAATCTGCAGCAGAAACAACTCGAAACAAGGATAGAGTATTTTTGCGTGATATGGTGGTCAAAACTTACCGACCAAAAGAAGTATCGTGCAAGAAAACAGAGTCCGAAGAGCACACGGGGTATCCACGAGGCAGGGGCGCACCCAGGGGGTAGGGTGCACCCTCCACCCTCGTGGAAGCCTCGTTTCCTTTCCGTCTGCTTCTTATTTTCCTATTTTCTTAAATATTCCAAAACGGAGAAAAATTGCCATTAGAACTGTTTTGGAGTCGGTTTACTTACCGTACCACGTACCTATTCCTTTCCGGAGTCTGAAACGTTCTAGAAAGTGTCCCTTAGGTATTCCTCCGGGGTTATGGTTTCAATAACATTAGTTTCAACATTTATAGGATTACCTGAGATATAATGTTTGATTCTTTGACCGTTCACCACCCTCGGATTTGTGCCTTCGAAGTAGTTGATTTTTATGGCACCGAAACAGTAGACCTCCTCGATGATGTAAGGATGTTCCCATTTAGAGAGGAGTTTTCCTGCAAAAAATCTTAAACGAGAGTTGTATAAAAATACATAATCACCTACATTAAACTAACATTTTTGTATCCTTTTGTCATGCCATCTTTTAACTTTTTCTTTAAACAGTTTGGCATTCTCATAAGCCTGGGTTCTCCATTCATCAAGTGAGCTAATGTCAAAAAGCCTCTTCTCACCGGCAAGTTTGAAGTCATAGTTGAGCTCTTTAATAGCCCAATATGCCTTATGTTCTAATTCAAGAGGTAAGTGACATGCTTTAACATAAACCATTTTATATGGAGACATACCCATAGGATTTTTATATGCAGTTCTATAAGACCATAATGCATCATCAAGTTCCTTGGACCAATTATTTCTAGATCTATTGACAGTCTTCTGCAAAATTAATTTAAGCTCTCTATTGCTAAGCTCTACTTGACCACTAGACTGTGGATGATATGGAGATGCAATTCTATGATTAACATCATACTTAGCAAGCATTTTACGGAAAGCACCATGAATAAAATGTGAACCACCATCAGTCATTAAATATCTAGGGACTCCAAACCTCGGAAAAATAACTTCTTTAAGCATCTTAATAGAGGTGTTATTATCAGCACTACTAGTTGGAATAGACTCTACCCACTTAGTAACGTAATCAACAACAACTAAAATATGTGTATACCCATTAGAGGAAGGAAACGGTCCCATATAGTCAAAGCCCCGAACATCAAATAGTTCAATAACAAGTGAATAATTCATAGGAATTTCTTGATGTCTACTAATATTACCAATTCTTTGACATTCATCACAAGATAAGACAAACTTACGGGCATCCTTGAAGAGAGTAGACCAATAAAAACCGGATTGCAATACCTTATGTGTAGTTCTATCTCCAACATGGTGTCCTCCATAAGCCTCAGAGTGACACTTGCGTAGGATATGTTCCTGTTCATGCTCAGGTACACAACGTCTAATAACACCATCTACTCCTTCTTTATAAAGATGTGGGTCATCCCAGAAGTAATGTCTTAAATCATAGAAGAACTTTTTCTTTTGCTGGTATGTGAAACTAGGTGGTATAAATTTAGCAACAATGTAATTAGCATAATCAGCATACCATGGAGTAGTACGAGAAGCATTTATGACAGCTAGTTGTTCATCAGGAAAGCTATCATCAATATGTAGTGGGTCATCAAGAACATTCTCTAACCTAGACAAGTTGTCTGCAACGGGGTTCTCAGCTCCCTTTCTATCAATAATATGCAAATCAAATTCTTGTAGCAAGAGGACCCATCTAATAAGTCTAGGTTTAGCATCTTTCTTTTCCATAAGATATTTAATAGCAGCATGATCAGTGTGAACAGTTACTTTAGAATCAACAATATAAGGTCTGAACTTATCACAAGAAAATACAACTGCTAAAAATTCTTTTTCAGTAGTAGCATAATTTCTTTGGGCACTGTCAAGAGTTTTACTAGCATATTGGATAACATCTAATTTCTTATCAACTCTTTGTCCTAGAACAGCCCCTACAGCGTAATCACTAGCATCACACATAATTTCAAATGGTAAATTCCAATCAAGAGGTTGAACAATAGGTGCAGAAACCAAAGCTTTCTTAAGTATTTCAAATGCTTCTACATAGTCATCATCAAAGAAAAAATCGGCATCTTTTTGTAAGAGATTAGTCAGAGGCCGAGAAATTTTAGAAAAGTCCTTAATGAACCTCCTATAAAAACTGACATGACCAAGGAAGCTTCTTATACCATTAATGTCCTTAGGACATCTTTTCAATAGCATCAACTTTAGCTTTATCAACTTCGATACCTCTTTCAGAAATTTTATGCCCCAAGACAATACCTTTATTAACCATAAAGTGGCACTTCTCCCAATTCAAGACAAGATTAGTTTCTTCACATCTCTGCAAAACTCGATCAAGGTTGCTTAAGCAATCATCAAAAGAAGTCCCATAAACAGAGAAATCATCCATGAATACCTCAACAATCTTTTCACAAAAGTCAGAGAATATAGCAGTGATACATCTTTGAAAGGTAGCAGGTGCATTACATAAACCAAAAGGCATACGTCTATAAGCAAAGGTACCGAAAGGGCAAGTAAAAGATGTCTTTTCTTGATCTTCTTTTGACACAGGTTTTTGAGAGAAACCAGAATAACCATCTAGAAAGCTAAAATGTGTATGCTTGGATAATCTTTCTAGCATTTGATCAATAAAGGTAAGGGGTAATGATCCTTTTTAGTGGATTTATTTAATTTGCGGAAATCAATTACCATTCTATAACCTGTAACAATTCTTTGTGGGATCAATTCATCTTTATCATTAGGAACAACAGTAATACCTCCCTTCTTAGGGACACAATGGACAGGACTTACCCATTGACTATCAGCAACGAGATAAATTATACCTTCCTCCAGAAGCTTTAGTATTTCTTTTCTTACCACTTCTTTCATCTTAGGATTTAACCGTCGTTGGTGATCAACAACTGGTTTAGCGTCTTTCTCCAATTTTATTTTGTGCTAGCATAGAGTGGGACTAATGCCCTTAAGATCATCCAGAGTATATCCAATAGCAGCACGGTGCTTCTTCAGAGTTTTCAATAATTTCTTTTCTTCATGCTCTGAAAGGTTAGCACTAATAATAACAGGATAAATCTCTTTCTCATCAAGATAAGCATATTTAAGAGTATCAGGTAAATGTTTAAGCTCAAACACAGGATCACCCTTGGGTGGAGGAGGATCCCCTAGAATTTCAACAGGCAAGTTGTTTTTAAAAATAGGTCCCTATTTAAAGAATAATTCATCTATTTCCCTTCTTTCATTCATAAACATATCATTTTCATGGTCTAGAAAATATTATTCTAAAGGATCATTAGGAGGCACTGCAATAGAAGCAAGACCAATAATTTCATCCTTACTAGGCAATTCTTTATCATGGGGTTATCTACAAAATTTAGCAAAATTAAACTCATGAGACATATCCCCTAAACCAACAGAAACAGTATCCTTATTGCAGTCTATCTTAGCATTAACAGTATTCAAGAAGGGTCTACCAAATATAATGGGACAAAAGTCATATTGTGGGTGTAACACCCTCGATGCGGCTATATCTCCTACGTGTCGAAGCACAACTTAGAGGCATAACCGCATTGAAAGCAATGTCGCAAGTAAGGCAATCTTCACAACATCCCATGTAATATAGATAATGAAAGGGGAAGGTACATAGTTGGCTTACACTCGCCACGTCAAACAAAGTACATAAATAGCATTACATCAATCAATCACTCATGGCCCGACTACGGTGCCAAAATAAAAGATCAACCCAACATGCGACACGGTCCCGATCGCCCCAACTGGGCACCACTACTTATCATCAGGGAAAGACACATAGTAACGGCGTGAGTCCTCGTCGAACTCCCACTTGAGCTCAAGCGCGTCATCTGGAACGGAGTCATCAGGCCCTGCATCTGGTTTGGAAGTAATCTGTGAGCCACAGGGACTCAGCAATCTCGCACCCTCGCGATCAAGACTATTTAAGCTTATAGGTAAGGCAAGGTAAATATGTGGAGCTGCAGCAAGCGACTAGCATATATGGTGGCTAACCTGTTCGCAAAAGAGAGCGAGAAGAGAAGGAAAAGCGCGAACGAATAACTAGAGAACAACCTGCGGCAAGCATTACTCCAACACCGTGTTCACTTCCCGGACTCCGCCGAGAAGAGACCATCACGGTAACTCACACAGTTGATTCATTTTAATTAAGTTAGGGTTCAAGTTATCTACAACTGGACATTAACAAATTCCCATCTGCCCATAACCATGGGCACGGCTTTCGAAAGTTCAAATCCCTGCAGGGGAGTCCCAACTTAGCCCATGACAAGCTCTCATGGTCAACGAAGGATATACCTTCTCCCGAGACATTCCGATCAGACTCGGCATCCCGGTTCTACAAGAAAACTCCGACAATGGTAAAACAAGTCCAGCAACACCACCCGCTGTGCCGACAAATCTTGATAGGAGCTGCACATATCTCGTTCTCAGGGCACACCGGATAAGCTAAGCGTACGGGAGCTAATGTAACCCAAGTTGCCAAGGGACGGCCCCGCACGGTGCTCTAGGTTGGACCAACGCTTAGAGAAGCACTGGCCCGGGGGTTTAAAATAAAGATGACCCTTGAGTCCGCAAAACCCAAGGGAAAAAGGCTAGGTGGCAAATGGTAAAACCAAGTTTGGGCATTGCTGGAGGAGTTTTATTCAAGACGGACTGTCAAGGGGTTCCCATTATCACCCAACCGCGTAAGGAACGCAAAATCCGGGAACATAACACCGATATGACGGAAACTAGGGCCGCAAGAGTGGAACAAAAAACTAGGCGAGAGGCCGAGCCTTCCACCCTTTACCAAGTATATAGATGCATTAAGATAACAAGATAATATAATGATATCCCAACAAGTAAACAATGTTCCAACAAGGAACGGTCTCCAATCTTCACTTGCAACTAGCAACGCTATAAGAGGGGCTGAGCAAAGCGGTAACATAGCCAATCAGCGGTTTGCTAGGACATGGTGGTTAGAGGTTTGACATGGCCATTTGGGAGGCATGATAAGCAAGTGGTAGGCATCGTAGCATAGGCATAGCAAAAGAGCGAGCATCTAGCAAAGCAAAGATAGAAGTGATTTCGAGGGTATGATCATCTTGCCTGCAAAGTTGTCAGAGTTGACTGGATCCTCGAAAGCAAACTCAACGGGCTCCTCGTTAGCGAACTCGTCTCCCGGCTCTACCCAAACAAGACAAACAAGCAAAAAGGACACAATCAACCACGTGCAAAGCTCAAACAACATGATGCAAACATGGTATGCTATGCGGGATGCGATATGTGATGCATATGCAAGATTTGACAAGGAATGAATGAACCTGGCCTCAACTTGGAAATCCAAATGTGCCACTGGAGAGGTGAGGTGATTTCGGTTGAAACCGATATAAAGAACACCGGAATCGGAGACACGGTTTGGAAATGGCAAGCAATTCAAATATGGCACCGGTCTGCGATAAACAGCAAGTAGTCATCTAAATGCAACAAGACAAACATGCTACAGCACCCAAACATGGCAACAAAATACATGGCAGGGATCCACTCATGAATCTTATCAAAAGATGAACACTGGGCTACGGCCAATTCATCCATTAACAGGTTCAAACAAGCATGGAAAAAGAGCAATTGGTAAACAGATTTCAGACTTAGTGAAATTAACACTTGTCTGGAATTTCAGATCAGGTAGCACACTTTGGAGCATGAAAATATATGCTACAGGAACTTAACATGGCAAAGTAAGGCATGGCATGGAGCTACTCAAAGAGCTTAACAAACGTCCCTTAGTGACCTTGAGCCAAAGGGGATCAGAAAATACAATTGCAAGCATGTGAACATGGCAAAAACATAAACAGATCACAGACTTAGTGAAAAACTGGAACATGCAAATCAGATATCAAGTAGGCATGTTTACGAGCTCGATGCACTCACTACAGAGCAGGTCATGACAATCTAAGCATACACCCATCAAGAATAAACATTATAAAAGCTAGACATGGCAAGAACAACAACATAGCATGCACAGATCAACTACAACATCCTCGGCAAAATCGCTAACAAGTAGACAATCTGCCCAGATTCACGAAATAGCAAGAGTAGAGCTCGATTGACTCAAGCTAGGGTGCTCCATAATTGCAAAAAAAGACATGGATGGATAGAGCACTACAAGATTAACAAATCATCCTTACTGATCATCCTCAAAAGAGGCACGGATCACTAGGAAACAACATGAACATATGGCATATTGATAAAAACAGATCAAGGACTTAGTGGAATTGCTAAGTCCCTGAAATCAGCATTAACAAATGCACCACTTTGCAATCTTGTGCTAGTTACCACACACATCACAAAAATACAAGGATAGCACCTCTGGAAAGATGACAAAGCATATGACAGAACACATGTAGAGCTCATGGGCATATCATGCACACAATAATCATGGCAAAAATGACAAATAGCTATTTGGTGCAGCAGATCTGACACTTAACTCAAATAGCATTCTTCCAACAGCATTTCGGGCATCAAGATTAACTCAAATTAAAATGATGCAGTGAGATGAAATGATGTACTCTCTGAGGCGAACATTTTGATATACTAAACGTCCAAAACGGAGCTATGGAGAGAGAGTTACGATGCTGTGAATAAAGAAAAAAATATAGGGGAGAGGGGGAAAGTCAACCGCGTAAGATCTAGGGTTCCTCGGCACGTGAACCGAGGCAAGTCCGGTGAGCTCACAGCGGCTCCGGCGAGCTCGATGGAGCGGCAGGGAGGCGAGGGAGAGGTGGATCCGGCCTCTCCCGACCGGGTCCGGTGGCGGGGAGGGCTCCGGCCACCGCGGGGAGGCGAGGAGGCGCGGGGGCTGCCGGCGATGAGCTCCCGCCGGCGAGCGGGGAGCGGGGCGGCGGACGGCGACCTGGGCGGCGGAGGCGGCGATCGGGGCGCGAGGGGGCGAGCGGCTATCGGGCGCCGGCGGCTCCGGGCCGGGAGGGCCCCGCATGGGCCCTGGCGGGCCGGCGTGGCGATGTGGGCGCGCGGGCGGCGGGTGAACCGGGCGATGACATGCGGCGGTGGCGGGTGGACCGGACACGTCCGACCTGCAGAAATTCGTCCGGCGGCGGCGGATGGAGTGGATCTAGGGTTTTCAGGAGAGGGGAAACGAGAATTTCGGAGGGGGTGTATTTATAGGCATAGAGGGAGCTAGGAGTGTCCAAATGAGGTGCGGTTTTCGGTCACGCGGTCGTTGTCGGTGTTCTGGGAATGGGGGTCCCCACACTTGCCTGCCTGCGGCCTGCGGCGTGGCTCAAAGGGGGGCCCCAGCATGGCCCATCTTCATCAACACAGACCCAAGACCCTCGCGAGGGGCCAAGCCTCGCGGGGCGGACAACACGGAGCTTCCTCAGGCACGGCCTCATCAGGCTGGCTCGCGAGGAGGCGGAGAGATCAAGGTGGGGTACCTCACGAGGTGCCCATGACGCAAGCCATGACGACCAAGGGCGCCAGGCGGGTTCCAGCCCGTGCAGTGTCCTCCTTTCCTCTTTGGTGCAAAGGGGGCAAGCGCAGCCGCGGAGTACCGAGGCATCAGGCAAAGGTTGCCATTTCGGTGCAACGAGACCAAGACTAGGAAGACTGCAAGACGGAGGTCATCGTGGAGCCCAAGACGGCGTCACCACCACAGCTTTGTGCAGGCGAAGACTACTTTTGTCAGGGTAGCGAGTACTAGCTGTCCCCCTTCAAATTAGCCCGCCATTGTTGGCTCCCTTCTCACTCGATATTTGGGAAGAGGACCAGGGCCACTATAAATAGGACCAGCCACCCACAAAAGAGAGGGGTCTTTGGGGGGAAGGATTAAGAAGAGAGAGAGAGAGAGAGAGAGAGAGAGAGAGAGAGAAGGGTGGCTGAACTCCTCCCGGCAGTTCATCGCCCTAGCCAAGAACAGACCCTCGCGAGGCTGTTCTTCCTTGTATCATTCATCATCATCATCCCAAGAGGCAATCCACCACACCACACACTGGAGTAGGGTATTACACCATAACGGTGGCCCGAACCAGTATAAACCCTGTGTCTCTTGTGTTGTTCTTTCCATGGCTTAGATCTTAGCGAGGCGAAGGGGTGCAGATAGGTAGGAAGCGAAATCTCCGCACGCACCCTAGTGTTCGAACCTCAAGGGTCTGCCGGAACCCGAAATCCGACATTTGGCGCACCAGGTAGGGGTGCACCGGAATTCGTCTTCCACCACCCCGTCCTCCTCCGACCATCGCACCCATGTATGACGCTCGTCGGGCCCGCGCTGAGCGCCGGGCCGCCCTCGCTTCCCGCGTTGCCCAGATGGCTCCTGTCGGCAGGCGTCCTCACCGTTCCCCGTCACCTGCCGTCAACGCTGCCACCGGCCCGGCAGGGGACGAGCAGCAAGCATCGTCTCAGCATCCGTCCGTGCGGCAAGACGGCCGCACCGCAACTCCCTCGCTCCCCCCGGCTGGTTCTTCGTCCCGCGCGCTTCGCGCACCCATGGAGGCTTGAGCTACGCTCATCGCGGCGAACGAGGTCCTGCGGTACCGCCCCATCGACGACGTCTACGAAGAATGGCTCGACCACGTCGCCGAGCTCGTCCGCGCCGCAGGGGGCTCTCCTGCGCCGTCTGTTTCGCTGCACCGCACCCCGCCCCGCGCGGGCGACGAAGCTCCGGCGGCGCCCCGGCCGCCTCCCCCTCAGGAAGGCGCCATGGCTCCAAGGCGTGTGGCCCCTGGGCAGAACGCGCTCCGTCGGGTGCCAGCGCAGCAAGAGCAGAGCTGCCAGGAAGTCCCTCGCCCGCAAGAAGCTGCCCGGGCGCTCCCTGCTCCAGCACGTCGCGACCATGCTCCTACTCCCACACGTCAAGACCCAGCTGCAGCGCGTGGGGACATGCAAGACCAAGCTCTGCGTCACCCAAGGCCTCCCGTGGCCACAGCAGGCTGCTGTGCCTTCACCGCCGAGCTACGCAGTGTCGCGTGGCCCGGCAAGTTCAAGCCAGACCTGCCTCCTCACTACGACAGCACGGCTGACCCTGCGAAGTTCCTCCAGCTCTACGAGCTGGGCATCGAAGCTGCCAATGGAGACGAGAAGGTCATGGCGAACTGGTTTCCCATGGCGCTCAAGGAAGGGGCACGCACCTGGCTCCAGGCACGATCTCCTCCTGGGACGAGATGCGCACCCGCTTCATCGCCAACTTCCAAGGTACTCGTGACCGGCCACCCGCCGTGAGCGACATGCGCCGCATCAAGCAACAACCCGGGGAGACCCTGCAGAAGTACATCCAGCGCTTCAACAACGCACGCCTCAAGATTCCCAGGGTGACTGAAGAGGCCATCATCTCAGCTTTCTCCGATGGCGTGCGCGATGTCAAGATGAAGGAGGAGCTGGGGATGCATGAAGACCTGTGCACTTCTTTGGAGCTGTTCAACTTGGCAACCAAGTGCGCCAGAGCTGAGGAAGGGCGTCTCTCCCTCCTCGAGCTGCCTGCCGCGGACCCGGAAGAGAAGAAGCCCAAGGCCAAGGATGTGAAGCGCAAGGGGGCTGCCGTGCTTGCAGCAGAACCAGACACCAAGCGGGGCAGAGATCAGCCCGAGCCTTCCAAGGGTAGCCGGTACTGCGTGTACCACGACCTCCACACCCACAACACCAACGAATGTCAAGAGCTCCGAGCCGTGCGAGAAGGAAGGATCGGCCGTCGCCCCGACCGCGGTGACCGGGGCTACGATCGAGGAGGAGGAAGGAACGCAGGACGCTGGGAAGACCGTGGCCCACGCCAAGGGTGGCGCGATCAACCTCACGAGGATCGCTGGCAAGACCCGCCTCGCGAGGGAGGCTGGAGGGGTCGGCCTCGCGAGGATCGGCCGCAAGGCAAAGCAGGCCTCCCTCCGCTGCCGCCACAACCAAGGAGAAATGAGGACCGCCACCAGGACGAGGAGGCTGGGGGCTTCTAGGAGCCGTGCGCGATCGCCTGCATCCTGGGCGGGGCTCAAGCCCCAGCCTCTCAACGCATCTTCAAGCAGTTCGCCCGCGAAGTGAATGCAGTCCTCCCCAAGCTCGAAGCCACGCGCCCTCTCAGGTGGTCGGCGTGCACCATCACGTTCAGCTCGGCAGATCAGCTCAAGTGTGCGGCTACAGCCGGAGTCCTCCCAATGCTCTGTTCCCCAATCATCAGCAACGTGGTAGTCACCAGGACCCTCATCGATGGCGGGGCGGGGCTCAACGTCCTGTCCGTGGAAACATTCAACCATCTCCAAGTGCCCTACAGCCAGCTTCAGCCAACCAAGCCTTTCTCCGGAGTCACCGATGGCTCCACGGTCCCGGTCGGGCAGGTCCGCCTCCCAGTCACCTTCTAGGCACACGACAACTACCGCACCGAGCTCATCGACTTCGACGTCGCTCACATTCGCCTGCCGTACAACGCCATCCTCGGGTACCCAGCGCTGGCCAAGTTCATGGCCGTAACCCACCACGACTACAACATCCTCTAGATGCCATGAAGTGGCGGAGTCATCACGGTGCCCTCTGAAGAGAAGGATGCGGTGTGTTCCCTAGAACGAGCCTTTCAGGCCGCGTCACTAGAAGACCCGGATCGCGGAAGCAGGAGGCTTCCCGAGACCGCCCCCAAGAAGAAGAAGACATCGTCCGGCTCGGCTCCTCAGGAGGTAGGCCCCTCTGGGCCGTGCCTGCCCGGGGGAACCTCCTTCCATCGCATAGGGAAGCGCGCCCGGCGCCCTCCTTAGGCAGGGCTCGGGGGCTCTCCCCTGGAGGGCCACCGACCTGGCTAGGGTCACGAGGGAGGTGCTTGGGCACCACATGGAGGCGTGTTTCAAAGCACGTTTCCCTCAAGAGGGAGTAAGGCAAGGAGAGCCAGACCCTCAGGAGTTCGTCAGCTAGGCCATTCAGGAGCTACAGGAGTCAAGAGTCATGAAAGGCGGCCGCCGTCTACTAGCAGTGGCTCCCCATCCAGGCAAGGATGGTGGGCTGCGCGTCTGCATCGACATACCAGGGCTCAACCGAGTTGCCTCTCTGGAGCGCCTCTAGCCCTCGCGAGTGGGGCGTTGCGGAGGTCCACCCCACAGCTACGTTCGCATGCCTTACGGCTAGCCGAACGCGGCTGCCACATACCAGCGCCTCATGAGGGGCATCATGGAGGCACAAGAGGCCAGGCGTTTCGCAGCCCTGGCGGAGATGGAGATGGTCCGCGGGGAGCCACCAGCACCTCCGGAGCCTCCCAAGGTCCCCGGGCCTGGGGGCTCATGAGGATTGGCTTCCGCGGCCCACTGAGTCTGCTACACCAACACCCCTTCGTCCTCAACGTCATCAGGTGACATCTTTCAAGTTTCACTTCCAGCTGGGAGCGCCCCCCGGGGCTGCATTATTCCCAGGCCGCGTGGGTCCGTCCCTGCGGCATGTACCCCTTTTATTTCATGTTGTTAGATTACCTTATTGGGGGTGCCCCTCGGGCTGCATGATCCCCAAGTCGCTCGGGCCTGACCCAGTGATGTCCGCCTTCCTAGCATCTATTTGAACGAATCCACTCCTTCGCGACTAATGTGTTTTACCTAGTTGCGTGCTCAGCTGACGCCAACTAACGGAGCTGCTCCCAAACGGCATGACGCTTGCGCATGGGTCCGTCCCTGCAACGCCGACAAACCTGAATGGCTGAGCTCTGGCCGCGGCAGCCCCGCATAGCGTCACCTCGTCAAGCCTTCAATGCCTCATTACCCCTCGGAAGCAACCAACGGCTGACTGTCAATTGTCATGGCAACCCCTTGTTTTCTTTTCTATGATGGGTCTACAGGATCTCTTAAAGGAGATGCATCAGGCGAGGCCCTTGCGGTGTCTCCTCCACTCTCGTCCGCGTGAACCGCTTACACGTTAAAGGGGGGGTGCCTGAGCATCGCGACTCAGGGCTCCTACTGGCTCTCCAGCCCTCACCCTCTGGCCTTGTCCACGGCATCGCGACCTGGCATATCAGCGACGGCTGAGACTCGCTCGATGGCCGGGACCCGAGGACGTAGAGCAGAAAGGGGAACAAAGGCAAGAGGGGAGAGACACACGAGGACCTCGCCGAGCACCCTCGCGCCTGCCGATGCACGGACCCGGTGACACGCCAGAGAGCGGCCCCTGATTCTTGAGATAAGTCATCATCCGGAACCGCCAGCTACCGTGGCACCATCCCCGCACCTAATTCTATCCCGTGTTAGCGACGCCGCTCTCCTTTCTCGCCAAACGATGGCTGCTTGGGTGCCAAAGGGGACCTCCTGAGCATCGCAACTCAGGGGCTCTTACTGGACTCTAGGTCACTCACCTCCTAGCCTTGACCACGGCATCGCGACCTGGCATACCAGCGACGGCTAAAGACCTCGCCCGGGAAACGACCACGACCTCTCTCCAACCCCGAGTCATGAAGACCTCACCCGCGGCAACGACCGCGACCTCTGCCTCGGTCGCGAGGGTGCTACAGCCGGCGTGCTGCAGCCAGAGCTCCAGGGGCTCCCCCTACCGGATGATGGAGGCGAAGAAGGGAGGAAGGCGAATCCAAGACTGAAGAGGAATGACGACGTGGAGCACGAACTCTCGGGAGGAGCCCTCGGTGTGGACCCCAGGGGGGACGACCCACACCTTCGTGACCCGTCGGCGCCGACGGCGGCGCCGCCCGTGGCGGTCAGCATCAGCTCCTTCAGGGCCCTCGACGTGGGTGTACAATGGAAGAGGGAACCCCGGCGGCGCCCGCTCGCACCAAGGCCTCGACACCACCTGAAGGGCCCCCTCGTCCGGGCCACGGGGGACGAGCCGTTTCTTCGGCGGGAGTGGGTGTGGTTCCTCTCGGGGAGCCTTTCCCTTCTCTGCCATCGAGAACCGGCGGATCGGAGCCATCGCAGCAAGACGGAGCAAGGATCGGGAAGAAGGAGAAGCAAGAAGGGATGGACTGGAAGGGGGCACACCGTTCCGTACTTATAGCCGGTGAAGGCCAACCGCCGACCTCCATGATCGCAGGTAATCATGACCCGCTTTGCACGCAGGGACTAGTCCAATCCGTGTAGTTGCCGAGGCGCCATGGGGAAGTGGAGGCGCCCACGTCTAGTCAACCGCCACGCGGCGCCCAAGGCCGCAGGCTGTTAGGACCCGCGGCGCTTCGCTCTTGCCCTTCCGCCTCCCTGCACGGCCAAGTCCGGGCGCGCCTTGGGCCCGGGGGCTACTGTCGGTGTTCTGGAAACGGGGGTCCCCAGACTTGCCTGCCTGCGGCCTGCGGCGTGGCTCAAAGGGGGGCCCAGCACGGCCCATCTTCATCAACACAGACCCAAGACCCTCGCGAGGGGCCAAGCCTCGCGGGGTGGACGACACGGAGCTTCCTTAGGCACGGCCTCATCAGGCTGGCTCGCGAGGAGGCGGAGAGATCAAGGTGGGGTACCTCACGAGGTGCCCATGACGCAAGCCATGACAACCAAGGGCGCCAGGCGGGTGCCAGCCCGCGCAGTGTCCTCCTTTCCTCTTTGGTGCAAAGGGGGCAAGCACAGCCGCGGATTACCGAGGCATCAGGCAAAGGTTGCCATTTCAGTGCAACGAGACCAAGACCAGGAAGACTGCAAGATGGAGGTCATCGTGGAGCCCAAGACGGCGTCACCACCAGAGCTTTGTGCAGGCGAAGACTACTTTTGTCAGGGTAGCGAGTACTAGCAGTCCCCCTTCAAATTAGCCCGCCATTGTTGGCTCCCTTCTCGCTCGATATTTGGGAAGAGGACCAGGGCCTCTATAAATAGGACCAGCCACCCACAGAAGAGAGGGGTCTTTGGGGGAAGGATTAAGAAGAGAGAGAGAGAGAGAGAGAGAGAGAGAGAGAAGGGTGGCTGAACTCCTCCCAGCAGTTCATCGCCCCAGCCAAGAACAGACCCTCGCGAGGCTGTTCTTCCTTGTATCATTCATCATCATCAGTCCAAGAGGCAATCCACCACACCACACACTGGAGTAGGGTATTACACCACAACGGTGGCCCAAACCAGTATAAACCATGTGTCTCTTGTGTTGTTCTTTCCATGGCTTAGATCTTAGCGAGGCGGAGGGGTGCAGGTAGGTAGGAAGCGAAATCTCCGCGCGCACCCCAGTGTTCGAACCTCAAGGGTCTGTCGAAACCCGAAATCCGACAATCGTGATCGAACGCTCTAGAAGATGGAGAGGGTTTTGGGCCAAATTGGAAGGGTGTTGGGCTGCAACACACATGAGGCCTTTTCGGTCCCTCGGTTAACCGTTGGAGCATCAAACGAAGTCCAAATGGTACGAAACTTGACAGGCGGTCTACCGGTAGTAAACCATATCCGGAAATCTCGGTCCAATCTGGAAATGTTTAATCCCCACACACGAAAGAAAGGTAGAAATGACCACCGGAGGAGAACGGAGCGCCGGAATGCAAAACGGACAACGGGGAAAATGCTCGGATTCATGAGATGAACACGCATGCAAATGCAATGCACATGATGACATGATATGAGATGCATGACAACGACAACAACACACGGAGACAAAAAACCCGAACCCGAGAAAATAAAATAACTTAACGCCGGAAACAGCAAGAGTTGGAGTACATATTGGGTAAGTTACATCCGGGGTGTTACAGTGGGGAACCAAGAACAAGAAAATCAGCAGGATATTTAACTTTTCCACACAAGACTTCAACATCTCTAACAATCCCAACTGGTGAAATAGTATCTCTATTGGCAAGCTTAATTGTAACATTATCTCAAGAGGTGCAATATCATGCATAATTTCTTTGTATAAGGAATGAGGTATTGCACTTGCACTAGCACCCATATCACATAAGACATGATAGCAATGATCTCCTATTTTAACAGAAATAACAGGCATGCCTACAATAGGTCTATGTTTATTTTTAGTATCAGGTCTAGCAATTCTAGCTGATTCATTGCAGAAGTAAATAACATGCCCATCAATATTATCGGCCAAGAGATCTTTAACCATAGCAACACTAGGTTCAAGTTTAATTTGCTTAGGGGGTTTAGGTGTCTTAATATTACTTTTGTTAACCACAGTTGAAGCTTTAGCATAATCCTTTATTCTAACAGGGAAAGGTGGTTTCTCAATATAAGCAGTAGGAACAACTGGATCATTATAAGTGATAGTCTCTTCTTCAACTTTAATAGGTGCAACTACATTTACTTCAATGGGAGGATTATATTTAAACCACTTCTCCTTAGGGAGATCAACATGAGTAGCACAGGATTCACAGAAAGAAGCTACTATCTCACAGTCAAGCCCATATTTAGTGCTAAATTCATGGAAAGCATCGGTATACATAAAAGATTTAACACAAACAAACTTAGGTGTTATACCTGACTCCTTACCTTCGTCGAGGTCCCAATCTTCAGAGTTGCGTTTAATTCTTTCCAATAAATCCCATTTGAATTCAATAGTCTTCATCATAAAAGATCCAGTACAAGAAGTATCGAGCATGGAGCGATTACTGAGAGAAAGCCGAGCATAAATTTTTTACTAATCATTTCTTTTGAGAGCTCATGATTGGGGCATGAATGTAACATTAACTTAAGCCTCCCCCAAGCTTGAGCGATGCTCTATCCTTCGCGAGGCCAATATATATATATATATATATATATATATATATATAATTACGATCACGATGAACCAGATGCATAGGATAAAACTTCTGATGAAATTCCAATTTCAATCGTTGGTAGTTCCATGATCCAATATCATCACATGGACTAAACCATGTCAATGCATCTCCCTTCAAAGATAAAGGGAAGACATTCTTCTTGATAACATCCTTGGGCATACCTCAAGCTTAAATAATCCACAAACTTCATCCACATAGATTAGGTGCAAATCGGGATGTAATGTTCCATCACCTGTGAAAGGATTAGCTAGAAGTTTCTCTATCATAACCTTAGGAATTTCAAAGTAAACATTTTCAGTAGGTTGAGGAGCAACTCTTTTCTCTACTGGTCGGGGCGAAGATACCCCGAACAAGCCCCTCAAAGGATTATGTTCCATAGTAACAAGTGACAGTAAATTTCAGCACAGTATATAAATTTTTCCTTACGGAATTCCACCTACCAAAGGCGCTTCACTCCCCGGCAACGGTGCCAGAAAAGAGTCTTGATGACCCACAAGTGTAGGGGATCTATCGTAGCCTTTTTGATAAGTAAGAGTGTCGAACCCAACGAGGAGCAGAAGGAAATGATAAGCAGTTTTCAGTAAGGTATTCTCTGCAAGCACTGAAATTATCGGTAACAGATAGTTTTGTGATAAGGTAATTTGTAACGGGTAACAAGTAATAAAAGTAAATAAGGTGAAGCAATATGGCCCAATCCTTTTTGTATCAAAGGACAAGCCTGGACAAACTCTTATATAAAGGAAAGCGCTCCTGAGGACACATGGGAATTATCGTCAAGCTAGTTTTCATCACGTTCGTATGATTCGCGTTCGGTACTTTGATAATTTGATATGTGGGTGGACCGGTGCTTGGGTACTGCCGTTACTTGAACAAGCATCCCACTTATGATTAACCCCTACCGTTACTACAACAGAAGTATTAAGGTAAACCTAACCATAGCATGAAACATGTGGATCCAAATCAGCCCCTTATGAAGCAACACATAAATTAGGGTTTAAGCTTCTGTCACTCTAGCAACCCATCATCTACTTATTACTTCCCAATGCATCCCTCTAGGCCCAAATAATGAACTAATCATATTTACAAAAACAAGAGAGGTCGAGTTCATACCAGTTTCTCCCATCTCAATCAGTCCATCATATATCGTCATAATTGCCTTTCACTTGAACGACCGAATGATGTGAATAATGATAACAGTGCACGTGCATTGGACTAAGCTGTAATCTGCAAGCATTCAATAAACATGAGAAGACAAGGTAATTCTGCTCTTTTGTCAGATCAACAATATTGCATATAGGAGTCACTTCAACAATTTAATTATGGTCTTCTCCTATCAACCCCCAAAGAAAAGAAAAGAAATAAAACTATTTACACAGGAAAGCTCCCAATAAGCAAAAGAAGAATAGGAAATCTTTTTGGGTTTTCTTTTTAATTACTACCACAAGCATAGAAATTAAAGCTAGCTAAAAGCTACAACTAATTTTTTTGGGTTTTCTTAAGGTTTATCAAACACACAAGAATAAAGCATAAAAGAGAAAATAAGCTAGCATGGATGATACAATGAAAAAGTATGAGCACCGACATCTAACAATGAGTGTGTGAACATGAACGTAATGTCGGTGGGAAATACGTACTCCCCCAAGCTTAGGCTTTTGGCCTAAGTTGCTCTAATGCCACGGATGGCCTGGCAGATATCCAAAGTTGTAGTTGGGGTCATACTGAGTTGCAGCAGTCATTGCATCGTGGGCTGCAGCTTGGAGGCGAGCTATCTCAGCCCTCCTCTTATACTCTTCCGCCTCCTCTCTGGTTATAAAATATCTCCCTTTTTCCTGAAAGTCAAAGAAATTAAAAGCAAGGAGACCGACGTGATAGGTGCGTCTTCTGTCAAAGATTAGTCGGTACTGGAGGAACTGATCGTTCCTCTCAACAAACTGATGACGAACCATAGCCTCATAATCCAAATAAGCAGGGGCAACTCAATATCATCCTCACGTATGGTTATACCAAGAAAATTAGCTATGCGGGTTGCATAAATTCCACCAAAGAAATCTCCATTAAATCTATTAAGATGCAACCTACGTGCAACAATGGCTCCCAAATTATAAGATTTATCTTCTAACACGGCACTCCTAAGAATACTGAGGTCAGGGACACACATGTGACATGCTTCATCTTTACCATTAATGCATCTACCTATGAAGAGAGCAAAATAATGTATAGCAGGAAAATGAATGCTCCCTATGGTAGCTTCTGTTATATCTCTAGATTCCCCCACAGTTATACTAGGAAGAAAATCTCTGAACTCGGATTTGCGAGGTTCCCTAGTACTACCCCATTGTGGAAGTTTGCAAGTAGTGGTAAAATCCTCTAAGTCCATAGTATAAGAATTTTCATAAAGATCAAACAGGACAGTTTGAGAATTGTGTGAAGATGAAAATTCAAACCTCCTCACAAAGGAACTAGTGAGATAGGTGTACTGATGGCACTTTTCTGCCTCGAAGCTCACAAGATCAGTATTACGCAAATATGTGTTAAATTCTTCCTTAATTCCTGCTCGGTCCATGAAGTCCTTTGAAGGCCATTCACAAGGCCGCACTGGAGCGTCCCTTGGTGGCTCATCATCAGCATCACGCATTGCAAGCCTGGGTCCTTGTTTCCTTGAAGAACCACCTTGGTACATTTTCCTAAACATATTTCTTCCTCTGAAAAATTTCTGAAATTTTTAGTAACTTCAAATAAAAGTGAACCAAACTCAACAATATTGATAGCAACTACTCCTACAAGTGCCTAGAGCCTATATCATGCATTAGAACTACTTGGAACCATATAAATTTGACATGCAACACTACAAAAAAAAGACACATTCGTGACATTTTGGGCCGAACGAAATTTTTTCTGTCATACATATGACACTTCTATGACGATAATTGTGACAAAACCCGGTATCATCATAGATGTGGTGGGCTCCTACTTCTATGACAAAAAATCATGACAGAAAATGGGCTTTTCGTCCTAGGCGGGCTGGAGACGCAGCTGCATGACATTCTTTGGGTCGTCCATGACAGAAAAAACCGTGGTAGAAGCGAGGGGGAGGAAAATTTCAGGGAGTTCCCGGTTACGGTGGGAGGTCGGGGGCCGAGCGATGCGCGTTTCTCTCGTACACGTACACGCGTGTGTGCGAGGCGTTGGGCTCTAACTGAACCCGAGCGATTGCACTGCAGGCTACGCGTTACTGAACCCGAGCGATCGATCGATGGCTGTTAACTGAACCCGATCGAGTGATTCCTTCGCTACTGCTGCTAACTGAAGCCGATCGATTGGATGAACAGTGAGCGTTGCAGGGGGGAGGGGTTGGATGAACAGTGAGCGGTGGCGTTGCCTCTGGATGAACAGGACCCCGTGGTGTGGTGGAGGGCTGGATGAACAGTAGACGGTGGAGGGGTGCCCGTGGAGGGGTGGTTTAACAGTAGCCGGTGGAGTAGCGTGCAGTGGAGGCTGGATGAACATGAGCCCGTGGAGGCTGGAGGAGGTCGACGGTAGCCTGTGGAGGCTGGAGGAGGTCGACGGTAGCCCGTGGAGGCTGGAGGAGGTTGACGGTGGAGATGAACAGTATCTCGTGGAGTCCCGTTTTGCGGTACGCCACACCCCTCCCGATCAACAGGACCCCCATTTCGACCGTAGGAGGTCCGTTTCATCCGTTTTGCGGTACGCCACACCCCTCCCGATCAACAGGACCCCCATTTAACGGTATGCCACACCCCTCCGATCAACAGGACCCCCGTTTCGACCATATGTGGTCTGTTTCCTCCGTTCTGCGGTACGCCAGGCCTCGTTTCCACCGCCTGTTCCATCCAAGCACCACGCATTCCGTTCCGACCCAGCCGGTTGGCTCCCACGCGTCCCGTTGCCTCCCGATGAACACGACCACGCATTCCGTTCCGACCCAGCCGGTTGGCTCCCACGCGTCCCGTTGCCTCCCGATGAACACGATGCATTCTGTTGCCTCCCGATGAACACGACGCATTCCGTTGCCTCCCCATGAACACGACGCATTCCGTTGCCTCCCCATGAACACGACGCATTCCGTTGCCTCCCCATGAACACGACGACGACACTGTTTCTCCGTTCCGACCCATCCATGTACACGAGCCCTCGCCGTACGTATGCGAGAGTAGGCATTCGAGACCCCGCCCGTATGTACACATACATGGCCGTATTTTCTTTCTTGCACCTTGGCCGTTGTACGTACGTGTACATGATACGTGCGCGCCTCTACTATGACACGTGCGCTCCTCTACATCCACCAGTATATATGTACGTACACGTTTGCGACCAGAATGACAACGCTACATACGCTTCGACCAGGTGGGTCCCGACTGTCAGGCACTTCCTTGCGTGTGAAGATGTAGCTGGTGGGTCCCAGCAGTCAGGGGGGCGAATCGTTTTTTTGCCCGGACGCACTTCCTTGCGTGCGAAGATGTAGTTGGTGGGTCCCAACAGTCAGGGGGGTGAATCATTTTTTTGCATGGACGCACTTCCTTGCGTGCGAAGATGTAGCTAGTGGGTCCCAGCAGTCAGGGGGAAACGTTTTTTTTCACGAAGTACAGTGGCCCGTCCGATGGGTCCTAGCTGTCAGGTGGAGGAATCATTATTTTCCGCGTAATAACAAGGCACTTCCTTGCTGCGGCCGTGGACCCAGCTGTCAGCCTCTCCACGTACAGTCCACGTCCGATGGAAGTCATTCCTTGACCACGTTGACCACACCGCACCGAGAGAACCAGGGCGGTGGACGACGGCGAGGCCTAGGAAGGGGATGACGCGGAGCTGGGGAAGACGCGGCAGTGGAAGCCCACGCGGAGAGGAGTACGAGGGTTCACTGGTTCGGCTGCGGTGTGAGGCTGCCGTCGCCGCAGGGCCTGGCCAGCGTTGGGAATAGTAGGGGGCGGTGAGGCCTCTGCGGCGGCACATCCGGCCACGGGAGGCAGGAGCATGCGGCACGACCGGCGCTGCTTTGGGCGGCTGGAGTAAGAAGACCAGAGGTTGAAGAAGCACTACGGCCGTTGGATGGACATCGTACAGTCACTGGAGCTAGAATCGTTTATATTGACTAAGTTGACAAAGCCCTCCGTCCCGGTCAACTTAGTAGGCCCACAAGTCAGCCTCCCACCAAGGTGGGTCCCAGCTAGCGGGGGGTATTCATTTTTTGTGCGTAATAAGGAGGCACTTCCAGTGGGTCCGAGCTGACGGCAAGGGGATGTTTTTTTCACGAAATACGATGGCCTGTCGGGTGGGTCCCAGCAGTCAGGGGCAAACGTTTTTTTCACGAAATACTGGTAGGCGTCCGGTGGGTCCCTGCTGTCAGGTGGAGGAATAATTATTTTCCGCGTAATAAGGAGGCACTTCCTTGCAGCTGCCGTGGACCCAGCTGTCAGCCTCTCCACGTACAGTATTCTTCCGATGGAATTCGGTCGTTGACCACATTGACCACGCCGCACCGAGAGCACCACGGCGGTGGACGACGGCGAGGCCTATGAAGGGGACGACGCGGAGCCGGGGAAGATGCGGCAGTGGATGACCACGCGGAGAGGAGTATGAGGGTTCACTGGTTCGGCTGCGATGTCGTCACCGCAGAATAATAGGGGGTGTGGGTGAGTGGAGTGGAGGGATGGTCTAGCCAGCGGTGGGAGTAGTATGGGGGCGGTGAGGCCTCTGCGGCAGCACAGCCGGCCACGGGAGGCAGGAGCAGGCGGCACGAGCGGTGCTGCTTTGGGCGGTTGGAGCAAGAAGACCAGAGGTTGAAGAAGCACTACAGCCGTTGGATGGACATCGTACGGTCAGTTGAGCTAGAATCATGCATATTGACTAAGTTGACAAAGCCCTTTGTCCTCGTCAACTTAGTAGGCCCACTATACTGGGTCCCAACTAGCAGGGGGTATTCATTTTTTTGTGCGTAATAAGGATGCACTTCCTTGCGTGCGAAGATATAGCTGGTGGGTCTGAGCTGTCAGGGGCGGTAACATTTTTTTCGCGAAATACAGAGGCCCTTTCGGTGGGTCCCAAATGTCAGGTGGAGGAATCATTATTTTGCGCGTAATAAGGAGGCATTTCCTTGCGTGGACGTGGACCCAGCTATCAGCCTCTCCATGTACAGTCCACTTCAGATGCATGCCGGTCGTTGACCATGTTGACCACGCCACGTCGAGAGCACCAGGGCGGTGGACGACGGTGAGGCCTAGGAAGGGAACGACACGGAGGCAGGGAAGACTTGGCAGCTGTTTTTGTTTCCCATGCGGAGGGGAGTACGACTGTACGAGGGTTTACTGGTTCGTCTGCCGTCGTCGGAGAATAATAGCAGGTGTGGGTGAGTAGAGGGATGGCTAGGCCAGCGATGGGAGTATGGTGAGGCGGTGAGGCCTGCGCGGCAGCACAGCCGGCCGCGGGGAGGAGGGAGTAGGCAGTCCCGCCGGCGCTTGTTTGAGCGGCTGGAGTAGGAAGAGCAGAGATTGAAGAAGCACGACGGCCGTTGGATGGACATCCAACAGTATACACGCCATCTGTGGAAAGCCTCTAATCTGTGGAAAACAGCATACAACCCATTTGCCATTATTTCAAATAATTTACAGCCCATTTGCTAATTCTTATGGGTTTTTTTGAGCCCATATTCTATTTGTTAGCATTACAACCCATATTGTGGCCACGGTTAAAAAATTATAAGAAATTTTGCATATGTCGGTGCGGTCTGAACTGTTTTTAATCCCGAAATTTCGAGTCACATTCAGACTGATTTTAAAAATAAATGTATATCAATATAAAATCCAATAAATTGTCCATGCATAAAAATCAAAGCAATTTAAAATCTCGAAATGAAAAAAAGATATTTGAAACTAATTGCCACTTTGATGTGTTTTAAAAATGTACATCCCATTTCTCATTACTGATAGGCCATTTTCTCGGGCAGCCGAATGAAGCTCTCCTCGTCTTGAAAGATTTGCACCCCAACAGGCCTGATAAAGCGACTTACTTGACAAATCACAAAAAAACTGGGTTAGCCATTTTCAGAAAGAAAAAAAACGACTGGGCTGGTCTGTGGTAAACATAAAAGAAAAGGCTGTCTAGACAGGCCAGAGTGTCCCGCACAGCCCAGTTGACACCCTACTTCCGTCTCAAAAACAAATTAGATAAATGCCACTCCAATTATGGCGATTCATAAAAATGCCACTGCAATTTCCAAACTTTGAAAAGTGCCACTGCAATTTTTGCAAACTTTGAAAAACGCCACTGCAGTTTGCAAACTTTGAAAAACGCCGCTCCAGACTTCGAAAAATGCCACTAGAAATGGCATGAAATGGCATTTTTCAAAGTTTGGAAATTGCAGTGGCATTTCTCGGATACACCAGATTTGGAGTGGCATTTATCAAATTAACCCAAAACAAAAATAACTGGGCGAGCTGCTGGGTCCCTGGTGTCAGCCGCTCGTTGTGCAATTCTCTCGTTTATTGACTACGTTGACAATGGCATGGGACCCAGATGTCACAAATCCACTAGGAGGAGCCATTTTTTTATTGGCTTGAAATAAGGAGGCACTTGCTTGCGTACTGCCATGACCTTGGCGGGTCCCTGCTGTCATCCTCTCCATGTACAATCATCTCCTGATTGTGTACGCGTCAACTTGCTAGGCCCACAAGTCAGCCTCTAAACCCGTGGAGGACAAATACAACCCATTTAAAAAAATAACAACCCATTCCATACGTTCAAACGGAAAGTTCAACATTCAGAGCAAAGTAACAGGTCTGATCCACATATAGAGTACTGAACTTCCACATTGACAACCATCATAGCCAAGTTAACTATCTACTCCCACTAATACTCTAGTAGCGTATGAGTACTAACTTACTCTTAGCTAACTAGACGATGCTGGTCGCCATCTGTGGTACACGCTAAACGCTGGCACCGGTGTCGTGCGCCTCGCCTCAGACTTGCAAGAGGTGCGATAGGGCGCGTTGCTCGCACGCGTTGGCCCTTTCCATGCCGGCGTGGTCCACCGAAGCTTCGGCTTCCAAGCGGGAAACCCACCTGACGAGCTGGTAGTAAAAATCGGCGTCGCGAATGCGTGCGTGCCCGACAGCCTCCAGGGCTATTTGTCGGGTGCCGACCTCCACGTAGTCGGCCCAGTTGAGGGCGCTCTGTTCGCGACTCAGAGCATCGGTGCGCTGCTGCTCCATCTCCCGCTGGCGGCGCAAATCGGCGATACGCTGCTCCTCCGCCAGGCGGTCGCGCTCCAACAACTTCTGCTCCTCCGCCGTGTGGTCGCGCTTCAACAACTCCTCGATCTCCGCATTGCCATCTAAAGACAGATAGAATGCCTCCTCCCTCCATCTGCCTTCCGATGAAAACCCGAACACTAGTTCCGGCGGTGACCGCCTCCGGTGTCGCCTACCGCGGACGGGCGGGGGCATGGCGGACGTGGCGAGCGACGTTGGGCCGGTGGGGGCTTATGAGGATCTGGCGAGTTGGGTCACGGTGGCACCGGAGAAGGCCGAGAAACAGTACTTATAGGCGGAAGGTAGCGCGACGGTCATCGGAATTCAATGCATAATGGCTTAGCGTGCCAGCTTGCCGTGGAAAACTAGAGAAACTGAAATTATGACTGTGCCGTCCCGTCCCGTTTGGGTCGCACGCCGGCATGGCGGTCAAACGAGTGCACTCGAATCATCTCCCTCCTTGTCAATAATGATTCCACGGATTTAAAAAGCCCGCAACAATTAAAGCATATCTTTTTCGCATTAGTTAGCTGCCTTAATTACGGCCGGCTGCATGCAGGCACTCAGAATTGCTCACAGGCAGTACGCGAAGCAGCATGCAACGAGTCGCAGCCGAGGGCACGCATGCAGCCACTTAAATCGCTGGAATTAGTTAGGCTTAAACTTTTGCATGCCGTTAATTATTGCCATGCCTTGGTCTTGCTGCTTTGCTCATGGGACTAATAAACCCGGACGGAGGGAGTACCTTGGTTGGTGAGAGGTTTGAATTCAGCCCTGCAAACCGACAAGGAGGTACTAGTACGTGCGTGATCCGCTATTTATTCGTGTAGGATCGAGTAGGTCATTTCTTGAATTGAGCCCTACAAACGGAAAGGAGGTAGTATGTGCGTGATCCGCTATTTATCCGTGTAGGATCGATAGTGTAGCTTGTCAGTTTCTTCAGAGGTTGGCATTTTTATCCGTGTAGGATTGATAGTGTAGCTTGTCAGTTTGTTTAGAGGTAGGCATTTTTATTCATAAAACTGCCACTTCACATCTTGCGTCACAAATAAAACTGCCAGGAGCGCATTTGTAGTCTACCTAGTGATCGATCAGTAACTTGTAAACACTGAGCGAATAGAAATAAGTAATTTTTAATGCATCTCAATGATTCACAGATCATATACAAATATGTAGCTCCAAAAGCAAAGATCAGCCACTTCGGATCTTGCATCGCAACTAAAACTAACTAGTATGATTCCCATACATAAGATCAACATGTTAATGCATCTCAATGATTCACAGATCATATACAAATATGTAGCTCCAAAAGCAAATATCTAGAAAAAAACATATGTTCTTCCTACTAACATGGATGCTTCTCTTGGCCAACATTCAGTACAGAATAAAAGACAAATTTGTTTGTGAAGTCTACAATTCCTCTTGAAAACGTAAGTGGTTTCACCAACAGCTGGAACCATGAGAATGAACCACACATGATGGAGGAACATCCACTTCAATATGATTTGGTCTTCTCTCAATCACACCGCGAGACTATTTTCGGAATACAAACTTTAACTTAGGAAAAATGGTTCCCATTGTATAATCAAACAAAAGCAATGAAGCACCTAGTGTTGGCCAATAAATAGTACACTACTACTTTTCTGCAGTCCATGAAGTGACTATCCAATCTTTCTGTGTCTATTTTCAAATGGCACTGCATGCAGTGACTATACTATTCTCTTGTGCAGTTCAACTGTTTGTTTGCCAAATAGCAACGGGCAGACATCTCTGTCTGCACAAATATCAAGCAGCTCGTAAACATATACCACACCTTGTATTTTCGGTTTAAACATGTCTCTTCCGCTTAGCATCTGTCATGTTTTGCACTGGACAATCTGGTACAGTCATGTTTTGCCCTGGACAATTTCATACTGAATTGATTTGTTGGTTCAGAGAAGAAATATAGCGCCTATTCTTCATCAGACCAAGGATATCCATGTTCGTAGTGATGGAAGAGGTGAAATCGATACAACCGAAATTGAGCATCCAATCATTGAATCATGTCCTGCACCTCCAATGTAGGTCCACCCTGCCAATAAATTCACATGCAAACCACTAGTATTACTATCTAATGACAATACAAAAAGAGTAGCAAGATAGTAGCAAACCATGTACCTTCGTAATGAATAGCTCATAGTGCCACCAATTGGATATAAAGGTTTGGAAAAAAACATGCTCCTAATGTTGAACCACTTGGAATTTTTGTGCAGTTCCACTAAAATTGAGCATCCCTGTTTGCATAGATATTGAAAGTGTGATTACTCTAAAAGTGTCACTAGTTGAAGCATAGACTCACAAATATAAGCATTCCAATTTCTTAATGGGAAAAGGTAGCAAGACTGTTTCTAACCACCTATTTGAAGGAATAAATAAAGCAACAGCGGTTGATGTCAGGAAGGCATACATAGTTTTTTTTTAAAACTGAGCCATTCCTGACCTTTCCTCTTCTTTTAAGCAAATTTTGTGCAGTTCTACGAAAATAAAATGCCATCACCGCCTTGACAATTCAGTGACACTGTACAAAAGGAAATGACTTAACATTACATAATGATGTCAGGTATGTAGTCGATAGGCATTAGAGACAAACATACAGACCTCCTCCAATAACATAATGAACATTAATTTTAACAAAGGTGTGACTAGCTTTACTGGGATAATTTGAATGAACTCTACACCCTATGTTCATTAATATAAGACGTTTTTGCGGTTCAATTTAAAGTACCCAAACATCTAGTATTTAGAAAAACAGGTAGTAGTTTTCTTGAGCACATATCTGGGAAAGCTTGCCACACTTTATTTATGTCCATATGCTAATGCAACACCATTCGAATACTACAAATATACACTAATCCAGTGGCTAGTGCAATAGTAGAGTAGTTAGTTTATTACAGGGTACAGTACAATGGTTTTACTAAATAGATTTCAATAAACTCTAGCACTGGAAGGTTTCTATAAGAATTAACAATACAAAATGTAAAGGTAACAAGTTTCAGCATTGGTATACTAGCTGTGCATGAGCATTAAACCAAATACAAAAGTCTGAAGGTAACTACCATTATTAACTAATGATAGTATAAAAAAATTGCAAACCATGTACCTCCAAGGTAAATATCATTTCGAACTCGGGGGGACCTTAAAAATTGATATCCCAATCTTGATAATCTATCAAACATAAAAATTTGATCGAACGAATCAAGAGAATAGCCGGAGGAGGAGGTGCCCACTCTTGACCTTTCCTCTTGTCTTCATAATTGTCTGTGCAGTTTAACCAAAATAAAATGACATCAGCGCCTTGGCATTTTGGTGACACTGTACAAAAAAATTAACTTATCTCATGAAAGTGAGGTATGTAATCTATAAGCATTAACAGTGCAAAAATCTAAAGGTAGTAACAAGTTTCATCGTTGGTATACTGGTTGTGCAACAACATTAGAATGCCTTAGCTGAAAAATATTTAATACATCCACAATCAACAGCTAACCCTGAAATAATCCAGTGACATTAAATGGCATTGCTTAAATTTATCGGTGGCATTAGACTGAGAGCGGCATTAGTTAAATGTGGCATCACTTTAGCAGTAGCATTGCTTGACTTGACTGCTGGCGTTATACTAACAGCAAAAAAAAGTGGCAATAAGAGCATGGGAGGCCCATTCGGACAGTGGGCACACCAGTACGATGTACCTCCACGGACGCAGAGTGGCGAGGGAGGTATGGTTGCCCAGAGCAACAAATATCCAGGCAGCATATGTGGATTACGTCCTATTTTTGTTCTCTTTAGCCTCCTTTTTCCTATGCAAGGACAACAAACCGATCGACCTGGTCATTCTCTATTGTGTTGTCATGCCTTTTCTACCCTTCTTCAACCAAGAGACATGAGACTCGTTCCTTAGCTACTGATTTTCCCCTTTTCAACCTAGATGCGGGTTCAATGCCTACTCTCTTGGACAGTACAGTCTCCCTTCCTTTCTTTATTCAACCCAGACATGGATTAGTCTGCATGAAGTAGGGTTTCCTAGTGCAAATTATGGTTTTCGTCTACGTGGCCAGCAGAGCAGAGGATAGCAAATTGGGAAGATGGTGGAGTGGAAAAAGATCCACATGCAACGACGTGGCAGATGGGGCAATAGAACAAGGTTATGGTTCGAAAAGAGGTAGCATACCTGAGGGTCGGCGGGAAGAGGCTTCGCTCGTGGTCATCGTCCTCCGCAAACACTATGGCAGCGAGCTTGGGGACGAAGGCCATCCCGCGCGGGCGCTAGGTCTGAGAGGACGGCCTTGTTGTCAGTGCATGACCTCGCTCGCCGACGACGAGTGTGTCAACGCTGCACGTCCTTTTCTTCCTCGGCGGATCTGTGACCACCTGTGAGGAGGGAGAGAGGGGCCGTCTTTTTTAGATCTGGAGAGAGAGTGGTAGTGTGAGAAGCAAGTGGGTAGCCCTTAGCAAGAAAGCGTTGAAGCTCCAACCTATATATCTTTTTTATACTACTATTACTGGAGGTGGAGTAGTGGTAGAGTAGTTTATATTTTCTTTGCGTACAGTACTAGTTAGTCATGCTTCAAAACTGATCGGCACGCCATTAAAAAATAAAGGTCGATAACTAATGCGGCACCTCGGGCCAACGCGGCCAGATCGCATTTTGCACGAGAAATTACACACCATGTTTCGTTGACATGTGGTCCCGTTCCAACATATCAGTGAGACGACGGCGAGTAGTAGGAGTATTTCCGAACGGACGTGTAGGCCGGGGCGCCTCTTCGTGAACCGTGGCAAACTCGCAACCGTCCACCGACTCTTCGCCTTCCCCTCTCGATTTGGAACTGTTGTCGCATGCTCTTCCTCTCCCTCCTCCATTTTCCTTCAGCCCTTCACCCTTTCTTCTGCCATTGTTCGATCGTCTTCTCCATGGAGGGAACAGGCCAGAAACGACCCCGTTATTCTTGCCCCGATCTGAAAGATGACGTGGTGGAGGAAATCATTGATCGGTGCGACGTCATCACCTCGGCTAGCATGGAAGGTTCGTTCAAGCCCATTCTCGACTCAACTAATAACATCATTACAAGGAACCCAAGAGTCAAGGAGCGGTTTTATCTCCCCTATCTTCTTCGTCGTGACCCTGATGACTGGTGCCGGCACGACGGAGGCCTCGCCCTGTGCAAGTTGATGCCGCTTGATAATGATATGTATGATGTTAAGATGCCATCGCTTGAGGGCAAGGCTTGGGCGGGCGCAAATGGAGATTGGGTTGTTTACATTGGGTCCAACTGCGAGTGGGAACTTGTGAATGTGTACACTCGTGACCGGGTTCCACTTCCAAAAATATCAGTAGACTGCCCATAGGTTGAGCACACAGGTATTGTACGCATGCTCAAATACGATCATTGTGACTGTCTTCTACGGAAGATAGCAATTTGTTGAGTTCCCAACCGCTCTTGGAATTACAACAACTATCAAGTTGTTGCTATCTTCGACAAGCTTGTTGCCGTCCTTGGTGGTTTGACTCGATGGATATTTCTCAAAAATCAGTTTCTGTACACGGATGAGTACTGTGATGCAATTCAATACGAGGGCCTTGTGTTTGCTGCCACCACTCGTGGCACTGTTTTTGCATGGGATCCTCGTAGTTTCGGGACGTTTGTCTTCCACCGTAATTATAATTGTTTCATCCACATGCATGTGGGTTAGCAAGTTTCCCTTTACTAATTAACCTTCCTCTTGTGTTTCCAAGGTCCTGTGAACATCCCACCACCTATACTTGAAAAATTTTATAACCAAGGGGGAGATGACGATGGTGATGATCACGAGCATGAGGACGAGCAGCTCCCATATACTCTGTGGCACCTGGCAACTAATTCCGATGGATCACCTCTTCTTGTGTGTATACAGCCCACTGATAATGTTACTGCTAAGGAAGCAGGTGTAGTCTCCCATGGTCGCACTCTCCGGACCTATTCCAACACCCGTTGCATGGTATTCAGGATGGATACTAGTGTGCTAGCGCCAACTCCTTCTCCCTGGTACAGAATATATAGTCTTGGAGAAAACTCGCTCTTCCTTGGACAAAACTATCCGATGATGCTGAAAGGCGATCCAACTGCTGTTGACACAATGTTACTAGTACCATTTATGAGAAGCAACTGTGTCCATACCTCGGACATTTGGGTGGTTCCCTGCCCTGGTACTGATATAGTAGGCCGCTTCAGCCTGGATGATCAGTCCTGCGTTGGTTTCCAGATCGACAATCGATGGCCCGTCCCAGAGAATCACTTGTGGTTCAAAGCAAGCGTTTCCAACGCCGAGGAATGGTTGAGTTGAAGTTCATTTCATTGCTTGTTATTTTTTGTGTGGTGAAAACTTTAGTATTTATAATGTATCCTCGTTGTCGATGTGGGTTGATGACCTGTTGTGTGTAATAAAATGATATGCCTGTGATAAACTTACTAAACTTATGAATGGCTTTCAAGTCGCTTCTCTGAGTAAGTGGTGCGACGAGGAAAAAAATATTTTCCGAATACATAATTGTATGTGCATTGCAACAGGTTATCAGATGAGGCCAATCAACAATAGTAGTACACTATTTGTACTAGCTTCACATGCTTCGCGCGTCGGGCGGGTGTTTTTACTGTAGCCATATGTTAATGTGTTCGCTGTACGTAACCAGCACCTCGAATCCTCGATACTAGTACTATATATATAGTAGGAGTAAGTAGTAGGAGTAGTAGGGTGGCATGGGCTAGAACAAGCATTCACGTCCAGGAGTACGGCACACGCCACCACCACGACATCCATCTGACACCCTATTATTTCTTGGAGTCCGTGCTAGAGCAATCTCTTCAACCTTGTCATTTCTCTAACTTTAGCCATCGTGCGGCGAACGAGGTGGGGGTTTGCCGATAGTCGGTTTCCTTAACTGCGGTCCCACTTGTAAGGCCAACTCCAACGCACGACCCCAAACGGACCTCCGTTTTGCACGAACTCCAACGATAATTTTGACTAGAAAATCAAGACCAAAGAAAACAAGAACCACAAGAATACATTTTACTACTCCTGTAAGTTGGACTGGTGCCTTCTCGATGCATTCATTGTTGATCTGCGGAGGCTTGATCTTGCGTGCTTCTTTCTTCTTCGAGTGTAAAGAAGTAGACGTTGCTTCCTCGCATCTAGTCTCATGTCTAGCCTCTACTCTAGTAGGAGTATCAACAAGTGCACTAATCTCATCTCTAGCCTCTATGCTAGCTAAAAGTGATAGAACATCCACTAAACTGCGCTCTATCAATATATGGATGTACTCTTCTTCCCAATACAAAAACTTGCATCCATTCTACTCCCTCCATTGCACAATACATGCCTTCTATTTGTATGTATCTAGACATGTTTTAGTATATAGGTACATCCATTTTTGGACAAATGGAAGTCAAGTAATTTGGAACGGAGGGAGTACACAATAAAAATTTTAAGTTAGCACAACTAGTCTAATCCGAGAGCACAACCGATGATTTGGTCGGGTTCTTCCTCCTTTTGCCGACACGTGGGACATCCAGCATCCAGGTCGTGTCATGAAAGAAAATAGAGTGGTAGTTGAATCCACGAGATGTGCATCTTGGGTTAAACTGTAAATAGAATCTTACTACTATTGAGTAACTCCAAAAGCGGCCACTGAAGATCTTTTTTGGATTTGTTTTTCATCACCAGCACGTCGAGGTGAAAGATGTGCAGGTTCAGTGGGTCCTCTTGCATTTTCACTGACATGTGGGGCTGCATGTGAGCAAACAGACGATGGGCTCCGCGCGTCGGCTGGCTGGCTGAGAAGAGAGATAGAGGAGAGCTGAGCATGGACTGCAAGAAATTTGTTCTACGTACCTCGATATAGGCTCGATATAGTGGGGTGGCATGGGCGGCATTCACGTCTAGCAGTACGGCACACGCCACCCACACGAGTCCCATCCGACACCAATTTTTTTGGAGTCTGTGCTACAGCCATCTCTTCTCCCTCCTGTTTTCTCAGCCATCGCGCGGTGGGCGGGGTGGGGGTTTGCTGATATTCGGTTTGCTCAACTGCAGCCCCACTTGTAAGTGAAAATTCAACACCGCACACATTCCCGCTTGAGCGGCGTGCCGGACCAACCATGTGGGGGTGCGACGCGAACACGGCAGGCTTTTCCTTTTGAACTCGTAACTTGTAAAATTTGGTTCTGCTCCATGGCGCGACCGATAGATAGAAAATAACGATTTTGCCTAGAGTAATGCGAAGTTTGGTTTTGGCGCCGTTCATGCATGGAGTACGTACGAAAATTATGAAGTTGATGCGAAAGGTAAGATAATTACTGTAGTATCATATACTACTGCATGGATTTGACAGAAAGATAAAAATACATACGGATCCATCAACGAAATCCTCACGCCCTAGTGCACCGGGTCACCAACCGACGTGTGAGGAGCAGCGGCATTGGCGGCGAGCTCAACGTGCTTCTGAACAGTGTCGTCCAAGGTTGCCCTGCGGTCCAAGAAGGCCAGTGTCCTATCGTCCTCCTCTTGCATGTAGTAGTCCTTGTGGATGGTTTGTGCATAGACGTGGCTGATTATGTCGATGGTGTTTTGCTGCACCAGGCGTTGCGCGGTGAGCGCGACCTCGAGGTGGACATTCTCCGGCGCGATGGCAGGCAGTCGCAGGTCCACCAGTGCATCGAAGAGGTTTTCACCATAGTGTCCGCTGAGGGAGGCGGGCATCGCAGAGCCTGGGCGCGTCGGCTGGAGGCTTACGTCAAAGTCGTCCGCAGGATTCTTGACGACGGTGAACTTTTCGAGGAAACCGACGAGGACCTCGTCGAACAAGGAGACGAAGCTGTCGTCCAAGCGGCCCCTCGCCCTGGCGGCCTCAAGCAATACTACCTGGAGACGTTCCTCGGTGCCGGGCCGCAGGCCAGCGTCGTGGACCATCTGGCACAGCCGGCTGATGCCCGCGCTCATCGCCTCCATGGGTCTAGCTTAGCGTCTAGTCAACTGATCTTGCGATTCGAGTGATCACTCTTGCCCTTGGTTAGCGTGCGTAGGTGCGTAGGATTTCGTACTACTCCTCGGCCCTCTACTACACCTGCCTTTGGTTGTATGATAGGTGGGCCAGCCACCCCCTGGGCCCACGTGTCATTCACCCAAAGGCAGTTGTCATAAGTCAATGAAGCTGCGTCCCCCTCCGTGCCGGTGCAGTATAGTCATCTCACCGGACCTCTAGTTGGGGCAAAACGAGAGAAGTTTGATGTTTACTGGTTTATTGGTCCCCTTTGCATTTTGCGCCAAGTTTTGACCTTTGATTTAACTAATAAAATGTTAATGCATGTAAACAAAAATGTTGTGTAAGTCACCTTACGAAAACCAAATAATCCCAAAATACTTAGGCACGGTGCATTAACTCCCTCCTTGTTTCTTATTTCGTGACATATCAACCAATGAGAGATGTGGGCCGGGCATGCTTTCAATGACTTGAGACTACCAAACATGACATGCAGTGTTTAGTTCATTGCATGTAATCCTATTAGTACTCTAGTTAGCAAGAAAACATTAAGTTCTCTCGCCGATAGGAATAAAACACCATGTATTTATTTACAGGGGGAGTAGTACATTTTTTGTGACATGCATTACTAGATATTGCTAGTCAAATACTAAAATCCAGATGGACGTGGTAGTACTCCTAAATCCATACGGTGGTGCTACTAGTACTAGTAGTAGTACTACCAATGTAGTAGTAGGAGTACTAGCATTGTACTACCCGTTGGTAAAATTATTACGTGCTGCTCCTCATAGTGAAGTGGCAAGACCCTGCGCCGGAGATGACACCTGAGTATAGGCGCCCTGTTCGGCATACCATAGTCAGCCTCACCGTCTACAATCGCTATCATCATGCTATAGAGCTAGCCTGCTTACAACTAGCCCTGTTCGACCTAATTTCCCATGCGTAGATGCACGTGCATTGCACGGAACACCAAGATTGGGGGTCGACGGCTCCGGCAGCGGCCATCGCGCCAGATTTTTCCACGGCCTTCTAGATGTGGTGGGGAGGAGATAAGGCTGATTGTGGGAGACAAGGAGTTGTTCGTAAATAGGGAGCAAGTGCGGGCATCTTTTTGCAAAAATGGAGAAGCTTGGTTTGTATGCGTCAGATTTAGATCCGACGGCTATTGGTGAAAGATGGGAGGCACAACATCATCACCAACTCAGGACCTGTTTGATTCGCAGGATTTTGAAAACGCAGGAATAGGACACGACAATATTACAAGTTTCAAACTGATATTACAAATGTTAGGAGTAATGCTGCACCTATGAAGAGGGAATTACTAGGAAGTTTACGTAAGAACTTTCGTTACTTTAGGTGGATGCAACATTATCATACAAACTAAAATCCACCTCCCTGACAAGTCATTAATGGGTAAATAAGTTTTCGAGTCTCTGGCTACTTGATGTTTCAAAAACAAATTCGGCTTCTGCGGAGACTTTGCCATTTAGGCTTAGACGCTTGCGGTGATCAGCACGCCATTCATTGTTGCGCCAGAGAACGCCAAACCTCATTACCTTGAGCACACTTGCCTCCAGAACAAGGAACCTGGCCAACTTAATCTCAGATGTGCTGCCTCGGTAGTCGATCAAATCAATTTCTGTAAGATCGAGATCAAGACATTCGATGAGATTGTTATAGTGCAACACATTTTTCACTTTCGGGTCTTTTTTATCTGCAAAAGAAGAGAACATATTAGAGCAGCTGGCTGCATAAGATTGTCGTGTCATCAAGAGGTATCAATATCATTCGCTCATACGATAGGGTTGGCTGGCTAGTGATATTTTTTCACTCACTCTCTCTCTCTCTTTCTGTTTCCTCTCATTTAACTAGGAGCACGTGAAGAGCTTGGGCATTTGTTGCCTTCCACTATGTGGCCGATGCCATATTTCGCAAAAGTATGCCACATAATACGCATCGATGTCAAATCAAAAGATTTTGGCACCGCTCTCGCGATGTGAGAGAGTTGGCACCGTTGTGCACACAGACCCACATGTATAAACAAATCAATCAAACCAACTACACCAGCCTCTCACTCTCCCAAACAAGTGTTTTTTATTGCCTCAGTCCTCTCTCTCTCCCACACAGTATTTTTTCATTGCATGAGTTAATTTGGCACCGGAGCAAAGTAGGTGATCCAGATTGGGGCACCAGGTGAGCAATGGAGGGGCCTCGATGCCAAATGCATCACAAGTGAATTTGGCACATGTTTTGGCCTACATAGCCCACTTTTGTACTCCCTTCGTCCCAAAATTCTTGTCTTAAATTCGTCTAAATATGGATGTATATAGTTACATTTTAGTGTTAGATACATTCGTATCTAAACAAATGTAAGACAAGAATTTTAGGACAGAGGGAATACTACCTCGTATTTAGTATAAAATTTTGACCATAGATTTACCTAAGAAAATGCCAATGCATGTCACTAAAAATTACACCATTCGAAATTATGTTCAAATACGAATCCAACGATATAGTTCTTAGTGAAATGCATTAACACTTTGTCAGTTAAATCTATGGTCAAATTTTGATACTATAAAATTGGAAGAGTAAACCAGGACGGAGGTAGTACTTGCTCTTAGGGTCACCATAGAGTTTGAGGGAGTCCTGGATTAGGGGGTATCCGGACAGCCGGATTATATCCTTTGGCCGGACTGTTGGACTATGAAGATACAAGATTGAAGACTTCGTCCCGTGTCCGGATGGGACTCTCCTTGGCGTGGAAGGCAAGCTTGGCAATACGGATATGTAGATCCTTCCTTGTAACCGACTCTGTGTAACCCTAGCCCCCTCCGGTGTCTATATAAACCGGAGGGTTTAGTCCGTAGGACAACATACAATCATACCATAGGCTAGCTTCTAGGGTTTAGCCTCTCTGATCTCGTGGTAGATCAACTCTTGTACTACTCATATTATCAAGAATAATCAAGCAGGACGTAGGGTTTTACCTCCATCAAGAGGGCCCGAACCTGGGTAAAACATCGTGTCCCCTGCCTCCTATTACCATCCGCCTTAGACGCATAGTTCGGGACCCCCTACCCGAGATCCGCCGGTTTTGACACCGACATTGGTGCTTTCATTGAGAGTTCCTCTATGTCGTCACTGTTAGGCTTGATAGCTCCTTCGATCATTGATAGCGATGCAGTTCGGGGTGAGATTTTTCTCCCAGGACATATCATTGTATTCGGTGGCTTCACACTGCGGGCCAACTCGCTTGGCCATCTGGAGCAGATCGAGAGTTACGCCCCTGGCCACCAGGTCAGGTTTGGAAGCTTAAACTACACGGCCGACATCCACGGAGACTTGATCTTCGACGGATTCGAGCCCCTGCCGAGTGCGCCGCACGGTCACGATGAGCATGATTTAGCTCTACCATCGGACAGTGTTCAGGAGACTGCACCGGCAACCGCTCCGACCCTCAATTCGGAGCCAATTGCGCCATCCATGGACGGGTGGGATAGACCCCGCCACGGAGGCTGTACTCTCAGCGGCGATCGAGCCGAGTATCGACCTTACCCTTCACGGGAGCCGTGACGCCGAACTGCCGGATTCTTCCCCGGCCACGGACTCCGAACTGCCTGCGCCCGTGCCTATCGAATCCGACTAGGCGCCGATCATGTAGTTCACCTCCGCAGATATCTTTCAGCACTCGCCCTTCGGCGATATACTGGACTCATTAAGGTCTCTCTCCTTATCAGGAGAGTCCTGGCCGAACTATGTCCGACAGGATTGGGATGCGGATGACGAAGAAATTCGCCGCCCACCCACCACCCACTTAGTAGACACTGTTGACGATTTGACCGACACGCTCGACTTCGACTCCGAAGACATCGACGGTATGGATGACAATGCAGGAGACGAACAGGAACCACTGCCCACATTGCACTGGACAGCCACCTCATCATATGATATATACATGGTGGACACACCCAAAGAAGGCAATGGCGATGGGACAGCGGAGGATGACCCCTCCAAGAAGCAACCCAAGCGCCGACGTCAGCGGCGCCGCTCTAAGTCTCGCCAAAGCAAAAGTGGTGATACCGGCACAGGAGATAATAGCACTCCGGACAGTGCCAAAGATGACAACAATCCCCTCCAGCAAGATTTAGAGCAGGAGGATGGAGAAGCCAGCCCTCCCGAGAGAGCGACAGATGGAGAGGCGGAGGATGATAATTACATGCCTCCCTCCGAAGACGAGGCAAGCCTCGACGATGACGAATTTGTCGTGCCTGAGGATCCCGTCGAGCAAGAGCGCTACAAGCGCCGGCTTATAGCCACGACAAATAGCCTTAAGAAAAAGCAACAGCAGCTTCAAGCTGATCAATATTTGCTAGCTGATAGATGGACTGAAGTCCTCGCGGCCGAGGAATATGAACTCGAACGCCCCTCCAAGAGTTACCCAAAGCGCAGTTTGCTACCCCGACTAGAGGAGGAAGCATTAAAACCTACATCTCCAGCGTATGACGCGGCTGATCGGCCACCTCGTGGCCGCGACAGAGAGGCATTTCAGCCAAAAGCTCAGCCCGCACCCCGACGCCACTCAAATAAAAATGTCAAGGCACCGGGAAACACGCTAGACCTGCGAGACGTATTGGAGGACAAATCAAAACACGCAAGATCGATCTACGGATCACGAGGGCGCGCCACTACGCGGGATGATAACCGTCACGCCGAATACAATAGAAGTAAATCCGGCCGGGCCGAACACAGCGGACAAGACTCATTTGAGCTGCGTCGCGACATAGCCTAGTACAGAGGTGTCGCACACCCCCTATGCTTCACAGACAAAGTAATGGATCACCAAATCCCAGAGGGTTTCGAACCCGTAAATATCGAATCATACGACGGCACAACAGATCCTGCGGTATGGATCGAGGACTTCCTCCTGCACATCCACATGGCCCGCGGTGACGATCTACACGCCATCAAATACCTCCCACTTAAACTCAAAGGACCAGCTCGACATTGGCTCAACAGCCTGCCAGCAAAATCCATTGGCTGTTGGGAAGATCTGGAAGCCGCATTCCTCGACAACTTCTAGGGCACTTATGTGCGACCACCAGATGCCGATGACTTGAGCCACATAATTCAGCAGCCAGAGGAATCGGCCAGGCAATTATGGACACGGTTCCTGACAAAGAAAAATCAAATCGTCGACTGTCCGGATGCAGAGGCCCTAGCAGCTTTTAAGCACAACATCCGCGACGAGTGGCTCGCCCGGCACCTTGGCTAGGAAAAGCCGAAATCTATGGCAGCCCTCACGACACTCATGACCCGCTTTTGCGCGGGAGAGGATAGCTGGCTGGCTCGCAGCAATAATATGTCAAAGAACCATGGTACTTCGGATACCAAGGATGGCAATGGCAGGTCACGTCGCAACTAACACAAGTGCCGCATCAACAGTGACAATACCGAGGATACGGCAGTCAATGCTGGATTCAGAGGCTCTAAACCCGGTCAGCGAAAAATCCATTCAAAAGAAGCACCCCGGGCCCGTCCAGTTTGGACCGTATACTCGATCGCTCGTGTCAAATACACGGCACCCCCGACAAGCCAGCCAACCACACCCACAGGGAATGTTGGGTGTTCAAGCAGGCCGGCAAGTTAAATGCCAAAAACAAAGATAAGGGGTCACATAGCGACAACGAGGAGGAGCCCCGGCCGCCAAACCCTGGAGGACAGAAGAGGTTCCCCCCACAAGTGTGGACGGTGAACATGATATACGCAACCCATATCCCAAGAGGGAGCGGAAGCGTACGCTAAGGGACGTATATGCGTTGGAGCCAGGCGCCCCAAAGTTCAACCCATGGTCCTCCTGTCCGATCACCTTCGATCGCAGGGACCACCCCACTAGTATCCGTCATGGTGGATTCGCCACACTGGTCCTAGACCCAATCATCGATGGATTTCACCTCACTCGAGTCCTTATGGACGGTGGCAGCAGCCTGAACCTGCTTTATCATGACACAATGCGCAAAATGGGTATAGACCCCTCAAGGATCAAACCCAGAAAAATGACCTTCAAAGGCATCATACCAGGTGTAGAGGCCCATTGCACAGGCTCAGTCACACTGGAAGTGGTCTTCGGATCCCCGGATAACTTCTGAAGTGAGGAGTTAATCTTCGATATAGTCCCATTCCGCAGTGGCTATCATGCACTACTCAAGATGCCAGGACCTCGGGGGCTCATCACAGTCAATGGAAACACAGAGCGCTCTCTCCGCACGGAGGAGCACACTGCGGCCCTCGCAGTAGAAGCACAAAGCAGCCTCTTAAGGCAATCCACCAGTCCGGCGAATAAACACCCCGACACCTTCAAGCGCACCCGGAGTAATCAGCAACAAGACCGCCTGGCACATTCTGAGCTCGCATAACAATGCGGCCCCCACCCCAGTCCCAGCCAAACGGCGAAATCCGTGCCACGCATACATAATTACGCATTGAAAACACCATGGGCATAGGTGGGGAGGGGGCACGAGTACGCCACACCCCAAAACGTGGCTCAACCACACTAGGGGCTTCCCGCTTTGTTATTCTTTTCTCTCTTTCAGGACTTTACTCTCCGGAAACCCCGTCCGTCAATACGATCGCCGGACACACGATACAAACAACCAAGGAGGCAGAAAGCTTCGTCGCACCATGGAACTCCCAGGTGGTCTCTGATAACGAGTGAAATACTTGCTTTAAATACCATTCCTCAGCTTGCCATTGGAGGGGACATGTCAAATAGTCCTACTTTTTTCTTATCGCACTACTTGTATCATTCTTCTTCGACGCACCTTTTTGAATAACCAATGCATAGCACTAGACTATTACCGCATTATCTATTTATATATATATATATGTTCATTCATGACATTCAGCACCCGTACACTCTCGTACGGCCAATATGCCAGGGGCTTAAGCGTACCCCATAATACGGCGTGAGAAGTCCGAACACTTTCGACAGTGCGGCACCCCGAACTTATAGCATTATATGCATCATCTCTGAATCATGTCTTGGGTCAATAGTTGGGTTTGCCCGGCTCCCATGTTTTGGTACCTTACGTTCCGCTATATCTGCTAAGGTAGCACTGGGAGAACTACTGCGATTGTGCCCTGGTTCATTTGGGCAAGCACCTCAGTAGAGAAAGCTAAAACTGACTGTCATGATAAGGCGAGAGCTTGTCGCTGTTCAAGAGGTCTCGAGTCCCTAAATACTTATGCCACCTGGAGCGAGGAGTCGGCTTTGTCCGGCTTAAGGCGTGTATAGCGCCCCGAATTCGGCCTTCCGAATACTAGGGGATTTGCCAAAATTTAAAATTGTATACTTCTATGGCTAACTGACAGTGATAAAGCATTATAGTCCGATTGCCTTGTTCGTTGTGTTGAGCACCTCCCTCGGAGGACCCAAGAATGGGAACAAGAGTGCTCAGATTTATCCCGAACATCCCAGCACTCGTGGCATGGGGGCAGAAGCCGACGACTAGCCATCTCTCAGTCTTAATAAATAGCCACACAGAAGGTAATATTTTAAATTCAAACAAGCGTTGCATAGCGCACATGAACAAGTTTTCATAATACAGGATCACACGAGCAAGTTCATTCAAAAATTACATCCTTCGCACACTCGTCCTCCACAAGACGGGCACCCTCATAATACATTTCGGGGTGGCGATGCTCCTTTCCCTGCGGCGGCCCCTCCTTCACCAGCTTCTCGGCGTCCATCTTGGCCCAGTGCACCTTCGCACGGGCAAAAGCCCGGCATGCACCTTCGATGCAGACGAACCGCTTTATGACTTCCAGCCGTGGGCAGGCATCCACAAGCCGCCTCACCAGGCCGAAGTAGCTGTTGGGAAGGGAGTCGCCAGGCCACATCCGGACTATAAGTCCCCTCATGGCCTGTTCGGCCGCCTTGTGCAGCTCGACTAGTTGCTTTAGCAGGTCGCTCACAGGCATTGGGTGTTCGGTCCCAGTATACTGAAACCAGAACAACTTCTCCGTCGAGCTTCCCTCCTCGGCCTGTTAATACTTCGCGGCATCCGACACGCTGCGGGGCAAATCTGCGAATGCTCCTAGAGAGCTCCGGACTCAGGTAAGTAACAAGTAATTTACTTTCACATGCTTGCTTTGCATATTGAAGGCCTTACCCGCCGCTATCTTCCTCATCGCCTCAATTTCCTAGAGGGACTTTTGGGCTTCAGCCTTGGCATGCTTTGTGCTCTCGAGGGCCGCGGCAAGCTCGGACTCTCGCGTCTTCGAGTCAAGCTCCAAAGCCTCGTGCTTCTTCACGAGAGCCTAGAGCTCTTGCTGCACCTCGCCCACCCGTGCCTCTTGTTTTTCCTGCTCGGTGAGCTCCTTGGCCGCTTTGTTTTCGGCCTCGGACAGCGCTTGCTTCAGGGTCTGTCGGTGTTCTGGGAACGGGGGTCCCTAGACTTGCCTGCCTGCGGCCTGCGGCGTGGCTTAAAGGGGGGCCCAGCACGGCCCATCTTCATCAACACAGACCCAAGACCCTCGCGAGGGGCCAAGCCTCACGGGGCGGATGACACGAAGCTTCCTCAGGCATGACCTCATCAGGCTGGCTCGCGAGGAGGCGGAGAGATCAAGGCGGGGTACCTCACGAGGTGCCCATGACGCAAGCCATCACGATCAAAGGCGCCAGGCGGGCGCCAGCCGCGCAGTGTCCTCCTTTCCTCTTTGGTGCAAAGGGAGCAAGCGCAGGCGAGAGCATCAAGCAAAGGCACCCGTTTCGGTGCAACAAGACCAAGACCATTCCAACGGCAGGGAGGAAGTCATTGTGGAGCCCAAGCCAGCGTCACCACCAAAGCCTTTGGCAGGCGAGGACCAACTTTAGTCAGGATAAGTGTACCAGATGTTCCCCTTCAAAATGGCCAATTGTTGGCGCCCTTCCCGCTCAATATTTGGGAAGAGCCCCAGGGCCTTTGCCTATAAATAGGACTAGCCACCCCCAGGGTAGAGGGGATCTAGAATCGGCCAACCCAGAAACAAGCTGGGATCGAAATCGGAATCAAGAAGAGAGAATCGAGAAGAGAGAGAGAGAGAGAGAGAGAGAGAGAGAGAGAGAAGGGTGACTGAACTCCTCCTAGCAGTTCATCCCCTCAGCCAAGAACACACCCTCGTGAGGCTGTTCTTCCTTGTATTGCTCATCATCATCAGCCCAAGAGGCAATCCACCACACCACACACCGGAGTAGGGTATTACACCACAACGGTGGCCCGAACCAGTATAAACCCTGTGTCTCTTGTGCTGTTCTTTCCATAGCTTAGATCTTAGCGAGGCGGAGGGGTGCAGGTAGGTAGAAGGCGAAATCTCCGCGCGCACCCCAGTGTTTGAACCTCAAGGGTCTGTCGGAACCCGAAATCCGACATTTGGCGCGCCAGGTAGGGGTGCGCCGGAATCCACCTTCTACCGCTTCGTGTCCCGTTGCATCGTCATCACCATGTCCGGCGACCAGGCGGGCAACCCAGATCCATGGGCGGCGTGGCCTGCCCGCGCAGAGCCGCTCGCCTCGGGCGACCCCGTGCCCCAGGCAGCTCGCGGTCCGCAGGGTGCTGCGGGCCACGGGCGACGCGCATAGGCTTCGACAGCTCTCACACCGCGACAGGCGTGGTCGGCAGCAAGGGCCTCCAATCACGCCGCGACCACGACACCGTACACCCGTCGGGAGCAGGAGAACTCGAGGGCCGCGCTCACGGTGGCCCGAGAGCTGCTGCAGTGCCGGCTGCTGGAGGGCGGCCACGACGTGCTGCTGGAGTGGGTGGCAGAGCTCCTGGGCTTCGTCGCCTCAGGGGCTCACCCCTTTTGCACCCAGCTCCCATCTCAAGCCCAGGGCGGCCCGCGCGGGGGCTCCGCGCGCGCCTGCGGGCTCCAAGGCTACTCCAACGCCAGCGAAGCTGTCGGCACCGGACCGGCGGCGGCGCTGCCCGCGCTCCTGCTCCGCGAAGAAGAAGGACTCGACGCGACCCGCGGCCCCAGTGGACAGCCGCGCTACCACCCCACGGTGGGCGCGTCAAGCAGAGCTACGTGGCACACGGAGCACTACGGCATGGCCTTCGGGATGACGGCGCCAGAAGAATACGTGCCCCTCATGATGGACCAAGGACACCCTCACGAGGGCGAACAAGGCTCGCTCCTCAGCCCAAGATGGGGGGACGAGGTGCCAGAAGCTGAGCCCTTCCAGGAGCCCCGGACGGTCCCACTGGCCACGTTGGAGGCAACGATTATCGGGTACCGTTGATTCCTCAGGAGCAGGCATACACTAATCATGGATCGCAGGAGGTGCAGGTCGCCACAGCGAGCAGCTGCCCCGCTCCCACAGTCTCCTACCCCTCGAGAGGAGGGCGCAGGGGGCTGCAGGAGAGGGGCCGAGATCCGACATCACCACCGCGGCATTCGGAGCAAGGTGTTCTCAGGAGGTAGGCCCTCTGCTGGGGAGGTGCCTCAGGGCCTACCCCTGGCGGAGGACCCGTGGTCGTCGGGGGAACCGCTGGCGACCGCTCTACCCCTTCGGCGGCGTCCTGGTTTCCGGTCATTGTTGATGGCACTAGAGTGTGGCGCAAGGCGGGGCCCTCGTCAGGCGATACGAAGCAAGGCCGGTACCTGTGAAGAAGGCCCAGTGCCTGTGAAGCTCGCCGCCCCGTGACACTCTCACGTAATAATGAGTGGGGCTGTACAAGCCCCGGAGTCTCAGGGGTGCCGGCCTCAGGCCCTGGGGCTCCCTCCCACGCCCAGTGGCAGCACTTAGCTCCGCGCTAGTGAGAAGACGTCCAAGACTAGATTAGGTGCCGGACGCGGCCTTTTGTCTGCTTTCGTTGCTTTTCCCTTTGGTTGTCACTTTCCCCCGCTGGATTTAAGTTGGATTCGAATTTGAGATTTGTGTGTGTTCGGGGAAGGGGTGCTTAGTCTCGTTCGAGCAATTTCTCGCGTTTTGATTACCACTTCGCCTCAGCTGCCTCCCCTCATGAGCCCCTCGCAAGCCGGGTCAGGCCTAGCTTGCGCGCAGCCCAGACTGCCGCCCCCACGTCCTCTCAGGAGGGTTTTTTACTGCAGATCCTACGGATTCGATCAGGGTACACTCGGGACACCACAACCTCCCACAGGCTACCTCAGGGCCCGCACGGGACAAAGGTAAACTAGCCGACCAGCGCGTCGCGTAAGCCAACCACTTGGCGCGGGCGCATGGGCAATGTAACGTCTACTAATACGATGAACACAAGTTTTACATGAGGGGCTCCCCCTCCAAAATGCTCTCACAGCCATTAGGCCAAAACCTAAGTTCTATTCATGCAGGGTAAGGAAACAGGAATGATGCATGATCAGTCGGATAAATCCCCCAATGCGTCCTCAGGAGCACCACCCGAACCGTTGCTGGCGTCGCTGAACTCGCCATCGCTGTCTGCGTCGCCGCCAGTGGCGTCAGGGCCGTTCACCACACTGCCCTCGTCGGCAGCCACGATCACGCCATCGTTGTCTGAAGCGAAGGCCCTGACAAGAGCATCCACATTGTCTTCCACCCAGTGCGCCAGGTCGTCTCGGACGGCCTGGGGGACTGGGGCGATGGCGGCGTCAAAATCGAAGTGGGGATCCATGTTCCGGAGATGGCTGAAGACGCGAGAAATGGCGCGCCCGAGCAGGGCGCAACTCCTCTCCTCCACCAACCTGTCGGCCCTGACCGACCGCGCCTCCAGCTGCGTCACCACGTCGGTGAAGAACTGAAGGTTGCCGGCGTAGTTGACTGCGTGTGGCTCGCCAACAGCCGCTTCGCAGATGTTGCCCAAGGCTGTGTTGGCTCTCTCCCGGAGCGTGGTGAGCATGGGGCCGTGCTCATGCTCCAGGATCCACCACTGATGTATCTCGTCCGCATTCTGGCGCGCGACGACCTCAGCCTCCTCCACCCGCTGGTGAAGAAGGAGCACCTCGGCCTGGGAGGTGGTTGACTCCCCTCGCACTACCTCAAGGGCGGCCCGAAAAGCATCGGCCCGCCGCGTCGCTTCCTCCAGCTTGGCCCTCAAGGCAGCAGTCCTACCTTCAGCCTCGGCCCGGATCAACCCCAGGCTCTCCTCGAACTCGTGCTCGAGGTTCAAGCGTGCCATCGCCACCCGACGTCCGACCTCCTCCAGGACACAGGCTTCCCGTGCAGCGACATCATCCTCCACCTGCGTCACCAAGCGCTCCCTCGTCTCCAGACGCTCGTACTCGCGGGTACGTTCGGCGGCTTCCAGCGTCAGCGCCTCCTCACGCTTCTGGAGCTCTGCTGGGTCGCCAGAGGCCACCTTCATCGACGCGAGGGCTGCCTCGCGCAGCTCCACTTGCTCCTCCAGTGAGTGGCACCAGGCCAGGAGCTCCCGAGCCCGCTCCTCCGCCGCCTCTCGCCGCCGGCCAGCTTCCCGGGCCTCCTCAGCGACCCAAGATCGGACCTCCCGAGAGGCCACCAGCGACGCCTTGGCCTCTGCATCGTCAAGATCGCGCTGACGGCGTGCAAGGGCGATGGCGCCCTCCAGCTCGCGCCTCTCTGTAGCCAGGCGCAGGCCCTCGGCCTCAAGGCGCGCGTCTTCATCAGCAAGCTCCTCACCAAGCAGGCTGACCGCGTCAGCCGCCCTTCGAAGGAATCCTTGGCGAAGAGCGCGACGCTCCCGAGCGTGCTCGAGCACATCTTCCACACCATCATCTGCCCCGAGCAAGCGCCGGGGGCCACGAATCAGCACTCCCCCTCCGTGCAGGGGGCTGGGGGCTGGCACCCTCGCGACGGCCGGGCACGCCATGCCAGAAGCCCGGCCTGGAGCCAGCCCGTCCCCAGATGAAGAGCGCAGGGAGCGCCTCAGCCAATCGCAGTCCACGACCAGGCGAGAAGCCCACGGCAGGCTGGCTATGCCACGAGAAGGCCCGGGAAGGAGGATCACGAGGTACGCAGGGCCACGATGCGCCTCGGGACGGTTCGCCTCTCCGATCGCCCTCACCCCAAGGGCTCTGCTGCTCGGAGCGCTTGAGGACGGTGGAGGGGGCGAAGCCAAGGGGGCGGCACCTCAGCTGTCTCCGCGAGCTCGGCTGGAAGGGGCCTGCGGAGCAAGGATCAGTAAAAGCAACAGAAGGATCGGGAGCTGGGAAAGGAGAAGGCTTACTCATCAGTGGTGAAGTACTTCCTACACTTCAGCAGGCGACAAGGGTAATCGTCGCCCAGGGCCTCCCTTCTCTTCCGGAGGGCCTCAAAGTCCACGTGGAAGCGGCCCAAGAGTTGAGCGCAGGGATCAACCTGCGATGAAGATGGAGCGTCAAGGCGATCCGTGTCAGGGGCGCCTGCCCGATGCGCGCTGCCAATTGCCTCGCCAAGAGAAGCGGCTGGAGCCTCAGGGGCCTCAGTCGCAGGCGCTGAGGGAAGCTGCTTGCCACCCTCAGCCTCAGCGGCACGGGCCCCAAGAGCTTCTCCCTCATGAGCATCGCCCGACGCTGTCACCCCGCCGGGAGCCCCCTCGGCCTCTGGCGCCTCATGCCTCCCTGCTCCGCCACTTGAGGAAGAGTCGCCTTGGCCGACTGGAAGGGCAGTCACCATCACTGGGTTCTCGCGAGGCCCCTGGAGGCCGGCGGGGCACGGCCCCCACTCATCAAAGATAGGCATCTGATTCACAAAATCGCCCCTGTTCTGGCAGAGGTACAGCAAGGCCCCTCCCAGCTGGATGCTGCCAGGGTTGGGGTCCCCAGTCAAGATCAAGAGCGCTGTCCTCAGCACTTCAGGCGTCAGGTCCTCTTCCTGGAGCCTCATACGATCATCACGCCCGCTGAAGGCCCACATCCGGCGGGAGTGGCGTTGGAGAGGAGCAATGTGGCGTAGCAGGAACTCCTTCACCACCTTGGGCGCTGTCACGCCAAGCGACTTCAAGAACGCGAAGCGGTGCCAGACGAAGACGAGTCGGGGGCTCTCAAGCGTCTCCTAGCCCCAGCCCGAATTGGGGATAGCAGGCGAAGTTGGCTCCGATAGCAGGGGGTTGGGCACCCCTGCATCCACATACAGCCACCGCTTGCGGAACCCAGCCGCGGGCAGAGGGAGCCTGAAGTCAATCCCTGAGGCCGCTGTCTCAGACGCGGCAACGAAGCTCACGCATGCCCAGCATTGGGTAGGGTCGACAAGGTGCAGAGAGAAGAAGTGGCGCAGCAAGGCAACCGAAGGAAGGATGCCCATCATTGCCTCGCAAACAAAGGCGAAGACCAAAAGGAGGGTGATGGATTCAGGACCCAGATGCATCATGTGGATCTGATAGTGGGAAAGCACGGCATTGAAGAAATCAGAAAAGGGGGGAACCAGACCCGCCCACAGGGCGTCGGCAAAATACGGGACCTCGGTGACTATCCTATCGATGGAGAAGTGGGACGCGGTCTAGGCCGTCATCCTCCCGCATTCGTTGAAGATAGTGGCCAGAGCCGAGCTGACCTTGCCCAAGCCCTCGGCGGGGGCCGCCAACGGCGGCGAGCAAGGAGGAGGCATGGGTTTCTTCCCTCTTCCCTTCTTCGTCAGAGCCATGGTGATGGGAAGGGGGGAAGGTTCGAGATTGGGTTGAAAACAGAAGCTGGAGTTCGAGAGGAGGAAGGACAGAGGGCTCTCGAGCAACAGAAAGGGGAGCGGCTGTGTACGACTACGAGTCCGCCTAGCATGGCGCAAAATAAGGGGGCGTGGGGGAACAATGCCACCCACGCCCAACCAACCGCCACGCGACGCCCGAGGCCACAGGCTGTTAGGGCCCGCGGCGCTTCGCTCTTGCCCTTTCGCCTCCCTACACGGCCAAGTCCGGGTGCGCCTTGGGCCCGGGGGCTACTGTCGGCGTTCTGGGAACCGGGGTCCCCAGACTTGCCTGCCTGTGGCCTGCGGCGTGGCTTAAAGGGGGGCCCAGCACGGCCCATCTTCATCAACACAGACCCAAGACCCTCGCGAGGGGCCAAGCCTCGCGGGGCGGACGACACGGAGCTTCCTCAGGCAAGGCCTCATCAGGCTGGCTCACGAGGAGGCGGAGAGATCAAGGTGGGGTACCTCACGAGGTGCCCGTGACGCAAGCCATGACGATCAAAGGCGCCAGGCGGGCGCCAGCCGCGCAGTGTCCTCCTTTCCTCTTTGGTGCAAAGGGAGCAAGCGCAGGCGAGAGCATCAAGCAAAGGCACCCGTTTCGGTGCAACGAGACCAAGACCAGTCCAACGGCAGGGAAGAAGTCATTGTGGAGCCCAAGCCAGCGTCACCACCAGAGCCTTTGGCAGGCGAGGACCAACTTTAGTCAGGATAAGTGTACCAGATGTTCCCCTTCAAAATGGCCAATTGTTGGCGCCCTTCCCGCTCAATATTTGGGATGAGGCCCAGGGCCTTTGCCTATAAATAGGACTAGCCACCCCCAGGGTAGAGGGGATCTAGAATCGGCCAACCCAGAAACAAGTTGGGATCAAAATCGGAATCAAGAAGGGAGAATCGAGAAGAGAGAGAGAGAGAAGGGTGACTGAACTCCTCCTAGCAGTTCATCCCCTCAGCCAAGAACAGACCCTCGCGAGGCTGTTCTTCCTTGTATTGCTCATCATCATCAGCCCAAGAGGCAATCCACCACACCACACACTGGAGTAGGGTATTACACCACAACGGTGGCCCGAACCAGTATAAACCCTGTGTCTCTTGTGTTGTTCTTTCCATAGCTTAGATCTTAGTGAGGCGGAGGGGTGCAGGTAGGTAGAAGGCGAAATCTCCGTGCGCACCCCAGTGTTTGAACCTCAAGGGTCTGCCGGAACCCGAAACCTGACAGGGTTGCCACTTCGGTCGTGGCCCCTGGCACATCCATGATGATCCTATCATTTTGCAACCGCATCTTATATATATATATATATGGACAAGGCATTACTTACCTTTGTTCTCCTCGAGCTGCCTCTTGGCAAGACCGAGCTCTTTCTCGGACTGCTCGAGGTTCTGCCTCAGTGCAGCGACCTCCGCAGTCAGTGCAGCAGAGGTCAGCAGCGAAGCCTGCATACGCATACAGACATACTTATATTAGACTCCTGCAGATATTATTTGATCCTCTATTCGGCTTTTCTTTGTGAACAACCAAACAGAGCATCAGGGGCTACTGTCTATGCGGTAATATTTTCCTATATTTTAAATACTTACCTCAAAGCCTGTTAGAAGGCTGGCACAGGCTTCAGTCAGTCCGCTCTTGGCGGACTGAACCTTCTTGATCATCGCACTCATAATAGTGCGGTGCTATTCATTGATGGAAGCGCCGCGAAGCGCTCCCAGCAGGTTGTCCGGTGCCTCTAGATGGACAGAGGTCACCGGCACAGGCGGCTTGCCCCTCTTGGAAGGGGGCCGCCTGCCGGAGTCCGGAACCACTGGAGGTTCCAGCGCGGCGTTCGGCTGGGGGCCGAACTTGGACCCTTGTGAGTCTTGCTCCCTTCGCGCCTGGAGTCCGGAAGGTCGCCTTGAGGCGCCTCTAGGACTGTCTCCCCCCCCCCCCGGCTCGGTGCCCCTTGAGACAGTACCTCGACATTGTCCGTAGGGCGAGGAGAGGAGGTGGTTGGAAGTGTATCACTATCCATATCCGACGAGTCCAAGGAACCGTTCGACGAGGATACGTCGATACGGGCTCGGGGCAGACTGCATAATCATATTCGACGTTAGGAGAAGCAGTGCAACAAAATTATGCTATGAGTTACTCTGGTATCCGAATACTTATGACTTCGCCAGGGGCTTGGCCCTGAGTAGCTACTCGTCTTCACCGTCGGCGGCGGTGGTGGAACAGTCCGGAAGGAGAGTCCTTCCCTTCTTGGACCCTTATGCCTCCCCGGTTGGGGCGGCCTTCCTTTTCTTGTCTCCCCCGGCTGGAGGGGGAGAATCTTCATCTTCCTCCTCCTCGTTTTCACGGGAGGAGTGCGTCTCGGAGTTATTGGATGATGAGTCCGATACCACCTGGCGCCGGGAACTCTTTCGGGTTCCCGTGGCCTTCTTCTTGGTCTTCTCCGGCACCTCATAAGGAGCCAGAGTCTGCATGTCCGTCGGGAGAGCGTCTGCAGGGTCTTCGGGTAGAGGGGCCGGACAGTTAATCTGCTCCGATGTCTCCACCCAGTCCTGTCGAAGGCATGGGAGCTCAGACCCCGCACATGGTTAAGCTATGGGAAATAAATACCCTACCAGATGTACAGAACTTACCGGATTCGCAGGACGCTTCGCGCTTAGCCCGCGGTCCTCGGTAAGAGAAGGGGGGACCTCGGCGCCCTTGAACAGCACCTTCCAGACGTCCTTATGTGTCGTGTCGAAGAGCTCGCGTAGAGTCTGGTGCTGGGTCGGGTCGAACTCCCATAAGTTGAAAGCCCGTTGTTGACACGGGAGGATCCGGCGGAAGAGCATGACCTGGACTATGTTGACAAGCTTAAGTTTCTTGCTTATCATGTTTCGGATACACTTCTGGAGTCCGTCCAGCTCCACCGATGAGCCCCAGGACAGGCCCTTCTCCTTCCAGGAAGTGAGCCGCGTGGGGATTCCGGATCAAAACTCGGGGGCCGCCACCCAGTTGGTGCCGCGCGGCTCGGTGATGTAGAACCACCCCGATTGCCACCCCTTTATGGTCTCCATGAAGGAGCCCTCGATCCATGTAACGTTGGGCATTTTGCCCACCATGGCTCCGCCGCATTCCGCTTGCTGGTCGCCTACTACCTTCGGCTTGATATTGAAGGTCTTCAGCCACAGGCCGAAGTGGGGCCGGATGCGGAGGAAAGCCTCACACACGACGATGAACACCGAGATATTGAGGATGAAATTTGGGGCCAGATCATGAAAGTCCAGCCCATAATAGAACATAAGGCCGCATACGAATGGATGGAGGGGAAAGCCCAGTCCGCGGACGGAGTGGGGGAGGAAAACCACCCTTTCGTAAGGTTCCGGGGTAGGGACGATCTGCCCCGTGGCTGGCAGCCGGTGCGCGATATCCGCGGCTAAGTATCCGGCCCCACGTAGTTTTTTGATGTGTCACTCCGTGACGGAGGAGACCATCCACTTGCCTCCCGCTCTGGACATGTTTAGAGAGAGTTGAGGAGAAGGATGTGGACTTGGGCGCTAGAGCTCAAGTGCGCGAGAATGGATGAGCAAGGAGGAAGAAGGCGTGGGTAGAAAAAGGTGAAACGTTATCCCTTTATAAGGGCGGACGAAACTATGCACCCCCACCAGCCTGGTAAAACTCGCTTATCCCCCAAGCGCCGTAATTGATGGCGCGGTTGGGTTACCCATGTCCGTATTGATGGGAATCCCGTAATCAGGGGACACGATCTCTGTTTCGACAAGACGTGCCAAGGAAATCGCCTCGCGAAACACGCTGAGATAGGTTATGAAAAACGATTCGAATAAAGACCTGGCTGTGGTGTGATGTCACGCTATGGGGTACGTCAGCAGATTAGATTTGTGGAAATATTATTCTCTCTACGGTGGTATGTGGAACTTATTTTTGCAGAGCCAGACACGATCCTCATGTTCAAAATCTTCTATGAAGTATTCGGGGGAGGAACCCGCCTTGCAATGCCGAAGACAATCTGCGCGCCGGACTCATCGTCATTGAAGCCTAGTTCAGGGGCTACTGAGGGAGTCCTGGATTAGGGGGTGTCCGGACAGCCGGATTATATCCTTTGGCCGGACTGTCGGACTATGAAGATACAAGATTGAAGACTTTGTCCCATGTCCGGATGGGACTCTCCTTGGCGTGGAAGGCAAGCTTGGCAATACAGATATGTAAATCTCCTTGTAACCGACTCTGTGTAACCCTATCCCCCTCCGGCGTCTATATAAACCGGAGGGTTTAGTCCGTAGGACAACATACAATCATACCATAGGCTAGCTTCTAGGGTTTAGCCTCTCTGGTCTCATGGTAGATCAACTCTTGTACTACTCATATTATCAAGAATAATCAAGCAGGACGTAGGGTTTTACCTCCATCAAGAGGGACCGAACCTGGGTAAAACATCGTGTCCCCTGCCTCCTGTTACCATCCGCCTTAGACACACAGTTCGGGACCCCCTACCCGAGATCCGCCGGTTTTGACACCGACAAAGTTACTGGAGTAGTCTAAGTTACTTTCCACTATGACTATCCTAGGCTACTATAGTAGTACAGCATAAAAACGATGCAGGTGATCACGTGAGAAAAAATACTAAAAACATTTCTTTCGGTGCAGTGCGTAGATGCAGTTTTGAACACTACACTTGTCATCGTAATTTGGGAAAATTACGAAAAAATTGAGCTACGTTGTGATTACCGTTTACTTGTAGGAAATAAGTTTCACCTTGATGAGTAGCTTCTCCGTGCACTGAAAGCATGTAAGGAATCCAACAACTTGATCCATATTGGGGCCGATAGATTTTAGTGCTAAGATCTTCACTGTGTGCACTGACTGGGTCAAGCTTGTGGGAATCATTTTCTGGAAGACGGTCGTAAATACATCAAGAAGAAATTTAAAAATGTGAATTTCAAGAAGACAGAGAAGAAGATGAGTGATGTACCTGAACGATTACGGATCCAATAAAGAGTTCGGAGAATTTGGCAGGCAAGTACACCAACACTGTCAATTTTGGCGCGTCAATGACACTGATTTTTGTTGGACCTTCTAGATCCGATACAAGCAATCTCTCAAGGAAGGGCGCATTCTCAATGACCATAACATGGAACAGCTGGAGTGATCTCTTCCCAATTGATGTCTTGTTGCGGGGCCAACAAGACACATAAATCCATCGAAGATTCGTCGAGGCGATGTGGAGGCTAATGAACCCATGGATCTGCTCAAGACGAAGGTACTCGAGCGCAGTACAGCTGCGGAGCAGGTGCTCCATAGCCTTCTTCGAGATGACAACGTCGAAGAGGTCGAGCTGCTTGAGTTGAGGGAGAAGAAGGGCAGGCACGGCATTAATCTGGGGAAGATAGCAGGAGCTAAAGCTGGCGCGGCGCAGCATTGGCGTGAGGCGGAGCGCGGACGGCGGCAGAGAGCGACATCGTCCAGCTTCAAAGCTGCGCTCCTGGAGCTGATCTAGGGCGAGGGATAAGAACCACTCGTCGAACTTGGGTTGGACCTTGCATTTGGTACTGAACATGCGGATCTCAAGGCGTCTGGCTGGCCCAGGGTGCGATGAAAGGATCTTGGAGACTGCGGCCATGCGTTTGCAATCCCTGTCGCAGAGGCAGCTATCGACGGTGAGGTTGAGGGGGACGCAGCGCTAGAGGGGGTGCCACCGCCGGGAGAGCAGGGCAGTATGCACGGTAGATTTTGTGGGGAGGAGGCCGATGATGACGAGCATCATGTCGTCCGGGAGGCTGTTGATGAATTCCAGGCTCACCGGATGCGGTTTTGGCTCGAGCCGCCTCCGCTTGTTGGCTGCCTCGCCGTCCCGGCGACGCTGGTGTACATGTGTGCTGGTGTGTGTTGTGTGTTGGGTGTGCGCGAGTGCGTCCTTCTATGCATGCCGCCGCGCAGTGGTGAATTGTGCGCGAGTGCGTCCTTCGCGCGCAAGAAGTTTGTCCTGAATGCGCCCTGAATTTACTAGCATGTGGGGTGCTACCCCGAGTGGTTTCAACTTTGTTTACTTCACCGCGTGTCAGATGGGCCTCTAGTTTACTTATTTTCACCCACTGCCACATGGGCCAGCACACGAAGATACAGAACACGAGCTGACAAGGCAGCATGTGGATTGGTTGACCGGTCAACTAAACAATATACAGAGCTATACGCTGACATAGTGAGCGTATAATCCGTCGGTATAGAGAGTTCGAGTGAGAGGGAGGCCCATGAGAGATAGCAGAGAGAGAGAGAGAAAGAGCTACTCCCTCTGTTCGATAATGTAGTTCCAACATTTTTTTAAGTCAAACTTTTGAAACTTTGACCAAGTTTATAAAGAAATTACTTATATCTACAATACCAAAGATAAATGATAGTATGAAGTAAGTACATGTTGTGATGAATCTAATGATCGTTCCAGATGTAAATGTTTTTCTCCACATATACCTGGTCAAACTTTTCTAAGGTTTGACTTTTCAAAACATCCATATGCTTATGGACGTGACAGAGTCCCTAACTAGAGAGAGAGAGAGTGAAAAAAGTGTGTGTGCATGTGTGAAAGAGACATGGACAACACAGATAAAAGTAGAGAAAAAGTGTGCATGTCTTATGCAAACATATCACACATGCATCTTCGACAGTGGAGGCAAGGTGAGGAGATAGTGTGTGGTTGTTTGGAACCGAGAGAGAAAGACCCCTAGCACGTGGCCAAGAGGGGTCTGACAAACAAGGGAGAGAGGTCGAGAGAGACATACGGAGAAAATGCAGACATGGGGAGGAGAGAGTGTGTGTTTGTCATAGAGAGATCCCCTGGAGATCGTGATGGGACTACATGGGTGGGAGATCGAGTGACAAGGTGTGTGTGCGATAGAAGATGCCCCGAGAGATATCGAGATAGTGGTATGGATGGAAGGAGACAATACATGTGTTCCTAATGGCTAGTAAGAGATAATCATACTTAGGACGGGGAGAGTGCTTGCGCCTATGATGGAGTGAGGGATTATGGTACTTAGGGGGGTGCGTGTCACATGGAGAGAGAACAAGGGCGGAGAGTGTTGGATGGGTCTATATGTATAGCGCGAGCGAGACATGTGTATGTGTGAACCAGGGAGATATAAGGCCAGTTTGGCTTGCGTCCTGAGCATCTTTTGCCGGGCCCGGGGTTGTGGCTGGATTTCATCCACGCTTGTTTGGTTGCTACCCTGTGAAAAAGAAAGCCCGCCTGGCCTGGGTTCCCTTACACTTTAATTAGCCTGGCTGAACTCCAGACACTGCAAGTAGCCTGGCCCAGGAGACCGATTTCAAATGCCTGGCCATGCCTGGTCGTGTGGCCACGAGGCTAACAGCAACATGGATGGATATTAGCATTAAATAATTGATGCATGGATTGATTGATGGGACGTTGATGCTTTGCCTAGCCCAGGCATGAACCAAACGCTTCAGCACCACACAAGCCTGGCCAAGCAGAAATATTTTACATCTCATGTCCACACTAGGCAGTACCGGCCATCAAGGCATGAGGGTCAGGTCACGAACCAAACTGACCAATAAAGTTTGAGAGAGATTGAGGAGCCCCGTTAAGGCTGAGTGGTGCGTCAGATAGCTGAGAGGGGGAAAGAGATATTCCATCCGCTCAATAATGCAGTGCATGTAAATTTTTTAGAAGTCAAACTTTGGAAACTTTGATCAGGTTTACGCAAATGTTATTTATATCTACAATACCAAAGATACATCATACAAAACTACATCTCATGATGAATCTAATGGTATATGTTTGCCGTACTAGATGTAATTCTTTTTCTCCACGTACATGGTCAAACTTTGTGATGTTTGACTTTTCAATAAATCTATATGCTATGGACTGAGGAGAATGCCTCAGTCGAGACAGATCAAGTGCGTGTGAAGGAGAATGAGTAAGTGTGCAAAAAGAGTATGTGTGTGAAAGAGAAAGTGACAACAAATGATAAATTAGAGAGAGAGTGTGTTTTTTTGTTTCTTATGCGAACATATCACGCATGCATCTCTGAGATGGAAAAGCGAGGCGAGGAGATACACGAAGATAGCTAGTGTGTGATTGTTTGCAACGGAGAGAGACACCCCTGTAGCACATGTCCAATAGAGGTCTGGCCAACAAGGAACAAAGGTCGAGAGGGACACATGGATAGCATGGACGCATGGGGAGGGAGAGAGGGTGTGTTTCTGATAGAGAGATCCCGTCGAGATCGTGAGGGGACTATATGGGTGGGAGATCGAGGGAGTGTGTGCCCGATAGAAAGATGCCCCGAGAGAAATCGAGATAGACCATGCACATGTTTGTGATGGAGACTAAGATTAGCTAGTCATATACATATAGGGGGGACTGCGTGTGCCTACAATTGAGTGAGAGACCATCATACTTGGCTAGTTGGGCATGAGATTGTGTGTGTGCGCGTGTGAGATGGAGAGAGGACGAGGGGGAGAGATAGAGTTTTAGATGGGCCTATCGAGTGCAAGTGAGATATGCATGTGTATGTGTGACCCAGGTGGATGGAGAGTTTGAGAGAGGGGGGGAGAGCTCCGAGACCACATAGTGGTGCGTGAGAGAGTTACGGGAAAAGAGCCAAGGAATTTGTGTGCGTACGATGAGTGCACCCAAGATATCTAGCTTGGACTAGCTGGAGTATCATACATAGTGTGCGAGAGAGACCTATAGATGGTGTATATATGCATGCGAACTAGAAAGACCCCCCCCCACACAAACACACACAAAGAGAGAGAGATGGAGAGAAAGGGAGATGGACCAACAAGATTTTTGTGTCGGATGCGTGCGACAGAATTGAAGATTGTCGGTGAGAGAGAGAGAGAACGGGAGTCCGGGAGAGGGGGAGGTCGCGTTTTATGCATGAAAGACTGATATAAACCATGTTTCGATATAAACTTGCATTCAAATATTTAAATTGGAGAACATGTTGTCTGCAATCCACACATGAACGGATATATGCGTATATCAAACAAGTTCATTAATTTGACTTTCAACATGTTCATGGAGTACTATAATACTGTACAACATGATACTCGATTGAGGTGTTCAATTTTGGATTTAGTTCACTATTTTGACCTACTGAACGAGCTATTTCATTGAATCGAGATATTTCATTTTGGGTTTGATTCGTGTTTTTGAGTGGGTCAACTATTTGTCATATAGTAAATCGCTAGCAAGGAGCATGTAAAAACACATTACTCCCGAGCATCCTCTCTCCATCTAAAAAAGAAGTGGCAAGATAATATTTCAAAATTTGATCCGAAACGACTTGGTAAGGTAGACGTGGATGCTCATTCTCCCAAAATTTGAACAAACCGTTAAACATCCTCTCTGCTCGGTGGAATTTTCCCGAGCAAATAAATGGGAGACACGAAATTACCGTCCTATGTGGGACACGCATCAATTGGCCCATTGTACATCGAGGGTAGGTTCGTAACTTCATCCAAGCACGCCTTTTCTCCTTGGCCGAAATGACATGTGCCAAATAATTCATAAACCATGGTCGGCAAAACACGCTCTCCTCGCCCGAAATAGCTCACGCCCACTATTTCAAAACACGCTCTCCTCGCCCGAAATCGCTCGCGCCCACTATAGTTCAAAACACGCCCTCCTCGCCCGAAATCGCTCCCGCCCACTATTTGGGGAGAAGCAAAGTTACTCTACTATCCCCGACCCTCAGTACACAGACCCAAGCCGAGAAGCCTATAGGCAAGGGTAGAACTGTAACTCCCCCTCACATTTCAGACAAATGCGTCTGTAAAACATGGTTCCACTCCCCTCCCAATTCCCCCCCCCCACCCGCCCGCCCCCATTCATACCTCGTGGGCGCCAAATCACCTTCTCCCCGGGAAGCTCCCTTCTCCCGAGCCGCGAAACCTCAGCCCCACCTCCATGGCGCTCCCACCGCACCAATTTCACAGCCGCCCTCCTCCCTAATGCTGGAGACGCTGTCCATTTGCCGTCGTGCACTGGGTCGTGTGCCTCTTACTCCGTGCTGCTGGTGCTACCTCGACGACGGCCGCGTGAACTGTACCGGAGCTGATTCACCCCCGCCGTTGTTCACGGTGCCAGAGCGGCTCCAACTTCGGATCCGTCCAAAGTCCTGGCACTGCTTCTGCGTAGCCGTCGACCGTCGCGACATCGCTCTTTCCCTGCCGCCGGACGCCACCGCAACTGCGCCGGCCTCACTGACTCGGCAGCTGGACCTGCCTACTTCACCATGCCACCAGATAGGTCGCACCCTCATCTCAAATCACTTTATTTAGGCATCAGTTGTCTAAATTTTTATTCTGGGCCAATCGATTCCCAATGGGAAGCAGCACCCCTTGAGGCGGCGGAGCTCCTAGGCTGCCGGTTGGCTGGTGTCTAACGTAAGGGTGCGGGGCCGCGAGTTCGCCGCGGAAGCAGCGCTTAGATGGCTATCTTTTAGAGTTGCGTGGGTTAAAGGTACTGCTGCCGCCGGATCTGGATGACGGGGAGTCTTTGTGGATTGGCCCGGGGGCGGCGCAACCACGGTAGTGCGGTGGGGCGGGGAGCGGATTTTTGGCCGGGGCCATGGACGGCGGAGGCAGGCTGCTCTGCCGTTGGTCGCTGGCTCTTCGGGGAAGATTCCGAACAGTGTCAGCCGGGAGGCACAAGACGGCCAGCCATCCGGCGTAGATCGGACAGTACCAAAATAAAATAAAATTGTGTGACCCCAATTTAGTCTTCAGTCAACAGACGTGTGACCACTCTCGTATCTTGCTGTTGATCTCTTAGTGTATTTCTTCATATCAAAGAGATATGTCGTTCTTAACATTATGCGTTATCTGCATCTTCAGACACACCATCTTCCGACTCACCGCAGCTGCTCCAACAAGGGAAGCATACACCAGAAGGGAGCTATAGTCCCCACTCAACAGTTCCCTGCATCGAATGCGCGTGCCCGACATGGACAGCCACAACAACTGCAGGGCCATCGACAAGTCAGCACATGATGCTCACTCCTATGGATGGCAGCCAGATAGGTTGTACCCTCATCTTACTTGTGTGCAACATTTATGGCTTTGTTATTCATCTAAGCATGGAAAATAGATCAACACATTTCATTGCATATTCATGCTGATCTCTTACAGGTCTTGTTCTGGAGTTAATGTTGTTCCATAGTACAGCTAAGATACTTGTTCTTTAGGTAACGATGTTCCATAGTTATCATCCATCAGCCAATGCTATCCCACAGGCTGGTGATTATAGTATTATACCACTTCTAGTATTACCTATGTTGTTCTTTAATACTTTTGTGTGCCATCTAGTTAATCTCGAGTACAAACGATACATGTTCTATAGCTTTCATCTGTGTTCTCCCTTTAGTTTATGAGACTTGTTGCTGCTAGTTAACCCCAGTCCTACTATTTATGTCGTCTCCTACAGGCATTCATTACATAAATCTAACTACTAGTTGTCTTCCCTGCATCTCAGATATAATTGCACACACTGATATATCCACAAGAACCTCACGGAGCAATGTAAAGGCCAATAAACTTGATGTCAATGATATCCAATATGATGGAACATGTAAAGGCAGTTCTTCAAAAGACTCGCAGAAAGATGATGAATCCTATTCACCCCACAAGGTCCTTGCTCTAACTTGGCCTGTGATATGGGTACAACATGCATATAATGTCCTGGAGTGTATCTACTCTGTTGCAATGCCATGTGCTTAGCATGCTGATCATGCATGTAAATATGTCATGCCTTCCTATTTTTAGTACCTATTCCATTCATGATAACATGTTTTCAAATTCAAGTACTGTCATTCTACTCTATCGCAATGCCATCTGCTTAATTTGGACGTCATGCTTCTGAATATCTCATGCATTGTTATTCATCAGTATGTACTTCATCTGTCTACCATACCATGTTTTTTACATTGAAGTGATGTTCTAGTGCTCTGTTGCAATGCCATCTTATTTTCCCAATCATACACGTGTATGTTGCCTTAGTTATTTATGTACGTATTCCGCTAGCATACAGTTTTACATTCAACTAGTGTTTTTTGTTGTGTTGTCCTGTCGTATCCCTAGCTCTTACACCATACTCCCTCCGTCCGGATTACATGTTGCCAAAATGGATAAAAAAGGATGTATCTAGAACTGAAATACACCTAGACCCATCCATTTTTTTCTGGATGGAAGGAATACATGTCAATATGTCATGCCTTTCTATTCTTCAGTACCTATTCCACCTCTCTGTTGTCGCATGTTTTATAATTAAAGCACCATTCTTCTATACAAGGCATGCAAGGGGAAGACGACCATGTTAGAATCTGAAGGGTTACAAACAAGGCCTTTGCAAAAGATCCAAACACCAGGAGATAATAAACCAACTCCAGTTTTTATAGATACTGCTCCAGCACAGAGAAACCCAACTCCTACTGATAGTAAGCAGATTCCAGTGGCCAAAGAACTAGTCCGCTCCAGTCCAGCAAAAATATGTCAACTCAATTCTAAGAAGTGTGTGTGTATCCTTGCATCATGAAATTTTATAGCATGCTGATCATATTTTCTACATGTTTCTTACCCATCTCTCTTTTAGAAAATAAGCTTAACAGATAGACGAATTTCTGTAATGGTATCGTCTATCAGGAAAGATTCTTGCAGGAATTCTCTGTGCTCCAATGTAGATGTAAGTACCTGTTGTATATCACTATATTTTTACATCAACATCTATTTTGTTAATCGGCGTGAATCCAACCTTTATCTGATCTAAATTTAGTTGTAGCAAAATGTATGATTAAAGGCCACAATGTTGATTTTTGCAAGGAAAACTGCCTGGTAGTTTTGCATCCTGAGCTCATGAGTGTACTATCTCATATCAGTGGGTTTTAATACTTTGGTTCTGTAGTGGGTTTTTCAGTGTTTTTTTACTGTGTTGTCATGTCGTATCCCTAGCTCTTACATCATACTCCCTCCATCCGGATTAAATGTCGCAGAAATGGATAAAACTCGATGTATCTAGAACTGAAATACGCCTAGACCCATCCATTTATTTCCGGATGGAGGGAATACATGTCAATATGTCATGCCTTTCTATTCTTTAGTACCTATTACATCTCTTTTGTAGCATGTTTTATAACTGAATCACCATTCTTCTATATAAGGCATGCAAGGGGAAGACGCTTATGTTAGAATCTGAAGGGTTACAAACCATGTCTTTGCAAAAGATCCAAACACCAGGAGATAATAAACCAACTCCATTTTTCATAGATACTGCTCCAGCACAGAGAAACCCAACTCCCACTGATAATAAGCAGATTCCAGTGGCCAAAGAACTAGTCCGCTCCAGTCCAGCAAAAGAATGTCAACTCCATTCTAAGAAGCATGTGTGTATCCTCGCATCATGAAATTTTATAGCATTCTGATCATATTTTCTACATGTTTCTTACCCATCTCTCTTTTAGAAAATAAGGTTAAACAATACAAGACTTCCTCCATTGGGATCGTATTCGAGGAAAATATCTTGCGGGAATTCTCTGTGCTCCAATGCTGATGTAAGTACCTGTTGTATATCACTGTATTTTTACATCAGCATGTATTTTGTTAATCGGCGTGAATCTAACCTTTATCTGATCTAAAATTAGTTGTAGCAAAATGTTGAAGGCGCCAATGTTGATTTTTGTAAGGAAAACTGCCTGGTAGTTTTGCATACTGAGCTGCCTGAATGTACTATCTCATATCACGCACATTACTGAATTGTAGTGCTTCTCTGGTTGCCCATTCATTCATTGTGTCAATGTTGCTTTTGTATTACCTTACCTGGCTGATGATCGCCGTGCCATATTGTGTTAATTTGGTGTAGGCTAGTTGCCAAACGTTCGTTGTGTCAATGTTGCTTTCCTATTATCTGACTTGGCCAATGATAGCAATGCTAGTGTGTTAATTTTTTGCAGGCTGCTGAAGATAAGAAGACAAACTCTGAAAACAGCAAGGCAACCCCATTGTTTATTTTCAGTAAATCTAGGCCAGGTAATATGGCAATAACTCATGATTAATCTGTTTGTTTCCTGATGTCTACTACACAACATTCTTCTTGTAGACGTTGTTGGGCCTCCAAGTGTAGAGGTTTGTAGGACAGTAGCAAATTTCCCTCAAGTGGATGACCTAAGGTTTATCAATCCGTGGGAGGCGTAGGATGAAGATGGTCTCTCTCAAGCAACCCTGCAACCAAATAACAAAGAGTCTCTTGTGTCCCCAACACACCCAATACAATGGTAAATTGTATAGGTGCACTAGTTCAGCGAAGAGATGGTGATACAAGTGCAATATGGATAGTAGATAAAGGTATTTGTAATCTGAAATTATAAAAACAGCAAGGTAACTATTGATAAAAGTGAGCATAAACGGTATTGCAATGCTTGGAAATAAGACCTAGGGTTCATACTTTCGCTAGTGTAAGTTCCCTCAACAATACTAACATAATTGGATCACATAACTATCCCTCAACATGCAACAAAGAGTCACTCCGAAGTCACTAATAGCGGAGAACGAACGAAGAGATTATGGTAGGGTACGAAACCACCTCAAAGTTATTCTTTCCAATCAATCCGTTGGACTATTCCTATAAGTTCACAAACAGCCCTAGAGTTCGTACTAGAATAACACCTTAAGACACACATCAACCAAAACCCTAATGTCACCTAGATACTCCAATGTCACCTCAAGTATCCGTGGGTATGATTATACGATATGCATCACACAATCTCAGATTCATCTATTCAACCAACACAAAGGACCTCAAAGAGTGCCCCAAAGTTTCTACCGGAGAATCACGACGAAAACATGTGCCAACCCCTATGAATAGGCTCCCAAGGTCACGGAATCCGCAAGTTGATCTCCAAAACATACATCAAGTGGATCATAGAATACCCCATTGTCACCACAGGTATCCCACACAAGACATACATCAAGTGTTCTCAAATCTTTAAAGACTCAATCCGATAAGATAACTTCAAAGGGGAAACTCAATTCATTACAAGAGAGTATAGGGGGGGAAGAAACATCATAGGATCCAAATATAATAGCAAAGCTCGCGATACATCAAGATCGTATCACCTCAAGAACATGAGAGAGAGAGATCAAACACATAGCTACTGGTACATACCCTCAGCCCCGGGGGATAACTACTCCCTCCTCATCATGGAGAGCACCGGGATGATGAAGATGGCCACCGGAGAAGGATTCCCCCTCCGGCAGGGTGCCGGAACGGGTCTAGATTGGCTTTCGGTGGCTACGGAGGCTTCTGGCGGCGGAACTCCCGATCTATTGTGCTCGCGGATGTTTTTAGGGTATATGGAGAAATATAGGCGGAAGAAGTACGTCAGGGGGGCCACGAGGGTGGAGGGCGCGCCTAGGGGGCGCCCCCTGCCTCGTGACCACCTCGCAGATCCCCCGACGTGCACTCCAAGTCTTCTGGGCTTCTTTCCTTCCAAAAATGAGTTCCGTGAAGTTTCAGGCCAATTGGACTCTGTTTGATTTTCCTTTTCTTCGAAACCCTAAAACAGGGTAAAAACAGAAATTGGCACTGGGCTCTGGGTTAATAGGTTAGTCCCAAAAATGATATAAAAGTGTATAATAAAGCCCATAAACATTCAAAACAGCAGATAATATAGCATGGAGAAATCAAAAATTATAGATACGTTGGAGACGTATCAGCATCCCCAAGCTTAATTCCTGCTCGTCCTCGAGTAAGGTAAATGATAAAAACATAATTTTTGATGCGGAGTGCTACTTGGCATAATTTCAATGTAATTCTTCTTAATTGTGGCATGAATATTCAGATCCAAAAGATTCAAGACAAAAGTTCATACTGACATAAAAATTATAATACTTCAAGCATACTAACTAAGCAATTATGTCTTCTCAAAATAACATGGCCAAAGAAAGTTTATCCCTACAAAATCATATAGTTTAGTCATGTTTCATTTTCATCACACAAGAATGCTCTCATCATGCACAACCCCGATGATAAGCCAAGCAATTGTTTCATACTTTAGTAATCTCAAACTCATAAACTTTCACGCAATACATGAGCGCGAGCCATGGATATAGCACTATGGGTGGAATAGAATAATGAGGGGTTATGTGGAGAAGACAAAAAAGGAGAAAGTCTCACATCAACGAGGTAATCAATGGGCTATGGAGATGCCCACCAATTGATGTTAATGCAAGGAGTAGGGATTGCCATGCAACGGATGCACTAGAGCTATAAATGTATGAAAGCTCAATAAAAGAAACTAGTGGGTGTGCATCCAACTTGCTTGCTCACGAAGACTAGGGCACTTGAGGAGGCCATTGTTGGAATATACCAAGCCAAGTTCTATAATGAAAATTCCACTAGTATATGAAAGTGATAACATGAGAGACTCTCTACTATGAAGATCATGGTGCTACTTTGAAGCAAAGTGTGGTAAAAGGATAGTAACATTGTCCCTTTCTCTCTTTTTCTCTCATTTTTTGGGCCTTTTTATGGCCTTTCTCTTTTTTGGGGGCCTTCTCTTTTTATGGCCTTTCTTTTTATTCCTCACTTGGGACAATGCTCTAATAATGATGATCATCACACTTCTATTTATTTACAACTCAATGATTACAACTCGATACTAGAACAAAGATGACTCTATATGATGCCTCCGGTGGTGTACCGGGATTATGCAATGACCAAGAGTGACATGTATGAAAGAATTATGAACGATGGCTTTGCCACAAATACTATGTCAACTACATGATCATGCTAAGCAATATGACAATGATGAATGTGTCATGATGAACGGAATGATGGAAAGTTGCATGGCAATATATCTCGGAATGGCTATGGAAATGCCATAATAGGTAGGTATGGTGGCTGTTTTGAGGAAGATATAAGGAGGTTTATGTGTGAAAGAGCATATCATATCATGCGGGGTTTGGATGCACCGGCGAAGTTTGCACCAACTCTCAATGTGAGAAAGGGCAATGCACGGTACCGAAGAGGCTAGCAAGGATGGAAGGGTGAGAGTGCGTATAATCCATAGACTCAACATTAGTCATAAAGAACTCACATACTTATTGCAAAAATCTACAAGTCATCAAAAACCTCGGCACTACGCGCATGCTCCTAGGGGGATAGATTGGTAGGAAAAGACCATCGCTCGTCCCCGACCGCCACTCATAAGGAGGACAATCAAATAACACCTCATGTTTCAAATTTGTTACACAACGTTTACCATACGTGCATGCTACGGGACTTGCAAACTTCAACACAAGCATTTCTCAATTTCACAACTACTCAACTAGCATGACTTTGATATTATTACCTCCATATCTCAAAACAATCATCAAGCATCAAACTTCTCTTAGTATTCAACACACTCATAAGAAAGTTTTATTATATCCATCTTGGATGCCTAGCATATTAGGATTTAAAGCAAATTACCATGCTATTTAAGACTCTCAAAATAATCTAAGTGAAGCATGAGAGTTCATCTATTTCTTCATAACAAAACTACCACCATGCTCTAAAAGATATAAGTGAAGCACTAGAGCAAATGACAAACTACTCCGAAAGATATAAGTGAAGATCAATGAGTAGTCGAATAATTATGCAACTATGTGAAGACTCTCTAACATTTAATAATTTCAGATCTTGGTATTCTATTCAAACAGCAAGCAAAGCAAAATAAAATGACATCTAAGAATAGCAAACATCATGTGAAGAAACAAAAACTTAGGATCAACTGAAACTAACCGATAGTTGTTGAAGAAGAAAGGTGGGATGCCAACTAGGGCATCCCCAAGCTTAGATGCTTGAGACTTCTTGTGTAACATCCCAAAATTCTAAATTTTGGAATGTTATAAACAAATAGATAGATTTGATTGATTGTTTGATTGATTGCGTGAAGTTGAGTGAAATTCGAATTCTTTTGAAAGTTAAATGAGAGGGAATAAAAGGACTTTCCCAAACTTTCATATTTGCTTTCTGATCTCCATGAATTCAAATGCTTTTCAAACACTAAACCCCGGAGAGAAGATGACATGACTTCTTCCATTTATTTAAATGACAAGGGGTGTTGAAAATATTTGAATTTCATTTGAAAATATTCCAATTCTGAAACTTTATGCGACTCAATGATTTTCACGAGAGAAGATAAAATGACTTCTTCAAATTATATGAAATATGAGTTGGGAGTTTCAAAGAATTAAATTCAAAGTTCTTTGAATTTATATTATTTTCAATTTGGAATATTAGATCATCATGCATATCTTATTTTCTTGGTTTTTGGTCGATCCTAGAAATTTCACGCAGCTCAAGGACCTTCGGAGAGAGTTGGAGATTTCGTTATTTTCTTATTTGAGAGTTTTCTCGAATTGGAAAAGAGGATCATTTGATTTATTTATTTCATCTTCAATTATTTTTCCGTTATCAAAAAAATATGAGAGAGGGAATAATATGACTTTCCCAAATATAGGAAAAATGAAGATTTAATAAATAGATCAAATTTCGTTTTCCGGTGTTTGTTTGCGTTTTATTTGGATAGGGAAAAATGCGCGTTTTTGAAAATTTTATTTTAGGCCCGGAGAAAAGTTCATTTTGTTCGACTCATTTTTAGGAGTCGGGGAAAATTTACTCTATTAGTTTTGGAGTCCGGTAGATTTTGTTTTTCTGTGTTTTTCCGAGCGCGGAACCGTTTAAAAAAAACTGCAGCGCCTTAGGCCAAAGGCCCAAGCCACCAGCCGGCCGAGGCCAAGGCCATCGCTAGCGCCCCAGCCTCCCCGTGCGCAGGCGCCAGGCGCCAGGGAGCCGCCACCTCTTTCTTTAGGAAATCCTAGTAGGACTTTTGTCCTACTTCCGTTTATTTTTCTAGATCTTTCCTACTCCTATTCTTATTCCTTGCCCCCTACCCCAAGTTTTTTCTCCCCTCACCCATATAAATACCCAAACACCCCCCCCCTCTAAACACATCAAATCAAAGCCGCAACAAGCAGCAGCACGCAGCTCCACCCCGCGCCCTGCGTCACCGCCGCCTAAGCCGCCTCACCACCACCGCGCCGCGCCGCACCTTGCCCACCGCCGCCGCCGCACCACCACCTCACCATCACCCCGCCTCGCCCGCCGCCTCACCCGCTGCCGCCCTAAGCCGCCGCCCGCGCCCTGCGTCACCGCCGCCGCCGCACCTTGCCGCACCGCCGCCGCACCTTGCCGCGCCGCCGCCGCCCTGCGTCACCGCCGCCGCCGCCCTGCGTCAACGCCGCCGTCGCCGCCGTTCGCCGGAGGTACCGTGCCGCGTCTCTTCTTTCCCTCGGTTCGGTTTTTCTTATAAATCATTCCGATTCTTTTCTTCACCGATTCGTTTTTCTTTCTGGTTCTTCGCTAAACCGTTCCGATTTTCTAGATCGGTTTTCCGTTTCTTTCCGGTCTTTTCTCCGAAAACCCTAGATTGGTTTTCGTTCTTCTTTCGGACCGTTCGTTTCAACGAACGTGATCACCAATTCTTCTAGGTTAACGAATGTCCGTTCGTTTAACCGTTCTTCATTTTCTTTCTCGTCGAATTTATTCCGCGATCGTGATCTCAGATCCGATCTTCGTTCTAGTTTATCTTCTCGCTCGTTTATCGGAATCAGGTGATTCAAGCGCCTAGAGTTTCGTTTCGAAACCGCCGTTCCGTCTAATCAACTTAAACAAGTTTTTGCCCCGGTAAAATTTGACCTAGTTTCAACTTGCTAGAATCGAGTTGTTTTCTTCCACCGTTTGTTTTCCGTCGTTTGTTCGGTTCGTTCTTTCTTTGCAACCGGAGTTCTTAAGTTGAACTTTCTGGTTCATTCTCTCGTTCGAGTTTTACTTGTGCATTAGATGAGTATTTATTGTGTGGTTACTATTGTTTGCTTACGATAGATTGACCGGAGTGTGACGAGTAGATCTATCACGAGTTTTGAGTGCGAATCATCTTCATCAACATTGCAGGCAAGTTCACACTTTGATCATACCTTTTCTACAACCCAGTTTTATTGCATTAGATCAATCCTCACACATTGCATGATTAGGATCTAATTAAATTGTGGGATGGGAAGTAGATGAGGTAGTACCTATTACCTGTATTATTATGAAACCCTTGGGAGTTACTTCTACGTTTGCTTATTATGCCATGCTATGCTAGTAGACGTGGATTGGGTGAGTGATATCCATGACAGATGTGAGATTGATAATTTTAATGGTTTATCTAAGGTGGCAACCTAACACACATCTGGGTGGATTGAGGCACCTGATGTCTATCAGGACTTGCCTGTTTTTTTTGGACCGCCACCCAGGCTCAAAGGGATCATAAGATCTTTCATGCTAGAAACTTCCGTGTGCAGCCACAAGCCATTATGGGCTCTGGCATAGTTGACTAAGTAGTGCGAACTCTTACGGGGTGGACTAGCAAATGTAGGGGATGTAGGTGTACCGGTCTACCCCACATGTAAGGTGCTAGCGCTTCTGAAAGACTATGTCTCGGTCATCCGTCTTCTCAAACACCATGTAGTGCGAGAAACCAAACGGAGGCGATCGAGTCTTGTGGGGAAAAGTGCGCAAACCTCTGCAGAGTTTACAAACTAATCATGATTAGCCGTGTCCCCGGTTATGGACAACTTGAGTATCTAGTACTTGAATATCGAGTGAATCTCAACATGTTACCTCTAATTAATGTTATTGGGTTTTAATTATTTTTAATTGGGATTGAGAATGCTGTCAACCATTCTCAATGTTTCACAACCACCATGATAGTTAATTAAAATTTATTCCTTTACAGTAGGGAAAAATTGGCTTTACGCAAAAACCTTATAACCATAGAGCTTTTCCACCAGCCAAATATGCATGTAGTGATAGTCATTGTTCATCATTCTCTATGGTGTGAATTTGCCAGTACATTCAATGTACTGACCCGTTTTCGGGCTGCAACGTCTTATGTTGCAGGTTTCTTACGACGAGTAAGTGATACGTTGGGGTTACGATCTACACTCAACTTTGCCGTTGGTGTTGATGGGAAACCACAACCTTGTTGCTTCCGCTATATTGGATTGAGGTAATAGTATTTACGTTACTTTATACATGTGATTTACCTCTGTTATAAATCCTTCGAGTACTGTGTGTGTCAGCATACTGATCCAGGGATGACACATAAGCACAGAGACTTGATCCATTCGGGTCGGGTCGCTACATCTTGAAATATTATCTTGGGGTGCATTGGGTATCCCCAAGATTGAGCTTTTGTGTCTCCTTAATTCCTCTCATATCACGGTCTCCCTAAATCTCAAAAGCTTCATCCACACAAAACTCAACAAGGACTCGTGAGATAAGTTAGTATAAACCATTGCAAAAACCTTATCATACTCTACTATAGAAAATCACTAAAATTATTATTCAACATTGCATACTAAATGCCTCTGCATATTTAATAGTCCTATCCTCAAATAGAATCATTAAAGAAGCAACCATATGCAAACAATGCAAACATAACAGCAATCTGCCTAAACAGGATAGTCTGTAAAGAATGCTGCAACATCCATACTTCCCTAGCTCCAAAAATTATGAAAGAAAAATCCCACTGTAGAAAATTTATCATATCTTAATATGCAAAAGGTTTAAACATTTTATCACGTTCTGACTTTTCTAGGGAATTATTGCAACAGCGGTAAACTTTGTGTTTTCAAACACCAACATGTATACTTGTAACATAGGCATAGTAAAGGCTATCAATGCCATTTTTATTGAAATAAAAGATGCAAAACATTGCTCTAAATAACAGCAAGCAAATCCTAACAAAATAAATTGACGCTCCAAGCAAAACACATATCATGTGGTGAATAAAAATATAGCTCCAAGTAAAGTTACCGATGAACGAAGATGAAAGAGGGGATGCCTTCCGGGGCATCCCCAAGCTTAGGCTCTTGGCTATCCTTGAATATTACCTTGGGGTGCCTTGGGCATCCCCAAGCTTAGGCTCTTTCCACTCCTTATTCCATAGTCCATCGAATCCTTACCCAAAACATGAAAACTTCACAACACAAGACTTAACAGAAAACTCGTAAGCTCCGTTAGCGAAAGGAAACAAAACACTACTTCAAGGTACTGTAATGAACTCATTCTTTATTTATAGTGGTGTTAAACCTACTTTATTCCAACTTCTCTATGGTTTATAAACTATTTCACTAGCCATAGATTCATCAAAATAAGCAAACAACACACGAAAAGCAGAATCTGTCAAAAACAGAACAGTCTGTAGTAATCTGGATCAAACGTATACTTCTGGAACTCATAAAATTCTCAAATAAATTGCTGGACCTGAGGAATTTACCTATTAATCATCTTCAAAAAGAATTAACTAAATATAACTTTCCAAATAAAAATGGCAGCAATTCTCGTGAGCGCTAAAGTTTCTGTTTTTTTCAGCATGATCGCAAAGACTTTCCCCAAGTCTTCCCAAAGGTTCTACTTGGCACAAACACTAATTAAACACATAAAACCACATCTAAACAGAGGATAGATGAATTATTTATTACTAAACAGGGACAAAAAGCAAGGAACAAAAATAAAATTGGGTTGCCTCCCAACAAGCGCTATCGTTTGACGCCCCTAGCTAGGCATGATGATTTCAACGATGCTCACGTAAAGGATAAGAATTGTAACATAAAGGGAGCATAATGAAGAATATGACTAGCACATTTAAGTCTAACCCACTTCCTATGCATAGTTATTTTGTGAGCAAATAACTTATGGGAACAAGAATCAACTTGCATAGGAAGGTAAAACAAGCATAACTTCAAAATTTTAAGCACATAGAGAGAGGAAACTTGATATTATTGCATAACTTCAAAATTTTAAGCATATGTTCCTCATAATAATTTTCAGTAGCATCATGAATGAAATCAAAAATATAACCAGCACCTAAAGCAATCTTTTCATGATCTACAAGCATAGAATTTTTATTACTCTCCACATAAGCAAACTTCTTGTCATGAATAGTAGTGGGAGCAAACTCAACAAAATAACTATCATGTGATTGAACATTAAGACCAAGAGGACAAGTTTCATGGTTATCGTTATTCTTTAAAGCATATGTGTCATCACAATAATCATCATAGATAGGAGGCATGCTTCCATCATAGTAAATTTGCTCATCAAAACTTGGGGGACAAAAAATATCATCTTCATCAAACATAGCTTCCCCAAGCTTGTGGCTTTGCATATCATTAGCATTATGGATATTCAAGGAATTCATACTAACAACATTGCAATCATGCTCATCATTCAAATATTTAGTGCCAAACATTTTATAGATTTCTTCTTCTATCACTTGAGCACAATTATCCTTTCCATCATACTCACGAAAGATATTAAAAAGGTGAAGCATATGAGACAAACTTAATTCCATTTTTTTGTAATTTCCTTTTATAAACTAAACTAGTGATAAAACAAGAAACTAAAAGACTCGATTTCAAGATCTAAAGATATACCTTCAAGCACTCACCTCCCCGGCAACGGCGCCAGAAAAGAGCTTGATGTCTACTACACAACCTTCTTCTTGTAGACGTTGTTGGGCCGCCAAGTGGAGAGGTTTGTAGGACAGTAGCAAATTTCCCTCAACTGGATGACCTAGGTTTATCAATCCGTGGGAGGCGTAGGATGAAGATGGTCTCTCTCAAGCAACCTTGCAACCAAATAACAAAGAGTCTCTTGTGTTCCCAACACACCCAATACAATGGTAAATTGTATAGGTGCACTAGTTCGGCGAAGAGATGGTGATACAAGTGCAATATGGATAGTAGATAAAGGTATTTGTAATCTGAAATTATAAAAACAGCAAGGTAACTATTGATAAAAGTGAGCGTAAACGGTATTGCAATGCTTGGAAATAAGGCCTAGGGTTCATACTTTCACTAGTGTAAGTTCCCTCAACAATACTAACATAATTGGATCACATAACTATCCCTCAACATGCAACAAAGAGTCACTCCGAAGTCACTAATAGCGGAGAACGAACGAAGAGATTATGGTAGGGTACGAAACCACCTCAAAGTTATTCTTTCCAATCAATCCGTTGGACTATTCCTATAAGTTCACAAACAGCCCTAGAGTTCGTACTAGAATAACACCTTAAGACACACATCAACCAAAACCCTAATGTCACCTAGATACTCCAATGTCACCTCAAGTATCCGTGGGTATGATTATACGATATGCATCACACAATCTCAGATTCATCTATTCAACCAACACAAAGGACCTCAAAGAGTGCCCCAAAGTTTCTACCGGAGAATCACGACGAAAACATGTGCCAACCCCTATGAATAGGCTCCCAAGGTCACGGAATCCGCAAGTTGATCTCCAAAACATACATCAAGTGGATCATAGAATACCCCATTGTCACCACAGGTATCCCACACAAGACATACATCAAGTGTTCTCAAATCTTTAAAGACTCAATCCGATAAGATAACTTCAAAGGGGAAACTCAATTCATTACAAGAGAGTATAGGGGGGGAAGAAACATCATAGGATCCAAATATAATAGCAAAGCTCGCGATACATCAAGATCGTATCACCTCAAGAACATGAGAGAGAGAGATCAAACACATAGCTACTGGTACATACCCTCAGCCCCGGGGGATAACTACTCCCTCCTCATCATGGAGAGCACCGGGATGATGAAGATGGCCACCGGAGAAGGATTCCCCCTCCGGCAGGGTGCCGGAACGGGTCTAGATTGGCTTTCGGTGGCTACGGAGGCTTCTGGCGGCGGAACTCCCGATCTATTGTGCTCGCGGATGTTTTTAGGGTATATGGAGAAATATAGGCGGAAGAAGTACGTCAGGGGGGCCACGAGGGTGGAGGGCGCGCCTAGGGGGCGCCCCCTGCCTCGTGACCACCTCGCAGATCCCCCGACGTGCACTCCAAGTCTTCTGGGCTTCTTTCCTTCCAAAAATGAGTTCCGTGAAGTTTCAGGCCAATTGGACTCTGTTTGATTTTCCTTTTCTTCGAAACCCTAAAACAGGGTAAAAACAGAAATTGGCACTGGGCTCTGGGTTAATAGGTTAGTCCCAAAAATGATATAAAAGTGTATAATAAAGCCCATAAACATTCAAAACAGCAGATAATATAGCATGGAGAAATCAAAAATTATAGATACGTTGGAGACGTATCAGCATCCCCAAGCTTAATTCCTGCTCGTCCTCGAGTAGGTAAATGATAAAAACATAATTTTTGATGCGGAGTGCTACTTGGCATAATTTCAATGTAATTCTTCTTAATTGTGGCATGAATATTCAGATCCAAAAGATTCAAGACAAAAGTTCATACTGACATAAAAATTATAATACTTCAAGCATACTAACTAAGCAATTATGTCTTCTCAAAATAACATGGCCAAAGAAAGTTTATCCCTACAAAATCATATAGTTTAGTCATGTTTCATTTTCATCACACAAGAATGCTCTCATCATGCACAACCCCGATGATAAGCCAAGCAATTGTTTCATACTTTAGTAATCTCAAACTCATAAACTTTCACGCAATACATGAGCGCGAGCCATGGATATAGCACTATGGGTGGAATAGAATATAATGAAGGGGTTATGTGGAGAAGACAAAAAGGAGAAAGTCTCACATTAACGAGGCTAATCAATGGGCTATGGAGATGCCCACCGATTGATGTTAATGCAAGGAGTAGGGATTGCCATGCAACGGATGCACTAGAGCTATAAATATGAAATCCCAACAAAAGAAACTAAGTGGGTGTGCATCCAACTTGCTTGCTCGCGAAGACCTAGGGCACTTGAGGAGGCCCATTGTTGGAATATACAATCCAAGTTCTATAATGAAAAATTCCCACTAGTATATGAAAGTGATAACATGAGGGACTCTCTACTATGAAGATCATGGTGCTACTTTGAAGCACAAGTGTGGTAAAAGGATAGTAACATTGTCCCTTCTCTCTTTTTCTCTCATTTGTTTGGGCCTTTTTTATGGCCTTTCTATTTTTTGGGGGCCTTCTCTTTTTTATGGCCTTTCTTTTTTTATTCCTCACTTGGGACAATGCTCTAATAATGATGATCATCACACTTCTATTTATTTACAACTCAATGATTACAACTCGATACTAGAACAAAGATGACTCTATATGAATGCCTCCGGTGGTGTACCGGGATATGCAATGACTCAAGAGTGACATCTATGGAAGAATTATGAACGGTGGCTTTGCCACAAATACGATGTCAACTACATGATCATGCAAAGCAATATGACAATGATGAATGTGTCATGATGAACGGAATGATGGAAAGTTGCATGGCAATATATCTTGGAATGGCTATGGAAATGCCATAATAGGTAGGTATGGTGGCTGTTTTGAGGAAGATATAAGGAGGTTTATGTGTGAAAGATCATATCATATCACGGGGTTTGGATGCACCGGTGACGTTTGTGCCAACTCTCGATGGGAGAAAGGGCAATGCACGGTACCGAAGAGGCTAGCAAGGATGGAAGGGTGAGAGTGCGTATAATCCATGGACTCAACATTAGTCATAAAGAACTCACATACTTATTGCAAAAATCTATAAGTCATCAAAAACCTCGGCACTACGCGCATGCTCCTAGATGGATAGATTGGTAGGAAAAGACCATTGCTCGTCCCCGACCGCCACTCATAAGGAGGACAATCAAATAACACCTCATGTTTCAAATTTGTTACACAACGTTTACCATACGTGCATGCTACGGGACTTGCAAACTTCAACACAAGCATTTCTCAGTTTCACAACTACTCAACTAGCATGACTTTGATATTATTACCCCCATATCTCAAAACAATCATCAAGCATCAAACTTCTCTTAGTATTCAACACACTCATAAGAAAGTTTTATTATATCCATCTTGGATGCCTAGCATATTAGGATTTAAAGCAAATTACCATGCTATTTAAGACTCTCAAAATAATCTAAGTGAAGCATGAGAGTTCATCTATTTCTTCATAACAAAACTACCACCATGCTCTAAAAGATATAAGTGAAGCACTAGAGCAAATGACAAACTACTCCGAAAGATATAAGTGAAGATCAATGAGTAGTCGAATAATTATGCAACTATGTGAAGACTCTCTAACATTTAATAATTTCAGATCTTGGTATTCTATTCAAACAGCAAGCAAAGCAAAATAAAATGACATCTAAGAATAGCAAACATCATGTGAAGAAACAAAAACTTAGGATCAACTGAAACTAACCGATAGTTGTTGAAGAAGAAAGGTGGGATGCCAACTAGGGCATCCCCAAGCTTAGATGCTTGAGACTTCTTGTGTAACATCCCAAAATTCTAAATTTTGGAATGTTATAAACAAATAGATAGATTTGATTGATTGTTTGATTGATTGCGTGAAGTTGAGTGAAATTCGAATTCTTTTGAAAGTTAAATGAGAGGGAATAAAAGGACTTTCCCAAACTTTCATATTTGCTTTCTGATCTCCATGAATTCAAATGCTTTTCAAACACTAAACCCCGGAGAGAAGATGACATGACTTCTTCCATTTATTTAAATGACAAGGGGTGTTGAAAATATTTGAATTTCATTTGAAAATATTCCAATTCTGAAACTTTATGCGACTCAATGATTTTCACGAGAGAAGATAAAATGACTTCTTCAAATTATATGAAATATGAGTTGGGAGTTTCAAAGAATTAAATTCAAAGTTCTTTGAATTTATATTATTTTCAATTTGGAATATTAGATCATCATGCATATCTTATTTTCTTGCTTTTTGGTCGATCCTAGAAATTTCACGCAGCTCAAGGACCTTCGGAGAGAGTTGGAGATTTCGTTATTTTCTTATTTGAGAGTTTTCTCGAATTGGAAAAGAGGATCATTTGATTTATTTATTTCATCTTCAATTATTTTTCCGTTATCAAAAAAATATGAGAGAGGGAATAATATGACTTTCCCAAATATAGGAAAAATGAAGATTTAATAAATAGATCAAATTTCGTTTTCCGGTGTTTGTTTGCGTTTTATTTGGATAGGGAAAAATGCGCGTTTTTGAAAATTTTATTTTAGGCCCGGAGAAAAGTTCATTTTGTTCGGCTCATTTTTAGGAGTCGGGGAAAATTTACTTTTAAAATTTTGGAGCCCGTTTAGTTTTCTTTTTCGTTTTTTTTCTGCACGTGGAATCAGTTAAAAAAATAAAAAAAATCTGGAGCAAAGGCCAGCCGGGCCTAAGGCCCAAGCCAAGCCACCGCCCCCAGCCTCCCCTGCGCCAGGCGCACCCAGGGAGCCGCCGCCTCTTTCTTTAGGAAATCCTAGTAGGACTTTTGTCCTACTTCCGTTTATTTTTCTAGATCTTTCCTACTCCTATTCTTATTCCTTGCCCCCTACCCCAAGTTTTGTCTCCCCTCACCCATATAAATACCCAAGCACCCCCCCTCTAAACACATCAAATCAAAGCCGCAACAAGCAGCAGCACGCAGCTCCACCCCGCGCCCTGCGTCCCCGCGCCCTGCGCTCACCGCGCCGCACCTTGCCACCCGCCGCACCACCACCTCACCATCACCCCCGCCCGCCGCCTCACCCGCGCGCCCGCCGCCGCCCGCCTGCGTCACCGCGCCGCACCTTGCCGCCGCCGCCGCACCTTGCCGCGCCGCCGCCGCCCTGCGTCACCCGCCGCCGCCGCCCTGCGTCAACGCCGCCGTCGCCGCCGTTCGCCGGAGGTACCGCGCCGCGTCTCTTCTTTCCCTCGGTTCGGTTTTTTATAAATCGTTCCGATTCTTTTCTTCTCTACCGATTCGTTTTCTTTCGGTTCTTCTCTAAACCGTCGTTTTCTAGATCGGTTTTTCGTTTCGGTTTCTCTTTCCGAAACCCTAGATCGGTTTTCGTTCTTCTTTCGGACCGTTCGTCTCAACGAACGTGATCACCGATTCTTCCGGTTAACGATCCGTTCGTTTAACCGTTCTTCTTTTCTTTCTGTCGTGATTTATTCCGCGATCGTGATCTCAGATCCGATCTTCTTCTAGTCTTTCTTCTCGCTCGTTTATCGGAATCAGGTGATTCAAGCGCCTGGAGTTTCGTTTCGAAACCGCCGTTCCGTCTAATCAACTTAAACAAGTTTTTGCCGGTAAAATTTGACCTAGTTTCAACTTGCTAGAATCGAGTTGTTTTCTTCCGCCGTTTGTTTTCCGTCTTTGTTCGGTTCGTTCTTTCTTTGCAACCGGAGTTCTTAAGTTGAACTTTCTGGTTCGTTCTCTCGTTCGAGTTTTACTTGTGCATTAGATGAGTATTTATTGTGTGGTTACTATTGTTTGCTTACGATAGATTGACCGGAGTGTGACGAGTAGATCTATCAAGTTTTGAGTGCGAATCATCTTCATCAACATTGCAGGCAAGTTCACACTTTGATCATACCTTTTCTACAACCCAGTTTTATTGCATTAGATCAATCCTCACACATTGCATGATTAGGATCTAATTAAATTGTGGGATGGGAAGTAGATGAGGTAGTACCTATTACCTGTATTATCAGAAACCTTTGGGAGTACTTCTACTGTAGCTTATCTATAGCACGTGGATTGGGTGAGTGATATCCAATCTCCAGTGGTTGATTAGGACGTTGCTTATATGCCAGATTGCACTATGCAGTAGAACAACGTAGGATCTGGGTGAGTGAATCCATGCATCGATAGTTGTAAAGCCATAATGGATATATATCATATAAACTGGTTTATTCTACATACTGAGGTGGCTACCCTATTGAGAAATAACACAATCGGTGGATCGAGGCACCTATGTCTATCAGGACCTGCACTGTTTTATTCTTTGGGGAGACACGCCAACCGCATACACAACAGCCCATCAAAAGGCGGTAGCATTAAAAATCCCTCAATGTGTCTATGCGTAATACTTAGACAGAAAAGCGTTCCAGTCGTGTCCGCAGTCCAAGTCCCAAATCTTGAGCTTCTCCCTGATCGCATGAGATATAGATCATATGGAATAGTGTTAGAGATCCTTCAGTACATGGCGGAATTGGACTAGGCAAAGTGTGATGAGGGAGATGTTGAGAGTGTATCTCCAAGCTAACTATAACCCAAACACTGGTGAGGAGGTTTGGCTCAGACGGACATTCATGACGAGAGTGAGCTAATTGTCATCGAGTTTTCATGGAACCGTGGCTTCTTCCAAAAATCCTTCGAATGATAGATGCGAGAAGACCAGCAACGAGAGTGCCAGATATAGAACGTCTTGTCGGGGGAAAAGGTACGCGAATCCATCTTAGCACTCGAAGAGTCTACACACAAAACTAATCATGATTAAGCCGTCCCCGCGGGTCTAAGGAATCCACATCTTCTGAGTATGTACAGGCAACATAGTAATTAGTGACCATACAATGAGTGAATCTCAACATTTACCTAATGTAATGTTCTAGGGTTTTAATTATTTCTTAAATATTGGGAAATCTGAGATGCTGCTCAACATTCTATGCACACACATGTACACAAAACTGCGAACTTTCACAGAGACCAGCCTGAAATGAGATTCAATTAAAATTATATAATAGCCTGTTTACAGTTAGGACTTAAAGTAAGCTCCTTGTGATCGCGAACAAAACAGAATTTAACCCAGTAGAGCTGAATCTCGCGCACAACGCAAGACGCCAAACGAAAGAACTCACAAGTCAGGGTGTGATTAGAAAACACAGTCATCGATTTTAGTTCGATCAAGTTGAAATAAACAAGGAAATTTCATATCTCTAGGATGTGATTTGCCAGACACAGGGAGTAGTAATACTGAACTACTCTCGTTTTGCGTGGTCTATGGCCTATTGATACTGTCTTATGGTTGCACAGGTAACGGGCTTTCGTTCGACGATACAGGTGATTATCGTCTAAGGAGTATAACCGGGATTTCCTGAACAACTCACTTGGCTCTTGGTGTGTGGATGGGAAAACCAGCAAATCCTGTTGACCTTCATGACTTCTATTCCGAGTGATTGAGTATAAACTAGGTATTCGATACGGATTACTGATAAACTAGAAATGATCACGAAATGATATACTGCTGTGTATACATGAGCATTCGAGTCTGGTGTGTTGTCGCATACTGCGACCACGGATACACATAAGCCAGCAGCGTATGATCATTCGGGGATTAGGGTCGATACCAGCCCTCTTGAAAAATATTATCTTGGGGTGGGCCAATTGGAAGTAATCCTATAGATTAGAGGCATTGTGTCTCCTTTAAATCCGAACAGTAATCACATTTCGGGTTCTCACCTAAACTACTCAAAGAGGCATTTCATATTGGCTGACACTAAAACTCACAAGGATGTCTGTGCGGTATTAGAAGATTAGTACTAGAACCCGCTATTGCAAAACCTCATCATAGACTCTAACTGATAAGAAAATCACTAAAATTAACTTGATTCAAACCATCTATTGCCACTAAATGCCCGTCTGGCTTATTCATGTAAGAAAATAGCCTGAAATCACGCAAAATACGAAGTCAATATAAAAGAAGCCAACGAGGATACATAGTAAACTCAGGGAAAACAAATGCGAGACATATATCGAGCGCATAGCCTAAACACGGATGAAATACGTAAAGGTAATAGTACGAATGCTCAACAGGTGAGAAATCCGAAATACTCTCCGCTAAGCGACTTAAAAATTATGTGAAAGAAATACACAACTAGGCCTGAGAAAGGTAGCATCATAGCTTAATAGGCAGAAAAGAGTTTAAAACCTTTTATCAGCGGTCACGGAGCTTATTCCTAGGATTATTGGCACCAGCGCCGGGCGAAAAAGCCTGTGTGCTGTTTCAACACAAACATGTGCCGACGTTGTAAAGTATGACGCAGGGGGGCATGATAGAGGGCTAGGAGGCAATTTATTGAAATATAAAGAGTGCAAAACGATCGGCTCACAGATAAGACTAGCACAGGCGAATGCTGAAGGAGATACAGGTTAAAAGGTCCGGACCGCGGACAGCGTATGCATTGGTAGCTAATAAAAAGAGTAAGGGCGCTGCCAAGGTCAAGGTCGTCATCCTAAGTGACAGTGAGAAAGAGGACTGAGGAGGAGGGGAGGGCGCTTGCGCCGCGGGGGGTGACATATCCGCAGGTGGAGTTAGTGCGTCGTGTGCTATCGCGTGAACTGAGACGGCGGTGGGTTCCCGGTAGGGACAGGTCCCCAAGCCGTAGGCGCTGTGTGCCCAGTCTGGCCGGTAGTTGAACTGTGCTAGCCAGGCAGGTCCTGCGAATGATGTCCAGTTAGCGCCAAAGATGGAAAGTTGACTAGGAGCACAAGAACCTCTTACAGACGGACATCTCGTAAGGCTCTCCGCGTTAGCGAAAGGAAACCAAACAATACTTAAGAGTGATGTAAGAACTCATTCTTTATTATTGTATGTGGGCTGTTAAACCATAGCTTTATTCATGCCTTGATCTCTTGGTTTTTTAGACTAATTTTCGATCTAGTCTATTAAGATGTGGCGGGGGTAGTTAAGGATATATATAGGCAAATAAAGGCCGCGAAGGCGGGAGAAAAAAGCAGAAATGACGTTGTGGTCAAAATAAACAAGCAGAGGGGGCAAAGAGTGCAAGATATAAATTCTGATCAAGTACAGTAGTACTAGTCTGGAGAACGCATAATATTCTCAAGAAAAAATCAAACACGTTGCGCTGGGCCTGAGAATTTAACGTATATAACATCAATCATAAGCACTAAAGAACTTCACTACAGAATAATAATCTTTCTCACACAGATAAAGAGAGATGGCAGGTCCGTTGTGGCTGCGTCGGCGCACATTGCGTCACGGCGGGGAACGCTAGAGGCTGGTGGCGCTAGCGATGGGTCTTTTGTTCCCAGCGCAGTGGAGCGCACAAGAGCTTTCCACACGTTTTGGCTCTCCAAAGGTCTATGTGTCAAGAGAACACCTAAAATACGACATAAAAGCACATCCGAAACGAGGGTTATATGAGTTGAATTATTTTATTTACTAAAAACGGAGGGACACCGCAAAGAGCAAGGCAGAGAAAATAAAATTGGGAATATCGCCTCCAAGCAACAACCGAGCATAGGTTTGAACGCCCTCGAGCCTCCCATAGCGACATAATAGAGAATTTAATCAGACGATGCTCACCGCTGAAACGATAAGGAACTTTCGCTCTATACATAAAAAGGGACAATGATGGATCGGAAAATACTAGAAAATTGAAGAGCCACATTTAAGTTTCTAACTCCACTGGGCCTTAACTCTAAAAAATGCTATTATTGAATTAATTAACTGGGAGCGAAATTAATTTTATGGGAAATCAGAAACCAATTCATTTGCTAGAGAAAAGGTATTAAAAACAAGCATACGCTAAAATCAAAAATTTCAAGCACATAGAGAGGGCAACTTGATATTTCTGCGAGAAAAACGTCCATTAAATTTGATTTATCTAAGATTATTGTATTTCACAATCTTACATAAAATATTTCTCTAAGTAGATTGGGAATACAGTCGAAATGAAGTATAAATTATACAAACCTTCTAAACATATACTCTATATGCTAGATCATTATTTCATGACGGATAAAACTAAGACATAGAATATATTTATGATCGTGTCATATAATAAATACATGATCTCTTTTACAACTTACTGAAGAACCATCAAAGCTAAATGTCCTTGTCATGAAAGTAATGGGAACAGGACAATATACTCAACAAAGCATTAATGCCAAACTTCCTATGCTTATTGAACACTGAAAGACCCAAGGGAGGTACCAAGTTTAATGGTTATGCGCCTGCGTGTTGATTAACTTTAAAGATTTATGTAGGTGAATCACGAAACATCAAAGCCGAACATTAAAGATATGCATGATATAGAGGGAGGCTAAACAGCTTCCATCATATTCAAAGTAGAAAAAATATTTGCTAATCTATTAAAGAATACAAATTAACGAGGGGGACAAAATAATATTCATAATCTTATCATCAAACATAGTTTTCTAGAGATTGATGGCTCCTCGCATAAATCCATCATATACTTATTATTCGATGTATAATTCAATCTTGAAGCAAGTGACAATTTCAACCTATTAAATAAATATTGCACTACTTATAGGAAAGCTACTAGCAAATTTTAAGAGCAGTAATTTAGTAGCCGAAGTAAACATTTTTATGATCTTCTTATCTATCTATTGGAGTCACTTCGTAGCTCTATATTATCCACTTAATCCATCGAAGAATTGCAAGTCTACACGTAAAGATTATTTAGACACAAAGAATGAAGATCTTAACCGACAACTCTTATATTCCATTTTTTTGTAATCTTTATAACACTATAACTAGTGATAAATACAATGAAAAATAAAGAACTCGTAGGAAGATATCGTCAGTAATCTAATTGTCAGTAACGATATTATTCCCTCTTCTTAAGCCGAGTCGACTACGTCCCTCGGCAACTTAAAAGCATTGGCGGCGCAGAAATAGAGTCTATGATGGGAGCTTATGCGAATCAAAACAGCAAACCATAATATGAAAGCTTTTGGGATGTAGAGCCGTTTTTTGAGGCTCTGCTCCAACGGCATGAGTGTCTTGTAGGTTACTCATTGTAGCCAAATAAAATGCGAACTCTCCGTACAAATCTTGTCAACTCTAAGACCTAGTCGCTCTTATCATCAATCACGCGAAGGTGAAGCCAGCTGTAGAGATGAACAAGACCAGGCGTTAAATTCTCATTCATTCCTATAATTGTCAATCACTGACATGTCCCAACACAAATAATATAAGAAAGAGTTTTCTCTTTGTGGTTAGGCATGTAAACACAAGACAGCTCTCATCAGCATCTATAGCTTGAGGGAATGCAATGGTAAATCTTGTATAAGTTGGGCGATGTCACCTATTCCCGGCCTTCTTCTTCAACAGAAGAGATGAGTCATACATAGTGATCCGGATATATTAGAGTATTAGAGTTAAAGGATATCTAGTGTATTTCGATCGCAACATAATGTTATAAAAAGCAGTCGAAGGTTAACTATTGGACTATAAATAGTCGAGACCAGTAGAACTGTGGTTGATTGCTCCTTTGAGAATTTAACGTTAGAATTGTACGAGTTGTTTCAATTTATGCTTAGCTTTGCTGTTGAAACGATATATCTCCAACTAAGCGTGCTTGGCGAATTAATTCCAACTTAGATGAGCCCACAATCAAACTATAGAATTGCGAAGATCTAAAACATAATTCAGCCTTCCTCATATCATTACACTTGATTGCTTCACAACAAATTTAGAATGTTCACTCCGCGAGAATAAGTCACTAATATGCTGGCGACAGGATGCACTGTAACGGAGATTATGGTCGTTAGTGAGTATCGAAGCACTTTCTCTGCGACAATAGTGAGGGTTTAGCTTTCTAATTGCATCTAGCAGTATGAGTAGATGACCTCCATAGTCCCTATGCATCTGTTGATCGATATACATATTGTCTGGTTCGTACTAGAAGATGTCTAAAAACTAACGCTTGAGAAGATCACTTCATTTTAAGATCTCAAATACATCTGTATAAGGGTACCTAATACACCATAACCGAATGATTTCGCACTAATATCAAGTAAACTTTCCGTTTGTATGTCTTATATGATGTCGGATATGCATATCAAACAACCAGAGATCAGATTCATTTGACTCGTACTTGAACCATACATTAGAGTGTATCTCAGAAAGTAGCACTAATAGGTTGGAGCAGTGATAATACACGAAGAGATACAGGGCTGCACAGGTTGAGTAGCTTTGCCTGCGAGATGCATAGGATACCAAAAGTCAGCGGTAATCCCGCAGGGAGTTGATCACGTACCACCGGCAAAGCATATTTTTCAAAAGCTGGCATGCAAAAGTTAGTTACTGCATCTGATCCCCGGGGACGACTGGATCGTCCCAACTCCAACAGGAGTCTATGCCCCAAGTGGGGCCAGACTAGTACACTGAACTCAAGGGTCTTCTAAGAAAATCTTTGAGAGACTCAAACTGATTGAATACTAAGATTACCTAAAAGGGGATACACTGCAATATCTTACTCAGCCAACGAGCGTTTAAGCATCTCTACTCTCGGTCCAAAGGGGGGATAGTATTGGGCACAGCAGAGACGCATGCACACCTAGGATCCAAATATAATAGCAACAGCCGCGATACATCAGATGCGTATCACCTGGGGGGCAGTAGCATCACACGAGAAGAGAGAGAGAGAGATTCATAAGACTAGCTATGTCACGTGTCAATACACCTTCATCCCAGGAGAGGAGTACTACTTCCTCCCTGCGTCATGGAGTAGCCACCGGGATCGACTGAAGAGGTGGATCACCATGAGAAGGGATCCCCCCGACAATGGGGTCGCCGGACAGGTCTGAGATGGGCGCTTGTCGATGAGCCCTGGGGAGGTCCTGGGCGGCGGTAACTTCCGATCTAGTTCTGGTGCTCACCCGGATGTTTGGTTAGGGTATAGTGGAGATAGTATAGGTCGAAGATAGTACGTCAGGGACGCACGAGGCCTACGGGTGGTACGCAGCGCCTAGGGGGTGGCCAGGGCGCCCCTAGCCATTCGTGGATCCTGCCAGAGTCACGACGTGCACTCCACAGTCCTTCTGGTCTTCCTGCCCCCATCTTCAAAACAATGAGTACCCCACTGCGAACCTTTTCAGGCCTCTTTCCAAGATTTGACTTCCATGCTTCTTGTACTTCTTTCGCTTCTGGCGTTCTCGCCACTCGCAATCCTGGTACGCTAAACCACGGGTGACCACCCTTCATCAAGATTACACTGGTCCACCACTCGGGCTCTTTGCGACTTCTTGCACATAGGTTAGGTGCCCTCAAATAATGATTATTAAGAGGGGATTGTATTTACCACAAAAACGTCTCATAAACATTCAAAACTGTACATAATATAGCATGGAGCAATCAAAAATTATAGATATGTTGGAGATGTATCAGTCCCCGTCCTAATTTATGTTATGATGCAGTGGTCGAGACACTCTCCACTATCAATAATACAAGCCTGCCAAAATCGCCATCTGAATCTGTTCAGTATCCTCTATCTCGAATGCAATGGAATAAATGTATGTTTGTGAACCAATTAATGGCTGAAGCAATGATGGAAATGGTGGATGAATCAGAGGTGCAGAGTCGTGAGACACAATAACTGATCAATGTTTTTAGAGAGAGTGTAGCAAAGCTGCAAGAACTTGCCCACATGCTTATGGGCGTCATCTATGCTGAGGTTGCAGATTGTGACATTGTAGATGGTTAGGTTCTGATCATGTATTTGCACTGGCATCAATCTTTGATTGCCCAGTGGATGTAATTTCCTGTAATATATGTTGGATGTGCAACGTTATTCCCTGTATGTCATACCTTTGCTTGATTGGTTTTGGTCCTGTGCATAATTGCTCATCGTAATGGGCTCAAATTATCTAATTTGGCCTAAAGACATGAACGAACTTTAGTGGGCCCATTAAGTTAATGGGTCGTTACTAGGCCAAAAGTTAATGGTCGGCCCTCTTACCTCCCGGGTCGTTAACATGCCGACATCAAAGTGGGCAAGAGGTGGCCCCAATTTATTTCATAGGCCGTTAACAGGCCGTTACTAAGTTTGGGCTACATATGGCCCAACTATACTGTAGGCCTTTAGCAGGCCGAAAGAGACAGCGGGCTTGTACTGGACCATGAAGAGCATGGGCCGCTAAGAGCCGAAAGTCAGGTCACATTGTAAACGGCCCAACTGTGTTGTGGGCCTTTAGCAGGCCGAAAGAGAAATCGGGCTGGTATTGGACCATGAAGGGCATGGGCCGTTAAAAGGCCAAAACTAAGGTCCGACTACAAATGGCCCAACTCATTTATGGTCCGTTAACAGGCCGAAAGGCACACAGGGTCGGGAATTGGCCCAACACTTAAATGGGTCGCTAAAAGGCCAAAACTCAGGTCCGACTACAAATGGCCCAACTGATTTATGGGCCATCAACAGGCTGAAAGTGACACCGGGCCAGAAATTGGCCCAACACATAAATGGGCCGCTAAAAGGCCGAGACTCAGGTCTGACTACAAATGGCCCATCAGATTTATGGGCCATCAACAGGCTGAAAGACACACCGGGCCGGAAATTAGCCCAACATTTAAATGGGTCGCTAAAAGGCCGAAAGATGTACATCCTGAAAATTGGCCCATCCATTAAATGGGTTGTTAACAGGCCGAAATCTCATCGGGCCGATATTGAGCCCAAATATATAGCAGGCTGTTAACGGGCTCAAACTGACGATGGGCTGCAATGGTGTCAAATCTTTAACGGGCCATTGACGGGCCGAATTGGCACATCTCGTATGGGCCGTGGGCTTAAATGGACCTGACACAAGTAGGCCTTATATGGGCCGGCCTGCTAATTTTTATTGGGCCGGCCTTTTCCACCGGAATGGGCCACTGTTGGGTCGTGCCACGTGTCGACCTATCATAGGCGCCTCCTGTCCAATGAGTGGATGGCATCTGTCCCAACGGTGAGGCAACACGTGTTTCCTTCGGCCAATCAGAATTTTACACGTGGAAATTTCCCATTGGTCAGGGCTGTTAACGGGTTATCGGATCCAAAATCCGACCCGATAGCTTAACAGCGTTCCGTTAGGGTGGATGCCACGTGTCGGTCACCCTTGATGAAAGCACTTCTATGACGCGCGATTTATCGTCATGGAAGTGGACACTTCCGTGATGATAATTTTGGTAATGTCATGGAACACTTCTATGACAGCACAGGTATGACTATCTTGATTCTGTCATAAAATCGTCATGGATGTACATGCATGAAAAAAAACGTGACCTACTCTGACAAACACGTATCATCACGGAAGTATATTTTTTTGTAGTGCAAGCTCAAGAACAGGGTCACCTAAGCAGCAAAAATATGCAATGAATATAGCACTAGAACAAAAACTAATTGGACCATTGGAGGAGTCACATACCAAGGAACAATCCCCCAAAGCAGTTTTGTGAGAGGTGCTTTGAGCGAGGAGATCTAAAATCGCAGCAAAACGAGCTAGAACTCGTGCTTGAGCTAGATAATGGTGTTTGTGGGAGGAAGAAGGAGTGTGAGGGTGCAGGAATAAGTGGAGGAGGGCCACCATGGGCCCACGAGGCAGGGGCGCGCCTAGGGGGGTAGGGCGCGCCCTCCACCCTCGTGGCCAGGTGGATGCCCCCCTGCTGTGTTCTTAGTGCCAAATATTCTCAAATATTCCAGAAAAAAATCATATTTAAATTTCAGGACATTTGGAGAACTTTCATTTTGGGGGTATTTTTATATTGCACGGATAATCAGAAAATAGATAGAAATTACTATTTTTGCTTTGTTTAATATAAATAACAGAAAGTACAGGGTACAGAGAGTTGTGTTTTCTAACTTCATCCATCTCATGATCATCAAAAGGAATCCATTAAGAAGGTTGATCAAGTCTTGTTAACAAACTCATTTCGAATAACATGGAACCGGAGAATTTTCGAATAACACTAGGTTACCTCAACGGGGATATGCACATCCCCAACAATAAGAATATCATATTTCTTCTTGATAGTAGGAAGAGGAAATTCAAAACCTCCAACAATAATCGATGGAATTTTTCCAATAGAATTGATACTGTGGACTTGAGGTTGTTTCCTCGAAAAGTGTACCGTATGCTCATTACCATTAACATGAAAAGTGACATTGCCTTTGGTGCAGTCAATAACAGCCCCTGTAGTATTCAAAAAGGGTCTTCCAAGAATAATAGACATACTATCATCCTCGGGAATATCAAGAATAACAAAGTCCGTTAAAATAGTAACGTTTGCAACCACAACAGGCACATCCTCACAAATACCGACAGGTATAGCAGTTGATTTATCAGCCATTTGCAAAGATATTTCAGTAGGTGTCAACTTATTCAAATCAAGTCTACGATATAAAGAGAGAGGCATAACACTAACACCGGCTCCAAGATCACATAAAGTAGTTTTAACATAGTTTCTTTTAATGGAGCATGGTATAGTGGGTACTCCTGGATCTCCAAGTTTCTTTGGTATTCCACCCTTAAAAGTATAATTAGCAAGCATGGTGGAAATTTCATCTTCCGGTATCTTTCTTTTATTAGTAACAATATCTTTCATATACTTAGGATAAGGATTCATTTTGAGCATATCAGTTAATCACATACGCAAAAAGATAGGTCTAATCATTTCAACAAAGCGCTCAAAATCCCCATCATCCTTTTTCTTGGATGGTTTGGGAGGAAAAAGCATGGGTTTTTGAACCCAAGGCTCTCTTTCCTTACCATGTTTCCTAGCAACAAAGTCTTTCTTATCATAACGTTGATTCTTTGATTGTGGGTTATCAAGATCAACAACAGGTTCAATTTCTATATCATTATCATTACTAGGTTAAGCATCAACATGAACATTATCATTTACATTATCACTAGTTTCATGTTCATTACCAGATTGTGTTTCAGCATCAGAAATAGAAATATCATTTGGATTCTCAGGTGTTTCAGCAATAGGTTCACTAGAAGCATACAAAAGTCTTATTATTTTTCTTTTTCTTCCTTTTAGAAGGACTAGGTGCATCTATATTATTTCTCTGAGAATCTTTCTCAATTCTCTTAGGGTGGCCTTTAGGATACAAAGGTTCCTGAGTCATTTTACCAGTTCTAGTAGCCACTCTAACAGCATAGTCCTTATTCTTACTATTCAATTCATTGAGCAAATCATTTGAGCTTTAAGTACTTGTTCTACTTGAGTGGTAACCATAGAAGCATGTTTACTAATAAGTTTAAGTTCACCTTTGACATTAGCCATATAATCACCCAAGTGTTCAAGCATATCAGCACTGCGTTTTAATTCTCTACCAAAATATGCATTGAAGTCTTGTTGCTTAACCATAAATTTATCAAACTCATCTAAGCATGGGCTAGCAAACTTAGTAAATGGGATTTCAGCTTTATCATATCTATAGAGAGAATTTACCTTTACTACCTGTGTCAGGTTATCAAGACCATGTGTTTCTTCAATAGGTGATGGATTAAAACCATATATTTCTTTTTCTTTCATGGATTTCTTTGCCTCTTGCATATATTCAGGACTGAGAAATAGAACACCCCTTTTCTTCGGAGTTGGTTTAGGAATAGGCTCAGGAAGTGTCCAATTATTTTCATTTGTCAACATACTATTCAATAGAATTTCAGCTTCATCCGGTGTTCTTTCCCTGAAAACAGAACCAGCACAACTATCCAGGTAATCTCTGGAAGCATCGGTTAGTCCATTATCAAAGATATCAAGTATTTCATTTTTCTTAAGAGGATGATCAGGCAAAGCATTAAGTAATTAGAGAAGCCTCCCCCAAGCTTATGGGAGACTCTCTTCTTCAATTTGCACAAAATTATATATATCCTTTAAGGTAGCTTGTTTCTTATGAGCAGGGAAATATTTAGCAGAGAAGTAATAAATCATATCCTGGGGACTACGCACACACCCTCGATCAACAGAATTAAACCATATCTTAGCATCACCCTTTAATGAGAACGGAAATATTTTAAGGATATAAAAGTAGCGAGTTCTCTCGTCATTAGTGAACAGGGTAGCTATATCATTTAATTTAGTAAGATGTGCCACAACAGTTTCAGATTCATAGCCATAAAAAGGATCAGATTCAGCCAAAGTAATTATATCAGGATTGACAGATAATTCATAATCCTTATCAGTAACAAAGATAGGTGAAGTAGCATAAGCAGGATCATATTTCATTCTAGCATTCAGAGTTTTTTGTTTAAGCTTAGCTAATAATTTCTTAAGATCACTTCTATCATTGCAAGCAAGAAAGTCTCTTTTAGTTTCTTCATCCATAACATAGCCCTCGGGCACAACAGGTAATTCATATTTATTAGGAGATCCTTCATAATCACTTTCATCAGCATTATTAGTTTCAATAATTACATTCTCTCTAGCCCTAGCAAGTTGTTCGTCAAGAAATTCACCAAGTGGCACAGTTGTATCAAGCATAGAAGTAGTTTCATCATAAGTATCATGCATAACAGAACTGGCATCATCAATAATATGCGACATATCAGAATCAATAGCAGAAGTAGGTTTAGGTGTCGCAAGCTTACTCAAAACAGAAGGTGAATCAAGTGCAGAGCTAGATGGCAGTTCCTTACCTCCCCTCGTAGTTGAGGGATAAATCTTGGTTTTTGGATCTCTCAAGTTCTTCATAATGATAAGCAGATATAAATCCAAGTGACTCAAAGAATAGAGCTATGCTCCCCGGCAACGGCGCCAGAAAATAGTCTTGATAACCCACAGGTATAGGGGATCGCAACAGTTTTCGAGGGTAGAGTATTCAACCCAAATTTATTGATTCGACACAAGGGGAGCCAAAGAATATTCTCAAGTATTAGCAGCTGAGTTGTCAATTCAACCACACCTGGAAACTTAGTATCTGTAGCAAAGTGTTTAGTAGCAGAGTAATATGATAGTAGTGGTAACGTTAGCAAAAGTAATGTTTTTGGTATTTTGTAGTGATGATAACAATAGCAATGGAAAAGTAAATAAGCGAAGAACAATATATGGAAAGCTTGTAGGCAATGGATCGGTGATAGAGAATTATGCTGGATGCGGTTCATCATGTAACACTGATAACATAGGGTGACACAGAACTAGCTCCAATTCATCAATGTAATGTAGGCATGTATTCCGAATATAGTCATACATGCTTATGGAAAAGAACTTGCATGACATCTTTTGTCCTACCCTCTCGTGGTAGCGGGGTCCTAGCGGAAACTAAGGGATATTAAGGCCTCCTTTTAATAGAGTACCGGACCAAAGCATTAACACATAGTGAATACATGAACTCCTCAAACTATGGTCATCACCGGAAGTGGTCCCGATTATTGTCACTTCGGGGTGGCCGGATCATAACACATGGTAGGTGACTATAGACATGCAAGATAGGATCAAGAACTCACATATATTCATGAAAACATAATAGGTTCAGGTCTGAAATCATGGCACTCGGGCCCTAGTGACAAGCATTAAGCATAGCAAAGTCACAGCAACATCAATCTCAGAACATAGTGGATACTAGGGATCAAACCCTAACAAAACTAACTCAATTACATGATAAATCTCATCCAACCCATGACCGTCCAGCAAGCCTACGATGGAATTACTCACGCACGGCGATGAGCATCATGAAATTGGTGATGGAGGATGGTTGATGATGACGATGGCGACGGATTCCCCTCTCTAGAGCCCCGAACGGACTCCAGATCAGCCCTCCTGAGAGAGTTTAGGGCTTGGCGGCGGCTCCGTATTGTAAAACGCAATGAATCTTTCTCTCTGATTTTTTTCTCACCAAACACGAATATATAGAGTTGGAGTTGAGGTCGGAGGAGCTCCAGGGGGCCCACGAGGTAGGGGGCGCACCCAGGGGGCAGGCGCGCCCCCCACCCTCGTTGCTAGGGTGTGGGCCCCCTGGTCTTGATCTTTTGCTAGTATTTTTTATTATTTCCAAAAATAATCTCCGTGAAGTTTCAGGTCATTCCGAGAACTTTTGTTTCTGCACATAAATAACACCATGGCAATTCTGCTGAAAACAGCGTCAGTCCGGGTTAGTTCCATTCAAATCATGCAAGTTAGAGTCCAAAACAAGGGCAAAAGTGTTTGGAATAGTAGATACGATGGAGACATATCAGTCCTGCCCTCAGCTTCGGCCTCCTAAAGCTTCAACTTCAGGTTGTACTTCGTTGGCAAGATCTGCACGAGCCTTCACTACCCTCCGGTCGACCTCCTCCTGGACCTTGGCCTCGCGGGCGGTGACGGCATCTTCGGCCTCGGCCACATGGCGCTCCCTCGTCTCTAGCCGCTCATGTTCCAGGCTACGCTCCAAGGCCTCCAACGCCAGTACCTCCTCGCGCTTCAGGATCTCCATCTCTTCGGAAGGCGCTCCCTTCATCGACGCCAAGACAGTCATGCGTGCCTCGATCTACTACTCCAGGGCAGCATTCAAGGCCAGGAGCTCGTGTTCCCGCTTCTCGGCGCTCTCACGACGGTGGTCGGCCTCCTTCACCTCCTCCAAGGCCCGAGTGCAGGCCTCACAGGAGGCCACGAGTTCCACTGTGGCCTTTGCCTTGTCACGCTCATGCTGGAGCTGCCCAAGGTTGATGGCGACCTTCAATTGGTGCCACTCATGAGCCAAGCGGAGATCCTCCGTCTCGAGGCAAGCGTAAACCGCCGTGAGCTCTCCTCCAAGGCGGCTCAGCGCACCCATCGCCTCCCGCAAGAGCTCGTGGCACACGACACCACGCCAGTGCGCGAGCTCCACTGCACGGCCAAGTTCGTCCTCCATGCCAAGGGTTGCTGGGGAAGCTCGAGCTGGCCCTCTTACCCCCGGCAGGGGGCTCTGTTGGGGAACATAGTATTTCAAGAAATTTCCTATGATCACGCGAGATCAATCTGGGAGAAGCATAGCAATGAGAGGGGAGAGTGTGTCCATGTACCCTCGTAGACCGAAAGCGGAAGCGTTTAGTAACGCGGTTGATGTAGTCGAACGTCTTCGCGATTCAACTGGTCAAGTACCGAACACACGGCACCTCCGTGATCTGCACACGTTCAGCTCGGCGACGTCCCTCGAACTCTAGATCCAACTGAGGCCGAGGGAGAGTTTCGTCAGCACGACGGCGTGGTGATGGTGATGATGAAGTTACCGATGCAGGGCTTCGCTTAAGCACTACGACAATATGACCGAGGTGGAAAACTATGGAGGGGGCACCGCACATGGCTAAAGATCAACTTGTGTGTCTATGGGGTGCCCCCTCCCTCGTATATAAAGGAGGGGAGGAGGAGGAGGAGGGCCGGCCTCAAGGGGCGCGCCCAAGGGGGGATTCCTACTCCTAGTAGGAGTAGGTTTCCCCTTTTCCTAGACCAAGTAGGAGAAGAAGGAAGGAGAAGGAGAGGGAGAAGGAAAGGGGGGGGCACCGCCCCCTCCCTGGTCCAATTCGGACCAGCCCATGGGGGGGCGTGCGGCCTCCCCTTGTGGCCCTTCTCTCCTTTCCACTAAGGCCCATGAAGGCCCAATACTTCCCCCGGCGAATTCACGTAACTCTCCGGTACTCCGAAAAATACCTGAACCACTCAGAACCTTTCTGATGTCCGAATATAGCCTTCCAATATATCGATATTTACGTATCGACCATTTCGAGACTCCTCGTCATGTCCGTGATCTCATCCGGGACTCCGAACAAACTTTGGTCATCAAATCACATAACTCATAATACAAATCGTCATCAAACGTTAACCGTGCGGACCCTACGGGTTCGAGAACTATGTAGACATGACCGAGACACATCTCCGGTCAATAACCAATAGCGGAAATTGGAGGCTCATATTGGCTCCTACATATTCTACGAAGATCTTTATCTGTCAAACCGCATAACAACATACTTTGTTCCCTTTGTCATCGGTATGTTACTTGTCCGAGACTCGATCGTCGGTATCATCATACCTAGTTCAATCTCGTTACCGGCAAGTCTCTTTACTTGTTCTGTAATACATCATCTTGCAACTAACTCATTAGTCACATTGCTTGCAAGGCTTATAGTGATGTGCATTACCGAGAGGGCCCAGAGATACCTCTCCGACAATCGGAGTGACAAATCCTAATATCGATCCATGCCAACTCAACAAGCACCATCTGAGACACCTGTAGAGCATCTTTATAATCACCCAGTTACGTTGTGACATTTGATAGCACACAAGGTGTTCCTCCGGTATTCGGGAGTTGCATAATCTCATAGTCATAGGAACATGTATAAGTCATGATGAAAGCAATAACAATAAAACTAAACGATCATTTATGCTAAGATAACGGATGGGTCTTGTCCATCACACCATTCTCTAATGATGTGATCCCATTCATCAAATGACAACATATGTCTATTTTCAGGAAACATAACCATCTTTGATTAACGAGCTAGTCAAGTAGAGGCATACCAGGGACACTCTGTTTTGTCTATGTATTCACACATGTACTAAGTTTCCGGTTAATGCAATTCTAGCATGAATAATAAACATTTATCATGATATAAGGAAATATAAATAACAACTTTATTATTGCCTCTAGTGCATATTTCCTTTAGTCTCCCACTTGCACTAGAGTCAATAATCTAGTTCACAGCGCCATGTGATTAAACACCAATAGTTCAGATAACCATGTGATTAGTTCACATTGCCATGTGACTAACACCCAAAGGGTTTTACTAGAGTCAATATTCTAGTTTGCATTGCTATGTGATTAACACCCAAAGAGTACTAAGGTGTGACCGTGTTTTGCTTGTGAGAGAAGCTTAGTCAATGGGCCTGTCACATTCAGAGCCGTATGTATTTTGCAAATTTTGTATGTCTACAATGCTCTGCATGGAGCTACTCTAGCGAATTGCTCCCACTTTCAATATGTATCCAGATTGAGACTCGGAGTCATCCGGATCGGTGTAAAAGCTTGCATCGGCGTAACTCTTTACGACAAACTCTTTATCACCTCCATAACCGAGAAATATCTCCTTGGTCTTCTAAGGATAATTTTGACCGCAGTCAAGTGATCCACTCCTAGATCAATATCGTACCCCCTTGCCAAACTCATGGCAAGGTACACAATAGGTTTGGTACACAGCATAGCATACTTTATAGAACCTATGGCTGAGGCATAGGGAATGACTTTCATTCTCTTTCTATTTTCTGTTGTGGTCGTGTTTTAAGTCTTACTCAACTTTACACCTTGCAATACAGGCAAGAACTCTTTCTTTGACTGTTCCATTTTGAACTACTTCAAAAATCTTGTCAAGGTATGTACTCATTGAAAAATCTTATCAAGCATCTTGATCTATCTCTATAGATCTTGATGCCCAATATGTAAGCAGCTTCACCGAAAATTCTACATCATTTCCGATCAACAAGTCATTCACATATACCTATCAGAAAGGCTGTAGTGCTCCCACACACTTTCTTGTAAATACAGGCTTCACCGCAAGTCTGTATAAAACTATATGCTTTGATCAACTTATCAAAGTCTATATTCCAACTCCGAGATGCTTGCACCAGTCCATAAATGGATTGCTGGAGCTTGCACACTTCGTTAGCACCGTTTGGATCGACAAAACCTTCTGGTTGCATCATATACAACTCTTCTTTAAGATATCCATTAAGGAATGCAGTTTTGCCATCCATTTGCCAAATTTCATAATCATAAAATGCGGCAATTGCTAACATGATTCGGACAGACTTAAGCATCGCTATGGGTGAGAAGGTCTCATCGTAGTCAACTCCTTGAACTTGTCAAAAACCTTTTGCAACAAGTCGAGCTTTGTAGACTGTAACATTACCGTCAGCGTAAGTCTTCTTCTTGAAGATCCATTTATTCTCTATGGCTTGCCGATCATTGGGCAAGTCAACCAAAGTCCACACTTTGTTCTCATACATGGATCCCATCTCAGATTTCATGGCCTCAAGCCATTTTGCGGAATCTGGGCTCATCATCGCTTCCTCATAGTTCGTAAGTTCATCATGGTCTAGTAACGTGACTTCCAGTACAGTATTACCGTACCACTCTGGTGCGGATCCTGCTCTGGTTGACCTACAAAGTTTTGTAGTAACTTGATCCGAAGTTTCATGATCATAATCATTAACTTCCTCTCTAGTTGGTGTAGGCATCACAGGAACATATTTCTCTGATGAACTACTTTCCAATTCGAGAGAAGGTACAGTAACCTCATCAAGTTCTACTTTCCTCCCACTCACTTCTTTTGAGAGAAACTCATTCTCTAGAAAGGATCCATTCTTAGCAACGAAAATCTTGCCTTGGGATCCATGATAGAAGGTGTACCCAATAGTTTCCTTTGGGTATCTGATACGTCTCCGTCGTATCTACTTTTCCAAACACTTTTGCCCTTGTTTTGGACTCTAACTTCCATGATTTGTATGGAACTAACCCGGACTGGCGCTGTTTTCAGCAGAATTGCCATGGTGTTATTTTTGTGCAGAAACAAAAGTTCTCAGAATGACCTGAAAATCAACGGAGATTATTTTTGGAATATATAAAAAATACTGGAAGAAAGATCCACGTCAGGGGGCCCACACCCTGTCCACGAGGGTGGGGGCGCGCCCCCTGCCTCGTGGGCCCCCTAACACTCCACCGACCTCAACTCCAACTCCATATATTCGTGTTCGGGGAGAAAAATCAGAGAGAAGGATTCATCGTGTTTTACGATATGGAGCCGCCGCCAAGCCGTAAACTCTCTCGGGAGGGCTGATCGGGAGTCCGTTCGGGGCTCCGGAGAGGGGAATCCGTCGCCATTGTCAACATCAACCTTCATCACCAATTTCATGATGCTCACCGCCGTGCGTGAGTAATTCCATCGTAGGCTTGCCGAACGGTGATGGGTTGGATGAAATTTATCATGTAATCAAGTTAGTTTTGTTAGGGTTTGATCCCTAGTATCCATTACGTTCTGATATTGATGTTGCTATGACTTTGCTATGCTTAATGCTTGTCACTAGGGCCCGAGTGCCATGATTTCAGATCTGAACCTATTATGTTTTCATGAATATATGTGAGTTCTTGATCCTATCTTGCAAGTCTATAGTCACCTATTATGTGTTATGATCCGTTAACCCCGAAGTGACAATAATCGGGATACTTACCGGTGATGACCGTAGTTTGAGGAGTTCATGTATTCACTAAGTGTTAATGCTTTGGTCTGGTACTCTATTAAAAGGAGGCCTTAATATCCCTTAGTTTCCAATAGGAGCCCGCTGCCACGGGAGGGTAGGACAAAAGATGTCATGCAAGTTCTTTTCCAAAAGCACGTATGACTATATTCGGAATACATGCCTACATTACATTGATGAACTGGAGCTAGTTCTATGTCACCCTATGTTATAACTGTTGCACGATCGATTGCATCCGGCATAATTCTCCATCACCGATCCATTGCCTACGAGCTTTTCCATATGTTGTTCTTCGCTTATTTACTTTTCCGCTACTATTGTTACAATCACTACAAAACCCAAAAATATTACTTATGCTATCGTTACCACTGCTATCATATTACCTTGCTACTAAATACTTTGCTGCAGATATTAAGTTTCCAGGTGTGGTTGAGTTGACAACTCAGCTGCTAATACTTGAGAATATTCTTTGGCTCCCCTTGTGTCTAATCAATAAATTTGGGTTGAATACTCTACCCTCGAAAACTGTTGCAATCCCCTATACTTGTGGGTTATCAGTATCCTATGAAGATGCATTTCTCCGATTTGGGTTCGAGCTTATCAGGTTGAAGCTTTTTCACATAAGCATCATAGCCCCAAACATTGAGAAACGGCAGCTTAGGTTTCTTGCTAAACCACAGTTCATATGGTGTCGTCTCAATAGATTTAGATGGTGCCCTATTTAACGTGAATGCAACTGTCTCTGATGCATAACCCCAAAACGATAGTGGTAAATTGGTAAGAGACATCATAAATCGCACCATATCTAATAAAGTACGGTTACGATGTTCGGACACACCATTACGTTGTGGTGTTCCGGGTGGCGTGAGTTGCGAAACTATTCCTCATTGTTTCAAATGAAGACCAAACTTGTAACTCGAATATTCACCTCCACGATCAGATTGTAGAAACTTTATTTTCTTGTTATGATGATTTTCCACTTCACTCTGAAATGCTTTGAATTTTTCAAATGTTTCGGACTTATGTTTCATCAAGTAGATATACCCATATCTGCTCAAATCATCTATGAAGGTCAGAAAATAATGATACCCTCCGTGAGCATCAACACTCATCGGACCGCATACATCAGTATGTATTATTTCCAATAAGTTAGTCGCTCGCTCCATTGTTCCCGAGAAAGGAGTCTTTAGTCATCTTGCCTATGAGGCATGGTTCGCGAGCATCAAGTGATTCCAAAAGCCCATCAGTATGGATTTTCTTCATGCGCTTGTTGACACACGAACACATCACGTGTACCCTCGACACCGGGGGTGATGCATCGTAGCTCACGTCAAAGGAGACCCGACCGACAGCGCGATATGCAAGACAGTCAGCGGGCGCTTTTGAAAACCCGAAACCCCACACGCCCGGGAGGGACCCCGTCAGGGAGTGCGGCGGCTATGGGCTGCCCTAGGTCGATTCGATCGCCCCTAGAGCCTCGTGGATCGCTGCCCTCCAACGCGAATAACGAACGAAGAACGAGAAAGAAAGATACAAGGGTAGGGGATAAAGATAGATGAACACAAAAGTGTAATAGATTGATTGGTTCGATTGGTGTTGTTCAATCGGCCATCACCCCCAACATATATAAGAGGCGGCTGGACTTCCCGTACAAGCAAAGGATTCATCTAGGCTTTCCTTACAAAAAATTACATCAATTCACGTCCTAGAGTCCAAGTTCTATTCCAACTCGGATTCAGTCTGAATCTGGCCCAACTTCTGTCTTCCTCCTTGTGCAGGCCACCGAGCTTGCATATGACCTCCGATCAAGACGGCCCAAATATGAAACTTGTGCGCCTCGACGAGACGAACAATTCTTATGTTGAACACTTTTCCAAATAAGACCATCTTGAATATTCTACGAATCCATCTTTAATATCCAGTCGGACTCGGTCATGTAACGGACTGGATTGTCCGAGTCTCGTAGTGAACTTACAGGCCGTATACTATATCAGATGATAATGACTCCAAAACCAAAGTTCACTGTTTTGACGATGCGCACAACTTCCGTGTTGATCACTTTTCCATCCGAGGTCATCTGGATTACCTTTCGGGCACATCTTCATTTTCACTCGGATCCGAGCTCATCCACTCGGATATTAGAGTTTTTCGTCTGAATAGAATTTTTCACTCGGATGTTAGAGTCTTTCACTCGGAAGACAATCTTTCACTCGGATGACTAAAATTTCACTCGGAAGACAATCTTTTACTGGGATAACTATATTTCACTCGGAAGGCAATATCTTACTCGAACGTCAAGTTTTCATTCCGACGGTAATCTTTTCACTCGGAATAACTTCACTCGGATGATAATTTCACTCGGATTACTATATTTTCACTCGGAAGCCAATCTTTTACTCGATAGATAAGTTTTCACTCGACCTTTTACTCGATCGGTAGGTTTTCACTCGGATGGTAAACTTTTCACTCGGATTTCCCGACTGAAAACACAGCCTGACCTTGATTTGCCTCTCCAGGTTGCATATGACCTTAGATTGAGACAAATTTTATATGAAAAATGATCGGCTCGACGAGACAAAACTTTTTTGTGTTGAAGGTTTTTGGATTCAAGGACGTCTTGATGGCCGAATTACTCACGCAACCTATCAGACAAGTGTCTGGCACCTCGCGCCATATTTCCGTTGAGGTTCGGTCTGCAGTGTATTGCCTCTAACTTTTGCATATGACCTCGGATTGAGATGATTTATATATCAAAGTCGATTGCCTTGACGAGACGAAGACAATTCCTTAAGAGTGCTCCTTCATCCGAGGTCATCTTGAAGACGTGATTGGCCAAAAACCATTCGGAACATTGAATTATGCCACTCGGAGTATAGTTTCGGTCCGTAAGATAAGGTCGAATGAATATAACCGAAACATCAAAGTTGTTCCACTCAGCGACATGAATCTTTTCATGCTTAAAAACCATTCACTTGAGACCATCTTCATTGCAATCTGTATCTTGCCAAAATTAGGTGTCAATAGCGCTTTACACCAATATGACCTAAACGGCAGTGCCACAAAATAAGTTGCACTATCATTATTAACTTTGTATCTTTTGGCATCAATATTATGTGTATCACTGTGATTGAGATTCAGTAAACCATTTACATTGGATGTAAGACCACAGAAGGTTTTATTCATGTAAAACAGAACAACAATTATTCTCTGACTTTAAATAAATAACTGTATCACAATAAACATGATCCAATCATATTTATGCTCAACACAAACGCCAAATAACATTTATTTAGTTCCAATACTAATCACAAAGGTAGAGGGAGTATGCGATGGTGATCTTATCAACCTTGGAATCATTTTCAACACATATCATCACCTCGCCCTCAACTAGTCTTTTTTCATTTTGTAACTCCTGTTTCGAGTTACTAATCATAGAAATTGAACCAGTATCAAATACCCAGGGGCTACTATGAACACTAGTAAAGTACACATCAATAACATGTATATCATATATACTTTTGTTCACTTTGCCATCCTTCTTATCCGTCAAGTATTTGGGCAGTTCCGCTTCCAGTGACCGTTTCTTTCGCAGTAGAAGCACTCAGTTTCAGGTTTGGGTCTAGCTTTGGGCTTCTTCATGGGAGTGGCAACTTTCTTGTCATTCTTCTTGAAGTTCCCTTTCTTTCTCTTGCCCTTTTACTTGAAACTAGTGGTCTTGTCAACCATCAACATTTGATGCTTTTCTTGATTTCTACCTTCGTCGATTTCAGCATCACGAAGAGCTTGGGAATCGTTTTTGTCATCCCTTTCATATTATAGTTCATCACGAAGTTCCAATAACTTGGTGATAGTGACTAGAGAACTCTCTCAATCACTATTTTATCTGGAAGATTAACTCTCACTTGATTCAAGCGATTGTAGTACTCAGACAATCTGAGCACATGCTCACTGGTTGAGCTATTCTCCTCCATCTTGTAGGCAAAGTACTTGTCAGAGGTCTCATACCTCTCGACTCGGGCATGAGTCTGAAATACCAATTTCAACTCTTGGAACATCTTATATGCTCCGTGGCATTCAAAACGTTTTTGAAGTCCCGGTTCTAAGCCGTAAATCATGGCACACTAAACTATCAAGTAGTTATCATACCGAGCTTGCCAAACGTTCATATCGTTTGTATCTACTCCTGCAATAGGTCTGTCACCTATCGGTGCATCAAGGACATAATTCTTCTGTGCAACAATGAGGATAATCTTTAGATCATGGACCTAGTCCGCATCATTGCTACTATCATCTTTCAACATAGTTTTTCTCTAGGAACATAAAAAATGAGGAGCTACATCGCAAGCTATTGATCTACAACATAGTTATGCAAATACTATCAAGACTAAGTTCATGATAAGTTAAAGTTCAATTAATCATATTACTTAAGAACTCCCACTTAGATAGACATCCCTCTAGTCATCTAAATGATCATGTGATCCAAATCAACTAAACCATGTCCGATCATCACGTGAGATGGAGTAGCTTTCAATGGTGAACATCACTATGTTAATCATATCTACTATATGATTCATGTTCGACCTTTCAGCCTCAGTGTTCCGAGGCCATATCTGCATGTGCAAAACTGGCTTGCACCTGTTGTATGTGAACGTAGAGCTTATCACACCCGATCATCACATGGTGTCTCAGTAGGAAGAACTGTCGCAGCGGTGCATACTCAAGGAGAACACTTATGCCTTGAAATTTTAGTAAGGGATCATCTCATAATGCTACCGTCGTACTAAGCAAAATAATATGTTAAAAGATAAACATCACATGCAATCAAAATATGTGACATGATATGGCCATCATCATCTTGCGCCTTTGATCTCCATCTCCAAAGTACCGTCATGATCTCTATCGTCATCGACATGACACCATGATCTCCATCATCTTGATCTTTATCAACATGTCGTTACATGGTCGTCTCACCAACTATTGCTTTTGCAACTATTGCTATCACATAGCGATAAAGTAAAGCAATTATATGGCGCTTGCATCTTATGAAATAAAGAGACGACCATAATTCTCCTGCCAGTTGCCGATAACATTAACAAAACATTATCATCTCATACAACAATTTATATCTCATCACGTCTTGACCATATCACATCACAACATACCCTGCAAAAACAAGTTAGACGTCCTCTAGTTTGTTGTTGCAAGTTTTACGTGGCTGTTACGGGCTTCTAGCAAGAACCGTTCTTACCTACGCATCAAAACCACAACGATTTTTCGTCAAGTGTGTTGTTTTAGCCTTCAACAAGGACCGGGCATAGTCAAACTCGATTCAACTAAAGTTGGAGAAACAGACACCCACTAGCCACCTGTGTGCGAAGCACGACAGTAGAAACAGTCTCATGGATGCGGTCATGTAATGTCGGTCTGGACCGCTTCATCCAACAATACCGCCGAATCAACGTATGACATGGTGGCAAGCAGTATGACTATTATCGCCCACAACTCTTTGTGTTCTACTCGTGCATATAACATCTACGCATAGACCTGTCTCGGATGCCACTGTTGGGGAATGTAGTATTTCAAAAAAATTCGTATGATCACGCAAGATCTATCTACGAGAAGCATAGCAACGAGAGGGGAGAGTGTGTTCACGTACCCTCGTAGACCGAAAGCGGAAGCGTTTAGTAACGCGGTTGATGTAGTCGAACGTCTTCGCGATCCAATCGATCAAGTACTGAACGCACGGCACCTCCGCGATCTGCACACGTTCATCTCGGTGACGTCCCTCGAACTCTAGATCCAGCTGAGGCCAAGGGAGAGTTTCATCAGCACGACATCGTGGTGACGATGATGATGAAGTTACCGGCGCTGGGCTTCGCCTAAGCACGACGACAATATGACCGAGGTGGAAATTGTGGACGGGGCACCGCACATGGCTAAAGATCAACTTGTGTGTCTATGGGGTGCCCTCCTCCCCAGTATGTAAAGGAGGGGAGGAGGAGGAGGGTCGGCCTCAAGGGGCGCGCCCAAGAGGGGATTCCTACTCCTAGTAGGAGTAGGTTTCCCCTTTTCCTAGTCCAAGTAGGAGAAGAAGGAAGGAGAAGGAGAGGGAGAAGGAAAGAGGGGGGCACTGATACGTCTCCAACGTATCTATAATTTTTTATTGCTCCATGCTATATTATCTACTTTTTTGGACTATATTGGGCTTTATTTTCCACTTTTATATTATTTTTGGGACTAACCTATTAACCGGAGGCCCAGCCCAGAATTGCTGTTTTTGCCTATTTCAGTGTTTCGAAGAAACAGAATATCAAACGGAGTCCAAACGGAATGAAACCTTCGGGAACGTGATTTTCTCACCGAATGTGATCCAGGAGACTTGGACCCTACGCCAAGGCATCACAGAGGCAGTCACGAGGGTGGGGGCGCACCCCCTGCCTCGTGGGCACCTCGTAGCTCCACTGACGTACTTCTTCCTCCTATATATACCTACATACCCCCAAATGAACAGAACAGGAGCCAAAAACCTAATTCCACCACCGCAACTTTCTGTATCCACGAGATCCCATCTTGGGGCCTGTTCTGGAGCTCCGCCGGAGAGGGCCGTCATCACGGAGGGCTTCTACATCATCATAGCCTCTCCGATGAAGTGTGAGTAGTTTACCTCAGACCTTCGGGTCCATAGTTAGTAGCTAGATGGCTTCTTCTCTCTTTTTGGATCTCAATACAAAGTTCTCCCCCTCTCTCATGGAGATCTATTCGATGTAATCTTCTTTTTGCGGTGTGTTTGTTGAGACTGATGAATTGTGGGTTTATGATCAAGTCTATCTATGAATAATATTTGAATCTTCTTTGAATTCTTTTATGTATGATTGGTTATCTTTGCAAGTCTCTTCGAACTATCCGTTTGATTTGGCCAACTAGATTGGTAGTTCTTGCCATGGGAGAAGTGCTTAGCTTTGGGTTCGATCTTGCGGTGTCCTTTCCCAGTGATAGAAGGGGCATCAAGGGACGTATTGCATCGTTGCCATCAAGGATAACAAGATGGGGTTTATTTCATATTGCATGAATTTATCTCTCTACATCATGTCATCTTGCTTAAAGCGTTACTCTGTTTTTAACTTAATACTCTAGATGCATGCTGGATAGCGGTCGATGAGTGGAGTAATAGTAGTAGATGCAGAATCGTTTCGGTCTACTTGTCACGGACGTGATGCCTATATACATGATCATGCCTAGATATTCTCATAACTATGCTCAATTCTGTCAATTGCTCAACAGTAATTTGTTCACCCACCGTAGAAATACTATATCCTTGAGAGAAGCCAACTAGTGAAACCTATGCCCCCGGGTCTATCTCATCATATCAATCTCCATTACTTTAATCTTTCTTTGCTTTTTTACTTTGCCTTTACTTTTCACTTTGCATCTCTATACCAAAAATACCAAAAATATTATATCTATCAGATCTCACTCTCGTAAGTGGCCGTGAAGGGATTGACAACCCCTAATCGCGTTGGTTGCGAGTAGCTATCGTTTTGTGTAGGTACGAGGGACTTGAGCGTGGCCTCCTGCTGGATTGATACCTTGGTTCTCAAAAACTGAGGGAAATACTTACGCTACTCTGCTGCATCATCCCTTCCTCTTCGGGGAAATCCAACGCAAGCTCAAGAGGTAGCAAGAAGAATTTCTGGCGCCGTTGCCGGGGAGTCTACGCAAAAAGTCAACATACCAAGTACCCATCACAATCCCTATCTCTTGCATTACATTATTTGCCATTTGCCTCTCGTTTTCCTCTCCCCCACTTCACCCTTGCCGTTTTATTGGCCCTCTCTTTCCCAATCTCCTTCTCTTTCTCCGTTTGCCTCTTTTCCGTTTGCCTTTTTGCTTGCTCATGTGTTGGATTGCTTGTTTGTCGCGATGGCTCAACCGAGATTTGGTGATCTTCACCTTAAAAGGTTAGAGGAGATCGAAAACAACGTTAGGAAGTTTATGGTTTTGCAATTTGAGCATAATAATTTATTTAGAAACGAGCTTAAGGAACAAAAAAGTTTTGTGAGTTATATGAATAAAGAGCTTGATGATATGTCTAAAGAATTTGATGGTATAAGATCCCAAATTGCTCGTCTAGAAAAGATGACTACTGAAATTTCGGATATGCAAGCCACCTTAGTCAATAAGATGGCCGCTAAACCGAATTCCCATGAATGTCAAGATGAAGATCTAAAAGTTATTGATGTGTCTCCTATTAAATCTTTGTTTTGCAATATGAATCTTGATGAAACTGAATATGATCTTCCTTTACCTAGAAGGCGTTCTAAAAATTCGGAGTATTTAGATCTTTATGATGAAATTGATGAAAGTGGAATTGAAAGAAATAAAAATCTAGATGTTGCTAAACCCACTATATTGGATTTCAAGGAATTTAATTATGAAAGTTGCTCTTTAATTTATTGTATTTCCTTGTTGCAATCTGTGCTAAATTCTCCACATGCTTATAGTCAAAATAAAGCCTTCACCGAACATATTGTTGATGCCTTCATGCAATCTTATGAAGAAAAACTTGAGTTGAAAGTTTCTATCCCTAGAAAACTCTATGATGAGTGGGAACCAACTATTAAAATTAAAATTAAAAATTATGAGTTTTATGCTTTGTGTGATTTGGGTGCTAGTGTCTCCACTATCCCCAAAACTTTGTGTGATTTGCTAGATTTCCGCGATTTTGATGATTGCTCTCTAATCTTGCATCTTGCGGATTCTACTATTAAGAAACCTATGGGAAGTATTAATGATGTTCTTATTGTTGCAAATAGAAATTATGTGCCCGTATATTTCATTGTTCTTGATATAGATTGCAATCCTTCTTGCCGTATTATTTTTGGTAGACCTTTCTTAGAACGGTTGGTGCGATTATTGATATGAAGGAAGGGAATATTAGATTTCAATTTCCATTAAAAAAGGGCATGGAACACTTTACAAGAAAGAAAATAAAATTGCCATATGAAACTATCATGAGAGCCACTTACGGATTGCCTACCAAAGATGGCAATACCTAGATCTATCTTTGCTTGTTATGCCTAGCTAGGGGCGTTAAACGATAGCGCTTGTTGGGAGGCAACCCAATTTTATTTTTATTCCTTGCTTTTTGCTCCTGTTTAGTAATAAATAAATTATCTAGCCACTGTTTTGGTTGTGTTTTTTGTTTTTAATTAGTGTCTGTGCCAAGTAGAACCGTTGGGAAGACTTGGGGAAAGTCTTGTTGAACTTGCTGTAAAAAACAGAAACTTTAGCACTCATGAGAACTGCTGTCATTTTTATTTGGGGAGTGCTATTTAGTTAATTCTTTTTGCAGATGATTAATATATAAATTACTAACGTCCATAAATTTATTTTAGAATTTTTGGGTCTCCAGATCTTGTGCTAGCTACAGATTACTACAGACTGTTCTGTTTTTGACAGATTCTGTTTTTTGTGTGTTGTTTGCTTATTTTGATGAATCTGTGGCTAGTAAAATAGTTTATAAGCCATAGAGAAGTGGGAATACAGTAGGTTTAACACCAATATAAATAAATAATGAGTTCATTACAGTAGCTTGAAGTGGTCTTTTGTTTTCTTTCGCTAACGGAGCTCACGAGTTTTCTACCTTAAGTTTTGTGTTGTGAAGTTTTCACGTTTTGGGTAAGGATTTGATGGATTATGGAACAAGGAGTGGCAAGAGCCTAAGCTTGGGTATGCCCATGGCACCCCCAAGATAATCTAAGGACACCTAAAATCCAAAGCTTGGGGATGCCCCGGAAGGCATCCCCTCTTTCGTCTACTTCTATCGGTAACTTTACTTGGAGCTCTATTTTTATTCACCAACATGATATGTGTTTTGCTTGGAGTGTCTTGTATTATTTGTGTTATTGTTTGTTAGTGTGCCACAATCATCCTTGCTGTACGCACCTTTTGAGAGAGCCATACTTGAATTATAATTTGATAGAATACTCTATGTGCTTCACTTATATCTTTTGAGCTAAGTAGTTTTGCTCTATGTGCTTCACTTATATCTTTTGAGCTAAGTAGTTTTGCTCTATGTGCTTCACTTAAGTATTTTGAGAGCTATAATTTTGCTCTATGTGCTTCACTTAGATCTTTTAGAGCACGGTGGTGGATTTGTTTTAAAGAAACTATTGATCTCTCATGCTTCACTTAAATTATTTTGAGAGTCTCTTAATAGCATGGTAATTTGCTTAATAATAATATGCTTGGTATTCAAGATTTGTGAAACCTTCTTTTGAGTGTGTTGAATACTAAGAAAAGATTGAAGCATGATAATTGTTTTGAGATATGGAGGTGATAATATTAAAGTCATGCTAGTTGAGTAGTTGTGAATTTAAAGAATACTTGTGTTGAAGCTTGTGATTCCCGTAGCATGCACGTATGGTGAACCGTTATGTGATGAAGTTGGAGCATGATTTATTTATTGATTGTCTTCCTTATGAGTGGCGGTCGGGGACGAGCGATGGTCTTTTCCTACCAATCTATCCCCCTAGGAGCATGCGCATAATACTTTACTTTGATAACTTGTAGATTTTTGCAATAAGTATATGAGTTCTTTATGACTAATGTTGAGTCCATGGATTATACGCACTCTCACCCTTCCACCTTTTCTAGCCTCTCTAATACCGCGCACCTTTCGCCTGTATCATACACCCACGATATACCTTCCTCAAAACAGCCACCATACCTACCTATTATGGCATTTCCATAGCCATTCCGAGATATATTGCCATGCAACTTTCCACCGTTCCGTCTATTATGACACACTCCATCATTGTCATATTGCTAGCATGATCATGTAGTTGACATCGTATTTGTGGCAAAGCCACCGTTCATAATTCTTTCATACATGTCACTCTTGATTCATTGCATATCCCAGTACACCGCCGGAGGCATTCATATAGAGTCATATTTTGTTCTAAGTATCGAGTTGTAATTGTTGAGTTGTAAGAAAAATAAAAGTGTGATGATCATCATTATTAGAGCATTGTCCCAGTGAGGAAAGGATGATGGAGACTATGATTCCCCCACAAGTCGGGATGAGACTCCGGACGAAAAATAAATAAAAGAGGCCAAAGAATCCCAAAAAAAGAGAAAGAAAAGAGGCCATAAAAAGAGAAAAGGCCCAAATAAAATAAATAAATAAATGAGAGAAAAAGAGAGAAGGGACAATGTTACTATCCTTTTACCGCACTTGTGCTTCAAAGTAGCACCATGACCTTCATAGTAGAGAGTCTCTCATGTTATCACTTTCATATACTAGTGGGAATCTTTCATTATAGAACTTGGCTTGTATATTCCAATGATGGGCTTCCTCAAATTTCCCTAGGTCTTCATGAGAAAGCAAGTTGGATGCACACCCACTTAGTTTCTTTTTGAGCTTTCATATACTTATAGCTCTAGTGCATCCGTTGCATGGCAATCCTTACTCACTCACATTGATATCTATTGATGGGCATCTCCATAGCCCGTTGATACGCCTAGTTGATGTGAGACTATCTTCCCCTCTTTTTGTCTTCTCCACAACCACCATTCTATTCCACCTATAGTGCTATGTCCATGGCTCACGCTCATGTATTGCGTGAAGATTGAATTTTTTTGAAAAAGTTAGAGTATGAAACAATTGCTTGGCTTGTCATCGGGGTTGTGCATGATTTAAATATTTTGTGTGGTGAAGATAGAGCATACCCAGACTATATGATTTTGTAGGGATAACTTTCTTTAGCCATGTTATTTTGAGAAGACATAATTGCTTTGTTAGTATGCTTGAAGTATTATTATTTTTATGTCAATATAAACTTTTGTCTTGAATCTTTCTAATCTGAATATTCATATCACAATTAAGAAGATTTGCATTGAAATTATGCCAAGTAGCACTCCGCATCAAAAATTCTCTTTTTATCATTTAACTACTCGAGGACGAGCAGGAATTAAGCTTGGGGATGCCTGATATGTCTCCAATGTATCTATAATTTTTGATTGCTCCATGCTATATTATCTACTGTTTTGGACTATATTGGGCTTTATTTTCCACTTTTATATTATTTTTGGGACTAACCTATTAACCGGAGGCCCAGCCCAGAATTGTTGTTTTTTGCCTATTTCAGTGTTTCGAAGAAACGGAATATCAAACGGAGTCCAAACAGAATGAAACCTTCGGGAACGTGATTTTCTCACCGAACGAGATCCAGGAGACTTGGACCCTACGCCAAGGTATCAGAGAGGCGGTCACGAGGGTGGGGGGCGCCGCCCCTCCCCCTAGGGCGCACCCCCTGCCTCGTGGGCCCCTCGGAGCTCCACTGGCGTACTTCTTCCTCCTATATATACCTACGTACCCCCAAACGAACAGAACAGGAGCCAAAAACCTAATTCCACCACTGCAACTTTCTGTATCCATGAGATCCCATCTTGGGGCCTGTTCTGGAGCTCCGCCGGAGAGGGCCGTCATCACGGAGGTCTTCTACATCATCATAGCCTCTTCGATGAAGTGTGAGTAGTTTACCACAGACCTTCGGGTCCATAGTTAGTAGCTAGATGGCTTCTTCTCTCTTTTTGGATCTCAATACAAAGTTCTCCCCCTCTCTCATGGAGATCTATTCGATGTAATCTTCTTTTTGCGGTGTGTTTGTTGAGATCGATGAATTGTGGGTTTATGATCAAGTCTATGTATGAATAATATTTGAATCTTCTCTGAATTCTTTTATGTATGATTGGTTATCTTTGCAAGTCTCTTCAAATTATCTGTTTGGTTTGGCCAACTAGATTGGTAGTTCTTGCCATGGGAGAAGTGCTTAGCTTTGGGTTCGATCTTGCGGTGTCCTTTCCTAGTGACAGAAGGGGCAGCAAGGCACGTATTGCATCATTGCCATCGAGGATAACAAGATGGGGTTTATTTCATATTGCATGAATTTATCTCTCTACATCATGTCATCTTGCTTAAAGCGTTACTCTATTTTTATCTTAATACTCTAGATGCATGCTGGATAGCAGTCGATGAGTGGAGTAATAGTAGTAGATGCAGAATCGTTTCGGTCTACTTGTCACGGACGTGATGCCTATATACATGATCATGCCTAGATATTCTCATAACTATGCTCAATTCTGTCAATTGCTCAACAGTAATTTGTTCACCCACCGTAGAATACTTATGCTCTTGAGAGAAGCCACTAGTGAAACCTATGGCCCCCGGGTCTATTCTCATCATATCAATCTCCATTACTTTAATCTTGCTTTGCTTTTTTACTTTGCCTTTACTTTTCACTTTGCATCTCTATACCAAAAATACCAAAAATATTATATCTATCAGATCTCACTCTCGTAAGTGACCGTGAAGGGATTGACAACCCCTAATCGCGTTGGTTGCGAGTAGCTATCGTTTTGTGCATGTACGAGGGACTTGAGCGTGGCCTCCTACTGGATTGATACCTTGGTTCTCAAAAACTGAGGGAAATACTGACGCTACTCTACTGCATCATCCCTTCCTCTTCGGGGAAATCCAACGCAAGCTCAAGAGGTAGCAGGCGCCGTCCCCTCCGTAGTCCAATTCGAACCAGTCCATGGGGGGCACGTCCTCCCCTTGTGGCCCTTCTGTCCTTTCCACTAAGGTCCATGAAGGTTGCTACCTCTTGAGCATGCGTTGGATTTCCCTTGAAGAGGAAAGGGTGATGCAGCAAAGTAGCTTAAGTATTTCCCTCAGTTTTTGAGAACCAAGGTATCAATCCAGTAGGAGACAACGCAGAAGTCACCCAGTACCTGCACAAACAATCAAGAACCTCGCGACCAACGCGATAAAGGGATTGTCAATCCCTTCATAGTCACTTGCGAAAGTGAGATCTGATAGAGATTGTAAGATAAATATTTTTGGTATTTTGTTGTATAGATTGGAAAGTAAAGATTGCAAAATAGTAAACGAGATGCGATACTAAAAGAGATGCAATATAATAAGAAAGAGACTCGGGGGCCATGGGTTTCACTAGTGGCTTCTCTCATGATAGCATGTATTACGGTGGGTGAACAAATTATTGCCGAGCAATTGATAGAAAAGTGCATAGTTATGAAGATATCTAAGGCAATGATCATGAATATAGGCATCACGTCCGTGTCAAGTAGATCGAAACGATTCTGCATCTACTACTATTACTCCACATATCGACCGCTATTCAGCATGCATCTAGAGTATTAAGTTCATAAGAACAAAGTAACACATTAAGCAAGATGACATGTTGTAGAGGGATAAACTCAAGCAATATGACATAAACCCCATATTTTTATCCTCGATGGAAACAATACAATACGTGCCTTGCTGCCCCTACTGTCACTGGGAAAGGACACCGCAAGATTGAACCCAAAGCTAAGACTTCTCCCATTACAAGAAAGATCAATCTAGTAGGCCAAACTAAACTGATAATTCGAAGAGACTTGCAAAGATATCAAATCATGCATATAAGAATTCAGAGAAGAACCAAATAATATTCATAGATAATCAAGTTCATAAACCCACTATTCATCGGATCTCGGCAAACACACCACAAAAGTGTATTACATCAAATAGATCTCCAAGAAGATCGAGGAGAACTTTGTATTGAAGATCAAAGAGAGAGAATAAGCCATCTAGCTAATAACTATGGACCCGAAGGTCTATGGTAAACTACTCATGCTTCATCGGAGAGGCTATGGTGTTGATGTAGAAGCCCTCCGTGATCGATTCCCCCTCTGGCAGATCACCGGAAAAGGCCCCAAGATGGGATCTCATGGGTACAGAAGGTTGCGACGGTGGAAAACTGGTTTAGTGGCTCCCCTGATGTTTCTAGGGTATAAGAGTATATATAGGCAAAAGAAGTATGTTAGTGGAGCTCCGGGGGGCCCATGAGGTTGGGGGCGTGCCTAACCCCCCTGGGCGCGCCCTCCTGCCTCGTGGTCGCCTCACGGAGTTCCAGACTTCCACTCCAAGTCTCATGGTTTGCTTTCGGTCCAAGAAAGATCATCGCGAAGATTTCATTCCGTTTGGTATTCCTTTTCTGCGAAACACTGAAATAGGCGAAAAAACAGAAACTGGCACTGGGCCTCCAGTTAATAAGTTAGTCCCAAAGATAATATAAAAGAGCATATTAAAGCCCATTAAACATCCAAAATATATAATATAATAGCATGGAACAATCAAAATTATAGATACGTCGGAGACGTATCAAAGGCCCAATACTTCCCCTGGCGAATTCCCGTAACTCTCCGGTACTCCAAAAAATACCCGAACCACTCAGAACCTTTCCGATGACCGAATATGGCCTTCCAATATATCGATATTTACGTCTCAACCATTTCGAGACTCCTCATCATGTCTGTGATCTCATCCGGGACTCCGAACAAACTTCGGTCATCAAATCACATAACTCATAATAAAAATCGTCATCGAACGTTAAGCGTGCGGACCCTACGGGTTCGAGGACTATGTAGACATGACCGAGACACATCTCTAGTAAATAACCAATAGCGCAACTTGGATGCTCATATTGACTCCTACATATTCTACGAAGATCTTTATCGGTCAAACCGCATAACAACATACGTTGTTCCCTTTGTCATCGGTATGTTACTTGTCCGAGATTTGATCGACGGTATCATCATACCTAGTTCAATCTCATTACCGGCAAGTCGCTTTACTCGTTCCATAATACATTATCCCGCAACTAAATCATTAATCACATTGCTTGCAAGGCTTATAGTGATGTGCATTACCGAGAGGGCCCAGAGATACCTCTCCGACAATCAGAGTGACAAATCCTAATCTCGATCTATGCCAACTCAACAAACACCATCGGAGACACCTATAGAGCATCTTTATAATCACCCAGTTACGTTTTGATGTTTGATAGCACACAAGGTGTTCCTCCGGTATTCGGGAGTTGCATAATCTCATAGTCAGAGGAACATGTATAAGTCATGACAAAAGCAATAGCAATAAAACTAAATGATCATTTACGATAAGCTAACGGATGGGTCTTGTCCATCACATAATTCTCTAATGATGTGATCCCGTTCATCAAATGACAACACATGTTTATGGTCAGGAAACGTAACCATCTTCGATTAACGAGCTAGCCAAGTAGAGGCATACTAGGGACACTCTGTTTTGTCTATGTATTCACACATGCACTAAGTTTCCGGTTAATACAATTCTAGCATGAATAAGAAACATTTATCATGATATAAGGAAATATAAATAACAACTTTATTATTGCCTCTAGGGCATATTTCCTTCAGGCTCGGGGTCGGCGCCTTCTCTGCCACCTTGCGGGCGTTGGCAAAGGTGCTAGATGACGTGGCATCACCACCTGAAGACGAGGCCGGTGCTGGGGTCGCCCAGCCACCAGCGATGACCAACGGAGGAGTCCTTGGCACGCCAGCTACGCCCTAGGCCGGGGCGCGAAGAAGTGACGCCAGGAAAGCCGGATCGAGGCCCCAGGTCGACGCGTCCGCCTCCGGAGTGGGCCTCGAGCCTCGCGCAGCGGTCCGGCCAGCAAGGCTTAGGATCAATGACGAGCCGGTGGCCGGCGAGGGCCGCCCCTCAGGAGATCTCGCTACTCCAGCCGAGGGGAACCTAAAGAACCTTGGTCAGAAAAGGGTGCAGCATTCAGGAAATTACGCAGATGAGGTACTTACTCGTCTTTGGCAATGTATTTCCTCTGTTTCAACGGTCGGTAGGCGCCATGATTGCCGCTTGGAAGCACCTTCCTCTTGCGGAGTGCTTCGGAATTCAGGCAGAGCTGGCCGAAGCCCTGGGCGTGATCCGTCGCTTGGGGCAGTGGGCGGGGCTCCTGAGGGGACGACCTCGGGAGCGTCAGGCTGTGTCGACCCCTCAGTTTCCGCCTCAGGACAGCTCGCCTGAGCTTCAGGGACTTCCAACCTAGGAGCCTCGGACCACGCTGGCCCCACGGCCGCCGCCTCGGGGTTGTTCACCCAAGCCCCAGAGGCCGCCACCTCAGGGGCCACGACCAATGTCGCTTCCTCGGTGGCTGCTTCGCTGGCGTTCGACGGTGCTCGCCCCCTGCACCAGCTTTCGGGGTGAGTGTCGAGGTGGCAGCAGGCAGGGGGAACACGAAGACGGGGCTTTCATGGGGCCCTTCAAGGCCAACCGGACGCGTCCCCATTCTTCAAAGGGGGGCATCTGCCTCACAAACTCCACCTTGTTCGAGCAGCAGTACAAGAGGCAACCCTCCTCTGGCAGATTGGTCGGCGCTGGATCGCCCGTTAGGAGCTCGAGCACTGTACGCCGCGCCTTGGGAGGAAGAGCAGATGCATGAAGTCTCATGGGGTCCCCGCAGCCGGAGAAGGCCCACATCAGCCGAGAGTGACGCTGAAGCGGAGCAATACAGCACCGGATGAACTCGTTCACCACCATAGGCACCGTCACCCCAAGGTCTTTCATCCTAGCTAGCCAACGCCAGACGTGGGCGAGCCGCCGGTCAACAAGCTTCACGTGCCCCCAACCAGAATTAGGGACAGTCGGAGCTCCTGGGAGCAGGAGCAGGGGGCTAAGCACGCCAGCATCCACGAATACCCATCGCTTCCGGAATCCGCCCACAATAGGTGAGAACTCAAAGTCAATCCCCGAGCCGACCGTCGCCGCAACGGCTTGGAAGGTCACGCACCCTGAGTGCTGGCGGACGTCGGTCAGATGTAGCGAGAAGAAATGGCGAAGCAAAGCCACGGAAGGGGCAATGCCCACCATGGCCTCGTAGACAAAGGCGAAGACGGCGAGGAAGATGATGGACTAAGGATCCAGGTGCAATGCATTGACTTGGTAATGCGAGAGCACAGCGTCAAAGAAATCGGAGAAGGGGGAATCAAGCCAGCCCAGAAGGCGTGAAGATGAATGGGGATCTCGGTGGTCGTCCTATCGACCGCGGCGTGGGAAGCAAGCCAGGCCACCGTCGCCTTCCATTCATTGAAATCTGAAGCAAGCGCAGGGCGAACCTTGCCCATCGCTTCCTCGTTGAGCACCACTGACCGCTCGATGGTGGGCTCGAAGACCGGCGACACCTGTACTGAGGTATGGGTCTTCTTATTCCCCTTCTTCTTCTTCTGGCTCCGCGCCATGGCAGTGGAGAGGATTGGAGCTGGGTCAGGCTAGGGGAAGAGACTCCTGTTTCTGGGAGATGGAGGAGTTGTGGGAGCGCGCTGCCAACAATGGAGGCGGAGCTATGTTGGCAATGGTGGCCGCCTAGCCTGGCGAATATCAAGGCTGCATGGGGGAGTGGAGGCACCCACGTACCCCCAAACACCGCGCGTCAATCAAGGCCGCAGGCGGTTGTGAAGGAGATATGCCCTAGAGGCAATAATAAAGTTGTTATTTATATTTCCTTATATCATGATAAATGTTTATTATTCATGCTAGAATTGTATTAACCGGAAACTTAGTACATGTGTGAATACATAGACAAACAAAGTGTCACTAGTCTGCCGCTACTTGACTAGCTCATTAATCAAAGATGGTTAAGTTTCCTAGCCATGGACAAAGAGTTGTCATTTGATGAACGAGATCACATCATTCGAGAATGATGTGATTGACTTGACCCATTCCTTAGCTTAGCACTATGATCGTTTAGTTTACTGCTATTGCTTTCTCCATAACTTATACATGTTCCTATGACTATGAGATTATGCAGACCCATTCATTAGCTTAGCACTTTGATCGTTTAGTTTATGCTATTGCTTTCTCCATAACTTATACATGTTCCTATGACTATGAGATTATGCAACTCCCGAATACCGGAGGAACACTTAGTGTGCTATCAAACATCACAACATAACTGGGTGATCTATAAATATGCTCTACAGGTGTCTCCGATGGTGTTTGTTGAGTTGGCATAGATTGAGATTAGGATTTGTCACTCCGATGTCGGAGAGGTATCTCTGGGCCCTCTCGGTAATGCACATCACTATAAGCCTTGCAAGCAATGTGACTAATGAGTTAGTTGACGGGATGTTGCATTATGGAACGAGTAAAGAGACTTGTCGGTAACGAGATTGAACTAGGTATTGATATACCGACGATCGAATCTCGGGCAAGTAACATACCGATGACAAAAGGAACAACCTATGTTGTTATGCGATTTGACCGATAAAGATCTTCGTAGAATATGTAGGAACCAATATGAGCATCCAGGTTCCGCTATTGGCTATTGACCAGAGATGAGTCTCGGTCATGGCTACGTAGTTCTCGAACCCGTAGGGTCCGCACGCTTAACGTTCGGTGACGATCGGTATTATGAGTTTATGTGATTTGATGTACCGAAGGTAGTTCGGAGTCCCGGATGTGATCACGGACATGACGAGGAGTCTTGAAATGCTCAAGACATAAAGATTGATATATTGGACGACTATATTCGGACACCGGAAGTGTTCCGGGTGATTTTGGAGAAAACCGGAGTGCCGGAGGGTTACCGGAACCCCCCCCCCCCCTCGGAGAAGTAATGGGCCTCATGGGCCTTAGTGGAGAGAGAGAGAGAGGGACAACCAGGGCAGGTTGCGCGCCCCCTCTGTAACACCCGTGATGCAGCTATATCTCCCATGTGTCGGAGCACGACTTAGAGGCATAACCGCATAGTAGGCATGTCGCAAGAGGGGTAATCTTTACACATCACATGTACTGAATAAGAAAGGGATAAGGAGTTGGCTTACAATTGCCACTTCACACAATACATAAATATAACATACATCATCCAGAATACAATAAAGGTCCGACTACGGAACCATAATAAAGAAAGACAACCCCAAATGCTAGATCCCCGATCGTCCCGACTGGGCTCCACTACTGATCAACTGGATACGAAACAACACAACAAACGCGATCTTCATCGAGCTCCCACTTGAGCTGGGTTGCACCACCTGCACTGGTATCATCGGCACCTGCAACTGTTTGGAAGTATCTATGAGTCACGAGGACTCAGCAATCTCACACCCGCGAGATCAAGACTATTTAAGCTTATGGGTAGGAAAGGGGTAGTGAGGTGGAGCTGCAGCAAGCACTAAACATATATGGTGGCTAACATACGCAAATAAGAGCGAGAAGATAAGTGCTACCTCTTGAGCTTGCGTTGGTTTTCCCCGAAGAGGAAAGGATGATGCAGCAGAGTAGCGTAAGTATTTCCCTCGGTTTTTGAGAACCAAGGTATCAATCCAGTAGGAGGCCACGCGCAAGTCCCTCGTACCTACACAACACAAAGAGATCAATGCAACCAACGCGATTAGGGGTTGTCAATCCCTTCACGGTCACTTACAGAAGTGAGATCTGATAGATAATATTTTTGCTATTTTTGATATAAAGATGCAAAGTAAAAACAAAGCAAGATTAAAGTTATGGAGATTGATATGATGAGAATAGACCCGGGGGCCATAGGTTTCACTAGTGGCTTCTCTCAAGAGCATAAGTTTTCTATGGTGGGTGAACAAATTACTGTTGAGCAATTGACAGAATTGAGCATAGTTATGAGAATATCTAGGCATGATCATGTATATAGGCATCACGTCCGTGACAAGTAGATCGAAACGATTCTACATCTACTACTATTACTCCACTCATCGACCGCTATCCAGCATGCATCTAGAGTATTAAGTTAAAAACAGAGTAACGCTTTAAGCAAGATGACATGATGTAGAGAGATAAATTCATGCAATATGAAATAAACCCCATCTTGTTATCCTCGATGGCAACGATACAATACGTGTCTTGCTGCCCCTTCTGTCACTGGGAAAGAACACCGGAAGATCGAACCCAAAGCTAAGCACTTCTCCCATGGCAAGAACTACCAATCTAGTTGGCCAAACCAAACGGATAATTCGAAGAGAATTGCAAAGATAACCAATCATACATAAAAGAATTCAGAGAAGATTCAAATATTGTTCATAGATAGACTTGATCATAAACCCACAATTCATCGGTCTCAACAAACACACCGCAAAAGAAGAAGATTACATCGAATAGATCTCCACAAGAGAGGGGGGAACATTGTATTGAGATCCAAAAAGAGAGAAGAAGCCATCTAGCTAATAACTATGGCCCCGAAGGTCTGAGGTAAACTACTCACACTTCATCGGAGGGGCTATGATGATGTAGAAGCCCTCCATGATGACGGCCCTCTCCGGCGGAGCTCCGGAACAGGCCCCAAGATGGGATCTCGTGGATACAGAAAGTTGCGGCGGTGGAATTAGGTTTTTGGCTCCTATTCTGATCGTTTGGGGGTATGTGGGTATATATAGGAGGAAGGAGTACGTCGGTGGAGCACCAAGGGGCCCATGAGGCAGGGGCGCGCCCTATAGGGGGGGGGCGCCCCCTACCCTCGTGACCGCCTCCGGTACTTCTTGGAGTAGGGTCCAAGTCTCCTAGGTCTTATCCGAGAAGAAAATCATGTTCCAAAAAGGATTTTTTTGTTTGGACTCCGTTTGATATTCTGTTTCTTCGAAACACTAAAATAGGCAAAAAAACAGCAATTCTAGGCTGGGCCTCCGGTTAATAGGTTAGTCCCAAAAATAATATAAAAGTGGAAAATAAAGCCCAATATAGTCCAAAACAGTAGATAATATAGCATGGAGCAATCAAAAATTATAGATACGTTGGAGACGTATCAATAAGCAACGCAACGGTCATGAACTAGAAGTGATCAAGAAGTGATCTTGAAACTACTTACGTTCAAGCATAACACAAGAACTGTGTTCACTTCCCGGACTCCACCGAGAAGAGACCATCACGGCTACACACGCGGTTGATTCATTTTAATTAAGCGAAGTGTCAAGTTTTCTACAACCGGATATTAGCAAATTCCCATCTGCCCATAACCGCGTGCACGACTTTTGAAAGTTCAAAACCCTACAGGGGTGTCCCAACTTAGCCCATCACAAGCTCTCATGGTCCACGAAGGATATTCCTTATCCCAGGAAGACCCGATCAGACTCTGAATCCCGGTTACAAGACATTTCGACAATGGTAAAACAAGACCAGCAAAGCCACCCGATGTGCCGACAATCCCGATAGGAGTCGCACGTATCTCGTTCTCAGGGCAACACCGGATGAGAAAGGCTACAAGTAAAACCAACCCTCGAGTTTCCCCGAGGTGGCCCCGCAGGCGGCTCGGTTCGGACCAACACTTAGAGAAGCACTGGCCCGGGGGGTTGAAATAAAGATGACCCTCAGGTTGGTCAACCCGAGGGAAGGGTAGGTGGTGGTGAGGCAAATGGTAAAACCAAGGTCGGGCCTTGCTAGAGGAGTTTTATTCAAAGCGAACTGTCAAGGGGCCCCCATAACACCCAACCGTGTAAGGAACGCAAAATCAAGGAACATAACACCGGTATGACGGAAACTAGGGCGGCAAGAGTGGAACAAAACACCAGGCATAAGGCCGAGCCTTCCACCCTTTACCAAGTATATAGGTGCATTAAAGTAAACAAGATATAATAATAATGATATCCCAACAATATCCATGTTCCAAACTAGCAACGCTATAAGAGGGGCTGAGCAATGCGGTAACATAGCCAAACAACGGTTTGCTAGGAAAGGTGCGTTAGAGGCTTGACATGGAAATATGGGAGGCATGATATAGCAAGTGGTAGGTATCGCGGCATAGCAATAGAGCGAGCAACTAGCAAGCAAAGATAGAAGTGATTTCGAGGGTATGGTCATCTTGCCTGCAAAGTTCTCAGAGTTGACGAAAGCTTGACCCTCGTAAGCGTACTCAACGGGTTCCTCGACCACGTACTCGTTTCCCGGCTCTACCCAAAGCAAGAACACAAGCAAAGGACCAACAATCAATCACGATGCAATGCGCAAGCAACATGATGCAAAACATGGCATGACATGCGGAATGTGATATGCAATGCATATGCGTGCTCCAGAAGGAAAAGATTGATCAAGGCATAAACTTGGCAAACCAAGTGTGCCTCTGGAAAGATGAGATGATTTCGGTCAAAATCGATATAAAGATCACCGGAATCGGATGCACGGTTTGCAAATGGCGAGCAAAACAAGAATGGCACAATTCCGCGATTAACAGCATGATGCCGTCTAGAATGCAACAAGAAACTAAGCTACTGCACTCCAACATAGCAACAAAGCACATGGCAGTGATCTACTCAGGATTCTTGACAAAAGATGAACACTGAGCTACGGCTAATTCACCCAATAGCAGGTTCAAACAAGCATGGCAAAAGTGCAAAAGATATCAGCATCACAGCCTTAGTGAAAATACTGACATGCCATAAATAACATCAGGAAGCAATGTTTAGAGCAAGCAAACAACATGCTACAGGGTCATATCATAGCAATACAAGGCATGGCATGAATCTACTCAAAGCATAGCACAAAAGTCCCTTACTGACCATAAGCCAAAAAGGATCAGAAGATATGATGGCACCCATGTAAACATAGCAAGTTTCGTTAACAGATTCAGACTGGCAGAAAACTGAGCATGGCATAAACAGAATTATGAAGGCATCTTTGCGAGCTCGATTCACTCACCACAAGGCATGGTATGAAAAGATAAGCATAGCATCAGCAAGAAGACATGTTCAAGAAGCTAACCATGGCAAGAACAAGTTCATAGCATGCATGGATAAACTACAACAACCATGGCAAAATTGATTAACATGTAAACAATCTGCCAGGAACATTTTATAGCAAAAGTAGAGCAAGATTAAGTCATGCTAGGTCACTCAATAATTGCAAACAAGGACATGGATGGATAGAGCATAACCATATGTCCAAATCATCCTTACTGGAACAACTCAAATAAAGCATGGATCTCACTGTAGCAACATGAATACATGGCATAAAAATAAAAGCAGAGCAATGACTTAGTGAAATTCTAAGTCCCCAAAATCAGCAATATCACGAGAGCTACTTTGCATGCTTGTGCTAGTCACCACAAAGATCACAAAAATACATGGATTACACCCCTGTAAAGATGGCATGGCATAGCCCAAAACACATGTAGAGATCATGCCCATATGCAGCACACAACAAAAGTAGCAAAAATGGCACATACTCATACTCTGCTAAGAATCAGCACCTAACATTTTATAGCACTCTTGCATCAACGATTTGGGAATTAAGATGGACTCAAACAAGCATGGCACAATGGAACAAAATGAAGAGCACATCATGATGAACATTTCGATATATCATGCATGCAAAATGGAGCTATGAGCATGGGGATATGGCATGTCAAAGATGCACACATAATATGCAAAATCTGGGACTTAGCAGAAAATATACCCCACGAAAACGTGGACGGGACGGTGCGGTGCAGCGGGGTCGTTTGGATGGATGAGCCGGTGGATCTTGTCCCGATCCACCGGATCCGACCGGCGACGAGTCCGGCGAGCGGCGCGGCGGCCGGAGGCGACGACGGCGCAGGCCGGCGACGATGAGGCGGAGGGAGGCGGCGACGGAGCGGGGTCGCGGGCGGCGCGGCGAGGCTCGTCCGGCAGGCGCGAGAAGGTGTGGGCGGCGGTTGATGGCGGCGGGGTCCGGCCAGCGAGCGCGGGGAGGCGCGGGCGGCGGTCGGCGGTTGGCGGCGACGGTGAATGGCGGACGCGGGCGGCGCTCGGCGCGGGAGCCCGCGGGAGGCGACGGCGCGGCGAATCGGGCCAGGGGGTCGGATCTGGGCCTCTCGGGCCCGCGCGGTGGAGGGGAACGACGGCGGTGACGTGGCGGGGGAGGATGAGGTGGCGGCGCACGATTGGCCGAGGCGACGTGGCCGGCGGACATGTCCGGCGCGGGAGGATGTGTCCGGCGGCGCGAGGAGGAAGATCCTAGGGTTTCATCTGCGCGAATTTTCGGAGGGGAGCACCTATTTATAGGTAGAAGGAGGTAGGAGTGTCCAAATGGAGTGCGGTTTTCGGCCACGCGATCGTGATCGAACAGCCGAGAGGATGGATGGGGTTTGGATGGGTTTGTGGGTTGTCTTGGAGGGTTGGTGGGATGCAACACACACGAGGCCTTTACGGTTCCCCGGTTAACCGTTAGAGTATCAAACGGACTCCAAATGGCACGAAACTTGACAGACGGTCTACCGGTGGTGTACCAAGGCCGCTTGGCAAATCTCGGTTCATTCTGAGAAAGTTTAACACCCGCTCATGAAAAGAGACAAAAGGGGGCGTCGGGGGACATAGGAGTGTCAGATTGCAAAACGGACAACAGGGAAAAGCTCGGATGCATGAGACGAACACGTATACAAATACGATGCACATGATGACATGATATGAAATGCATGACATGGACAAAATGCAAAACGAAGACAAAAACCCAACCACGAAGGAATCTCATATTGCATCTCTGGAAAAAGGCAAGAGTCAGAGTTACGAATATGGAAAGTTGTATCCGGGGTGTTACAACACTCCACCACTACGAAAGGATCTCGTCCCGAGATCTAGGATGGCATCGGAGGGAAAACGGAAGAGGAAGAAAAAAGGTAAAACTAAGTTGCTTTTTTGACAAACGAGTGAAACCAAAGAACCTTGAAAGGTTAAACCATTTCGAGAAAAGAATACAACGGAAATGAACGAAATTGACTATCTCCGTTAGAAAAGAGGAGAACAATTCGGACAGCACTCCGGTTGAAAAGAGATGCAAGACTTGATAAGATGAGAAGAACTTGGGCAGAGGACACAACACTCCGGTTAAATACATAATCACGAAAAGCACACGATCCTCACGATTTGAGATGATGAGAGAAGAGAGCAACATCACAACGCCTCCGGAAGTAAGAATAGAAGACAGATCATTGGAATGAAAGAATGGAGAAGAAAACAACATCTTCTACCTCAACTGAGCTTGAAAAGGCATCTTTAGGAGAAGGCTCGAACGGAGTTGTTGGGAAACCAACAACGAAAAGAGTAAGCTTGATGTGGGCTTATGGAAAACATCTCAAAACTGAGGTGAAATTCTGCCACTAACGGAAATGATAGATTGGATTGATATGAACAAAGAGACGAGAAACTTATTTCACCGGGAGGGTAACTGAAGAACTTGGGTCATTTATAAGCACCATAAATAGCAACAATCCTTAGGGAAAGCTTCAGGTGAAATATAGCCCAAGATAACTCCAATGAAGAGATTGGTGGGTTGCAAAGGATCTCATGACCAAATTGAAAATGATGGGTTTAGAATATCCCATTCTTGTGAATGAAGAATGATATATTACCACCTCAAAAGATAAGGGAGAATAATTGCACTCCGGATTGCAAGATGAAGAATGCTTGAGCTCCTCTGAATAGAATCTTGATGAACATTTCAAGAAGGGATTAAGTCCTTGATGAACCAACATGTAGAGTCTCCATGAAGAACTCTGGTAATAAAAGGACGATAAAAAGAAAGAGAAGTTGAAAACACACGGTGAAGCCTTGCGATGATTAAGTTGGAGCTTCGCGACGAGATAATGCGGAAAAACTTGGAACTCTGGAAAAGAAAGATGAACAAATGAAATCAAGAATTTTGATGAACCTCCGGAATAAGGAATTGAATTCACTTGATGAAACAAGAATAAGAACTACATTATGCTTATCCTTCACCAATTTAAATTGATGACAAACAACGGATTTGGCATACTACTTATTCTCGTAGAAAGGATTTAAGATAGATATTGCGCAAACTTGGGAAGGTCTTCAACGAACCATCGGTAGGACTTGAAAAGAACAAATGAATTGATATGATAAACGAAGGAAAAAGAATCTTGAAAGAATCATCATAAGAATTGAAAATGAACGAAGAAAAGATAAAGAAACACCGGGAAGAATTAGCAAATGAACGAAGATGCTTGAGAGAATTTAGATACAAGTGAACGAAGAGATCCCGAGCTGATTAGAGAAATTTGAATGATGCACTGGTAAGATTTTGGAGAACAATAGCTCAAAACTGAGAATGGATAAACCCGAAATGATGGCCTTCGGAGAATCGAACTGAGAAGACTCCTGACTTGCTCCGGATGAGTGAAAATAATTCTCACAATCGAAAACAATTATGAGAGGATGGCGTCAAGCTTGAACTTCGCATCCTTGGAAGAACGGATAAGATTTGGAGGAAAACTCTTCTTTGGTCTTCGAATCCGAGAATGACGACGAGAAACACCACCATGAATTGTTGAGATACTCCAGGATGAAAATTAGAAAGGTTGAACCAATGATGAAAAGAATTAGAAAGATCTTGGAGAAGGCATTTGACTGATGAAAACTCATTCTTACGTCAAACTTTGAAATGAATTTGAGAAGCTCCAGAAAAAAGAAGAGTCAGGTAAGATCCTGGGAAAAGACCTGTGGGTTAGGGCCCACTCAAAAGAAACACCGTTGAAAAGATTGCTTGAAAAGAGAGATTGCACCGGTTGAGTTAAATGGCTTGAAGCTTGAACGAATGCAGAGTGGAAAGATGAATCTTCAAGATATCTTCAGCACTCCGGAACAATTGAATAACAAGCGGGGAATGATTATGAGGTGCACAGGCATGAGAAAACATTTGAAACGAGGAAAGGAATATGATCAACACCAAAAACTTGAATTGAATCCACTGGAGAAGAAAGAGAACAAAGAATGATGAACTTAAGCTCCGTTAGTATCTTCCTGAGAATCACCGGATAAGAACATGAAGGAAAAGAATGGAGAGACTTCCATAAATAGAAAGATACTTGATTAAGACATCTGATTCCTTGAAGAAAAGGGTGGGAGGGCGGGAAAAAACAAGGACAACTTCGGGACGGATGAAACAAACATCATTGACAAAAAAACTGAGAAGTGACCTTGCGGATGTTGAACTGATCGGATCCACTTGAAAAATAGCACGTCGGTTGGAAAAGAATTGAAAAGACAACCTTGATGATCAAGAAGTGATTAGCATATACATAGAAATATGCTCAGGGAAGGTATGGAATCCACACTCGGAGGAGCACTGGCCCGGGGGTTCAAAATAAAGATGACCCTTGAGTCTGCAGAACCCAAGGGAAAATGGCTTAGGTGGCAAATGGTACAACCAAGGTTGGGCCTTGCTGGAGGAGTTTTATTCAAAGCAAACTGTCAAGGGGTTCCCATAACACCCAACCGTGTAAGGAACGCAAAATCAAGGAACATAACACTTGTATGACGGAAACTAGGGCGGCAAGAGTGGAACAAAACACCAGGCATAAGGCCGAGCCTTCCACCCTTTAACAAGTATATAGGCGCATTAAAGTAAACAAGATATAATAATAATGATATCCCAACAATATACATGTTCCAACATGGAACAAACTTCAACTTCACCTGCAACTAGCAACGCTATAAGAGGGGCTGAGCAAAGCGGTAACATAGCCAAACAACGGTTTGCTAGGAAAGGTGGGTTAGAGGCTTGACATGGCAATATGGGAGGCATGATATAGCAAGTGGTAGGTATCGTGGCATAGCAATAGAGCGAGCAACTAGCAAGCAAAGATAGAAGTGATTTCGAGGGTATGGTCATCTTGCCTGCAAAGTTCTCAGAGTTGATGAAAGCTTGATACTCGTAAGCGTACTCAACAGGTTCCTCGATCACGTACTCGTCTCCTGGCTCTACCCAAATAAATAACACAAGCAAAGGACCAACAATAAATCACGGTGCAATGCGCAAGCAACATGATGCAAAACATGGCATGACATGCGGGATGTGATATGCAATGCATATGCATGCTCCGAAAGGAAAAGATTGATCAAGGCATCAACTTGGCAAACCAAGTGTGCCGCTGGAAAGATGAGATGATTTCGGTCGAAATCGATATAAAGATCACCGGAATCGGATGCTCGGTTTGCAAATGGCGAGCAAAACAAGAATGGCACAATTCTGCAATTAACATCACGATGCCATCTAGAATGCAACAAGAAACTATGCAATTGCACTCCAACATAGCAACAAAGCACATGGCAGTGATCTACTCAAGATGCTTGACAAAATATGAACACTGAGCTATGGCTAATTCACCCAATAGCAGGTTCAAACAAGCATGGCAAAAGTGCAAAAGATATCAGCATCACAGCCTTAGTGAAAATACTAACATGCCAGAAATAACACCAGGAGGCAATGTTTAGAGCAAGCAAACAACATGCTACAAGATCATGTCATAGCAATACAAGGCATGGCATGAATCTACTCAAACCCTGGCACAAAAGTCCCTTACTGACCATAAGCCAAAAAGGATCAGAAGCTATGATGGCACCCATGTAAACATAGCAAGTTTCGTTAACAAATTCAGACTTGGCAGAAAACTAAGCATGGCATAAACAGAATTATGAAGGCATCTTTGCAGGCTCGATTCACTCACCACAAGGCATGGTATGAAAAGATAAGCATAGCATCAGCAAGAAGACATGTTCAAGAAGCTAACCATGGCAAGAACAAGTTCGTAGCATGCATGGATAAACTACAACAACCATGGCAAAATTGATTAACATGTAAACAATCTGCCAAGAACATTTTATAGAAAAAGTAGAGCAAGATTAAGTCATGCTAGGGCACTCCATAATTGCAAACAGGGACATGGATGGATAGAGCATAACCATATATCCAAATCGTCCTTACTGAAACAACTCAAATAAAGCATGGATCTCACTGTAGCAACATGAATACATGGCATAAAAATAACAGTAGAGCAATGACTTAGTGAAATTCTAAGTCCCTGAAATCAGCAATATCACGAGAGCTACTTTGCATGCTTGTGCTTGTCACCACAAAGATCACAAAAATACATGGCATACACCCTTGTAAAGATGGCATGGCATAGCCCAAAACACTAACATTTTATAGCACTCTTGCATCAATGATTTGGGCATTAAGATGGACTCAAACAAGAATGGCACAATGGGACAAAATGAAGAGCACATCATGATGCACATTTCGATATATCATGCATGAAAAATGGAGCTATGAGCATGGAGATATGGCATGTCAAAGATTCACACATAATATGCAAAATCTGGGACTTAGCAGAAAATATACACCGCGAAAATGTGGACGGGGCGGTGCGGTGCAGCGGTGCCGTTTGGATGGATGAGCCGGTGGATCTCATATCGATCCACTGGATCCGACCGGCGACGAGTCCGGCGAGCGGCGCGGCGGCCGGAGGCGACGACGGCAGAGGCCGGCGACGAGGAGGCGGAGGGAGGCGGCGACGGAGCGGGGTCGCGGGCGGCGCGGCGAGGTTTGTCCGGCGGGCGCGAGAAGGCGCGGGCGGCGGTTGACGGTGGTGGGGTCCGGCCGGCGAGCGCGGGGAGGCACGGGCGGTCGGCGGTTGGCGGCGGACGCGGGCGGCGCTCGGCGCGGAACCTCGCGGGAGGCGACGGCGCGGCGAACCGGGCCGGGGGGGGCGGATCTGGGCCTCCCGGGCCCGCACGGTGGAGGGGAGCGGCGGCGGTGTCATGCCGGCGGAGGATGAGGTGGAGGCGCGCGATTGGCCGGGGCGACATGGCCGGCGGACATGTCCGGCGCGGGCGGATGTGTCCGGCGGCGCGAGGAGGAAGATCCTAGGGTTTCATCTGCGCGAATTTTCGGAGGGGAGCGCCTATTTATAGGTAGAAGGAGGTAGGAGTGTCCAAATGGAGTGCGGTTTTCGGCCACGCGATCACGATCGAATGGCCGAGAGGATGGAGGGGGTTTAGATGGATTTGTGGGCTGTCTTGGAGGGTTGTTGGGCTGCAACACACACGAGGCCTTTACGGTTCCCCGGTTAACCGTTAGAGTATCAAACGGACTCCAAATGGCACGAAACTTGACAGATGGTCTACCGGTGGTGTACCAAGGCCGCTTGGCAAATCTCGGTCCATTCCGAGAAAGTTTAACACCCGCTCATGAATAGAGACAAAAGGGGCGCCGGGGGACATAGGAGTGTCGGATTGCAAATTGGACAACGGGGAAAATGCTCGGATGCATGAGACAAACACATATGAAATGCGATGCACATGATGACATGATATGAAATGCATGACATGGACAAAATGCAAAACGAAGACGAAAACCCAACCACGAAGGAATCTCATATCGCATCTCCGGAAAAAGGCAGGAGTCGGAGTTACGAATATGGAAAGTTGTATCCGAGGTGTTACACCCTCCCCCTGGTCCGAATTGGACTAGGGAAGGGGGGAGGCGCCCCCCTTTCCTTCTCCCTCTCCTCCTTCCTTCCCCCCTCCTAGTAGGAGTAGGAAAGGGGAGTCCTACTCCTACTCGGAGAAGGACTCCTCCTCCTGGCGTGCCCTGCAAGGGCCGGCCGGCCTCCCCCTTGCTCCTTTATATACGAGGGCAGGAGGACACCCTAGGAGACACAAGTTGATTGTTCCAAGCCATGTGCGGTGCCCCCCTCCACCATAATCCACCTCGATCATATCGTGGCGGTGCTTAGGCGAAGCCCTGCGTCAGTAGCAACATCATCACCATCATCACGCCGTCATGCTGACGAAACTCTCCCATGAAGCTCTGCTGGATCAGAGTTCATGGGACGTCATCAAGCTGAACATGTGCTGAACTTGGAGGTGACGTGCGTTCGGTACTTGGATCGGTCAGATCGTGAAGACGTTCGACTACATCAACCGCATTCTCATAACGCTTCCGCTTACGGTCTATGAGGTTACATGGACGATACTCTCCCCTCTCGTTGCTATGCATCACCATGATCTTGCGTGTGCGTAGGAATTTTTTTTTGAAATTACTGCATTCCCTGACAGTGGCATCCGAGCCAGTTCTATGCGTAGATGTTATATGCACGAGTAGAACACAAAGGAGTTGTGGGCGTGGGTATATACATATTGCTTGCCGTCACTAGTTGATTCTTGATTCAGCAGTATTGTTGGATGAAGCGGCTCGTACCGACATTACGCGTACGCTTACGCGAGACGGGTTCTACCGACATGCTTCGCACACAGGTGGCTGGTGGGTGTCAGTTTCTCCAACTTTATTTGAATCGGATTCAATGAACAGGGTTCTTTCTGAAGATCAAGAAGCAATCACTATACCGCGTTGTGGTTTTTGATCCGTAGGTAAGAACGGTTCTTGCTCAGCCCGTAGCAGCCATGTAAAACTTGCAACAACAAAGTAGAGGACGTCTAACTTGTTCTTGCAGGGCATGTTGTGATGTGATATGGTCAAGACATGATGCTAAATTTTATTGTATGTGATGATCATGTTTTGTAACAGAGTTATCGGCAACTGGCAGGAGCCATATGGTTGTTGCTTTATTGTATGAAATGCAATCGCCATGTAATTGCTTTGCTTTATCACTAAGTGGTAGCGATGGTCGTAGAAGCAATAATTGGCGAGACGACAATGATTCTTCGATGGAGATCAAGGTGTCAAGCCGGTGATGATGGTGATCATGACGGTTCTTTGGAGATGGAGATCAACACCACAAGATGATGATGGCCATATCATATTACTTATATTGATTGCATGTGATGTTTATCCTTTAGGCATCTTATTTTTCTTGGTTCGGCGGTAGCATTATAAGATGATCTCTCACTAAATTTCAAGGTATAAGTGTTCTCCCTGAGTATGCACCATTGCTATAGTTCATCGTGCCGAGACACCACGTGATGATCGGGTGTGGTAACCTCTACGTTCACATACAACGGGTGCAAGCTAGTTTTGCACATGCGGAATACTCGAGTTAAACTTGACGAGCCTAGCATATGCAGATATGGCCTCGGAACACTAAGGCCGAAAGGTCGAGCGTGAATCATATAGTAGATATGATCAACATAGTGATGTTCACCATTGAAAACTACTCCATCTCACGTGATGATCGGACATGGTTTAGTTGATATGGATCACGTGATCACTTAGATGATTAGAGGGATGTCTATCTAAGTGGGAGTTCTTAAGTAATATGATTAATTGAACTTTAATTTATCATGAACTTAGTACCTGATAGTATTTTGCATGTCTATGTTGTTGTAGATAGATGGCCCATGTTGTTGTTCCGTTGAATTTTAATGCGTTCCTAGAGAAAGCTAAGTTGAAAGATGATGGTAGCAATTACACTGACTGGGTCCGTAACTTGAGGCTTATCCTCATTGCTGCATAGAAGAATTACATCCTGGAAGCACCGCTAGGTGACAAACCCGCTGCACGAGCAACACCAGATGTCATGAACACCTAGCAGAGCAAAGCTGATGACTACTCGATAGTTTAGTGTGCCATGCTTTATGGCTTAGAACCGGGACTTCAACGACGTTTTGAACATCATGGAGCATATGAGATGTTCCAGGATTTGAAGTTAATATTTCAAGCAAATGCCCGGATTGAGAGATATGAAGTCTCCAATAAGTTCTACAACTGCAAAATGGAGGAGAATAGTTCTATCAGTGAACATATACTCAGAATGTCTGGGTACCACAACCACTTGACTCAGCTGGGAGTTAATCTTCCTGATGATAGTGTCATTGACAGAGTTCTTCAATCACTGTCACCAAGCTATAAGAGCTTCGTGATGAACTATAATATGCAAGGGATGTATAAGACAATTCCCGAGCTCTTCGCAATGCTAAAGGCTGCGGAGGTAGAAATCAAGAAGGAGCATCAAGTGTTGATGGTCAACAAGACCACCAGTTTCAAGAAAAAGGGTAAAGGGAAGAAGGGGAACTTCAGGAAGAACAGCAAGCAAGTTGCTGCTCAAGTGAAGAAGCCCAAGTATGGACCTAAGGCTGAGACTGAGTGCTTTTACTGCAAAGGGACTGGTCACTGGAAGCGGAACTGCCCCAATTATTTGGTGGAGAAGAAGGATGGCAAAGTGAAAGGTATATTTGATATACATGTTATTGATGTGTACCTTACTAATGCTCGCAGTAGCGCCTGGGTATTTGATACTAGTTCCATTTGCTAATATTTGCAACTTGAAACAGGGGCTACAAATTAAGCGAAGATTGGCTAAGGACGAGGTGACGATGCATGTGGGAAATGGTTCCAAAGTCGATGTGATTGCCGTGGGCACGCTACCTCTACATCTACCTTCGGGATTAGTTTTAGACCTAAATAATTGTTATTTGGTGCCAGCGTTGAGCATGAACAATATATCTGGATCTTGTTTGATGCGAGACGGTTATTCATTTAAATCAGAGAATAACGGTTGTTCTATTTATATGAATAATATCTTTTATGGTCATGCACCCTTGATGAGTGGTCTATTTTTACTAAATCTTGATAGTAGTGATACACATGTTCATAGTATTGAAGCCAAAAGATATAAGTTTAATAATGATAGTGCAACTTATTTTTGGCACTGCCGTTTAGGTCATATTGGTGTAAAGCGCATGAAGAAACTCCATGCTGATGGACTTTTGGAATCACTTGATTATGAATCACTTGATGCTTGCGAACCATGCCTCATGGGCAAGATGACTAAGACTCCGTTCTCCAGAACAATGGAGTGAGCAACAGACTTGTTGGAAATAATACATACCGATGTATGCGGTCCGATGAGTGTTGATGCTCGCGGCGGGAATCGTTATTTTCTTACCTTCACAGATGATTTGAGCAGATATGGGTATATCTACTTGATGAAACATAAGTCTGAAACATTTGAAAAGTTCAAAGAATTTCAGAGTGAAGTGGAAAATCATCGTAACAAGAAAATTAAGTTTCTACGATCTGATCGTGGAGGTGAATATTTGAGTTATGAGTTTGGTCTTCATTTGAAACAATGCAGAATAGTTTCGCAACTCACGCCACCTAGAACATCAAAGCGTAATGGTGTGTCCGAACGTCGTAACCACACTTTATTAGATATGGTGCGATCTATGATGTCTCTCTTTGATTTACCGCTATCGTTTTGGGGTTATGCTTTAGAGACGGCTGCATTCACGTTAAATAGGGCACCATCAAAATCCGTTGAGACGACACCTTATGAACTGTGGTTTGGCAAGAAACCCAAGTTGTCGTTTCTTAAAGTTCGGGGCTGTGATGCTTATGTGAAAAAGCTTCAACCTGATAAGCTCAAACCCAAATCGGAGAAATGTGTCTTCATAGGATACCCAAAGGAAACTATTGAGTACACCTTCTATCACAGATCCGAAGGCAAGATATTCGTTGCTAAGAATGGATCCTTTCTAGAGAAGGAGTTTCTCTCGAAAGAAGTGAGTGGGAGGAAAGTAGAATGTGATGAGGTAATTGTACCTGCTCCCTTATTGGAAAGTAGTTCATCACAGAAATCAGTTCCAGTGATTCCTACACCAGTAAGTGAGAAAGCTAATGATGATGATCATGAAACTTCTGATCAAGTTACTACTGAACCTCGTAGGTCAACCAGAATAAGATCCGCACCAGAGTGGTACGTTAATCCTGTTCTAGAGGTCATGTTACTTGACCATGACGAACCTACGAACTATGAGGAAGCGATGATGAGCCCAAATTCCGCAAAATGGCTTGAAGCCATGAAATCTGAGATGGGATCCATGTATGAGAACAAAGTGTGGACTTTGGTTGACTTGTCTAATGATCGGCAGGCCATAGAGAATAAATGGAACTTCAAGAAGAAGACTGACGCTGACGGTAATGTTACTGTCTACAAAGCTCGACTTGTTGCAAAAGGTTTTCGACAACTTCAAGGAGTTGACTACAATGAGACCTTCTCACCCATAGAGATGCTTAAGTCCGTTCGAATCATGTTAGCAATTGCCACATTTTATGATTATGAAATTTGGCAAATGGATGTCAAAACTGCATTCCTTAATGGATATATTAAAGAAGAGTTGTATATGATGCAACCAGAAGTTTTGTCGATCCAAAAGGTGCTAACAAAGTATGCAAGCTCCAGCGATCCATTTATGGACTGGTGCAAGCCTCTCGGAGTTGGAATATACGCTTTGATAGTGTGATCAAAGCATATGGTTTTATACAGACTTTTGGAGAAGCCTGTATTTACAAGAAAGTGAGTGGGAGCTCTGTAGCATTTCTGATATTATATGTGGATGACATATTGCTGATCAGAAATGATACTGAATTTCTGAATAGCATAAAAGGATACTTGAATAAGAATTTTTCAATGAAAGACCTCGGTGAAGCTGCTTATATATTGGTCATCAAGATCTATAAAGATAGATCAAGACGCTTAATTGGACTTTCACAAAGCACATACCTTGATAAAGTTTTGAAGAAGTTCAAAATGGATCAAGCAAAGAAAGGGTTCTTGCCTATGTTACAAGGTGTGAAGTTGAGTCAGACTCAATGCCCGACCACTGCAAAAGATAGAGAGAAAATGAAAGTCATTCCCTATGCTTCAGTCATAGGTTCTATCATGTATGCAATGTTGTGTACCAGACCTGATGTGTGCCTTGCTATCAGTTTAGCAGGGAAGTACCAAAGTAATCCACGAGTGGATCACTGGACAGCGGTCAAGAACATCCTGAAATACCTGAAAAGGACTAAGGATATGTTTCTCGTTTATGGAGGTGACAAAGAGCTTGTCGTAAATGGTTACGTCGATGCAAGCTTTGACACTGAAACGGATGACTCTAAGTCACAAACTGGATATGTATTTTTATTAAATGGTGGAGGTGTCAGTTGGTGCAGTTCCAAGCAAAGCGTCGTGGCGGGATCTACATGTGAAGCGGAGTACATAGCTGCTTCGGAAGCAGCAAATGAAGGAGTCTGGATGAAGGAGTGCATATCCGATCTAGGTGTCATACCTAGTGCCTCGGGGCCAATGAAAATCTTTTGTGACATAACTGGTGCAATTGCCTTGGCAAACGAATCCAGATTTCACAACAGAACCAAGCACATCAAGAGACGCTTCAATTCCATCCGCGATCAAGTCAAGGAGGGAGACATAGAGATTTGCAGGATACATACGGACCTGAATGTTGCAGACCCATTGACTAAGCCTCTCTCATGAGCAAAACATGATCAGCAACAAGACTCCATGGGTGTTAGAATCATCACAATGTAATCTAGATTATTGACTCTAGTGCAAGTGGGAGACTGAAGGAAATATGCCCTAGAGGCAATAATAAATTTGTTATTTATATTTCCTTATATCATGATAAATGTTTATTATTCATGCCAGAATTGTATTAACTGGAAACTTAGTACATGTGTGAATACATAGACAAACAGAGTGTCACTAGTCTACCTCTACTTGACTAGCTCATTAATCAAGGATGGTTAAGTTTACTAGCCATGGACAAAGAGTTGTTGTCGGTGTCAAAACCGACGGATCTCAGGTAGGGGGTCCCGAACTGTGCGTCTAGGCCGGATGGTAACAGGAGGCAAGGGACACTAAGTTTTACCCAGGTTCGGGCCCTCTTGATGGAGGTAAAACCCTACGTCCTGCTTGATTAATATTGATGATATGGGTGTTACAAGTGTAGATCTACCACGAGATCAGAGAGGCTAAACCCTAGAAGCTAGCCTACGGTATGATTGTATCTTGTGATTGTTGTCCTACGGATTAAAACCCTTGGGTTTATATAGACACCGGAGAGGGTTAGGGTTACACAAGGTCGGTTACAAAGTAGGAGATATCCATATACGTATTGCCTAGCTTGCCTTCCACGCCAAGTAGAGTCCCATCCGGACACGAGACGAAGTCTTCAATCTTGTATCTTCATAGTCTAACAGTCCGGCCAATGGAGATAGTCCGGCTGTCCGGAGACCCCCTAATCTAGGACTCCCTCAGTAGCCCCTGAACCAGGCTTCAATGACGATGAATCCGGCGCGTAGTTGTCTTCGGCATTGCAAGGCGGGTTCCTTCTCCGAATACATCACAGAAGAATTTGAATATGAGGATAGTGTCCGATCCTGCAAAATAAGTTCCACATTCCACCGCAGAGAGAATAACGCTTTCGCAGATCTAATTTACTGGCTTGTTTTGGCAGCATGACGTTACGTCATGGCCTGGTGATTATTCGAACCGTTTCTTTCAACCAGCTCCACACATAACGTGAGGTGGTTTCGTGACACGTTTTGCCAAAGCGGAGATCGTGTTCCCCCAATTACGGGATTCTCATCAATACGGGCGTGGGTAACCCAACTATGTCTAGGACTCCTAGATTATAGGCAAGTCCTAAACGGCTACGGAGAGGACGCTTGATATTCACCCTCTTTATAAAGGGACGGGGTTTTTGCTTTTTCTCCCTCGTGTTCAATCAAACCCTTCCTCTGCCTCGAGTTCTAACACCCAAAGCCCAGGTTAGGTGCTCCGGATCTTCAATCATGTCCGGATCCAGCCTTCAAGGCCGACGGATGCCCTCCTCCGTGACGGAAGAGGACATTAAGAAGTTGAGGGAGGCCAGATACCTGACCGCCGAGGTTTCGCATCGGCTGCCTGCTCAAGGGCAGGTTGTCCCTACTCCCGAACCCAACGAGAACGTTGTGTTCGTCTCCCACTTCCTCTGAGGTCTAGGCCTCACTCTGGATCCTTTCGTCAGGGGCTTGATGTTCTATTACGAGCTAGATTTCCACGATCTAGCTCCGGACTCCTTTCTCCACATCATGACATTTATTGTCGTGTGTGAGGCCTTCCTCCGTGTGACCCCTCACTTCGGCCTATGGCTCAAGACCTTTGAAGTACAACTGAAGATGATCGAGGGGCAACATGCAGCGTGCGGAGGTGCATCAATAGGCAAGATGGCAGGAGCTTCATGGCCGAAAGGTTCCTTTCCAGAGGTGTCCGAATTATGGCAACGGGAGTGGTTTTACGTCACGGCTCCCAGAAGTGCCAAGTGGGCGGCTGCCCCCGCTTTCCGCCCGGGCCCCCCACCACAACTAATGTCATGGATTAGCAGGGGTCTAAGCTGGGGTCCAGCCAAGGATGTGCCTATACTGCAAAGCCGCATCCGAGATCTCTTCGAGGGAGATTTTAATTTGGTTGCGGTAATACAAGTTATGTTGGTTCGTCAAGTCCAGCCTTGCAAACGCCGGCCCCTGCGCTTGTGGGAGTTCAACCCAGAGGGGCCACGTGCCATTCAAAGTTTCCTCGGCCTGACGCACGAGGAGATGTACAAGTCATTCTTCGGACCTCAAGTGGAATGTCCGGATATCACCGAGGACGTGGGCCTGAGCAGTAACCGCGCCGCCGAACAAGTAAGAAATCCTCTAGCCGAACACGCTGTCTTTTATTCGAAGTTATTTCTGAGAGTTCGCTTTTTGACCAGGACTGGCTAACAAAGGCGAAGATGATTCGGTGTTTGGCCCCCCTCCCTGAGGGTTTGGAAAATCCGGTATTGGAGAAGATGCTCGAGGTCGCACCTTGCCCGGAGCCCTTGAAGGAAGATACCGAGGGAGATAATACGGGTAGACGCGGGCCCCCATCGCTATCTGCTCCAACCAAGGGAATGAGCGTCTCCACGAGGGAGGACGATCGGGGGAGGAAAAGGACTGCTTCCGAGGATCCGGAAGCCGAATCCTCCAAACGGGAGAAGAGGTCTCCCACTGAGGGTCCTGCCTTGGGGGGTGCTTCTGCCACACAGAGTCCGCGGGGGGATCAGCCCTCCAACGAGTCGTAAGTGATCCAAAATATTTCAGTAGTAAGGGTATGCTATCTTTTTCCTCTGAGAAAATAACCACCGCATCTATCTTGCAGTTCGGGCCTCAGCCCCTCTCAAATGAGCTCGTCTTCGGGGGATCTTCTTCCAGAGATGATGGAGACCAAAACGCCTCCCCCGGACTCCTCTGCTCCAGAAGCGGGCGACCCCGAAGTGTCGTCGCGGAGGGCCTCTCCGGATCCGGTGAGACCAGAAGATAATCCGGTAGACCCCCAAAGTCCCCAGTGTCCGGCTCCCAAAGAGAGCATACAAAAGAGTCCAACACCGTCTGGTGTGCGGTCGGAAGTTCTGAGGGAGTTGGTGGGGTGAGAGGCAATCTCAGAAGAGCACCGTACGCTGATGAGTACGGTGATGGAGAGAATCTCGTACGCTGAAAGTGGATTACATGAAGCCTTTATGAGTCTATTGACAGGCTTTGAGGTATGTGAGATAATATGTGATAGTACTGCACATGTTATAGTAGCCCCTGAGACTCTGGTTGTCGTCGAGAACAGCGTCGAACAGAGGATCATATTCCCAGGCAATAACCAAACTGCCTTTATGTGCAGGTGGTGGGATCTCCGGTGGCTAGCCGGACTAGGGAGTTTACCCAATTAAAACGGCAACTGGATGCGGCAGACGCCGACATCGAGCTTGTTAACAAGAGGCTTGACGAGGCACAGGGTAAGTGTTATTATCCGGTGAACGCCACATAGTAAGAGCAGCATAATGCCAGTATCTTTAATATGTTGTGACTGTAGATGGAGCTGCCACCGTGGAAGCCTTGCGGGCGGAACTTGCCCGAGCCAAGGAACAAGCGAGGATTAGTAATGCGGCTGCTTTGAAGGCAGCCGAAGAGTTGAAAGCCGAGAAGGCCGCACATTGCGAGAGCCAGGAGAAGATGGCCGTAGAACTAAAAGACATTGCCGACCGTTGCCGGTTCCTTGAGAAAGAAAACCAAGCGAAGGCAACGGACCTTGAGAAGGCCGCGGCGGCGGACAAAGACACCCGTTCTGCTATGAGAGCGAAGAAGGAGGAGCTGCGAGAAGCCGGGGATATTGCAGCTGGGAAACCCTTCATGTTACCGAGGAAGTTCGGAGATCCTTGGTATGCCCCTCTGGATCGGCTGTGGAGTTCGGCAGATGCGTATATGGATTTGGCGGCGAGCGCTGCCGATGTGGCCAAGTACTTCCAAGGTCAGACAGATCGTGAAGTGGACAAGCTGTTCTGGACGCAATTCCACGTTCCAGAGCGTCCGCTTTCATTGACTGACCAGCTAGCCGAATGGGCCAAACTGAATAGGTTTTCCGGACTCGCCATGAGGTCTGTTGTGGATCAGCTATGGCCGGAAAGACCAAAGCCGAACAGATATTTCAGCTTAGTGCAACAGTTCCTTGATGCGGTGTCGCGCATTAATGCGATGAAGAGGTCGGCATGCATAGAAGGCTCGCGGATGGCCCTTGCCCGTGTTAAAGCATACTGGGCAGAGATGGACGCTACCACTGTTGCGGCGTAGGGATCGGCCATAGGCTGGGTGGCTGCCGGGCACTATTTCGAGGAGGTTCTCGAGGGTGCTCGTTTGATAGAGGCCCAGTGCTCAAAAAATATTATGTTTGAGTGATATGTATTTTCATTGTAAGCACAATGCTTTTATGAATTTTCTATAAGGTTATTTTTATACTTTTGCCTGAAAGTAGTATGATGCCTCCTGTGCGACCATTTATGTATACATGTGTATGACCTGAAAGATTGCAGCCGTCGGCTTCAACCCCCACGCATAAAATGCGGGGGTGTTCGCAAAAAACACGTGTTCACACTTAACCCAACGTCTTGGTCCTATTAAGGAGGTGATAGCGTAGCGAGCGAGGCAACCGAACTATAATGCTTTAACACTTTCACTTAGCCATAGGAGTTTGACAGTGGGGCTACTAGATAGCCCCTGGTGGCTCTGCACTCTCCCGATCGCGGGGTGCGTACATGCCTGGCCGGGAAACGGCCCTTCATTAAGGCGGAGGAATTCTAACATTCCGATAGGTCACCGAGTGGTTAACCAGTGTCACGCTATATCATGACAGTCAGTTTTCGGCTTTCTCTACTGAGGTGCTCGTCCGGATGAACCAGGGCACAATCGCAGTAGTTCTCCTGGTGCTACCTTAGCCGGTAAAGCGGAACATAAGGCACCAAAACACAGGAGCCGGGCAAACCCAACATTTGACCAAAGACAATGATTCGGAGCTAATGCATATAAGGCCAAACTCGCGACGCCGAACACTCCCTAAGGTATTCGGTCTTTATGGTATAAACCGGGCCTAGATAGTGCCCTTCGTAAGAAGCCCCTTGTGTCCAGGTACGTGCATTATTCTGACGTGGCCACATGCCAAGACGCCAGCATCCTTCTCGACTGTGCTGAGAATTCGGTGGATATGTATCAATAAGAGAAAGTAAAAAAGGGTTACGTAGGGTCTTAATCTAAAAAGAATCCTTGGAGCAGGTCCCTGCTGCACGTCTGCGCCTGTGTCTCCGTTATGCTGTATCCTGGACGGGTGTAGCACGATGATTATCTGTAAAAGAGAGGAGCTTAGGTGAAAAAAGTTGTCGTGCAAAAAGATAGTTTTTTAAAGAAATCATGTATAATTCAAGGTAAGTAAGAATTGCCGCTTGTCTGCGCACGTTGAGCCCCTTGTATTTGTAATAGGGGTGTGATCATTGATCCGGTAAAAATTGCATATGGCTGCGCCGGACTCGTCTAACCATGTCCGAGGTCGTGACGACCTGCTAAATGCTTTAGTTGGTGAGGCCGTTTTTAGTGTGCGGCTGCTAGGGCAGCCGCACGCTCTTTGGCGCGCAGAGATCACTTAATACTTCCGTTCACTGTAATGATGCCACGTGGACCGAGCATCTTGAGTGTAAGGGAAGCATAGTGTGGTATTGCGTTAAAGCGAGCGAAAGCTTCGCGTCCGAGTAGTGCTTGATAGCCACTTTGAAACGGAGCGATGTGGAAGGTTAAATGTTCGCTACGGAAGTTATCGGGGAAGCCGAATATAAATTTTAGTAGCAGGGAGCCCGTGCAATGAGCCCCTGGGCCTGGCGTTACTCCTTTAAAGGTAATATTGCTATGGCAAATTTTTGTTGGGTCTATCCCCATTTCGCGGATTGTATCCTGGTATATCAGGTTTAGACTGCTGCCACTGTCCATCAGGACTCATGTGAAGTGGTATCCGTCAATTATTGGGTCTAATACCAGGGCAGCCTATCCTGCACGCCGGACACTTGCTGAGTAATCACGATGGTCGAAAGTGATCGGTTGAGACGACCAGTGGCAGGACTCCGTGGTGATAGGCCTTCGAGCGTATTTTTCTGGGAGTGCCGTTTTGTTTCTGCCATTGATCACGTGTAACACGTTTACTATTTTGACTTCTGGTGGAAATTTCTTTTGTTCCCCAGTGTCTTCCTTGAGAGGCTCATCCTCATATTCGCTTGGTGTATCCTTCCCCTTGTGTACGGTGTTGAGCTTGCCGGACTGCTTGAAGACCCAACATTCTCTCTGGGTATGATTGGCTGGTTTGCTAGGGGTGCTATGGACCTGACATATTTGGTCCAGAATTTTGTTTAGGCTGGACAGTTCGTCTCTGGCGCCTTTAGGGGGCGGCTTTTGCTGACCTGGCCGAGAGCTTTTGAATCCGGCGTTTACTGTCGTGCTCTTCGTGCTATCTCTTTTATTCCGGCGTTTGTTATTGCTGTTGCGCCGTGATTTCCCGTTTCCATCTCTAACTTCAGATGTACTGGGGTCGCTGGAGCTGCATCGGGCTAGCCAGCTGTCTTCACCCACGCAAAAGCGGGTCATGAGGCTTGTTAATGCTGCCATTGTTCTCGTCTTTTCTTGGCCGAGGTGTCTGGCAAGCCATTCGTCTCGGACGTTGTGCTTAAAGGCTGTCAAGGCTTCGGTGTCCGGACAGTCGACTATTTGGTTCTTTTTAGTAAGAAACCTATTCCAAATCTTTCGGGCTGACTCTCCGGGCTGTTGAGTTATATGACTCAAATCGTCCGCATCCGGAGGTCGGACATAAGTCCCTTGAAATGTGGTGAACATGTCCTACTATGTGAGAGCTAAGTGTGTGAACACGATTTGGTAAAGGTAGCGGTGAGAGGCCATGTAGGAGTACATGGTGGGTTGTCTCATTGAAACCGTCCTCAGGAACTGAGTTCTGTGTTTGTGATCCATGAACAGTTACTACCACACATTGGGCTCCGGGCGCCCACTCTTCGGACTTATTAATCAACTCGATCTCTGTCCAGGAGTTGCAACTAGTTTCTGGTGTTTGTAGGTAGTGTTAGTAGTCTACCAAGTGGCACCCGGTACAGGTGGCTTGGGACAGACTAGGCACAGTGGCACGGTGTACCAAGTGGCACCCGGATGGTGGGCTTGGGAACCCTGCACACATCGTTTGGGGCCGTGAGCGACACCCCGGCCGGATCTCCTTGCGGATGGAACCCGAATAGGCGATAAACCTGGACGAGAGACTTGTGTGGTTAGTCAGGTCGTGGCCGACTCCCTCGCCAGGCTTCGCTTGAAGGTTGCCGAGGTACATGACGTGTACAGGGCGATAAGTGGCGAGAGCGTGTGTGAAGAAGTAACACCCCTGCAGGTATCATTATCTAATTCGAATAGCCGGATTCTGCTGCTTGTAGAGGTGAGTACAAGTGGCATAACTGAGAGCGTGTGTGAAGAAGTACACCCCTGCAGGGTTATCATTATCTATTCGAATAGCCGGATTCCTCGGATATGGAAACTTGGACCCCTTGCATAGTTCATAGACAAGTGAAAGTGGATACTCTAAAATGCGCAAGATAAGCGTGAGTGCTATGGATGGCGTTCTCGTAGGAGAGACGGGAGCGGATCCATAGTGGTGTATTGATATGGTGAATTGTGGACTCGTGTGTGCCACCTCAAAAGAGTTACTTGCAGTCGTAGTTCAGGTAGCCACTGAGTCAAAGCTGGCTTGCTGCAGTTAAACTCCACCACCCCCTTTGTTGATACCGATGCATATGTAGTAGTTCTGATGTAAGTCTTGCTGGGTACATTTGTACTCACGTTTGCTTAATTTATGTTTTGCAGAGAGACTTCAGTCTCGCTAGTAGTTCCGCTTGGACTTCGACGTTTAGCTTGATACCTCAGCTACGATCTTGTGCCCTCGGCAGGTCTTGTAGATAGTCAGGCTTCTCCCTTTTTTTCATTTGTAGATGTCTGTACTCCAATGTTAAGCTTACGCATGTGCTTTGACTTGTATGCTCTGAATGTTGGGTCATGAGACCCATGTTTGTAATATCTCGCTCCTCGGAGCCTAATGAATAAATACTTGAGTCGTAGAGTTATGTTGTGATGCCATGTTGTATTTACACATATCGAGCATATTTGTGTGTATGATTGAAATGCTTGGTATGTGTGGGATCCGACAACCTAGTTGTTTATCCTTGGTAGCCTCTCTTATGGGGAAATGTAGTCTTGTGCTTCCATGAGCCATAGTAGTCCGCTACAGCCCGGTTCACCGGAGTCCTGCTAGCCCAGCACTACTGCTCCGGAACACTTGACTGGCCGGCATGTGATTCACTTTTCCTGTGTCTGTCCCTTCGGGGAAATGTCACGCGGTGACATCCGGAGTCCTGCCTAGCCTGCTACAGCCCGGGTTCCCCGGAGTCCTGTTAGCCCAGTGCTACAGCCCGGATTCGCACGCTGCTGACCGACATGCTCGATGTTGATTCATGTATGCCTGTCCCCATAAGTTAGTGCCACCTTGGGTTCACGACTAGTCAGTGTCGGCCCGGGTTCTCTGTCATATGGATGCTAGCGACACTATCATATACATGAGCCAAAAGGCGCAAACGGTCCCAGGCCATGGTAAGGCGACACCCGTGGGAATACCGTGCGTGAGGACGCAAAGCGATATGAGGTGTTACAGGCTAGATCGATGTGACTTAGAATCGGGGTCCTGACAGCTTTGGTATCAGAGCCTAACTACCTGTAGGATTACCAAGCCAAGCTGGTCATAGTCGTGTCTAGAAATGCTTTAGTTATATAAGGGAATGGATTGTGGAAGGGAACGTAAGGCTCTTTTTACTCCTTATCCTCATGACCTTCTGATCTGAGTCATCTTATCTTTTCTACGGGGTTAAGAACTAGGCTTCTCTTCTATCTCTCAGGATGACGTGTTACTAAACCGTAGTTGCCTAGGATTGTTGAGTTCAAGCCTCAGTTCAGTTCCTACTACTTCCATATGTTCATATGCCTCAGAACCTTGATATGGTGATGTTGTGGTTATGCCACCATTTTTGCAGGATGTCTCAAATCATTTTGAGCATTTACAGCCGTTATGTTGTCCGAGTCATCCCAGGTTTCTAAATAGTCTGATGCATTTGCAAATCCCTTCTTTCCGTTCTCGATGTTCCTTTGGGCCAGATTAAGCACACTAATCGGTCTGTTGAGGTACTCCGTTGCCTTGATATGTATGTTGGAGTTAGTATTATGGCCCTAGGTGTCTCAGAAGATTACCTAGTAATCTAGCATGTTTTGTGTTCCCGTGTGATGATTCTGGCCATCATTCTTGAAAGCATCCTGTGATGCCATTTAGTAGTAGGTATTCTACTCCTGTGTTCTTGACCCAAGAATCACTCTGTTCATTCGTGTTGATATTGCTGCTAGTTCCTTTAGGATATTAGTAACCTTTGCGATAGTCCTCGAGGTCCATGGTATTTCCTTCTTCCAAATACCATGAACCATTAAGGCAGAAGTTCTTTGAACCAAAAGATCACCATTAGAGTACTCCTGAGGAGTTCTCCATTCATAATTGTGACTCTGCCAGTCCTACCTCTCATGCATGGGTTATCCGGAAGAAATATGTTGAACTTGTTCGACATACTAACCTATGCATCCACAACTCAGAAAGTTAATATATTCCTTGAGTTGTCCCCCTTTAGTTGTATTCCGACCTTAGCCTATCAGTTGATAGTCAGAAGAGTATGTGTGCATTCGTGTTTATCGGTGCCTTTTACTCTTGTGGTCCGTCAAGCCATTCTATTCCAGAATGACTAGGAGAAACAAACTCCAGTACCTCATCCATTTCTAAGATTGGGTCAAAGCAGTTGTATTCCGCAGATCAAATGCAATCAAGCTTTTGAGTCTGTTCTACCCTGAAGTATTACCCACTTTATGTCAAGAATATCATGAGAATTGCACCATCTCTTATGAATTCTTGATGCAGTGATACTTCTTGCCATCATTTTTCATTCCTCGGTCCCGTGTTGTCGCAACCGGAATGCCGGCAAGTGAACTATGATGTGTGAAATAAATACTCCTAGCAACTCCGCTGCTTAGTAGTTAATGGACATTAATATCATTCTTAGTGTGCTGATTATTGAATCATCACCCTAAGGTTGATCGTGCTACCTAGTCCTTATTTCTGGTGCACTCTTCGATCAATGAGTTAGGATTTTCAACCCCTTTCTTATTGGATCATATCATCTTGCCTCGAAAGCAAGATTGTTCTCGAGCATAGTAACATATCGGTGGTTTGTGATGTTCCGAATATCTTCTTCGGAAGTATTACCAGGTTGACACCTGACCGCTATGTTGAGTTCGTGATCATGCTGGTTTTCCTCCACACCAAACCCATTCTCCAAGAATCTATCTGTGATTACAGCGGATACCCCGCTAGTTATAATCTGTACACATGAAATGTTCGTCGACGGTGGATAGTGTGGCGCACGGAAGCCGACGACGGCGGATAATAAGCCCGCAGCATGAACGCTTGTCCCCCCCGGTGCTTTTCCGATGATGATAAGAAACTGGCGGATATCTATCTGCGGTGGTACTCCCAGGAGTAACACACGACTTTAAGCCGGGCCTCCTGCACATCGTGTTGAGGGATCCCCTGAGCTAGTGATTAAGCTAAACAACAACTTGGAGAGTTGGAGGATAAAAGCTTGTCTGACTTAGTTCGTGTCATGGGATATCTTTTGTGTGTGTGTGTTGAAGGAAGATGATATCTCCGTCGATTGGTCCTCGTGATCAGTTATTGGATCTATTGCCTTGTCAAAACTTTGATTTGAGTATGGGCTATCGTCAAGTCAAATCAGGAACCAACGATGTGCGTAATGTTGTCTTACTCGTGGTTGGTTCCTCGAGCATACACCATTACATCCTTTGGGTCTGATCAATGCTATCGCCGTGTTCACATGATGGTGGAAGTCCAGTGATATGGAAATTCCGATGAGTTGCTGTTGAACCCATCAGCAACATTTTGTCTCCCCCATGATTCATGTTGAACATCAAGCTTGCATTGGAAACTTTGTAAGCAATGCCTTCGTGTTCCGTTCATGAAGCTTATGCTTGGATGGAAGAAGTGACTTCCTCAAATTCATGTGCATTTGGAGCAAGTTGCGCCATAGTTCGAGAAAGATTGTTTTGTTTCCTCTGGTACCATCCCAAGTTAGTTATGCATACGTGCGAAGTATTCTATGGTTTGGTAGATTAATTACCTCCAGTCCATATGTGTCCCTAGCACACCAAGCCACTGACTGATTTGTTCTAGGAGAAGGAGTTAAGTGCTAATCCATGGTAATGCACAAGACCTCGATATCCTCGATGATGGTTCCCCACCTGAACTCGGTAGTGTTTCATTATAAGACTACTACGTGGTCATGCTTGTCTGGGACAGTGTGTTCACATGTTTGTAGCAGAACCAGCTCATGTTTTGGAGCTTACCACCATAGTCCATTTCCCGAGAATCCTGCAACGTCATCTCGTCGACTTGTGTTGCAAACTTTCTTTTTTCTCTCTAGACTTGATGAGTCTGGAATATCCTGACACCAACCAGATCTGAATCTCAGGCAGATATGATGGTTGGAGCATTTTCCAAGAACTATAATATTGGTCTCTCGATAACCGGTAAAGTGGATGTCGTGGCCAACACATCCAGCCGGAAGACCTATTATTGTAGTATCTCGATTGAAGAAAGTTTGTAGGATCGAGAGTATGTCTAGAGGGGGGGTGATTAGACTACTTGACCAAATAAAAACTTAACCTTTTCTCAATTTTAGTTCTTGGCAGATTTTAGCTATTGTAGGACAAGTCAAGCAATCATCACAACAATTCAAGCAAGCATGCAAAGAGTATATTGGCAGCGGAAAGTAAAGCATGCAACTTGCAAGAATGTAAAGGGAAGGGTTTGGAGAATTCAAACGCAATTGGAGACACGGATGTTTTTCCCGTGGTTCGGATAGGTGGTGCTATCCTACATCCACGTTGATGGAGACTTCAACCCACGAAGGGTAACGGTTGCGCGAGTCCACGGAGGGCTCCACCCACGAAGGGTAATGGTTGCGCGAGTCCACGGAGGGCTCCACCCACGAAGGGTCCACGAAGAAGCAACCACCCACGAAGGGTCCACGAAGAAGCAACCTTGTCTATCCCACCATGGCCATCGCCCACGAAGGACTTGCCTCACTAGTGGTAGATCTTCACGAAGTAGGCGATCTCCTTGCCCTTACAAACTCCTTGGTTCAACTCCACAATCTTGTCGGAGGCTCCCAAGTAACACCTAGCCAATCTAGGAGACACCACTCTCCAAGAAGTAACAAATGGTGTGTTGATGATGAACTCCTTGCTCTTGTGCTTCAAATGATAGTCTCCCCAACACTCAACTCTCTCTCATAGGATTTGGATTTTGTGGAAAGAAGATTTGAGTGGAAAGCAACTTGGGGAAGGCTAGAGATCAAGATTCATATGGTAGGAATGGAATATCTTGGTCTCAACACATGAGTAGGTGGTTCTCTCTCAGAACATATGAGTTGGAATTGTGTATGTGTTCTGATGGCTCTCTCCACGAATGAAGAGGAGGTGGAGGGGTATATATAGCCTCCACACAAAATCCAACCGTTACACACAGTTTTCCAATCTCGGTGGGACTGAATCAACAAACTCGGTCGGACCGAAAAGGTAAACCTAGTGACCGTTAGAGATTTTCGGTGGGACTGACATGCAACTCGGTAGGACCGATATGGTTAGGGTTTGGGCATAACGTAATCTCGATGAGACCGATTACACAAACTCGGTGAGACCGAGTTTGGTAATAAGCTAACCAGAGAGTTGGTCAGGTAAACTCGGTGGGACCGATTTGCTCTTTCGGTGAGACCGAAAAGTTACAAAAAGGAAACAAAGAGTTTACACTGCAATCTCGGTGGGACCGATTCGCTCTTTCGGCGAGACCGAAAAGTTACGAAAGGGAAACAGAGAGTTTGCAATCCCATCTCGGTGAGACCGAGATCCCTATCGGTAGAACCAAATTGCTAGGGTTTGGCAGTGGCTTATGACAAGTGAAACTCGGTGGTGCCGGATAGAAAGAATCGGTAGGACCGAGTTTGGCTTAGGGTTTAGGTCATATGTGGATATGGGAAAGTAGTTGAGGGTTTTGGAGCATATCACTAAGCACATGAAGCAAGAGGCTCATTAAGCAACACCTCATCCCTCCTTGATAGTATTGGCTTTTCCTAAAGACTCAATGTGATCTTGGATCACTAAAATATAAAATGAAGAGTCTTGAGCTTTTGGGCTTGAGCCAATCCTTTGTCCTTAGCATTTTGAGGGTTCCACTTTCACATCCATGCCATGCCAATCATTGAGCTTTCCTGAAATAGTCATCTTGGAATAGCATTAGCTCAATGAGCTATATGTTGTTATGAATTACCAAAACCACCTAGGGATAGTCGCACTTTCAAAGTTGGCCACCTCCCCATGAGGATTTCGTAGGATTTACCTCCATAGTTAATCCTTACGGATTCTTGTGCTCCCGAAGTCTGACCTTTTACTTGATGTTCTATATATCAAACCATATCTATGAATGGGATACACTAGCACATCAAGGAGAACATTAGAAGCGGAGTGCTATATGTCTCTCGGTCGATCATCCAGATTTTGTTCCCTTGGCCTCGCTAAGGTGAAATCTAAGAAAGTGTTATTTTCCTTTGCATCTGCATCATCCATCACCATTCATCATCGTGGTATGTTGTGTTGCCAGGATCCTTGACACGGATATTGGTAAAACCTTGATGAATATGGAGATGCTCAAGTTCTTGAGAGCACGCGCAAGCACTAGGTTTTACCGTTGGCGTTAACTGGGATTTGCTTCCAGTTTCCTCGGTTATGATATAACCTTTTCAAACAATGGACTCACTCTCGACTGTTGAGTTCTTCCCCAGTTACCAGAATCATTCCCAACATTTGCATTTTGTTCCCAGCTTGCACCTTAGTAGTTGTTGTTCAGGATCATCTTCAAAAGTGGACTTACTATGGGTCCCTTCCATTTCCGGTGATAAGCAAAAATCATCCCTTGCGTTGTCTTCAACAAGGTAGTCCACATCATCCATCCTAGTCGGAGTATGCCATTCTTTCGAACCCCTTCCAACGATCGATTGTGATTACCTCAGGCTGGTATAAAGAGTTTCAATGATCTTTGTATCAAAAGTAATTCTTTTTGCCACTTAAGGGAAATGCTCTACGAGTCACCTTTCCCTAAGGTGTCCCGTTATGGAATCATGGCAATTACCTCCTCGCTACTTTGAAACCATGCACCATCCTACTCCGGCGTGGAATTGTTGCCTACCAATTTGAACCCTTGTCATCTATTACCTTCCATATCTCTCAATGTGTGTTTTGTGTCTCAGCTCAAGAGATGTTCTAATGTCTCACTCCATGAGTTGATCTTGAGTTGCTCGATCTTTGAGAAGATCGTTCCCTGTAGAGTTTCCTTCCGTCTTCATCGTGTTGGATGAAGATCTCGAAGACAAAGACGTCAAGAGCAATGTGATGCAATATATTGGTATCTTTGAGAAGGGCAGTTGGATCGAGAAGACTGTGATAGTTTTGTGACCCCTCTGTCTTCTTACTCCACTTCTTGAATCTCGGGACGAGATTCTTGTTTTAGTGGGGGTGAGTTTTCACAGCCCTAGAGTTTGATTGCACTTAGTTTCATAAGCATTCATGTCATCATGTTCAATTTAATAAATTTGAAATGGGGATTGATAAACCCTAGCACAAATGCAATTCAAATAGGTTCAACCAAAATATTTTCAATGACCTCAAAATATCCTTTTAAAAATGTTCATGATTTATGGAAAAAGGTGAAAGCCTCTACCAGAGATGATGCATATTTTTCCAGGACATTTTGGTCATTGAATTAAATCATTATGGTATTTGAGTTGGAGTTTAAAAGTTACCATTAAATATTGGTTGCTCCAAATATTCTGAAATTTATTGTGTGGTTTGAAAATAATTCAAATATTCCTCACAAAAATTTACAGAATTAACCAAAGTGTTTTGGTTGGTATTTTATTTGCAAACATAAAGCAGAAAAATAGAATAAAATTAGAAAGGACAGAGAGAGAGAAGCCCAGCCACTTACCTGGAGCTGGCCCAGTTGGCCCAGCTCACCAACCCCTGCCAGTCGTCTCCTAGCTTCTGCCAGGAGGACGACGCCGTGTCAACGTGCGCGCAACCGAGCTCCACCTCCTGCTTCCACCTCCTGCTCCCCCTTTGCCCTGTCCTCGCGACGCCACGAAGATGCCAGAGACCCCTGTCCTCTCTCTCCCTCGCCCGCAACCTCTTCCTCCCCTCTGCTCTCTCTCCCATAGCCGACCGAACGAGCCGGAGTGCACCGACGCCGTTCGGCATGGCTGCAGCCACTCCCTGGCTCCCTCTCCGCGTCCCCGAGCTCCGCCACGACCCCGTGGAGCAACACACCGACGCACGCGACCAGAAGAGGCCCCAGTCGACCGGAGCGTCGTCGTCTTCACCTCCGGTGCCTGGAGATCAACTCCATCGATTCGCCTCGTCCCGTGCGTCCCCGAGCCCGCTGAGCTTGTCTACGTGACCGCTGCGAGCTCACCGTCTTCTCCCCCTCGATATCTTCGTCGTTTGCGACCTCCAGCGTCCGTAACCGCCATGGCCGAGCTTCCCCTGCTGCCGGCCATGTTGCTGTCGTCATTGCAGCGACTGCAGCTCGAGCCTGAGAGCGTCACCGTGCTCAGCGTGTCTGTAGGAGCACGAAGCACCGCACTGCTCGAACCGCCATGCACTACAACGCTGATTCCGAGCTTGACCGAACCATGGCCGCCACAAACCTCGTCGCCGGCATTGATTCCGGCGAGCCCCGCGCCCAACTCCGCCTCCTCTTGATGCGGGCGAGCAAGGGCTATGCCCTGGTGCCCTCAGCGCACTAACCCGACGCCTCTAGCGCAAATCCGGCGCGCCCCGCCGTGTTCTGTGGTCGCCGCCGGTCATTAGTAGCTAACAGCCCCACTAATTAACCCTCCAATGACACCGACATATGGGCCCCACGCCCTTAATTATCCATAGTTTAGTTTCTGAATAGTTTTAACTAATAACTGTGGCCCCACCAGTCAGAGTTGACCCTGCTGACATGGCCATTGACCGGACCCACCTGTCCGTGACACTGATGACCCCGGGTCACTGACCAGTGGACCCCACTGGTCAGGTTTGACCTGGACCGGCCTGTTGACCCTGCTGACGTCACCCAGACGCAATGCTGATGCAGTAATTTATTTTCTGGATTTAAAATAATTAGAAAATTCTAGAAATGCCCAAAACTTCTAAAAATCATAGAAAATTATCTATCACTCCAAATAAGATAAATTATATATGAAAAATTATCAAAAAAATCCAATCTATCCATTTATGCTAGTTTCATGCATGTTAGAACACTTTAACCTTGCTGTTTAGGTGAAACAAGTTAATGCACTTATATGACTTCATAAAATGGGTTTGCATTTGAATCCTTGGTTCAAATGGACTCATTTCAATATGTTCTAGCTTGCATTAGCCCAAAACACATTCATATTGCCATGTCATAGCATGCATCAGATTGTTGCATATCGTCATGTATTGATTGTATTCTTCCTTGTTTGCCGGTAATTGCCCCCTCTCAGTAGACGTTGTTTCCAACGACATGATCGATGACACCGATGAAGAGCTATTCTATATTCAGAAGTGCCAGGCAAGCAAAACCCCCTTGTTCATTCCGATACAGTCCCACTCTCTCGCTCCTGCTCTCTTTTACTGCATTAGGGCAACACTGATTCAACTGTTACATGCTGCGGTAGTTGAACCCTTTCCTCTGCATGACCTGTCATTGACACAGTAAATAGATGAAACCCACTAGCATGAGTAGGAGTTGTTTGAGCCTTGATGTGCCTACTCATTCATGCTTGTTGTCATGCCTGCTACTGCTTAGAGTTGAGTCGGGTCTGATTCATCGGGAATGAATTGGAATGTGGTGAACATGTCCTACTATTGAGAGCTAAGTGTGTGAACACGATTTGGTAAAGGTAGCGGTGAGAGGCCATGTAGGAGTACATGGTGGGTTGTCTCATTGAAACCGTCCTCAGGAACTGAATTCTGTGTTTGTGATCCATGAACAGTTACTACCACACATTGGGCTCCGGGCGCTCCAAGCTCTCTCGACTTATTAATCAACTTGATCTCTGTCCAGGAGTTGCAACTAGTTTCTGGTGTTTGTAGGTATTGTTAGTAGTCTACCAAGTGGCACCCGGTACAGGTGGGCTTGGGACAGACTAGGCACAATGGCCCGGTGTACCAAGTGGCACCCGGATGGTGGGCTTGGGAACCCTGTACACATCGTTTGGGGCCGTGAGCGACACCCCGGCCGGATCTCCTTGCGGATGGAACCCAAATAGGCGATAAACCTGGACTAGAGACTTGTGTGGTTAGTCAGGTCGTGGCCGACTCCCTCACCAGGCTTCCGCTTGAAGGTTGCCGAGATACACGACGTGTACATGGTGGTAAGTGGCGAGAGCGTGTGTGAAGAAGTACACACCTGCAGGGTTATCATTATCTATTCGAATAGCCGGATTCCTCGGATATGGAAACTTGGACCCCTTGCATAGTTCATAGACAAGCGAAACTGGATACTTTAAAATGCGCAAGATAAGTGTGAGTGCTATGGATGGCGTTCTCGTAGGGAGACGGGAGCGGATCCATAGTGGTGTATTGGTATGGTGAATTTGTGGACTCGTGTGCGCCACCTCAAAGAGTTACTTGCAGTCGTAGTTCAGGATAGCCACCGAATCAAAGCTGGCCTGCTGCAGTTAAACTCCACCACCCCCTTGTTGATACCGATGCATATGTAGTTAGTTCTGATGTAAGTCTTGCTGGGTACATTTGTACTCACGTTTGCTTAATTTATGTTTTGCAGAGAGACTTCAGTCCCGCTAGTAGTTCCGCTTGGACTTCGATGTTTAGCTTGTTACCTCAGCTACGATCTTGTACCTTGGGAGGGTCTTGTAGATAGTCAGGCTTCTCAGCTTTTTTTCATTTGTAGATGTCTGTACTCAGACATGTTAAGCTTCCGCATGTGCTTTGACTTGTAAGCTCTGAATGTTGGGTCGTGAGACCCATGTTTGTAATATCTCGCTCCTCGGAGCCTAATGAATAAGTACTTGAGTCGTAGAGTTATGTTGTGATGCCATGTTGTATTTACACATATCGAGCATATTGTGTGTATGATTGAAATGCTTGGTATGTGTGGGATCCGACAACCTAGTTGTTTATCCTTGGTAGCCTCTCTTATGGGAAATGTAGTCTTGTGCTTCCATGAGCCATAGTAGTCCGCTACAGCCCGGTTCACCGGAGTCCTGCTAGCCCAGCTCTACTGCTCCGGAACACTTGACTGGCCGGCATGTGATTCACTTTGTTCCTGTGTCTGTCCCTTGGGGGAAATGTCAGGCGGTGACATCCGGAGTCCTGCCTAGCCTGCTACAGCCCGGGTTCCCGGAGTCCTGTTAGCCCAGTGCTATAGCCCGGATTCGCACGCTGCTGACCGACATGCTCGATGTTGATTCATGTATGCCTGTCCCCATAAGTTAGTGCCACCTTGGGTTCACGACTAGTCGTGTCGGCCCGGGTTCTCTGTCATATGGATGCTAGCGACACTATCATATACATGAGCCAAAAGGCGGAAACGGTCCCGGGCCATGGTAAGGCGACACCCGTGGGAATACCGTGTGTGAGGACGCAAAGCGATATGAGGTGTGACAGGCTAGATCGATGTGACTTAGAATCGGGGTCCATGACACCTGTGGGCGGTGGTTCCTCTTCGCCTCCCGCATCATTGTCCATACCGTCGATGTCTTCGGAGTCGAAGTCGAGCATGTCGGTTGAATCATCGATAGTGGCTATTAAGTGGGTGGTGGGTGGGCGTCGAATTTCTTTGTCGTCCACATCCCAATCCTGTTGGCCATGATACGGCCAGGGCTCTCCTGACAAAGAGAGTGACCTTAGTGAATTCAGAATGTCGCCGAAGGGCGAGTGCTGAAAGGTATCCGTGGCGGTGAATTTCATGATCGGTGCCCAATCAGATTCGATTGGCAGGGCGCGGATGGTTCGGGGTCCGGAAGAGAGTCTGGCACCTTGGAGTCACGGGCTGCACAGAGATTTATGCTGGTGTTCGGCTCGATCGCCGTTGAGACTGCAACCCCTGAGGCGGTGTCTAACCACCCGTCCTCTATTGGCGCAGTTGGCTCCGAACTAAGGGTCGGAGCTGATGCGGGCGCGGCTTCTGGGGTACTATTCGGCGGTAGAGCTAGGTCATACCCATCGCGATAGTGGGGCGCGCCCGACTGCAGCGCGAATCCTTCGAAGATCAAGTCTCCGCGAATGTCGGTCGTGTAGTTCAAACTTCCAAATCTGACCTGATGGCCAGGGGCGTAGCTTTCAATCTGCTCCAGATGGCCAAGCGAATTGGCCCGCAGTGCAAAGCCGCCGAATACGAAGATCTGTCCGGGGAGAAAAGTCTCACCCTGGACCGCATCGCTATCGATGATAGCAGGAGCCATCAAGCCCAATGGCGACAACACAAAGGAACTCTCAATGAAAGCATAAATGTCAGTGTCAAAACTGGCGGATCTCGGGTAGGGGGTCCCGAACTGTGCGTCTAGGCCGGATGGTAATAGGAGGCAAGGGACACGAAGTTTTACCCAGGTTCGGGCCCTCTTGATGGAGGTAAAACCCTACGTCCTGCTTGATTAATATTGATGATATGGGTGTTACAAGAGTAGATCTACCACGAGATCAGAGAGGCTAAACCCTAGAAGCTAGCCTACGGTATGATTGTATGTTGTGATTGTTGTCCTACGGACTAAAACCCTTCGGTTTATATAGACACCGGAGAGGGTTAGGGTTACACAAGGTCGGTTACAAAGGAGGAGATATCCATATACGTATTGCCTAGCTTGTCTTCCACGCCAAGTAGAGTCCCATCCGGACACGAGACAAAGTCTTCAATCTTGTATCTTCATAGTCTAACAGTCCGGCCAATGGAGATAGTCCAGCTGTCCGAAGACCCCCTAATCCCGGACTCCCTCAGTTGTCATTTGATGAACGAGATCACATCATTAGAGAATGATGTGATTGACTTGACCCATCCATTAGCTTAGCACTTTGATCGTTTAGTTTACTGCTATTGCTTTCTCCATAACTTATACATGTTCCTATGACTATGAGATTATGCAACTCCCGAATACCGGAGGAACACTTAGTGTGCTATCAAACGTCACAATGTAACTGGGTGACTATAAAGATGCTCTACAAGTGTCTCCGATGGTGTTTGTTGAGTTGGCATAGATCAAGATTAGGATTTGTCACTCCGTGTATCGGAGAGGTATCTTTGGGCCCTCTCGGTAATGCACATCACTATAAGCCTTGCAAGAAATGTAACTAATGAGTTAGTTACAGGATTTTGCATTACAGAACGAGTAAAGAGACTTGCCGGTAATGAGATTGAACTAGGTATTGAGATACTGACGATCGAATCTCGGGCAAGTAACATACCGATGACAAAAGGAACAACGTATGTTGTTATGTGGTTTGACCGATAAACATCTTCGTAGAATATGTAGGAACCAATATGAGCATCTAGGTTCCGCTATTGGTTATTGACCGGAGATGAGTCTCGGTCATGTCTACATAGTTCTCGAACCCGTAGGGTCCGCACGCTTAACGTTCGGTGACGATCGGTATTATGAGTTTATGTGACTTGATGTACCGAAGGTAGTTCGGAGTCCCGGATGTGATCATGGACATGACGAGGAGTCTCAAAATGGTCGAGACATAAAGATTGATATATTGGACGACTATATTCGGACACCGGAAGTGTTTCGGATGATTTCGGAGAAAACCGGAGTGCCGGAGGGTTACCGGACCCCCCCCCCCCCGGGGAGAAGTAATGGGCCTCATGGGCCTTAGTGGAGAGAGAGAGAGGGCCAGCCAGGGCAGGCCGCGCGCCCCCTCCCCCGGTCCGAATTGGACTAGGGAAGGGGGCGGTGCCCCCCTTTCCTACTCCCTCCCCTCCTTCCTTTCCCCCTCCTAGTAGGAGTAGGAAAGGGAAGTCCTACTCCTACTAGGAGGAGGACTCCTCCTCCTGGCGCGCCCTGCAAGGGCCGGCCGGCCTCCCCCTTGCTCCTTTATATACGGGGGCAGGGGGCACCCTAGGAGACACAAGTTGATTGTTCCAAGCCGTGTGCGGTGCCCCCCTCCACCATAATCCACCTCGATCATATTGTAGCGGTGCTTAGGCGAAGCCCTGCGTCGGTAGCAACATCATCATCGTCATCATGCCGTCGTATTGAGAAACTCTCCCATGAAGCTCTGCTGGATCGGAATTCATGGGACGTCATCGAGCTGAACGTGTGCTGAACTCGGAGGTGCCGTGCGTTCGGTACTTGGATCGGTCGGATCATGAAGACGTTCGACTACATCAACCACGTTCTCATAAAGCTTCCGCTTACGGTCTACGAGGTTATGTGGAAGATACTCTCCCCTCTCGTTGCTATGTATCACCATGATCTTGCGTGTGCGTAGGAATTTTTTTGAAATTACTGCGTTCCCCAACAGGTTGGGGCTCCGCACTTGCCCTTTGGCTTCGCCTTGAAGCGAAGTTCGGGCGCGCCTTGTGCCCGGGGGCTACTGTCGGTGTTCTGGGACCGGGGGTGCCCAGACTTGCCTGCCTGCAGCCCAAGGCGTGGCTCCACCAACGGCCTGGTATAGCCCATCTTCAATAGCAACAACTCAAGACCCTCGCAAGGGGCCAAGCCACGTGAGGCAGATGACGCCAAGACCTCCCTAAGGACAGCCTCACTAGGCAGGCTCCTGATACGTCCATTTTGCATCATGCTTTTATATCGATATTTATTGCATTATGGGCTGTTATTTCACTTTATGTCACAATACTTATGGCTGTTCTCTCTTATTTTACAAGGTTAACATAAGGAGGGAGAATGTCGGCAGCTGGAATTCTGGGCTGGAAAAGGAGCAAATATTAGAGACCTATTCTGCGCAACTCCAAAAGTCCTGAAACTCCACGGAACGTCTTCAAATAAATAAAGAAAATCCTCGCCAAAGATGAAGGCCAGGGGGCCCACACCCTGCTCACGAGGGTGGGGGGTGCCCCCCCCCTAGGGCGCTCCCCCCTACCTCGTGGGCCCCCTGGTGGCTCTCCGACGCCCATCTTCTCCTATGTGAAGTCTTTCGATGAGAAAAAAAATAAGAGGGAACTTTTCGGGACGAGACTCCGCCGCCACAAGGCGGAACCTTGGCGGATCCAATCTAGAGCTCTGGCAGAGCTGTTCTGCCGGGGATACTTCCCTCTCGGAGGGGGAAATCATCACCATCGTCATCACCAACGCTCCTCTCATCGGGAGAGGGCAATCTCCATCAACATCTTCACCAGCACCATCTCATCTCCAAACCCTAGTTCATCTCTTGTATCCAATTCTTGTCTCAAAGTCCGGGATTGGTGCTAGTAGTGTTGATTACTCCTTGTAGTTGATTCTAGTTGGTTTATTTGGTGGAAGATCATATGTTCAGATCCCATATGCATATTATTACCCCTCTGATTATGAACATGAATGTGCTTTGTGAGTAATTACGTTTGTTCCTGAGGACAAGGGAGAAATCTTGCTATTAGTAGTCATGTGAATTTGGTATTCGTTTGATATTTTGATAAGATGTATGTTGTCTAGCCTCTAGTGGTGTTATGTGAACGTCGACTACATAACACTTCACCATTATTTGGGCCTAGAGGAAGGCATTGGGAAGTAATAAGTAGATGATGGGTTGCTAGAGTGACAGAAGCTTAAACCCTAGTTTATGCGTTGCTTCGTAAGGGGCTGATTTGGATCCATATGTTTCATGCTATGGTTAGGTTTACCTTAATACTTTTGTTGTAGTTGCGGATGCTTGCAATAGAGGTCAATCATAAGTGGGATGCTTGTTCAAGTAAGAACAGCACCCAAGCACCGGTCCACCCACATATCAAATTATCAAAGTATCGAACGTGAATCATATGAACGTGATGAAAACTAGCTTGACGATATTCCCTTGTGTCCTCGGGAGCGCTTTTCCTTATATAAGAGTTTGTTCCGGCTTGTCCTTTGCTACAAAAAGGATTGGGCCACCTTGCTGCACTTTATTTACTTTTGTTACCTGTTGCTCATTACAATTTATCTTATCACAAAACTATCTGTTACCACTTGTTTCAGTACTTGCAGAGAATATCTTGCTGAAAACCGCTTATCATTTCCTTCTGCTCCTCGTTGGGTTCGACACTCTTACTTATCGAAAGGACTATGATAGATCCCCTATACTTGTGGGTCATCAAGACTCTTTTCTGGCGCCGTTGCCGGGGAGTGTAGCGCCTTTGGTAGGTGGAATTTGGTAAGGAAAAAATTATATAGTGTGCTGAAATTTACTATCACTTGTTATTATGGAAAGTACTTCTCTGAGGGGCTTGTTCGGGGTATCTTCACCCCGTCCAGTAGAGCAAAGAGTTGCTCCTCAATCTACTGAACCTATTGAAAATGAAACTCCTTTCGAATTTCCTTTGGGTATGATGGAAAAACTGCTAGCTAACCCTTTACAGGAGATGGAACAAAGCATCCTGATGAGCACTTAATATATGTGGATGAAGTTTGTGGATTATTTAAGCTTGCAGGTATACCCGATGATGTTGCTAAGAAGAAGGTCTTCCCTTTATCTTTGAAGGGAGACGCATTGATATGGTATAGGCTATGTGATGATATGAGATCATGGGACTATAAAAGATTGAAATTGGAATTTCATCAAAAGTATTACCCTATGCATCTTGTTCATCGTGATCGCAATTATATATATAATTTCTGGCCTCGCGAAGGAGAAAGCATCGCTCAAGCTTGGGGGAGGCTTAAATCAATGTTATATTCATGCCCCAATCATGAGCTCTCAAGAGAAATGATTATTCAAAATTTATATGCTCGGCTTTCTAATAACAATCGCACCATGCTCGATACTTCTTGTGCTGGCTCTTTTATGATGAAGACTACTGAATTCAGAAGGAATTTATTGGATAGAATTAAACGCAACTCTGAAGATTGGGACCTCGAGGAAGGTAAAGAGTCAAGTTGTAACGCCCTCGATGCGGCTATATCTCCCACGTGTCAAAGCACGACTTAGAGGCATAACCGCATTGAAAGCAATGTCGCAAGTGAGGTAATCTTCACACAACCCATGTAATACATAAGGGAAAGAGATACATAGTTGGCTTACAATCGCCACTTCACACAAATACATGAATAAAGCATTACATCATCCAAATACAATCAGGGTCCGACTACGGAACCAAAATAAAAGAAGAACCCCAAATGCGACAAGGTCCCCGATCGACCCCAACTGGGCTCCACTACTGAGCAACTAGAACGAAACAACACAAAGGACAAGATCTTCATTGAGCTCCTCCTGAGCTTGGTTGCGTCATCTGCATGGACTCATCGGCACCTGCAAGCTGGTTTGGAAGTATCTGTGAGCCACGAGGACTCAGCAATCTCGCACCCTCACGATCAAGACTATTTAAGCTTATGGGTAAGGTAAAAGTTATGAGGTGGAGCAGCAGCAAGCGACTAGCATATATGGTGGCTAACATACGCAAAAGAGAGCGAGAAGAGAAGGCAAAAGCACGGTCGAACAACTATGATCAAGAAGTGATCCTAGAACAACCTACGTCAAGCATTACTCCAACACCGTGTTCACTTCCCGGACTCCGCCGGAAAGAGACCATCACGGTAACACACGCGGTTGATGCATTTTAATTAAGGTTAACTTCAGGTTTTCTACAACCGGACGTTAACAAATTCCCATCTGCCCATAACCACGGGCACGGCTTTCGAAAGTTCAAATCCCTACAGGGGTGTCCCAACTTAGCCCATCACAAGCTCTCACGGTCAACGAAGGAATAGACCTCCTCCCGAGACATTCCGATCAGACTCGGTATCCTGGTTCTACAAGACATCCTCGACAATGGTAAAACAAGTCCAGCAAGACCGCCCGATGCGCCGACATCCTGATGGGAGCTGCACATATCTCGTTCTCAGGGCAACACCGGATAAGCAATCCGTACAACTAAAACCAGCCCTCGAGTTTCCCCGAGGTGGCGCTGCAAGGGGCTCTAGTTTGGACCAACACTTAGACAGGCACTGGCCCGGGGGGTTAAAATAAAGATGACCCTTGGGCTGGCCTAACCCAAGGGAAAAAGGCTAGGTGGAGAATGGTAAAACCAAGGTTGGGCCTTGCTGGAGGAGTTTTATTCAAAGCGAACTGTCAAGGGGTTCCCATTATAACCCAACCGCGTAAGGAACGCAAAATCCGGGAACATAACACCGATATGACGGAAACTAGGGCGGCAAGAGTGGAACAAAACACCAGGCATAAGGCCGATCCTTCCACCCTTTACCAAGTATATAGATGCATTAATTAAATAAGATATAATGTGATATCCCAACAAGTAAACATGTTCCAACAAGGAACAACATCTCCATGTTCCAAACATGGAACAAACTTCAATCTTCACCTGCAACTAACAACGCTATAAGAGGGGCTGAGCAAAGCGGTAACATAGCCAAACAACGGTTTGCTAGGACAAGGTGGGTTAGAGGCTTGGTTCAACAAAATAGGAGGCATGATAAGCAAGTGGTAGGTATCGCAGCATAGGCATAGCAAAAGAGCGAGCAACTAAGTAAGCAAAGATAAAAGTGATTTCGAGGGTATGGTCATCTTGCCTGAGATCCCGCAAGGAAGAAGAACGAGTCCCTGAAGAAGACAAATGGACGTAGTCGAATGGTTCCTCACAAACGCGACGTTATCGGAACTAGCCCGAAGAAGCAACACCGGAAAGGAGCAAACAACGTAGTAAACAACCATCACATAAGCATGACACGATGCGCAAACAAGTATGATGCATGTCCGGTTTAATGAGGCATGGCATGGCAAAGTGCACAAACAGCCCTACAAATTAAGTGGAGCTCAATATGCAACTCCGTTGCACATTGACGAAACACCACATTCAAGTTATTTAGTTCGATCTCATTTATGTACCCCACAATATTAAATGTTGTTAAGCATGTCAAGAGGTGAAACATAAAGGGATTATCTATCTAAACAATTTAAATGGGGCCGGATATAGCAAACAACAAATCCGGTAAATCCCCATATGCATTAGTAAGTTAATGCAAACAACAATTTTAAACATTCAAAAGTTGTTAACATGATGCGGATGACATGTTCAAGTTTTATGCAAGTTTTATTAAAAGTTGACAGGATAAGAGATGAGGCATTTGACATCGTGGTGGAAACAAAAGGGGTGCCACGGTGATGATAACGAAAACGGTGCCACTGCAACGTTCTAGTTCCAGTAACTCGATTGAGATACCGATGCAAAGGAGAAGTGTGCGGATGCATGCAAAAGATGGTGGGGCACTCCCGGATACAGGGTGTCCCATGAGTCGACGACGGTGATAAGGCAAAAGAGGGGCAACGTGCACCGACAATTCGGGCACAGAGCAAGCACGGGCATCTCAAACAACATGCATTCATTCTCGGAAGGTCGTCTCGGCGGTTATACCTTCGAAGCGTGCAAACAAGACGGTTCGAGTTCGTCGAGGGATGTAGTCGTTCCGCGATGGTAGAAGAAGTAGTGGTACAATTGGTCCTCGGCGGTAGTGGTACACGTTCGTTTTAAAGAGGTACTTGACGCATCCAAGGTTTCCGAAGGCGACGGTAGTGGAACTTGGTGAATCCGAGTTCTTCGAAGGTCGTCATTGAACTTGGTCAAAAAAACACGGCGTGGGTAGACGTTCACTCGAAGGTCCTTGGCAACGGTCACCGTACACGGTTCGTAGACGTTCGGGTCTTCCGTAGAGGTACTCAACGCACTCCGGGTGTGTAGTCGACACGGTTCATAGATGAACTTGGCGGGTCCTCAACATCCTGGTACTTGGCGTTCGGAGCGGTGGGCGTTCATGTGTCGTAAGTCGTGGTACTTGCCGATCTTGGTGAATCCAAGTGTCTCGGTGGCGGCCATGGTACTCCTTGATTTGGAGGGTCTTGACAACGACAAGAGGGGCCAGAGGTTGTGCACGACGGCAGCGAGAGCTTCAGTGGCATGCAGCGCACGGCGGCGATGCTTGGGTTCCATGGAGGGGCACAGAGGCAAGCAGGAAATGAGGCAGGGGCGACGTGGGAGGAAGCAGGGGTGCCGGACGCGCGTGGAGAGGCTCGAGGTCGAGCTCCTGGTTCCGGCGAACTACGAACGGAGCGGCAGGGACCTGTTGGCTTGCTCCGGCGTGGTGGCGAGGACATGGTGGCGGCGTCGAGGTACGGGGCCCCGCTGGAAGAAGGAGTGGAGGGGCTCAGGCATGAGCTCCTGCTCAAGGAAGACGATGGGGAGGCAGCAGAGCAGGGTGAGGTCAGCCTGATTCGGAGCTGAATGGCAGCAGGACGGCGGCGGCTGCAGGCATCCATGGCCTTGACGAGGAAGCAGACGATGCAGCGGGGCGACGAGGATGGACGGCGCCGGCGTAGAAGAGGAAGGAGGGCGGCGCTTGGCGTCCCCGGCGATGCGGCGGCCTCCTGGCGATTTTTGTTGGAGCTCCGGAAAATGACGAAAGAATTTATGGGCAAAGTTTGGAGACCAAGAATTGAGATAATAAAGGCATGGGATATTTGCAAGTGTGTTATGGTTAATTCCAAATAAATGGAATAATTACTATGGCTCTCTAAATATCGAGAGGATATGTTGTAAAGAGAATCACCATGTGAATTCCCTTGGTTTAAATGGATCGAAGATCCATACGGTTTATTTAGTTGAGTTAAGAAAAGAAATTACATGATGGCATGATGACATGATGCAATGCACATGATGCAAAGATGAATGCAACAGACGAAACAAATCACACAACGAAATCTCGGAAACCCTGTAAGACATCTGAAGCTCTGGTCTTGGGGCGTTACACAAGTATGACACCTAAGTTTGATTTTGTTAAATCTTTTATGGACACCAATATTTTCCGTAAGTTTAGCACTAAATATGGACTTGACTCTGAGATAGTAGCTTCTTTCTGTGAATCTTTTGCTACTTATGTTGATCTCCCTAAGGAGAAGTGGTTTAAATACCATCCTCCCATAGAAGTAAAAGTAGCTGCACCTATTAAAGTTGAAGAAAAGACTGTCACTTATAATGATCCTATTGTTCCTACTTCTTATGTTGAGAGACCACCTTTCCCTGTTAGGATAAAGGATCATGCTAAAGCTTCAACTGTGGTTCGTAAAAGCAATATTAGAACATATACACCTCCTGAGCAAGTTAAAGTTGAACCTAATATTGCTATTGTTAAAGATCTCTTGTCTGATAATATTGATGGGCATGTTATTTACTTCTGTAATGAAACTGCTAGAATTGCTAAACCCCGTGATACAGATAAACCTAGACCTGTGCTAGGCATGCCTGTTATTTCTGTTAAAATAGGAGATCATTGTCATCATGGCTTATGTGATATGGGTGCTAGTGCTAGTGCAATACCTATTGACTTATACAAAGAGATTATGCATGAGATTGCACCTGCTGAGTTAGAAGGTATTGATGTCACAATTAAACTTGCCAATAGAGATACTATTTCACCAATTGGAATTGTTAGAGATGTTGAAGTCTTGTGCGGGAAAACTAAATATCCTGCTGATTTTCTTGTTCTTACTTCTCCGCAAGATAGCTTTTGTCCCATTATATTTGGTAGACCCTTCTTGAACACTGTTAATGCTAGGATAGATTGCGAAAAGAATGTTGTTACTATTGGCTTGGATGATATGGTTCATGAGTTTAATTTCTCTAAATTTAGTAAACAACATCGTGAGGAAGAATTACCTAGTAAGGATGAAATTATTGGTCTTGCTTCTATTGTCGTACCTCCTAGTGATCCTTTAGAACACTATTTGCTAGACCATGAAAATGATATTTTCATGAATGAAAGAAGGGAAATAGATGAAGTATTCTTTAAATATGAACCTATTCTGCAACACAACTTGCCTGTTGAAATTTTAGGGGATCCTCCTCCACCCAAGGGGTTTGAACTTAAACCTTTGCCTGAATAATCTTAAATATGTTTCATCTTGATGAAAAGAAGATGTATCCTGTATTATTAGTGCTAACCTTTCAGAGCATGAAGAAGAAGATTATTGAAAACTCTTGAAAGAAGCATCGTGCTGCTATTGGATATTACTCTTGATGATCTTAAGGCATTTAGTTCCCACTCTATGTCAACATAAAATTAAATTTTGGAAGCAGATGCCCAAAACCCAGTTCGTCATTCCTCAACGACGTCTGAATCCTAAAATGAAAGAAGTGTAAGAAAAGAAATACTCAAGCTTCTTAGAGGCAGTATAATTTATCCCGTTGCTGATAGTCAGTGGTAAGTCCTGTCCATTGTGTCCCTAAGAAGGGAGTATTACTTGTTTCCTAATGATAAAGATGGATGATTCCACAAAGAATTATCACAGGTTATAGGATGGTAATTGATTTCCGCAAATTAAAAAAGGCTACTAAGAAAGATCATTACCCCTTACCTTTTATTGATTCAAATGCCTAGAAAGATTATGCAAACCATACACCACTATGCTTTCTAGATGGTTATTCTGGTTTCTCTCAAATACCTGTGGTCGGCTAAAAGACTACTTTTACATTCCCTTTTGGTACTTTTGCTTATAGACGTATGCCTTTTGGTTTATGTAATGCACCTGCTACCTTTCAAAGATGCATGATGGCTATATTCTCTGACTTTTGTGAAAAGATTTGTGAGGTTTTCATGGACGATTTTTCCGTCTATGGTTCCTATTTTGATGATTGCTTGAGCAACCTTGATCGAGTTTTGCAGAGATGTGAAGAAACTAATCTTGTCTTGAATTGGGAAAAGTGCCACTTTATGGTTAATGAAGGTATTGTCTTGGGGCACAAAGTTTCTGAAAGATGTATTGAAGTTGATAAAGCTAAGATTGATGCTATTGAAAAGATGTCATGTCCCAAGGACATCAAAGGTATAAGAAGTTTCCTTGGTCATGCTGGTTTTTACAGGAGGTTCATTAAGGACTTCTCAAAAATCTCTCGGCCTCTGACTAATTTATTGCAAAAATATATACCATTTGTCTTTGATGATGATTGTGTAGAAGCATTTGAAATACTTAAGAAAGCATTAGTCTCTGCACCTGTTGTTCAGCCACCTGATTGGAATTTACCCTTTGAAATTATGTGTGATGCTAGTGATTATGCTGTAGGTGATGTTCTAGGGCAAAGAGTTGATAAGAAATTAAATGTTATTCATTATGCTAGTAAGACTCTAGACAATGCTCAAAGAAATTATGCTACTACTAAAAAAGAGCTTTTAGCAGTTGTATTTGCTTGTGATAAGTTCAGACCTTATATTGTTGATTCTAAAGTAACTATCCACATTGATCATGCTGCTATTAAATACCTTATGGAAAAGAAAGATGATAAACCTAGACTTATTAGATGGGTTCTCTTGCTACAAGAATTTGATTTGCATATTGTTGATAGAAAGGGAGCTGAGAACCCCGTTGCAGACAACTTGTCTAGGTTAGAGAATGTTCTTGATGACCCACTACCTATTAATGATAACTTTCCTGATGAACAATTAAATGTTATAAGTACTTCTCGTAGTACTCCATGGTATGCTGATTATGCTAATTATATTGTTGCTAAGTTTATACCACCTAGCTTCACATACCAGCAAAAGAAAAAGTTTTTCTATGACTTGAGACATTACTTTTGGGATGACCCACATCTTTATAAAGAAGGAGTAGATGGTGTTATTAGACGTTGTGTACCTGAGCATGAACAGGAACAGATCCTACGCAAGTGTCATTCCGAGTCTTACGGAGGACACCACGCTGGAGATAGAACTGCACATAAGGTATTGCAATCTAGTTTTTATTGGCCTACTCTCTTCAAGGATGCTCGTAAGTTTGTCTTGTCTTGTGATGAATGTCAATGAATTGGTAATATTAGTAGACGTCAAGAAATGCCTATGAATTATTCTCTTGTTATTGAACCATTTGATGTTGGGGGCTTTGATTATATGGGACCTTTTCCTGCCTCTAATGGATACATACATATTCTAGTTGCTGTTGATTACGTTACTAAGTGGGTAGAAGCTATTCCAACTAGTAGTGCTGATCATAACACTTCTATTAAAATGCTTAAAGAAGTTATTTTTCCGAGGTTTGGAGTCCCTAGATATTTAATGACTGATGGTGGTTCACACTTTATTCATGGTGCCTTCCGTAAAATGCTTGCTAAATATGACGTTAATCATTGAATTGCATCTCCTTATCACCCACAGTCTAGTGGTCAAGTAGAGTTGAGCAATAGAGAGCTCAAATTAATTTTGCAAAAGACTGTTAATAGGTCTAGAAAGAATTGGTCTAAAAAACTTGATGATGCATTATGGGCATATAGAACTGCATACAAAAATCCTATGGGTATGTCTCCGTATAAAATGGTTTATGGAAAAGCATGTCACTTACCTCTCGAACTAGAACATAAGGCATATTGGGCTATTAAAAAGCTTAACTATGATTTCAAACTTGCCGGTGAGAAGAGGTTATTTGATATTAGCTCACTTGATGAATGGAGAACCCAAGCTTATGAAAATGCCAAGTTGTTTAAAGAAAAAGTTAAAAGATGGCATGACAAAAGGATACAAAAGCGTGAGTTTAATGTAGGTGATTATGTATTGCTATACAACTCTCGTTTAAGATTTTTTGCAGGAAAACTTCTCTCTAAATGGGAAGGCCCCTATGTTATCGAAGAGGTCTATCATTCCGGTGCCATAAAAATCAACAACTTCGAGGACACAAATCCGAAGGTGGTAAACGGTTAAAGAATCAAACATTATATCTGTAACATCCCAAATTTTCAATTTGGAATGTTATACATAGATCATCCATGCATATCATGTTTTATTGCTTTTCCATTCCGTAATCCTCGAAATCCTAAGCAGCTCAAGGACCCTCGGAGAGAGTTTGGGATTTCCCGGTCTTCATATTTGATTCTTTTATCAAATAATGAAAAGAGGATTTGATTTTAATTATTTCTCTCCGAAAAATATTTCACATTAAAAATTAAAGAGAGGAGATAATATGACTTCTCCAAAATAAATGAAATATTGGAGGAAAAATATTAAAATCATTAAATTGATTTTTTATTTGATTTTATTCGGATTTTATTTGCAAAATTGCATGTTTTTTCAAAATTGCATTTTAGGGCCAATTGGCATTTTTATGTTTTTATTTATTTTTTTCTAGGATTTTATTTCGGTCGGCGAAGTTTTTTTAAAAAAAAGGTTCCGCGCCGACTGGGCCTAAGGCCCAGCCGCGCCAGGCCGCCACCGCCGCTCCTGCGCGCACGCTGCCGCCGCCGCCACTCGGACCGGAGTCCGAGTTGGACTCCGCAGCCGCCGCGCCTTGCCCCCTCCTCCAAGTCGCCGCCCCCGCCCCTTTATATACACCGCCACCCCCGCCCCAACACCACCACCACCACCGCCAACCCTGCCGCCCGCGCCGCGCTAGCTGCCGCAGCCGCCGCCGCCGCCCGCGCTCGCCGCCGCCGCCAAGCCCCGCCGCCCTCGCGAGCCGCTGCCGTGCCTCGCCGGAGCCCTCTCGCCGGAGGTAGCCACCGCACCCCACCGCCGTTTTTTTAATAAAAACCGTTCGGTTTTTTTCAGAAACCCTAGATCCGTTTTTTTGGGGGATTCGCCGGTTTTTTTTGGTTCTTCCAGTTAGCGGACGTTCGTCCGTATGTTCGTTTTAACGAACGGTTTTCGCCCATTAGTTACAGCTAACGAACGCTCATTCGTTAGTCTGTTCGTGAGTTTTCTTTTATCGGATTTATTCCGCGATTTTTCTGATCGTGATTTCTGATCCAATCTTAGTTTCTGTTTATCTTTTCGCTTGTTTAACGGAATCAGGCGATTCAAGCGCCTGGAGTTTCGTCTCGAAACCCTCTTTCCGTTTAACCAACTCAAATAAGTGTTTGCTACTGTAAAATTTGACCTAGTTTCATATTAGTAAACGAAGCTTCTTTCTTTCGCCGTTTGAGTTTCGTTGCTCCGTTTGATTTGATTCTTTTTGCGAACCGGAGTTCTTAATTTGAACTTTCTAGTCAACCTCTCTTATTTGAGTTTTGCTTGTGCATCGTTGCTTGTTACTTATGTATGTTATTGTTTGCTTGCGATAGAATTCCCGTAGTGTGAAGCGTGTTACTATGAGTCTCTAGGATTCGCGGATCGTCAGCAAGGCAAGTAACACTTTGATCATATCCCATTATTACCCAGTTTTTATGCATGAGTTCCAATCCTCAAACATTGCATGATTAGGATGTCATTAACTTGTGGGTTGGGAAGTAGTTGTTGAGGTAGAACCTATTGCCCTGTTATATTCAAACCCTTGGGAGTTACTTCTACGTATTGCTTATTGCTATGCTATGATCGTAGACGTGGTTTGGGTTTGAGTGAAATTCATGTCAGATGTGAGATTGTTAATTAATGGTTCAACTTAAGGTGGCAACTTAATCAAACAACTGGGTGGATTGAGGCACCTGGGGAACCCAGTGTTGTCTGTTTATTTTGGAAATCCCGGGGTACCCGTGTGATCTTCCTATGGACCGCCACCCAGGCTCAAAGGGAACTGAGATGATTCATGCTAGAAACTTCCGTGTGCAGCCACAAGCTATTATGGGCTCTAGCATAGTTGAGTAAGTTACATGAAGCTCTTGAAGAGGTAGATCAGCAGGTGGTGGGTTTTGTAGGTTTGGTATGGTCTACCCGGAGTAGAGAGTTAACGTTTCTGAAAGACTGTGTCTCGGTCATCCGTTTCTCAAACACCATGTAGTGCGAGAAATCCAACGGAGGCGATCGAGTCTTGTGGGGAAAAGTGCGCAAACCTCTGCAGAGTGTACAATCTAATCATGGTTAGCCGTGTCCCTGGTTATGGACAATTCTTGAGTATCTAGTACTTGGGTTATCCCATGTATCTCACCATGCTTAATTAATACTGTTGAGATGTTAATCACTTTAATTGGGATTGAGTTGGGGATACCTTCTCAATGATGTTTCAACCACCATTATAGTAAATTAAAATCTATTCTGTTGTTGTAGGGAAAAATTGGCTTTTCGCAAAAACTACAACCATACAGCTTTCCACCAGCCATATATGCATGTAGTGATAGCATTATTCTGTTTCTGCTCTACTGTGTTATATTGCCAGCATATTCCATGTGCTGACCCGTTTTCGGGATGCAATGTATTATGTTGCAGACTTTTCAGACAAGGGGTAAGGTTCGTTAGGTCGTTGCCGTGCAGCTCAGCTATGCCGTTGGAGTTGATGGACTCACCCTATCTTCCAAGCCTTCCGCTGTTATCACATTAGATGGCCTTAAGCCATATTATTGTAATAAGTTCTCTTTGGATACACTCGATGTAATAGTGTGTGATTGTTACTCTGTTATAAATCCTTCGAGTATTGTGTGTGTCAGCATTACCGATCCAGGGATGACACTGAAGCACAGAGACTTGACCATCTGAGGTCGGGTCGCTACAAGATGGTATCAGAGCACACGCTGAGTGTAGGACACGACCACTAAGATAAACCCTAGGTCACACTTCTCTTCTCATTTCTGACTCCTCTCCATTTTCTACTCTTTAGGATGACGGAGATGAAGAACAAGTTTGCACAACCGGATGAGGACACACCTTTTGGATGCCACTTGAAGGAAGTCACTAGGTACTTGAACATTGGAATACCAAGCTTCACCGGGACGTACAACGCCACTTTACCTGAAGAGGAGCGCTGGATGATTCAAGTACAAGTTCCAGGAAGGACGTTCTCGCCAACTTCTAAACCCATAGAATTTTCCTTCGATGCACCAACCTGGAGTTTAGGAAAGAGTATGGCAGCTCACATCACCATGGGACGCATTGGAGAAGTTTACAACAGGGAGCTTAAGGACACTATTTACCAAATATGTGGGCGCCGAGACGAGCAATGGGAAGTAATCAGCACTAAGAAGGATAGATCCATTGTAGCTTTCATCCAGGAGTTAAACCAGCACGTTCGACGTCAGGAGAACCAGATGTGTGCGGACATGATGGACTTGAAGAAGGCGAAGAATAGGATCATCGAGCTGGAGGAAGAACTCAAGTTTACCCGCGATGGATATGAGGAGGAAATCAAGACCCTACTGGAGAAGAATGACGACTTAGTCAAGAAGATCGGAGTATTCATGGGAGGACCAGCACCAATAGAAGAAGAAGAACCCAAGGAAATACGCCCCGAGGACTACATAATCATCGACGACACCGACTCCGACCCTAGTGATGATGTCTTTGAAGACGAAGCTGGAGCAGACATCATGGACTCTTCCACCGATCAAAATTTCTAGATGACTACCATATATTAGTAGTATTTCCCCCATGTATATAGTAGTAGTGAGCACTTTTGTGATAGTTCTAGACCGTTTGTATACCCTTGCTTGATCGATTGAGTGAAATGATTGTGTTTGTCTCATGTGCATATGGGTAGTGTTCTCTCATTAGACCTCTTCTATTCTAAATCTCTCCCATCTAAACCCCTTAGATGCCTCCGAGACGTGACACCGGTTTTGCCTTCCCGCCGGAGCTCACCCAGTTGATCCAGCAGCAGAATGCCTTGATGCAATTGCTAGTTCAGAACCAGGGCAACAACAACAACAACAACCCACCACCAGTGGACAACCTAGCCCGTTTTCTAAGGTTACAGCCGCCGGTGTTTTCCAGTAGCACCAAGCCTATAGTTGCTGATGATTGGCTATGCCGTATTGGAAGGGAGTTGACCACCGCAGGTTGCATAGATGCTGAGAGAGTGCGCTTTGCCGCACATCAATTGGATGGACCAGCAGCCTCATGGTGGGAGAATTACACGGCCACTTTTCCTATAGCCAATGTCACTTGGGACCAGTTTCAGCAAGCTTTCCACACAGCCCATGTCTCCACTGGAGCTATGCAAATGAAGAAGCGGGGGTTCCGCAACTTACGCCAGGGGAACCGTACTGTGGCTTAGTACGTGGATGAGTTTAGCAAGTTATCTCGCTACGCCCCTGATAATGTGGCCACAGATGCCGCGAAGTAGGAGAAGTTTATGGAAGGGCTGAATGATGAGATGAGCATGCAGTTGATGGTAGCAACCTTCAACAACTACCAAGAGTTGGTAGATAAGGCTCTTATGATTTAAGGGAAACAGCAGCAGATTGAGAGCCGCAAGAGAAAGTATGGGCAAGGGAAGTATAACTCAGGAGCTCAGCAGAAGCCTCGCCTAACCCCGAACACGGGAGGACTTGTTCACAACCATGGAGGTCACAACCACACTGGAGGAGGATCACATAACCACAGTGGTGCTAAGAATGGGAATGGGAATGGAGCTAACAACAATCAGAACCGCTCCAACCCGTCCACTCCCGCCAAAAGAGACTTAAGTCAGGTTACCTGTTTTAAGTGCGGGAAGACAAGGCACTATGCCAATGATTGCCCCGAAGGAAGGAATGGAAACGGAAATGGAAGCACTAGGAAGAAGCCTAATCCATTCAACAAAGGACAAGTGAACCACGTTAACGTGGAGGAGGTTGAAGAGCAGCCGGACGCGGTAATAGGTAAGTTTTTGGTTAAGTCATTTACCGCTCTTGTTCTTTTCGATACTGGTGCATCGCATTCATACATATCAAGGGGATTCGTGGATAAGTTTAAACTACCAACCCAAACCCTTAGGACCCCTCTTTTAGTGAGTTCACCCGGAGCAGAGTATATGGCTAGCCGATGGTGTGACCAGATACCCTTAACCATTGGTACACATGTTTTTCCGTCTGACCTAATTATCTTGGAGTCACAAGGATTGGATGTGATATTGGGTATGGACTGGATGTCAAAGTTTGGAGGAAGCATTGACTGTGCTAGTAAGTCGATTTATCTCACCACCCCGGAAGGAAAAAGGATTAAGTATGTATCTAGGCATGTGCCTAGGAGGAGTCAAGTGAATGCCCTTACGGGGGTTGTTCAGGAGGAAATGCCTGTAGTGAAGGATTACCCGGATGTTTTCCCAGAGGAGTTACCAGGCATGCCACCAGACAGAGATATTGAGTTTTTGATAGAGCTGTTACCAGGAACAGGACCAATATCCAAGAGACCCTATCGGATGCCCGCAAATGATCTGGAAGAAATTAAGAAACAGATCGAGGAGTTATTGGAGAAAGGATATATCCGAAGAAGTTCATCACCTTGGGGAGCCCTAGTACTTTTGGTTGAGAAGAAGGATAAATCCCTAAGGATGGTTGTTGATTATCGAGCATTGAATGAAGTGACGATTAAGAACAAGTACCCACTGACGATGATCAACGATCTGTTTGATCAGTTGCAAGGAGCTAAAGTGTTTTCGAAGATCGATTTGCGATCGGGGTATCATCAGTTGAAGATACGAGAGAAGGACATACCAAAGACGGCGTTCACAATGCGATATGGATTATACAAGTACACGGTCATGTCGTTTGGACTGACTAACGCCCCTGCCTATTTCATGAGCATGATGAACAAGGTGTTCATGGAGTATTTGGACAAGTTTGTTGTGGTGTTTATTGATGATATCATGGTATACTCGAAGAACGAGGAGGAGCACAAAGAGCATTTGCATTTAGTTCTCGAGAAGCTCAGGGAACACCAGTTGTATGCTAAGTTTAGCAAATGCGAGTTTTGGCTGAAGGAAGTCGGATTCCTTGGACATGTTATATCAGGAGAAGGTATAGCAGTAGACCCCAGCAAGGTTCAGTCAGTCACTGAATGGTTGGCACCCACCTCAGTTAGCAAGATCCACAGTTTTCTTGGACTCGCGGGATACTACCAGAGATTCATTGAGAATTTTTCCAAGATTGCAAAACCAATGACTGAACTGTTGAAGAGGGACACCAAGTTTAAATGGACAGAAAATTGTGAAGCAAGTTTCCAGGAGTTGAAGAAACGTTTGACTACAGCCCAGTGCTAGTACTGCCAGATATACATAAAGAGTTCCAAGTGTATTGCGACGCCTCTCGCTTAGGACTTGGATGTGTGCTTATGCAGGACGGAAGAGTTGTTTTGTATGCCTCATGACAACTAAAACCCCATGAGTTGAATTATGCCACGCATGATTTGGAGTTAGCAGCCGTAGTGCATGCATTGAAGACCTGGAGACATTACCTTATTGGAAACCGTTGTAATGTGTACACGGATCACAAGAGTTTGAAGTACATCTTCACCCAGAAGGAGCTGAACCTTAGGCAGAGGAGATGGTTGGAGCTTATAAAGGATTATGACATGAAGCTACACTATCATCCAGGAAAGGCCAATGTCGTAGCAGACGCATTGAGTCAGAAGAGTTATGCTAATACCCTTGAAAGTAAAGGACTGCCGAAGGAATTAGCAAAGGACATCATGGAACTTCGGTTAGAGATTGTACCTAGAAGGTTCATTGCCACAATGGAGGTTCAGTTGACATTGTTGGACAAGATTCGGGAAGCTCAGAAAGATGATAAAGAGATTGCCGAGATAAAGGAGAAGATGGGCAAAGGAAAGGCCAAAGGATTTCATGAGGATGAGCACGATACCCTATGGTTTCAGGACCGAGTTTATGTGCCCAACAACCAGGAGATTAGGAAGTTAATACTTCAAGAGGCCCATGACTCACCATACTCGATACACCCCGGAAACACCAAGATGTATTTGGATTTGAAGGAACGTTTCTGGTGGAATGGTATGAAGAAGGACATTGCCGAGTATGTAGCCGTATGTGATGTATGTCAGAGAGTTAAGGCAGAACATCAGAAGCCAGCAGGACTGTTACAGCATATGCCGATACCCGAATGGAAGTGGGATAAACTTGGCATGGACTTTATCACCGGATTACCCAGGACTAAAGCAGGATAAGATTCCATATGGGTAGTAGTTGATCGTTTGACCAAAGTAGCTCACTTCATCCCAGTGAAAACCACCTATACAAGTGCAAAGTTGGCCAAGATCTATATGTCCAAAATCGTATGTCTGCATGGAGTTCCGAGGACCATCATATCGGATCGAGGAACACAGTTTACTTCAAAGTTTTGGCATCAGTTACACCAGACTTTGGGAATGAGATTGGAGTTCAGTACAGCATTTCACCCGCAGACAGATGGACAGACTGAGAGAGTCAATCAAATTTTGGAGGACATGTTGAGATCCTGTGCGCTAGATTATGGATCCAGTTGGGATGACAATTTGCCATATGCAGAGTTCTCATACAACAATAGCTACCAAGCCAGTTTGAAGATGGCACCGTTTGAAGCCATGTATGGACGCAGGTGTAGAACACCGTTGATGTGGGATGAGGTAGGAGACCGACAGTTGTTTCGACCTGACTTGATTAAAGAATCTGAGGAGAAGGTAAAACTGATCCGAGACCGATTGAAGATTTCTCAGTCCAGGCAGAAGAGTTACGCAGACTCAAAACGCAAGGAGGTAACCTACGAAATTGGAGATAGAGCATATCTGCGAGTATCACCCTTGCGAGGAGTGAAACATCTTAGAGTTAAAGGAAAGTTAGCCCCGAGATTTGTAGGACCGTATCGCATTTTGGAACGGATGGGAGAAGTCGCCTACAAGTTGGAGTTACCTGAGGGATTGTCAGGAGTCCACGATGTGTTCCACGTTTCACAGCTGAAGAAGTGTCATGCTGAGATGGCGGAAATACCGTTAAGAGATACAGTACCCTTGGAGGCAATTCAATTGGACAGTGATTTGACTTACGAGGAAAAGCCAGTAAAGATTCTTGAGTTTGCCAGCAGAGTCACCCGCAGTAAGGTTATCAAGTTTTGTAAAGTTTAGTGGAGCCACCATACCGAGGATGAAGCTACCTGGGAACGAGAGGATGATCTCCGCAAGGACCACCCATACATATTTTCTAGCCAACCCGAATCTCGAGGGCGAGATTCATCTTAAGGGGGGTAGGTTTGTAACATCCCAAATTTTCAATTTGGAATGTTATACATAGATCATCCATGCATATCATGTTTTATTGATTTTCCGTTCCGTAATCCTCGAAATCCTAAGCAGCTCAAGGACCCTCGGAGAGAGTTGGGGATTTCCCGGTCTTCATATTTGATTCTTTTATCAAATAATGAAAAGAGGCTTTGATTTTAATTATTTCTCTCCGAAAAATATTTCACATTAAAAATTAAAGAGAGGAGATAATATGACTTCTCCAAAATAAATGAAATATTGGAGGAAAAATATTAAAATCATTAAATTGATTTTTTATTTGATTTTATTCGGATTTTATTTGCAAAATTGCATGTTTTTCAAAATTGCATTTTTAGGGCCAAGAAAACGTTCATCTTGTTCTAAATATTTTATTTAGACGGTGAAAAATTGTTTTGGCATTTTTAGGTTTTTTTTCTAGGATTTTATTTCGGTCGGCGAAGTTTTTAAAAAAAGATTCCGCGCCGACTGGGCCTAGGGCCCTGCCGCGCCAGGCCGCCGCCGCCGTCTCCTGCGCGCGCGCGCGCTTCCGCCGTCGCCGCCACTCGGACCAGAGTCCGAGTTGGACTCCGCAGCCGCCGCGCCTTGCCCCCTCCTCCAAGTCGCCGCTCCCGCCCCTTTATATACACCACCACCCCCACCCCAACACCACCACCGCCGCCGCCAACCCTGCCGCCTGCGCCGCGCTAGTTGCCGTAGCCGCAGCTGCCGCCGCCTCGCGCAGCCGCCGCCGCCGCCCTCGCGAGCCGCTGCCCCGCCTCGCCGGAGGTAGCCACCGCGCCCCGCCGCCGGGTTTTTTTATAAAAACCGCTTGGTTTTTTTTCAGAAACCCTAGATCCATTTTTTCTTGGATTCGCCGGTTTTTTTTTCGTTCTTCCAGTTAACGTACGTTCGTCCGTACGTTCATTTTAACGAACGGTTTTCGCCCGTTAGTTACAGCTAACGAACGCTCGTTCGTTAGTCTGTTCGTGAGTTTTCTTTTATCGGATTTATTCCGCGATTTTTCTGATCGTGATTTCTGATCCGATCTTAGTTTCTATTTATCTTTTCGCTCGTTTAACGGAATCAGGCGATTCAAGCGCCTGGAGTTTTGTCTCGAAACCCTCTTTCCGTTTAACCAACTCAAACAAGTTTTTGCTACTGTAAAATTTGACCTAGTTTCACATTAGTAAACGAAGCTTCTTTCTTTCGCCGTTTGAGTTTCGTTGCTCCGTTTGATTTGATTCTTTTTACGAACCAGAGTTCTTAATTTGAACTTTCTGGTCAACCTCTCTTATTTGAGTTTTGCTTGTGCATCGTTGCTTGTTACTTATGTATGTTATTGTTTGCTTGCGATAGAATTCCTGGAGTGCGAAGCGTGTTACTACGGGTCTCTAGGATTCGTGGATCGTCAGCAAGGCAAGTAACACTTTGATCATATCCCATTATTACCCAGTTTTTATGCATTAGTTCCAATCCTCAAACATTGCATGATTAGGATATCATTAACTTGTGGGTTGGGAAGTAGTTGCTGAGGTAGAACCTATTGCCCTGTTATATTCAAACCCTTGGGGGTTACTTCTACGTATTGCTTATTGCTATGCTATGCTCGTAGACGTGGTTTGGGTTTGAGTGCAATGCATGTCACATGTGAGATTGTTAATTAATGGTTCAACTTAAGGTGGTAACTTAATCAAACAACTGGGTGGATTGAGGCACCTGGGGAACCCAGTGTTGTCTGGTTTTTTTGGAAATCCCGGGGTACCCGTGTGATCTTCCTATGGACCGCCACCCAGGCTCAAAGGGAACTGAGATGATTCATGCTAGAAACTTTCGTGTGCAGCCACAAGCTATTATGGGCTCTAGCATAGTTGAGTAAGTTACCTAAAGCTCTTGAAGAGGTAGATCAGCAGGTAGTGGGTTTTGTAGGTTTGGTATGGTCTACCCGGAGTAGAGAGTTAACGTTTCTGAAAGACTGTGTCTCGGTCATCCGTTTCTCAAACACCATGTAGTGCGAGAAATCCAACGGAGGCGATCGAGTCTTGTGGGGAAAAGTGCGCAAACCTCTGCAGAGTGTACAATCTAATCATGGTTAGCCGTGTCCTCGGTTATGGACAATTCTTGAGTATCTAGTACTTGGGTTATCCCATGTATCTCACCATGCTTAACTAATACTGTTGGGATGTTAATCACTTTAATTAGGATTGAGTTGGGGATACCTTCTCAATGATGTTTCAACCACCATGATAGTAAATTAAAATCTATTCCGTTGTTGTAGGGAAAAATTGGCTTTTCGCAAAAACTACAACCATACAGCTTTCCACCAGCCATATATGCATGTAGTGATAGCATTATTCTGTTTCTGCTCTACTGTGTTATATTGCCAGCATATTCCATGTGCTGACCCGTTTTCGGGCTGCAACGTATTATGTTGCAGACTTTTCAGACGAGGAGTAAGGTTCGTTAGGTCGTTGCCGTGCAGCTCAGCTATGCCGTTGGAGTTGATGGACTCACCCTATCTTCCAAGCCTTCCGCTGTTATCACATTAGATGGCCTTAAGCCATATTATTGTAATAAGTTCTCTTTGGAGACATTCGATGTAATAGTGTGTGATTGCTACTCTGTTATAAATCCTTCGAGTACTGTGTGTGTCAGCATTACCGATCCACGGATGACACTGAAGCACAGAGACTTGACCATCTGAGGTCGGGTCGCTACAATATCTCAGGTAATCCCATAAATGTTGAAACCAATATTATTGAAACCGTAACCCCGGAGGAGTACATAAGGGACACTTTCCAGAACGTTTCAGACTCCGAAAAGGAATAAGTATGTGGTACGGTAAGTAAACCGACTCCAAAACAATTTTTAAGGCAATATTTCTCCGTTTTAGAATATTTAGAAAAATAGAAAAATAAGTAGCAGTCCGGGAAGGACACGAGGGCCCCATGAGGGTGGTGGGTGCGCCCTACCCCTCTAGGCGCGTCCCCTACCTCGTGAGCACCTCGTGTGCCTTCCGGACTCCGTTTTCTTGCACGATACGTATTTTGGTCGGTAAAAATTCATTATATATTCTCCCAAAGGTTTTGACTCCCGTATCACGCAAATATCCTCTGTTTTTGTTTCGAGCTGTCCCGTTGCAGATTAAATCAACATGTCTTCCCAGGATTCGGAAGGAGAAATCTATGTGGATGATTACTTAGCAAATCCCAAGGTCTATGGAGATGTGGAACACGATGGATGGACCACGGAGGAAGAAGAGGACTATGAACCCAAAGGGAAGGAGGAGATGAGCTCAGATGAAGATGAAGCACCATTACCTCAACCTGGGGACATGCACGTGGAGTTCAAAAAGTCAAGTCTCCCTGATAGGGTAAAGAAACCCAAGTTCGAGTTTATCCCTTTTCGTCTCTTGCAGGAAAATAAGCAGGACCTATGCAAAAAGATATTAACCCTGGAGTGGGAGATTGGTGATCTGAGGGATCAAAATGCCGTCCTCAAGCGCAAATTAAGGGAGAAGGCTGAGCCATCAACTAAACCAACATCACCACTACCTTCTTCACCGACAAAGGAGACATAATCACATGGGTATGGGCACTCCCCTTGGCAACTGCCAAGCTTGGGGGAGGTGCCCCAGTATCGTATCACCATCACAACTCCTATCTTTATCGTTTTTTCCTTAGTTCGATCCTATTAGTAGTATCTTGATCTAGTAGAATAAAGTTTATGGCATGATCTAGTTTTGAGTTTGCTTTATGATCTCTCTTTGTAATCGAGTCCGTGAGCTATATATAATAAAGTTTAGTGTTGAGTCAAGGGCTTGATTATTTTGCCATGATCTTGGGTGAATAAAAGAAAAGAGAAAAAGAATAAAAAGAAACAAAAAGTTCATATTGATCTTATTAAGAGTAATGACTTCACATAGAAAGAGTATGATGATTAAAAGTTGTTGGGAGTTGGCAGACATAGCTTTGGTCATTGTTGCAATTTAATAGGAAGTAATAAGGAAAGAGAGGTTTTCACATATAGATATATTATCATTGACATATTTTATGATTGGGAGCACTCATTAAAATATGACATGCTAAAGAGTTGATGTTGGACAAGGAAGACAGCGTAATGAGTTATGTCTTTCTTATATCTGAGATAAAGTATGTTGTCATGGATCCTCTAACTTGTTGAGCTTGCCTTCCCCCCTCATGATAGCCAAATTCTCAGCACCAAGTAGAAATACTACTTGTGCTTCCAAAATCCCTAAACCAGTTTTGCCATGAGAGTCCACTATATCTACCTATGGATTGAGTAAGATCCTTCAAGTAAGTTGTCATCGATGCAAAGCAATAAAAATTGCTCTAAATATGTATGATTGATTGGTGTGGGAGAAATAAGCTTTATACAATCTTGTGATGTGGAAGTAATAAAAGCGGCGGACTGCATAATAAAGGTTCATATCACAAGGGGCAATATAAAGTGACGTTCTTTCGCATTGAGATTTTATGCATCCAACCATAAAAGCGCATGGCAACCTCTGCTTCCCTCTGCGAAGGGCCTATCCTTTATTATTATCTTCTACCTTATGCAAGAGTCATAATGATCTTCACCTTTCCTTTTTCATTTTATCCTTTGGCAAGCTTAGCATGTTGGAAAGAACATGATATATATATATATATATATATATATATCTAATTGGATGTAGGGGAGCATGAACCATTATTGTTGACATTACCCTTGAGGTAAAAGGTTGTGGGGCAAAACTATAAGCCCCTATCTTTCTCTGTGTTCGATTAAAACTCCATAACCACAAGTATTGCGTGAGTGTTAGCAATCATGGAGGACTAGATGATAGTTGAGTATGTGGACCTGCTTTTTAGCTCTGACATAGACTCTTTCTGATGTTATGATAAATTGCATTTGCTTCAATGACTGAGATTATAGTTTGTCGGAGCCCAATAAGGTTTATGATTTATACTTTTGCATTGTGAATAGATCATCACTTGAACATAAGTAATCATATGACAAAATCTATATATGTTGCTGTTATGAGAAAACTCATGATGCCTTCATGTCCGTATTTTATTTTTATCGACGCCTCTACCTCTAAACATGAGGACATATTTATTATTATCGGCTTTTCACTTGAGGACAAGCAAGGTCTAAGCTTGGGGGAGTTGATACGTCCATTTTGCATCATGCTTTTATATCGATATTTATTGCATTATGGGCTGTTATTTCACTTTATGTCACAATACTTATGGCTATTCTCTCTTATTTTACAAGGTTTACATAAGGAGGGAGAATGCCGGCAGCTGGAATTCTGGGCTAGAAAAGGAGAAAATATTAGAGACCTATTCTGCGTAACTCCAAAAGTCCTGAAACTCCACAGAACGTCTTAAAATAAATAAAGAAAAATCCTCGCCAAAGATGAAGGCCAGGGGGCCCACACCCTGCTCATGAGGGTGGGGGGCGCCCCCCTAGGGCGCTCCCCCTACCTCGTGGCCCCCCTGGTGGCTATCCGACGCCCATCTTCTCCTATATGAAGTCTTTCGATGAGAAAAAAATAAGAGGGAACTTTTCGGGACGAGACTCCGCCGCCACGAGGCGGAACCTTGGCGGATCCAATCTAGAGCTCCAACAGAGCTGTTCTGCCGGGGATACTTCCCTCCCGGAGGGGGAAATCATCACCATCGTCATCACCAACGCTCCTCTCATCGGGAGAGGGCAATCTCCATCAACATCTTCACCAGCACCATCTCATCTCCAAACCCTAGTTCATCTCTTGTATCCAATTCTTGTCTCAAAGTCCGGGATTGGTGCTAGTAGGTTGCTAGTAGTGTTGATTACTCCTTGTAGTTGATGCTAGTTGGTTTATTTGGTGGAAGATCATATGTTCAGATCCCATATGCATATTATTACCCCTCTGATTATGAACATGAATGTGCTTTGTGAGTAATTACGTTTGTTCCTGAGGACAAGGGAGAAGTCTTGCTATTAGTAGTCATGTGAATTTGGTATTCGTTTGATATTTTGATAAGATGTATGTTGTCTAGCCTCTAGTGGTGTTATGTGAACGTCGACTACATAACACTTCACCATTATTTGGGCCTAGAGGAAGGCATTGGGAAGTAATAAGTAGATGATGGGTTGCTAGAGTGACAGAAGCTTAAACCCTAGTTTATGCGTTGCTTCGTAAGGGGCTGATTTGGATCCATATGTTTCATGCTATGGTTAGGTTTACCTTAATACTTTTGTTGTAGTTGCGGATGCTTGCAATAGAGGTTAATCATAAGTGGGATGCTTGTTCAAGTAAGAACAGCACCCAAGCACCGGTCCACCCATATATCAAATTATCAAAGTATCGAACGTGAATCATATGAACGTGATGAAAACTAGCTTGACGATATTCCCATGTGTCCTCGGGAGCGCTTTTCCTTATATAAGAGTTTGTTCCGGCTTGTCCTTTGCTACAAAAAGGATTGGGCCACCTTGCTGCACTTTATTTACTTTTGTTACATGTTGCTCGTTACAATTTATCTTATCACAAAACTATCTATTACCACTTGTTTTAGTACTTGCAGAGAATACCTTGCTGAAAACCGCTTATCATTTCCTTCTGCTCCTCGTTGGGTTCGACACTCTTACTTATCGAAAGGACTACGGTAGATCCCCTATACTTGTGGGTCATCAGCTCCTGAGGAGCGGAGATATCTATGTAGGGAGCACCTCGCGAGGTTCACGTGACGTGAGCCATGACGACCAAGGCCAGGCGGGCGCCAGCGGGCGCAGTGTACCAGTTTCCTCTTTGGTGCTAAGGAGGCAAGCGCAGGCGCGAGGTCCCGAGGAATCAGGAAAAGGTTTCCATATCGGTGCAACAAGACCAAGACTAGAAGGACGACAGGACGGAGGTCATCGCGGAGCCCACAACAGCATCACCACCAGAGCCTTCGGCAGGCGAAGACCACCTTTTGTCAGGATAGCATGTACTTGTTATCCCCCTTCAAACTTGGCTGTTGTGGGATCCCTTCCCGCCTAACATTTGGGAAGAGGACCAAGGCCACTATAAATAGGGCCTAGCCACCACCATGGAGAGGGGTCGGAATCAGATTCATTCCACCCTAACAAGCTCACCAGTTCATCCATCCCAAGAACACCTCACCTCCTGAGGCGGTTCATCCATTGTACTAGTTCATCCTCAGCCCCTCGAGGCAATCCACCCACAAACTGGAGTAGGGTATTGCACCGCAAGGTGGCCCAAACTAGTATAAACCCTCGCATCTCTTGTTCTTTGGGTCTGTCGAGCTAGGCCGTGGAATCGTTGAGCAAGCGAGCGAGGAAGAGAGTGTTCTTCGTGCGCACCCCAGAGTTCAAACCTCACAAGGGTTTGCCAGAACCCGCAATCCGACAACGGTATATGATAATGTTCATCATATAAATCAAAGAGGTTCAAGCCTATTCAGGAAATGAAAAATTTGCATAAAGTAATTCGTAAGGATGTGGTGTTGGTAATACTCATCTGCGACAAAGTCAGTCAATGCATCATTTGCAACAAACTGCACGAACTCTTAGTAGAATCCGGCTTCATTCATGAAGGCATTGTGTGGCCATTCGCACGTTGAACCTCTGTCCTACGCGAAATGTTGAGGTCGCTATCTGAGGAGTCCCCAAGGACTCCCTTGGCATTCCGTTTAGAGGAACTCCTCTGGAAGAAATTCATTTTTCCTACGAACAAATTTCTGAAATTTTGGGCCACAAAATGATATCAGTAAAACTTCACAAGATTGATAGCAACTACTCATATGGATGTCTAGAGGCTATATCAAGCATTCAAACTACTTGAAACTCAAAGAATTCAACATGCAAGCTCATTTTCAGTAGCACCAAGAGCAGCTAATTATGCAACATATAATCCACTAAAGAAAAAACTGATTGCAGCAATGGAGGAGTCACATACCAAGTAGCAATCCCCCAAAATAGTTTCGAAAACAGAACTCAAAGCAAAGAGTTTGAAAATCTTAGGTTTGGGAGTAAGAACACGAGAGAGAGAGAGAGAGAGAGAGAGCTACCAGGAATTTTTCCTAGAGTTAAGGGACGAAGTGAGCTAAAGTAATAAGTGAGTGGGGCCCTATGTGGCCCACAAGCCACCAGGGCGCGCCTAGGGGGGTGGGCGCACCCTGGTGCCTCGTGGGCACCTGGGGCAGCCCCCGGGGTGTTTTCAGTGTCAGGAATTCTTAAATATTCTATAAAAATTCATGTTGAAATTTCACATCATTCCGATCACTTTTATTTTTGGGCTATTTTTATTGCACAGGTAATTCAGAAAACAGGATAATCATGGCATTTTATTGCATTTAACTAATAATAACAGAGAGCAAAAAGTAGGTATCATACGTCTCCAATGTATCTATAATTTTTTATTGTTCCATGCCATTATAGTACCAACCTTAGATGTTTTATATACACTTACAAGCAATTATATATCATTTTTGGGACTAACCTATTAACTTAGTGCCCAGTGCGAGTTGTTGTTTCTACCTACTTTTGGTTTTTCAGAATATCAGTACCAAACGAAGTCCAAATGCCATGAAACTTTTTGGAGATTTTTTTTGAACATAAGAAACCCTGGAAGCTTCGGGAGGGGACAAGAAGATGGAGCAGTGGCCCACAAGGCACCAGGGCGCACCCTGGTGGCTCGTGGGGTCCACGTGGCTCCGTTTGACCTAACTCTGACTCTATAAATTCTCTAAAATCGGGAAACCAACAAAGGTGTCCACGAAATACTTATTCCGCCACCGCAAGTTCCTATGTCGAGAGATACCATCCAGAGGCCTTCTCCGACACTCCGCAGAAGGGGGAATCAATCACAGAGGGGCTCTATATCAACCTTGTTGCCCTTTCGATGATGCGTGAGTAGTTTACCACAGACCTGTGGGTCCATAGTTAGTAGCTAGATGGCTTCTTCTCTCTGTTTGTTCTTCAATACAATGTTCTCCTCGATGTTTTTGGAGTTCTATTTGATGTAATTACTTTTTGCGATGTGTTTGTTGGGATCCGATGAATTGTGAGTTTATGATCAGATTATCCATTATATTACATGAGTTTTCTTTGAACTCTTTTATGCATGATTGTTATAGCTTTGTATCTCTCCGATCTGTTGATTTGGTTTGGCCAACTAGATTGATTTATCTTACAATGGGAGAGGTATTTTGTGATGGGTTCAATCTTGCGGTGCTTAACCCCAGTGACAGTAGGGGACATGACACATATTTGTATTGTTGCCATTAAGGATAAAAAGATGGGGTTTATTCATGCGTGAGTTTACTTTGTCTACATCATGTTATCTTGCTTAAGGCGTTACTCCGTTCTTTATAAACTTAATACTCTAGATGCATGCTGGATAGTGGTCGATGTGTGGAGTAATAGTAGTAAATGAAGAATCGTTTCGATCTACTTGTCTCGGACGTGATGCCTATATTCATTGATCATTGCCTCGGATATCGTCATGATTATTTGCTTTTCTATCAATTGTCCAATAGTAATTTATTTACCCACTGTATGCTATTTTCAAGAGAGAAGCCTCTAGTGAAAACTATGGCCCCCGGGTCTACTTCTATCATATATTTAAAACCCTAAAATACCTTGCTGCAATTTTACTTTATTTGTTTTTATTTGTATTTTTGTTCGATCTATCTATCTATCACCATATGATTTAATCTTGTAATTAACCGCCAAGGGATTGACAACCCCTTGTTCACGTTGGTACAAGGATTTTTTTATTTTGTGTGCAGATACTGTTAACGAGTTGTTGCGTGATTCTTCTACTAGATTGATGACCTTAGTTTCATAACTAAGAGAAATACGTATCTCTACCATACTGCATCATCTCCTCCTCTTTGGGGAAAACCCAACGCAACTCACAAGTAGCAGGAAGAATTCCTAGCGCCGTTGCCGAGAAGATATCATCAACATCTATCAAGTACCTACACATAAACTTTCATCTCTTTGCATTTACATTATTTGTCACGTGCCTCTCGTTTTCATCTCCCCCACTTCTAATTTTTTTTTACAAAAATACAAAAATATTTTTCGTTTGCCTTTTTGTTCATTTATTTGTTTGCTTGCTCGCTTGCTTTTATTGCGTTAATGTCAACACTCAAAAATTAAAAAAGGAACAAGAAAAGTAAAGACATATGGATCCTCATCCACTTGCTAATCTTTTCAAAAGATCAAATTATGATGAACCAATTGCTATTGAGTTGAGTGCACTAGATTATCTTTGTGAAGCTTTGCTTGAAAATCGTGAATCTGAAAATTGTGACGGAATATTAAAAGAATAAATTTATAAGGTGATCCATGATATCTCCTTGAACAAAAAGCATGATTGTAATGATGTTATTATAAATTCTATTAATGTCAATTGTGCCAATAATACACAAAACTAGAAGTTTGGGGATGTCAATTTTGTCATGTCCACTACTCATTGTAGTGGTCATGATTGGGGGAGCCGCATGCTGGGACATCTTAACGTAAATCAGGAAACTTCAAAAAATGATTTTTGAATTCTTGAATTTTTCAAGAAAATTCACAAACTTGAAACTTCATAAAATGATTTTTGAATTTTTCAGAAAAGGGGCTCCATGGAGCCCAAGCTCCAATAGCAATTTTCGTATTACCCTTATAAAGTACACTGTTAAGGGTATTTTTCCATCTAGTGTGGTTTGCTATCTCAAAATGAACCCAAAAAGACAGTGCATGGGGTGATGGCTCGCCAAAAAGGTAGTCCATTACAGTACGAACATACAATATGTGTTCCACTCAATGTGCCACCGCTACTGCTAACAACTAAGAGAAAAGAAAGAAAATGATAAAATAACTAAATAAGGAAATGTCTACTGTATATGATCTGCATTCAGGGATCAGGCCCTAGAGCTCAGCGGTTCTCTCTAACAAACGAAAACGATAAACAATAACAAAAAAGAATCGTAGAATGATACTGAGGTTCCTCTGCATTTCCTAACTAATCTCAACTATGCCCTGTAGATAAACATTTCTTTCCAATGGTCCACGCAAGCTGTTGCCAGAAGTGAAGTATCAATAACAAACTTCAGCGATGAGGCTTATGAGGAATGCTCTTCAGTTGAACTGATGTCACGCCCTTGCTGCATCTCAAGCAACTTCTGTTCCTCCTCATCATTCTCTTCCTTCGGCTCAACATTTGGTGCCTTGGGCTTTGTGGTGGATTGCTGGTACAGAACACCACCAGACATGCAGATCAACAGCCCAATTGTTCCCACAAGGGATGAATGCTTGTCCCAGATAAGCAGATTAATCACGACAGTGAGGAGCTTGTTTACTATACCAAGGACCGTAAATCCAGTAGCTGAGATAGCCCGTCTGCAGGAGAACCCAAAGAAGGATATTGCTAACCCAAAAAGGCACGACAAAGCAACCGGAAGAATCATGTCGAATGACAGCCAGTTTGTCATCTTAGAGCTGTCGACCTTCATCTGACTGAACTCTCCCATTACAAGGAGCTCAATGGGGAACAGCATCAAGGCCTCAAGATTGTTGTAAAGCACAAGGCCCCATGTATTCAGGCCAATGGTCATGACAACGTGCTTGATGTATACGAAATCAATGGACATACTCGCTAGGTAGGCCACTGCCCAGCTATAAGCAGTCACAGTGAACTGGTTGTCTGTGAAAACGTAGATCACACTTCCACCAAGTATGGTGGATAGTGAAAGCCATGTCTTGAATGACGGCCATGGTTGGTGAAGGTACAACGTCTCTCCGATGGCCACAAATATTGGCACAGCAGAGCGAAACACAATGAAAGTGTCCACATTGGCATGCAGCAAGAGTTCGCTGTTTGTGAAGATGGAGATGTAGAACATCACAGCAGCAGGTAAGAACTTCCACATGGTTGCGAAATTAAGGCCATCATGCTCAATAAGCTTTGCTTGTCCACATAGGAGAACTCCAACAACACTGGTCAAGTACTGTAGAGCTGTCAGTGCCCCAGGGTACGGAAATTTCATGATTGCCCATTTGTTGATAATGGAGAGCAAAGATGCTGACAGGCAATAGCCAGCAGCCAAGCCATACACTGAAGCTTGCTGGACAAGAGTGCTCAATATGCTACTCCAGGCTCCAGTTTTTTGGAGAGCACTGGAACCATTGGCTGAAGAACCTTCTTTCGAGGGCTCCGAGGAATCAGACATCTGCAGCATCCAAAATTATATTTTAAGTGCTCGGAATAAATAAACGAACTGTTAAAATTCACGATGGATCCTACTCATCTTATTGGAATAAGTAACCAGGAGCCTACTGTAACATACTCCCTCCGTTCCAAAATTCTTGTCTTAGATTTGTCTAAATACGGATGTATCAAGTCACGTTTTAGTAGTATTAGATACATCCGTATCTAGACAAATCTAAGACAAGAACTTTGGGAAGGAGGGAGTATGACATAAACAAAACTCTCAGTTCAAAATTCTATGCACATGATGAGCGTTGAAAATCTCATGAGAAATATATGAACAGGAAAGGTAACCAACATTTCGAAAGTGCCAACCAAGATAACAAAACTGACAAAGTAGTGGTATTAAGCAAGATAACCAACATTAGGGAATTACAACATTGTTTCCGTACTAGTCCGTCTAGTAAAAGAGCAACACTTTCTTGATGTTTAAAGAAACAATTAAGCCTTGTATGATCACATAAGTTAAGTATCCTACATGGACAGGGGTCAGAGGGCATAAACATAGCATGCAAGAGTAACCATAGTTAAGTTCCTCATTATCTGCAGTGATGCAGATCCTCTGAAGCAATGACTATGCAACAACAAATGCAAGTTCAGGGATTCAAAATTTCAAAGGGTGGCACATATAAACATGCAGCACGCTTAATTAACACATCCAAGATGCTGCAAATCATGTAGGACGGGATGCATCCCCAACGTTTCCTCAGAGTAAATCAAAATCTGCTTGCCAAGGTAACACGGGGCATGAGCAGAAGATAGATGGTGCCTCCTGCGATTGCTAGCTCTAATCGAACCGGAGAACAAACTTAGGCGACATAAATGACGAAATGCGCCCCGGAGCCGCACGCCCCGAACCCTAGATCAAATCCGAAGAAGAATCGAAGCATATACCTGGAGGGCTTTCTGCGGGCTGGGATTTGGAATTGGAGCAAAATCTACGGGCGGGGAGTCGTCGGGGGCTCGTGATCCTCACCGGGGCGACCGGCGCTAGGGAGCGGGGTGGAACAGCGCCGGCGCTGCAGGGCATGGGCTGTCGGACTGCGCCATTGTGGCAAGGGGGGGACTTTGAGTTGAGGAGGTCGGTGGTGAGGTTGGGTTTGTTTAGAATGAGACAGAGAGACACGGAGGAAGAGAGAGGGGCCGTTTTCGCCTGTCCCTATTTTGGGCCAGGCCCAGTTTACCGATGCGACCTCATCGTGCCCGTCGGCTTAAAAGTTCAGACAGGTTTGCTCAAATAAAAAGTTCATAAAAAATATCGAAGTGTGGCTAGTTTACCGATGCGACCTCATCGTGCCCGTCGGCTTAAAAGTTCAGACAGGTTTGCTCAAATAAAAAGTTCATAAAAAATATCGAAGTGTGGCTAGTTTACCGATGCGACCTCATCGTGCCCGTCGGCTTAAAAGTTCAGACAGGTTTGCTCAAATAAAAAGTTCATAAAAAATATCGAAGTGTGGCTAGTTTACCGATGCGACCTCATCGTGCCCGTCGGCTTAAAAGTTCAGACAGGTTTGCTCAAATAAAAAGTTCATAAAAAATATCGAAGTGTGGCTAGTTTACCGATGCGACCTCATCGTGCCCGTCGGCTTAAAAGTTCAGACAGGTTTGCTCAAATAAAAAGTTCATAAAAAATATCGAAGTGTGGCTGCTGGGATTCGAGCCCAGGTCTCCACGGCCACAACGTGGAATTCTCACCACTAAACTACAGCCACTTTGATGTTCGAAACCATGTACACCTTACTTAACACACTGCGTAGGAGTATCTGTTACAGGCGAAACATAACGGCAGGTAACTCAGTATAAAGAATCTGGATCATTTGGGAACTCAATCTCTGCTGCTGTAAATGCGACGATAAAAGCTAGTGAAGTCAATCTGTCAGAACACACAATTTTGTATTACGGCATACCATGAATGTCTTCATGCTTTATCTTAACCCCAATGCCGTTCAACATAGACAAAATCATTCTAAGCTCGTTATGACACTCATGGAGCTGTTACGCTCGGTGTTCCTTCAACAAAATTCAGGTCCTCCAGGACATGTCAGTCACTCAACATGAGTTTTCCTTGCAGAGAACCGAGCTAGCTAGGTTGTCACAGTTCCAGATGGATGCCTATATTACAATTGCGCGGTATAAGCTAATAATATTGAAAACCAAGAAACAAGTGATGTGGGATCAGTTGCTTTTGAAGATAAAGATGGCTCAACTACAACCATCCGGTGATGCTTTTACATCTGCTTCCCCCCACTTATTAGGGTTCTCCCATTATCTGAAAACACTTGTATTAAGGTCTGAGCTCATCCTTGCCCGAGAGAGCATTCAGATGTGCAGCCATATTGGCAATCATGATGGTCCTGAGACCTGAGTCCTGACATTGCAGCACACTCAGCAACAATGCCAACAATACAAAAGATTTGAGTTCACAGATAAGCCATTACACTGTAATTCTCCTTGATAAATACCACACCATGTTATTAGAATCGGATACAGAGACAAGGTACCATGAGATGACAACACCTTCTTATTCGAATCGGCCTAACAACAGGTGAATATGCCACAGCTGATGATCAGAAGCACAAAGTGCTAATCTGATCAGTTTTATTTATTTGTATTTCGCCGATGATGACTCTCTGGAAGGAACAGCCTGTGCAACCTGCCTGCAAGAAGAAGAGCCTTCTCGCAATCCATGAGTTCCATGCATCGATCGACCTCACGCGTTCTTGGCTGCAGTGTAGTTCTCGTAGGCCAACTGTGCCGCCAAGAGATCGACGACGGCCGTGCCAACGGACTTGAACACGGTGATCTCATCGTCGCTGCGCCGCCCGGCCACGGTCCCGGCGGCCAGCTCCGCGAGCGTCCCGGCCACATCGTCCCTCCGCAGCACGCCGCGCTGCAGCGCGCCCACAAGCTCCCCGGCCTCCTCCAACGCCGCCTCGAAGTCGATGAACACCCTGCCCCGACGGAGCGCCTCGTCGTCGCACTCCCGCATCGCCGGCGTGAACGACCCCACCAAGTCCAGGTGCGCCCCGGGCTTCAGCAGCTCCCCCCGCACGATCGGCTCCTGCGACCCCGTCGCGCAGCTCACGATGTCCGCCGCGGACACCGCCTCGTCCATGCCGTCGACCTCCTCGACGGCCACTCCCGGGTGCGCGTCCCGGAGCTTGGCGACGAGCGCGGCGGATTTGGCCTTGGTGCGGTTCCATACCAAGATGCGGGAGAGTGAGGGGAGGGCGGACAGGTGCGCTTCGGCGAGGTAGGGCGCGAGGGCCCCGGCACCCGCGAGCGCAAGGGTGGAGGGAGGCCGGGAGGGGGAGACAAGGAGGGAGGCGGCGAGGGCGGAGACCGCGGCGGTGCGGAGGAGGGTGAGCGCGGAGCCGTCGACGGATGCGAGGGGAACGCCGGAGGCGGAGCTAAAGAGGGAGACGGTGGCGTGGATGGAGGGGCGGTGCGGGGAGTTGGCGGGGAAGGAGGTGACGGCCTTGAGGGCGAGGTAGGGGAGCGACGGGTGGGCGCACCATGAGGGCATGAGGAGCAGCGCCGCGGAGGGCGAGGTCGGGACCGGGAAGGAGACGCGGTGCGGGCAGTGGATGTCCCCGGAGAAGGCGGGGAGGCCCGCGCGGAGGTGGGAGATCAGGGACGGGAAGGGGAGGACGGCGTGGAGCGCCTCGGCGTCGATGTAGACGAACGGGTGGGACGGCGGCGCTGCCATGCTGCCGCGGTGGGGCTGCTCCTGCGCTGCTCGCGGCGTTCGCGATTGCGTGTTTGGGAATGGGGATTGCGTTGACTAGCGAGTCCTAGTCGTACACAGGGTTGGTCTATTTCATATTCTCTCCGCCCCTGCTTTGTCAGCCACACACTTGTTAGAGCATCTAGGGCTAATGCCAAACAATTATCGTCTACGGCATTTGATGCAAAAACGTGCTTGAACAGATAAAAGAAACTATGGTTTAAGGCATTTGATCTGAAAATGTGCTTTAGCAGATAATGCATCTTCAAATGACGGTAGGAGGGCTCTCTTTTTAGATATTCTTCGAGTTGTATAAGAGCATCTATAATCGGCCCTCTCAAACTCGTCTCATATGTCTGGGCGGGCCGTCCAGTCACTGCTCGGTCACGATTTTTTGACCCAGACGGGCCTCTCATACGGCCCTCAAACGCCCGGGCTAACTGGCATCCCCCATACCCATCCTACATATGGGGTTGATATGAGGACGCCCGAGCACGCCCACCACGTTGGACCCGACAGCCAGACCCCACCCTAAATTGCACCAAATCTACCCCGAAGACCAGCAGGATCCATTTGATATCTCCTCTCTTCTTCCTCCTCTGCGCCGTCCGTCTTGCGCTCCGCCGCCGTTCCCAGGCTCTTCGCCGCCAGCTCCGAAAGAGCGCTCCCGTCCTCGCCGCGGGAAATGTCGTCGCCGGCCCGGACGCCACCGTGGTACGTCTGGCAACTCTCCGCTCCGCCTTGCACTTGATGTGTTCGACACATTGACCGCCCGGAACTATTGTGGTTTTGTTAGGTAAATGATGGATTCTGATGCTTCATCGGACAAGGAGTATGGATCGACAGAGCTTGACCAAATGATTCAAGATGAGTTCTTCGATTCGTCGGATTTGGACGAAGAAGTGGACATGAGCATGCAAGAGGAAATGGAATGGCAAGTGGAGTATGTTCTCAACTTTAAGGGCTCAATCAAAGGGAGAAGAGTGATCAACCGAAATAGGGTGTCCATAGCAAAGCTACTGCACAATGACTACTTTGCTCCCACACCTGCTTTCCCCGGAAGATCCATGGTTTCGTCGTCGTTTTCGCATGCAGAAAACATTGTTTTGTGCATTGTGGGGGGAATGGAGGCACATGACGACTACTTCAAGCTCAGAAGGGATTGCTGCGGCCAACTCTCTTTCTCGGCCAAGCAGAAGTGCACGACTGCTCTGAGGATGCTTGCACTTGATATTGCTGCAGACGCCGTTGGTGAGATGGTTAGGATGGGGGGAGCACGTGCCTGAAGACCACTGTCAAATTTGCCCGCGTCGTGGTTGAGGTGTTTGGACCTGAGTATCTCAGAGAACCAAATGCGCAAGAGAAGTTGTTGGCCATTAGAGAGGCAAGGGGTTTCCAGGAATGCTCTGATCAATTGATTGCATGCATTGGTAATGGAAGAAGTGCCCCAAAGATCTGCGGGGAATGTATCAGATCACACAAGAGAGGCCGCCATCACACTAGAAGCGGTGGCATCACATGACTTATGGATTTGGCATGCTTTCATTGGAATACCTGATTCTCACAACTACATCAACGTGCTTCAACGATCTCCGGTGTTCAGGAGGCTTTGCAATGGGGAATCACCACCGTGCAACTACACCGTCAATGGCCGGGACTACAACGTGGGGTACTATCTTGCCGATGGTATCTATCCTCAGTGGACGGCGTTTATGAAGACCATATCCAAGCCGCGTGGCAATAAACAGAGCCACCTTGCAACAATGCAGGAAGCGGCTAGGAAGGACGTAGAGAGGGCATTTGGTGTGCTTCAGGCTCGTTGGGGAATTATGCAGAGCTCTGCAATGATGTGGGAATCGGAAACTTTGTGGCAGCCGATGACATGCTGTGTTATTCTACACAATATGATTGTCGAGAATGAGGGTGATGGTGTAGCCCAAACCCATGATTCGAAGCACCCGGAGAACAAGTTGAAAATCCAAAAGATCAAGATGTGGCTCAGCTTATGAACTTTCTGCAGATGCATCAGAACTTCGAGATCAGCAGGTGTACACACAACTACTCAATGATCTTGTGGAGCACATGTGGATCCACAATGGCAACCAAGGAGGCAATGCTTGAGTTTGGCACTTCAAATAAATTTTATGTAAACGCTATCTATGCTTGATACCAACAATTGCTATTTACGTGTGATATTGTGTTGCATGATTGACGTGCATGTATTTGCATGGATTTAAGAGTCTGGATTTGAGATATGTGGATGCACGAAAAGAAATGTGAGGGCCCGTCCAGATGCGCCCGCGGGCGTTTGACGGGCCGGATTTGCCAAGTCCGATTGTAAATGCTCTAACTTCATTTGCTTATTAAACTTTCAACCACACATCTTTATTTTGATATTTGATTATAATAATTATTGAACAATGCCATATTAGACAAAAAGACTAAAAGATGACAAAATGAAACTAATATGACATGATTACCTCAAATAAGAACCAAATTCAAATGCCTTCATCGACAGCAATAATACTTCAGTGCTTCGAGAAAAAGTTTATACATCAGAACCCTAGGCATGTACATAAAATTTATACATTAGAACCCTAGACATGTACATAGAAATTTAGGATGGATGAAGTACGTGCCAGTGAAAGATTGAATTAGAAATTTATACATCAAACTTGAAGCTTCGTGTACATTGAAATTGCAGGACGGATCATAGATGAATATGTACTTATAATTTGTTGAAAGACTGAACGAACTCACTGACGTCGAGTCACTGTTTGCGCAGGATGGCACGATGCCGTCGGATGCCATATGGCCGGGTCGCCGGCACGGCCACACGGTGCAATAGCAGGCTGCCTGTCGCGCCTGCGCTGCCTCGGCGAGGTCCTATTCAGTGATGTAAGCGCCGGTTCACGCTGCTGGCACTCGCACGTGCCGCGTAGTGGGCCGCGCCAGCAACCTACTGAAAAAAGAAGGAAATCGTGAAGGAAAAACTCCAACCTGATTTCAGCCCACGCGCGTTAACTACTAAAACAAGTCCCAGTTAGTTGATTATTACAGGAAACAAACTCTATTTGACCCTTCTCTTAGTACAAACATTAAATATATAGTGGTACTATATACCCCCTATAAATTATTTGAATAAAGAAAAACATAAATTGGAAAACGCATTCACGAAAACAGTGAATTGAGAAGAAAACACATTTGAACAAATGAAGTGCTTGCAAAATTTCAACTCATTTAAATAATCCTAGCTAATACTTCCTTCACCAAGTTTCCCTCTGGACAAAAACTTTAGAAAATTGCTGAAGAAGATGAGAGTGGCGTTAGACAGCATGGGTGCGCTTGCTCCTGATACGTGGCCCAATGGCGATATTCCATTTTGGTGGGCCTTGTCGGCCTGGCGTATCTGTGAACAGTACGTCCGTGGGCATACATATGGTACAAAAGTATGTAAACTGACGGTAATGTCAAACGTCGCAAATGTACTATCGGTACATGGAAGCTTTTGACAGTACATGGACGTCCATACACAAAGTTCCATCCACCAAACTCCGTTTCCGTGAGAGAAGACACTAAATGCCAATACTGGCCAACTGCATTTTTTCACCCCGTCTGTCGGGCGGCCGCGGAGAGGCAGAAGGCGGGGGAACGACTTAGTTTTTTTTTGCCTGATATGTAGAACGCTCGAGACAGAGGAGACCTTATGGCGACGGCGGAGGAGACCGGCGACGGGCTGGAGTTTCTCTCAGATCCGGTCGACAGGTATGGCTCCTGCCTCATCTTCTCCGATCCAAATGCCTCCTGCGACAAATTCCTCAAGTCTACATGGTTGTTCTCGCAGGTTTCCCCTGCCGGATCTTGAAGGCACAGATTTCAGCCCGGATGGCGAGGAAGATACTATTCTCACACAATCGGCTGCTGAATCAAGCATGGGGGATGTTGGCGATCCGGCGCCTGCTCTCCAATTAGCCATCGACAGTACGTGCGATGCACTAATCTTACCAACGACAAATTCGCAATGCTCAGCTAAAGAGGAAGGCGATGAAGCGACCGGATGGGCAAAAAGGTAATGCGATTCGTATGCTGCAGAATTTTTTTGATGTGTTGGTGCTGCAATGTGGTCCCTTGTCTTGTGCTTACTTGCCAACTTAGAAATTATGTTATCAATCAGGAGAAAACGTCATCTGAATAATTTACATTCTTCATGCCATGTAGAAATTATGGACTATGGAAGAATTCTGATTTTGGATGCTTAAAAACTTCAGTGCTCTGCCCTGCTTATGAACTTAGCCTGGTTGGAATGCTCAATGCCATGTCGTGTTCTGTGCATTCTTGAATGCTTGTAGCTTATGAACTGTGCTACCAGACTTCAGATTTATTCCCCACTGATTAGTTACTCTCATCCTTGTTGAATTGTTCATTACTCCATCTTGGCATGTTCATGCTTACATACTTGGCCATCATTTCGTACTGAAACCATCTTATTCCCTAACAACAAAAGATAAGCCATGCTTAGCAGCAGCATGACTTTGTTTTAACTTCAATTGTTGTTGCAGCAGAGTTCGAGTCAGGCAAGCTCCTATTGAACGTCCGCCTTGTGCGGGGAGGGTTTCCGCTCTTGAAAAAAGTCTCAGAGGATATGCAGAGAAGAAAACTGAGACAGTGGTGGTACCAGCTGTTGGAAACAACTTTGATTCATTGGGAGAAGCATACGACTACTACAATCTATATTCTTGGGAAATATGATTTGGAATAAGATATGGCAAAAGTAGGCTCAATGTGGAGAGAACTAAGTGTATGCAAGAGATAGTATGTGGATGCTCGGTGAGTACTAACTAAATTGATCATACAAAAATGTACATCTGTATAAAACGTGCACTCAATAAATGTCTGACATACTTGCAATTTCAGGGAAAACCAAAAAAAGGAAACACCCGCACAATTCAATGTGAGTGCCCGGCAATGATACGCCTCCTTCGAACAAATGACAGTGGATGATACATATGTGAACACCGTCCATCACACAACCATGCTTTGACAGCCAGATGTGGTGAGAATCTGTACTGGCCTTCACATAAGCATATTGATATATATACACGGGACCTTGTGAAGCAGCTTAGAGAGAACAACATCAGCATTGGTAAAGTCTACAACATAATTGGTAGCTTCTTCGAGTCAATGAGCAATGTCCCTTTCAGTAAGCGGGCTTTGAGGGGGCTATGTGGCGAGATAAGCCGAGGCCAAGCAGATGATGATGTCCGAAAAACTATGGATGTTTTCACAGAACTGGGCACAAAGGATGCAGGTTTGTACTACAGAGTACAGCCTGACTGTGATAGCCGGATAAGGAATTTATTGTGGTCAACTGGAGCAAGCAGGATGCAGTACCATTACTTTGGAGATGCAATAACATTTGACACCACATACCGGACAAACTATATGATATGCCATTTGGGCTGTTCGTTGGAGTGAACAACCACTACCAAAGTATTATATTCGGAGGTGTGCTTGTCAGGGATGAAACATGTGAAACTTTCGAGTGTGTGTTCAGTGAATTATCTGCATGATGGGTGGCAAAAATCCACAAACCATACTAACAGGTGAATTCATCAATTCCAGAATCCTATTTACTCTGTAACTCTGAATCATTTGATGCTTAAACTTCTAGTTCATGCGAAAGATTAGAAAAATTGTTGCAATTTTGCAAATGAACAATATTTTCACTCAAAATTTTATCTGATGTTACTGACACATAAAAATAATTTTCCCTCCACAAATCAATGCAGAGCTATGGAACTTGCATTGGAAAAGGTAATGCCAAACACCACACATCGCTGGTGCAAATGGCATGTTCTTAAAAAGTCCAAAGAAAAGTTGGGAGCATACTACACAAAGCGAAGTAACTTCATAGCAGAGTTTCATAAAATTGTGAACCACATGCTCACAGTTGATGAATTTGAAAAAGCGTGGTCAGAGCTGATTGATAAGTACAGTCTGCAAAAAAACACTTACTTGGCAAACATATATGAAGTCAGATCAAAATGGGCCAAACCATACTTCAATGGGAAATTTTGCGCGAAAATGACAAGCACACAACGCAGTGAGAGTGCAAATCATATGCTCAAAGGATATGTCCCAGCAAGCTGCCCGATGCACTTATTTGTAAGACAGTATATGAGACTTCTTTTTGACCGAGAAGCAAATGAAAACTATGAAGAACGGCGAACAAAAATAGTAAGTTCATTTCAATTGATTCATGTATATATATCATTCCATTCCAAGCTTATTCTAGTAATGATACTGACTGAACATTACATTCTCTTGCCTCAGGTGTTACCTGCTATGAAGCTTAATTCACCACTAGAATACCATGCAAGCAAGATCTACACTATCGCAATGTTAGAGAAATTTGGTGATATCCTATATGAAGCACAACAATACAGAGTAGAGGAGGTTGAAAAAGCATCAAAATATTATGTACATCGATATAACCCCAAGAAGCATGCCAAGTGGTGCAAAGTTATGTACATAGTGCATGTGCTTCAAGATGGGGAAGAGCTTATCTGTGAATGTGCTGGCTTCGAGCACATTGGGTTACTTTGCTGTCATTCACTCAAGGTACCACCTTACTACATAGAGTGATATGTATAATTAAAAACAGTTCATAATCAATTGAACTGTAAAATTACAGGTGCTTGATTTTTTGGGTATATCCACAATACCATCGAAGCACATCATCAAAAGATGGACTAGGGATGCACGAGATATACTCCCAGGACACTTGGCACACCTGCAGAAAGACCAAATCTCAGCTAATTCCATCACATTCAGACATACCAATCTTTATACCCATGCTTTGGAGGTTGTAAGACTTGGCGATGCGAATCCAATTGCATATGACTGTGCAATGGATCTTCTTAGATCAGCTATGGATAAACTCACTCCTTTAGCTGCTGATCAGGATGGATTGGGACTGCAGCACAGACTAGAATTCAAAAAATTGAAAGTTTCAGAGCTAAGTCTAGTACATGTTGAAGGAAATATGCCCTAGAGGCAATAATAAAGTTATTATTTATTTCCTTATAATCATGATAAATGTTTATTATTCATGCTAGAATTGTATTAACCGGAGACATAATACATGTGTGAATACATAGACAAACAAAGTGTCACTAGTATGCCTCTACTTGACTAGCTCGTTAATCAAAGATGGTTATGTTTCCTAACCATGAGCAATGAGTTGTTATTTGATTAACGAGGTCACATCATTAGTTGAATGATCTGATTGACATGACCCATTCCATTAACTTAGCACCCGATCATTTAGTATGTTGCTATTGCTTTCTTCATGACTTATACATGTTCCTGTAACTATGAGATTATGCAACTCCCGTTTACCGGAGGAAACACTTTGGGTACTACCAAACGTCACAACGTAACTGGGTGATTATAAAGGAGTACTACAGGTGTCTCCAAAGGTACATGTTGGGTTGGCGTATTTCGAGATTAGGTTTTGTCACTCCGATTGTCGGAGAGGTATCTCTGGGCCCTCTCGGTAATGCACATCACATAAGCCTTGCAAGCATTGCAACTAATGAGTTAGTTGCGGAGATGATGTATTACAAACGAGTAAAGAGACTTGCCGGTAACGAGATTGAACTAGGTATTGGATACCGACGATCGAATCTCGGGCAAGTAACATACCGATGACAAAGGGAACAACGTATGTTGTTATGCGGTCTGACCGATAAAGATCTTCGTAGAATATGTAGGAGCCAATATGGGCATCCAGGTCCCGCTATTGGTTATTGACCGGAGACGTGTCTCGGTCATGTCTACATTGTTCTCGAACCCGTAGGGTCCGCACGCTTAAGGTTACGATGACAGTTATATTATGAGTTTATGCATTTTGATGTACCGAAGGTTGTTCGGAGTCCCGGATGTGATCACGGACATGACGAGGAGTCTCGAAATGGTCGAGACGTAAAGATTGATATATTGGAAGCCTATGTTTGGATATCGGAAGTGTTCCGGGTGAAATCGGGATTTTACCGGAGTACCGGGAGGTTACCGGAACCCCCCGGGAGCTAAATGGGCCTTGATGGGCCTTAGTGGAAAGGAGAAAGGGGCAGCCCAAGGTGGCCGCACGCCTCCCCCCTTCCCCTAGTCCTATTAGGACTAGGAGAGGTGGCCGGCCCCCCTCTCTCTCTTTCCCCCCTCAAGGAATCCTATTCCAATTAGGATTGGGGGGAGAATCCTACTCCCAGAGGGAGTAGGACTCTCCTGGCGCGGCTCCTATGGCCGGCCAGCCTCCCCCCTCTAGTCCTTTATATACTGAGGCAGAGGCACCCCAGAAACACACAAGTTGATCCACGTGATCTATTCCTTAGCCGTGTGCGGTGCCCTCTGCCACCATAGTCCTCGATAATACTGTAGCGGAGTTTAGGCGAAGCCCTGCTGCTGTAGTGCATCAAGATCGTCACCACGCCGTCGTGCTGACGGAACTCTTCCCCGACACTTTGCTGGATCGGAGTCCGGGGATCGTCATCGAGCTGAACGTGTGCTCGAACTCGGAGGTGCCGTAGTTTCGGTGCTTGATCGGTTGGATCGTGAAGACGTACGACTACTTCCTCTACGTCGTGTCAACGCCTTCCGCAGTCGGTCTGCGTGGGTACGTAGACAACACTCTCCCCTCTCGTTGCTATGCATCACATGATCTTGCGTGTGCGTAGGAATTTTTTTTGAAATTACTACGAAACCCAACAGTGGCATCCGAGCCTAGGTTATTTATGTTGATGTTATATGCACGAGTAGAACACAAGTGAGTTGTGGGCGATATAAGTCATACTGCCTTCCAGCATGTCATACTTTGGTTCGGCGGTATTGTTGGACGAGACGACCCGGACCAACATTACGCGTACGCTTACGCGAGACCGGTTCCCCCGACGTGCTTTGCACACATGTGGCTTGCGGGCGACTGTCTCTCCAACTTTAGTTGAACCAAGTGTGGCTACGCCCGGTCCTTGCGAAGGTTAAAACGGAGTCTATTTGACAAACTATCATTGTGGTTTTGATGCGTAGGTGAGATTGGTTCTTGCTTAAGCCCGTAGCAGCCACGTAAAACTTGCAACAACAAAGTAGAGGACGTCTAACTTGTTTTTGCAGGGCATGTTGTGATGTGATATGGTCAAGACATGATGCTGAATTTTATTGTATGAGATGATCATGTTTTGTAACCGAGTTATCGGCAACTGGCAGGAGCCTTATGGTTGTCGTTTTATTGTATGCAATGAAATCGCGATGTAATGCTTTACTTTATTACTAAGCGGTAGTGATAGTCGTGGAAGCATAAGATTGGCGAGACGACAACGATGCTACGATGGAGATCAAGGTGTCGCGCCGGTGACGATGGTGATCACGACGGTGCTTCGAAGATGGAGATCACAAGCACAAGATGATGATGGCCATATCATATCACTTATATTGATTGCATGTGATGTTTATCTTTTATGCATCTTATCTTGCTTTGATTGACGGTAGCATTATAAGATGATCTCTCACTAAATTATTAAGAAGTGTTCTCCCTGAGTATGCACCGTTGCCAAAGTTCGTCGTGCCCAGACACCACGTGATGATCGGGTGTGATAAGCTCTACGTCCATCTACAACGGGTGCAAGCCAGTTTTTGCACACGCAGAATACTCAGGTTAAACTTGACGAGCCTAGCATATGCAGATATGGCCTCGGAACACGGAGACCGAAAGGTCGAGCGTGAATCATATAGTAGATATGATCAACATAACGATGTTCACCATTGAAAACTACTCCATCTCACGTGATGATCGGTTATGGTTTAGTTGATTTGGATCACGTGATCACTTAGAAGATTAGAGGGATGTCTATCTAAGTGGGAGTTCTTAAGTAATATGATTAATTGAACTTAAATTTATCATGAACTTAGTCCCTGATAGTATCTTGCTTGTTTATGTTGATTGTAGATAGATGGCTCGTGCTGTTGTTCCGTTGAATTTTAATGCGTTCCTTGAGAAAGCAAAGTTGAAAGATGATGGTAGCAATTACACGGACTGGGTCCGTAACTTGAGGATTATCCTCATTGCTGCATAAAAGAATTACGTCCTGTAAGCACCGCTGGGTGCTAGGCCTGCTGCAGGAGCAACGCCGGATGTTATGAACGTCTGGCAGAGCAAAGCTGATGACTACTCGATAGTTCAGTGTGCCATGCTTTACGGCTTAGAATCGGGACTTCAACGACGTTTTGAACGTCATGGAGCATATGAGATGTTCCAGGAGTTGAAGTTAATATTTCAAGCAAATGCCCGGATTGAGAGATATGAAGTCTCCAATAAGTTCTATAGCTGCAAGATGGAGGAGAACAGTTCTGTCAGTGAGCATATACTCAAAATGTCTGGGTATAATAATCACTTGATTCAATTGGGAGTTAATCTTCCGGATGATTGCGTCATTGACAGAATTCTCCAATCACTGCCACCAAGCTACAAGAGCTTCGTGATGAACTATAATATGCAAGGGATGAACAAGACTATTCCCGAGCTCTTCGCAATGCTGAAAGCTGCGGAGGTAGAAATCAAGAAGGAGCATCAAGTGTTGATGGTCAACAAGACCACTAGTTTCAAGAAAAAGGGCAAAGGGAAGAAGAAGGGGAACTTCAAGAAGAACAGCAAACAAGTTGCTGCTCAGGAGAAGAAACCCAAGTCTGGACCTAAGCCTGAAACTGAGTGCTTCTACTGCAAGCAGACTGGTCACTGAAAGCGGAACTGCCCGAAGTATTTGGCGGATAAGAAGGATGGCAAGGTGAACAAAGGTATATGTGATATACATGTTATTGATGTGTACCTTACTAGAGCTCGCAGTAGCACCTGGGTATTTGATACTGGTTCTGTTGCTAATATTTGCAACTCGAAACAGGGACTACGGAATAAGCGGGCACTGGCAAAGGACGAGGTGACGATGCGCGTGGGAAACGGTTCCAAAGTCGATGTGATCGCGGTCGGCACGCTACCTCTACATCTACCTTCGGGATTAATATTAGACCTGAATAATTGTTATTTGGTGCCAGCGTTGAGCATGAACATTATATCTGGATCTTGTTTGATGCGAGACGGTTATTCATTTAAATTAGAGAATAATGGTTGTTCTATTTATATGAATAATATCTTTTATGGTCATGCACCTTTGAAGAGTGGTCTATTTTTGATGAATCTCGATAGTAGTGATACACATATTCATAATGTTGAAGCCAAAAGATGCAGAGTTGATAATGAAAGTGCAACTTATTTGTGGCACTCTCGTTTAGGTCATATCGGTGTAAAGCGCATGAAGAAACTCCATACTGATGGACTTTTGGAACCACTTGATTATGAATCACTTGGTACTTGCGAACTGTGCCTCATGGGAAAGATGACTAAAACACCGTTCTCCGGTACTATGGAGAGAGCAACAGATTTGTTGGAAATCATACATACCGATGTATGTGGTCCGATGAATATTCAGGCTCGTGGCGGATATCGTTATTTTCTCACCTTCACAGATGACTTAAGCAGATATGGGTATATCTACTTAATGAAACATAAGTCTGAAACATTTGAAAAGTTCAAAGAATTTCAGAGTGAAGTTGAAAATCATCGTAACAAGAAAATAAAGTTTCTATGATCTGATCGTGGAGGAGAATATTTGAGTTACGAGTTTGGTGTACATTTGAAAAATTGTGGAATAGTTTCGCAACTCACGCCACCCGGAACACCACAGCGTAATGGTGTGTCCGAACGTCGTAATCGTACTTTACTAGATATGGTGCGATCTATGATGTCTCTTACTGATTTACCGCTATCGTTTTGGGGATACGCTCTAGAGACGGCCGCATTCATGTTAAATAGGGCACCATCAAAATCCGTTGAGACGACGCCTTATGAACTGTGGTTTGGCAAGAAACCAAAGTTGTCGTTTCTTAAAGTTTGGGGCTGCGATACTTATGTGAAAAAGCTTCAACCTGATAAGCTCGAACCCAAATCGGAGAAATGTGTCTTCATAGGATACCCAAAGGAGACTGTTGGGTACACCTTCTATCACAGATCTGAAGGCAAAACATTCGTTGCTAAGAATGGATCCTTTCTAGAGAAGGAGTTTCTCTCGAAAGAAGTGAGTGGGAGGAAAGTAGAACTTGACGAGGTAACTATACCTGCTCCTTTATTGGAAAATAGTACATCACAGAAAACTGTTTCTGCGACACCTACACCAATGAGTGAGGAAGCTAATGATGATGGTCATGAAACTTCAGATCAAGATACTACCGAACCTCGTAGATCAACCAGAGTAAGATCCACGCCAGAGTGGTACGGTAATCCTGTTCTGGAAATCATGCTACTAGATCATGATGAACCTACGAACTATGAAGAAGCGATGGTGAGCCCAGATTCCGCAAAGTGGCTTGAAGCCATGAAATCTGAGATGGGATCCATGTATGAGAACAAAGTATGGACTTTGGTTGACTTGCCCGATGATCGGCAAGCAATTGAGAATAAATGGATCTTCAAGAAGAAGACTGACGCTGATGGTAATGTTACTGTCTACAAAGCTCGACTTGTCGCGAAAGGTTTTTGACAAGTTCAAGGGATTGACTACGATGAGACCTTCTCACCCGTAGCGATGCTTAAGTCCGTCCGAATCATGTTAGCAATTGCCGCATTTTATGATTATGAAATTTGGCAAATGGATGTCAAAACTGCATTCCTGAATGGATTTCTGGAAGAAGAGTTGTATATGATGCAACCAGAAGGTTTTGTCGATCCAAAAGGAGCTAACAAAGTGTGCAAGCTCCAGCGATCCATTTATGGACTGGTGCAAGCCTCTCGGAGTTGGAATAAACGCTTTGATAGTGTGATCAAAGCATTTGGTTTTATACAGACTTTCGGAGAAGCCTGTATTTACAAGAAAGTGAGTGGGAGCTCTGTAGCATTTCTGATATTATATGTGGATGACATATTACTAATTGGAAATGATATAGAATTTCTGGATAGCATAAAGGGATACTTGAATAAGAGTTTTTCAATGAAAGACCTCGGTGAAGCTGCTTACATATTAGGCATAAAGATCTATAGAGATAGATCAAAACGCTTAATTGGACTTTCACAAACAACATACCTTGACAAAATTTTGAAGAAGTTCAAAATGGATCAAGCAAAGAAAGGATTCTTGCCTGTGTTACAAGGTGTGAAATTGAGTAAGACTCAATGCCCGACCACTGCAGAAGATAGAGAGAATATGAAAGATGTTCCCTATGCATCAGCCATAGGATCTATCATGTATGCAATGCTGTGTACCAGACCCGATGTGTGCCTTGCTATAAGTCTAGCAGGGAGGTACCAAAGTAATCCAGGAGTGGATCACTGGACAGCGGTCAAGAACATCCTAAAATACCTGAAAAGGACTAAGGATATGTTTCTCGTATATGGAGGTGACAAAGAGCTCATCGTAAAAGGTTACGTTGATGCAAGCTTTGACACTGATCAGGACGATTCTAAATCGCAAACCGGATACGTGTTTACATTAAACGGTGGAGCTGTCAGTTGGTGCAGTTCTAAACAGAGCGTCGTAGCAGGATCTACATGTGAAGCGGAGTACATAGCTGCTTCGGAAGCAGCGAAAGAAGGAGTCTGGATGAAGGAGTTCATATCCGATCTAGGTGTCATACCTAGTGCATCGGGTCCAATGAAAATCTTTTGTGACAATACTGGTGCAATTGCCTTGGCAAAGGAATCCAGATTTCACAAGAGAACCAAGCACATCAAGAGACGCTTCAATTCCATCCGGGATCTAGTCCAGGTGGGAGACATAGAGATTTGCAAGATACATACGGATCTGAATGTTGCAGACCCGTTGACTAAGCCTCTTCCACGAGCAAAACATGATCAGCACCAAGGCTCCATGGGTGTTAGAATCATTACGGTGTAATCTAGATTATTGACTCTGGTGCAAGTGGGAGACTGAAGGAAATATGCCCTAGAGGCAATAATAAAGTTATTATTTATTTCCTTATAATCATGATAAATGTTTATTATTCATGCTAGAATTGTATTAACCGGAGACATAATACATGTGTGAATACATAGACAAACAAAGTGTCACTAGTATGCCTCTACTTGACTAGCTCGTTAATCAAAGATGGTTATGTTTCCTAACCATGAGCAATGAGTTGTTATTTGATTAACGAGGTCACATCATTAGTTGAATGATCTGATTGACATGACCCATTCCATTAACTTAGCACCCGATCATTTAGTATGTTGCTATTGCTTTCTTCATGACTTATACATGTTCCTGTAACTATGAGATTATGCAACTCCCGTTTACCGGAGGAACACTTTGGGTACTACCAAACGTCACAACGTAACTGGGTGATTCTAAAGGAGTACTACAGGTGTCTCCAAAGGTACATGTTGGGTTGGCGTATTTCGAGATTAGGTTTTGTCACTCCGATTGTCGGAGAGGTATCTCTGGGCCCTCTCGGTAATGCACATCACATAAGCCTTGCAAGCATTGCAACTAATGAGTTAGTTGCGGGATGATGTATTACAGAATGAGTAAAGAGACTTGCCGGTAACGAGATTGAACTAGGTATTGGATATCGACGATCGAATCTCGGGCAAGTAACATACCGATGACAAAGGGAACAACGTATGTTGTTATGCGGTCTGACCGATAAAGATCTTCGTAGAATATGTAGGAGCCAATATGGGCATCCAGGTCCCGCTATTGGTTATTGACCGGAGACGTGTCTCGGTCATGTCTACATTGTTCTCGAACCCGTAGGGTCCGCACGCTTAAGGTTACGATGACAATTATATTATGAGTTTATGCATTTTGATGTACCGAAGGTTGTTCGGAGTCCCGGATGTGATCACGGACATGATGAGGAGTCTCGAAATGGTCGAGATGTAAAGATTGATATATTGGAAGCCTATGTTTGGATATCGGAAGTGTTCCGGATGAAATCGGGATTTTACTGGAGTACCGGGAGGTTACCGGAACCCCCCGGGAACCATATGGGCCTTGATGGGCCTTAGTGGAAAGGAGAAAGGGGCAGCCCAAGGTGGCCGCGCGCCTCCCCCTTCCCCTAGTCCTATTAGGATAGGAGAGGTGGCCGGCCCCCCTCTCTCTCTTTCCCCCCTCAAGGAATCCTATTCCAACTAGGATTGGGGGGGGGGAATCCTACTCCCAGAGGGAGTAGGACTCTCCTGGCGCGCCTCCTATGGCCGGCCAGCCTCCCCCCTCTAGTCCTTTATATACTGAGGCAGAGGCACCCCAGAAACACACAAGTTGATCCACGTGATCTATTCCTTAGCCGTGTGCGGTGCCCCCTACCACCATAGTCCTCGATAATACTGTAGCGGAGTTTAGGCGAAGCCCTGCTGCTGTAGTGCATCAAGATCGTCACCACGCCGTCGTGCTGACGGAACTCTTCCCCGACACTTTGCTGGATCGGAGTCCGGGGATCGTCATCGAGCTGAACGTGTGCTCGAACTCGGAGGTGCCGTAGTTTCGGTGCTTGATCGGTTGGATCGTGAAGACGTACGACTACTTCCTCTACGTCGTGTCAACGCTTCCGCAGTCGGTCTGCGTGGGTACGTAGACAACACTCTCCCCTCTCGTTGCTATGCATCACATGATCTTGCGTGTGCGTAGGAATTTTTTTGAAATTACTACGAAACCCAACACATGTACCACCAAATGGGTACAGAAGCGATGCTGAAGGTAGTGCAATTGGGAATTTTATTGGTTTATCTGCCCCGGAACACAAGCGCAAAGCTGGACGTCCGACCAATAGCAGAGACAAGCCTCCATATGATGATCACGGAGCAAAGTCCAAAAAAGCAAATTGGTTCCACATGTGGATAATGATCTAAAATCCAGTACCAGCAAGTGAACACGGTTCTGCACAATTTGCCGTGGGCCTGGTCATAAGAGCACAACATGTCCACAAAGGGGTGACATCCCTCAAAAGAAAAGGAAAGAAGCAAAATGCTCAATATGTGGGGTAGGCGGACATCGAAAGAACACCTGCAATAATCCTAAGATTGTGCTACATGTTGCTGAGAAAGCTCCTGATCAAGCTGTTGCCGGGATATGATCCTTACATGTACACCAATCTATCTAGCATTTGTAATATTGGTTTCCATCTGTTTCCCTCTTGTGTAACGCATGACAATTAGGCATTTCCTCTCTATAAACCCTTGTGTAATGAGAACCTGGTAATGTGTGTTTTTCTGAACCCTGTATTATGCATTTGCAATGTATCAGTACTAATTTTCATGCCACGAATGTTGCTGGCGCAACTTTGTCTGTCGTGTTGAGATATTTGTGTGATTATGGAAACATGAATTCATTACAACATCTTGTATACATAATTCTATCCTGGTTTCCCGAGAACACATTCGTATTATCAGAAAAAAATGATGTTACCGCACCATGAAAAACAGCGAACAAAAAACCCACTGGCACTTATATTTTTTGCTGGTACTACACATGGAACACACAACAAGAGTGGAGTCCTGCACCGACAGCACAGTGGCCACGCGTCACTTCATTTGGCCCGGCACCGGCATGCAACACTTTGATCATCCAGCTCATATTTTGAATCATTTTGGAGCACCCGCCCATGCCCGCTCGTACTCACTACGATCTGGTCCGGAGAAAGCCATCCCGCTCTCATAAATAGCCCTTCTTCCACCTAGCGCTCTATCACTTCCTCAAGAGCTCCCCTGCACTGTCTCTAGATCGTACTTTGTGATCGCAAAGAATGTCAGCTCCACTTTCAATTGCAAGCTCCCCACAGTATGCATCGTCTGGATCGAACTCGCCGCATGTTCCAATGGCCTCTGCCGTGCGCAATCCTGCTGTGTTGCCATTCTCTTGTGTTGGTGCAGGAGCCATTGTGCCAAGCGCCCCGATCTCGTCTCCTTCTACACTTCTGCGCGAGGTAAGCTATGTGCAACTCTGCATGACCAATCCATCTTCTAGATCTGTAATTCCATGCATAAATCCTTGTCTCCCTTTTCGCACATGCAGGACTCATTGAACGGCAGAGCCGATGGTCCCTGGACAAGTGGAGAAGATGTTGAGCTGGACGGCGACGCTGAAGTGCAGTCCAAGATATCTGCAATCGAAGAGGTGGGCGAGTACGATCCAGATAATGATTTGTCCGGCAACAATCAGGAGCCATCAAAAGCCCAATCGAAAACATCTCGATCCCATCCAGACAAACAATAAGCAAATCTGAGCTCCGACTGAAGCCAAATCAATTTAACAACATTTGTGTATTACAAAACACCAATTATTAACCATCGTACACACAGAAAATGGGAACATCACTCCTCAGCAAGAAAAAGTAAATCCCCCATCAACAAATTTCAACATTGCTGAACTTACATCCTGAAAAACTCGTTTTGGAAGCATTTTATTATTTTTAAGGTTCATGGTCAAGGACATTGCACACTACAAAACATAAAAATCTTACATTCTTCCTACATAACACGAGATGCATAATATAATGCCATACATTTAAGACACATGATTCCATCAAATCATGGGATTTATTGTCAAGCGGCGATGGAAGTTGAGTAACTGTCTTGGAAATAGGTACTCGTAAGTCAGGCACATATTCTAGTTCACTCCTCTCTGCTAAACCCCATCAGCATACACATTCATTTCACACTTCTCATCCCTCAGGTTCATCGAACGCCGCACGCAGAACACTCTCAGCAACAAATTCCCCACGCTCGTCGCATAAACGGAAGACCTCGAACACAACCAACTTCCGAAAGCTTGCAATGTTCTTCTACATTTTTCACAACCAACAAGCAGTCGAACATCTAACTAATATAATGTAACTATGAACCTCAAAATCTATTGGCCATATTAAATTTTTTTTAACTCCACCACAATTACCTTGGTAAGTGGCAACTTCATCTTTTCTCCGTCATACTGCCTGATTGCATGTACCATACAAATTCCAGATTCGTCCCTAGCGATAAAATAGAGCAATAATTTGAATAACTAAACAACAAATGAAACCTTCCCACCACAACAAAATTTGATTTACTTCCACTTCTGGATTACCTTGTGAAAACATCATTGGTAATCCTCGGGAATTTCCGTTTCCATTTTTCAAATGTGCAATGCCACTTTGCGAAAAATTCATTCAAGCAACTGAACATCGCATTATGGATCTGCGACACAGCCTCCTCATGCATCATATGACGTTGATCTGCCCCTTCAACTTGACAACACAAAGGGTCCAAAACATGGATCTCCTTCCTCATCATGTCCCACATATAGACAGCCCAACCTTGATCGAGAGTAGCAGGAATGAAAAACTGTAGATATTTTTACTTTGTTAAAAGACACACCCATCAATCATGAATTATGTCACTAATTAACACATAAAAACTACAAAAACAAACCATAAACCACTAACCATCCTACTTGCAGTAATATCATGTGCCGCATTTGCAAGCTGACATTGAACAGCCTTAATGTGCACAACTTTCTCCCCGGCAAGAACATGCGACTGTCACACAAAATAAAGTCAGAAGTACACATTGACATCTACCATATACATGCAACAACACATAAAAAACTAAAAAACAATCATGCCATCGGTCCAGTAGCACAAAACAAAAAAAACAATCGCGCAAATCTCACCGAGAAATCCGGTTCAAGAACTTCCCTCCATAACATGTAGACACTTGCTCCTTGGACAGCACTGTCAAGCTGGTGAAATCTCCGCAACACAAGAGTAGCAACCTCATGATCAAGATCTTTCATTCCCATGATCTGCTCCTTCACGCATAGAGCGTTTACCTTCACAAATCTTGGTACCGTGTGCAAAAACCATACACTACATGAGCAAAAGACAAATCGTGTTAGTGACGTATAAAAGAAAAAATCTACTTCGCATACCCTCCAAATGAAACATATATGTCCATGCTTAAAAAAATGACAACTTACCCATCCAGATGATAATCATGCCCTCCATCTAACCACTGGATAAACTTGGTAGTCATTGGTATTGGAGGCGGCTGTGGCAGACAACCCTGTGTCCATGGATCACCACAGAAACTTGCAGACGTGGCATACCTACGCCTTGGTAAAATCGCATCAGTTGAAGAAAAGTACACAACATTTTCCTCCTATGAATAGTTATCATATAAAGATTGAACCATGTCAACAATAGCCTGCGCATATGCAGCAATTCTATCACAGAAAAACTTGTTCTTATCAACAATTCGATGCTCCACAACAGGATTATTGTAAACATGAGCGTCATCCATATTATGTGATCGTCCGCCACCTATATCTGGTACAATGCAACATATAAAAATCACATATATATTCAATATCCTCCGCTCTCGACAAAAAAATATATATAACATATTTACATCCAAACTACTGACCTCCTGCACTTTCATTCTCAAAAATACACCTCCTTTTTATTCTTTGCTGATAAGCATCATCAATGCCATCCCGCGCATCTGAGAACCCGTGAATACAACCCTGAATTCCCATACCGAATAGAAAAAACCTAAAAATATCCACATAGATATCTCATACTACTGAAAATATACCTTCATCATCAAACATCTGTAGACGACGCCCCACTTCGAACACTCCTCCCCGTGATGCACCACCTTCCTCTTCACCTATTATTATATACACACATGCACATTAGTCTATCTCCATTAGTCTAGTACTACTCAAGAGGCACCAAAATCAGAGCATACCAGTTTTAGGATGAGTTAATAATCTATTATTATTCAATCAGCTACCCATAAACCACAAAATTTAGAGTCAATGACCAATAACATACCAGTTCTGGAAAGTGTAATGCACTTGGATAATCCTCTTTTTGCACAACATCTGCACCGGTCTTTTACAAACGGAACCATTTTCTCAGCGAAAGCGAACATATCGGACTGCAACTGGTTAGGCAACATAGTGGTACTCAAAATACACTTCGCATTGTGCTGTTTCAACATGAGGCTCATCTCCTCCAGCACCTACACCCCATGCAAAATGAAAGCAACGAATGGATGTCACACAATAAAAATAGGAAAAACGTTCCACACATGCAGAAAACATGGACCACACATACCGGATCATCTTTGCAAATCTGACGGAGATACTTGCTGAAATCAATGGGACCGACTGACCGACTTGCTGACATAGGATCTCCTAGAAAGTTGAATGCATCTGTCTTGACATTTGAAGAAGCCATTGATGCTCCATGATTGGGGGTATCAACTAACCCTACCACTGGTTGCTTTGAAGAAGATGGGATTGATGCCACACCTCTGCACGACGGACTGGCCGCAACTGCCCGAGTATAGCACACTGAATCTGCAGGCCTCACCTGACAACATGCAAAAATAAAATTAGAACAAAAAAAACAAAATGACACATAAAAATTAAACTTCATCATCTGCAAAGTCTGTCGTAAGTCCTTACAGCTGCTGGCACATATGTTACCACCCCCTGCTGCTCGCACCGCGCCATCAAGATCATTTGCCAAAGTCTTTTCTGATGAAAGCATTGTATGCGAGGGAACACAGAATGCTGCATGTTGAAAATCCCAAGATCAATGTTGTCCAGCACGAAAACCTGTTGACAACACAAACAAACAAAAAATCAGGCAGTCTTCTTTGTTATCTTAAGTTCAACCGTCGCTTTCGCTATACCTGAAAGAACAGATGGCAACCAAACAGATGAACTATCTGCGCCTTGTTCTCATACTCAGACTGCAACTTCCTCACAGCTTCCATAAGATAATCAACAGCATATTCGCACCAATTGAATTGTGATATCAACTCTGGATTAGACACAGCACCCCAAAAATCAATCACCTTGTACTCATGCTTCGTACTTGGACACAACAGGTATCCCATGACAAAAACAACAAATGCAATCTGAAAACAATCCTTCTCAATCTTGCTAGATTGTTCTGAAATATCCCTGTTTAGGAAATCTTCTGCCATTGTAAGATTTTGAGCAGGTGATCCATCCATCCCAATTGTCTGCTTTATAAATTCTATTGCTGCGCTGCTGATTTCACCGTCCCTCCCAAGAACAGCCCGGTTGCCACAAGGGACCCCAAAATTTTTATGAAAATTCTCTGGCGTAAACAAAATCACACGATCTTCATCTACACAAATTGTGCGCGATTTCACCTTCACCTTCCTCATAACCCACGCGCTCATCCTTAGATCTATCTTTTTCAGCAATGGTAGTTTTAGCATTCCCTCGAAATCGATCTCTACCACAAGCCACCTCTTGTAATCATCAAATTTCTGGACGACCTCAACAACATGCTTCACCGAGAGACGTGAGGTCAACCCTGGCTGCTCCTCTAAGTCTTCTGATGCCCAAACAACATCATCAGGTGACAAATCTTCAGCCACAGTGCCTTCTCCCAGGAGATCCACGAGCTTCATCCTCTTCGTCCATCTAAATGCCGATAAAATGTAAGAAATCATCAAAAGGGAAGCGAATCTCGACCCCAAAACGCAACCAAACGCATCTAAAAATGTATATGCATCAACTGTAGTTTAGAAGTCACTTACCAGACCAGCTTACAAGCGGCTTGGCAATCAACGCAGCAAAACCTCGTACCACCACACCTCTAGCTCCTCTTGCTGAGACGAGATCTCGATCTATATTGCCGCCGCCTGGAGAGGAGCAGAGCCTTTCAAATGTCACCGTCTCCAGAGAGAGCTGCCTATAGACACAGCTGGGAGAGCAAAACCGGTCGGGCCCACCTGCCTGATACAAACATCAGCCAACGCGGACAAACACGCTGGGTCCTGCCGATCCGCCACGTGCTATACATGCATAACGTTCAGGCAAACAACCCGTCTGGTCCCTATAATCAAAATCACACCCATAAATAAATTCACTACGTTGAGCACTAAGACTTCATTAATACTGGGCCAACCAAATGTACAACCAGAAGCTTAAACAACCCATAACAGATACCTAGAACACATACGACGGCGTCCCTCACTACCACCTACCATACATCAACCTTACCATACATCAACCTTACCATCTGGTGAGCACACACCCATAATCCATACCAGCAGCAACTACCAGCACACCTAACCACTACCATTACATGACGTAGGGATACATAAACCTCGACAGCAGATTAGCATGCCTAATCCCTGTCAAACACGCGCATCATGCTTGAAGCAACTACCAGCACAAGGATGGCAACGCAAATAGCCATATTCCCAACTGACACCACCAGATTGATTGACGCAGGGTCAAGCGCGATGGTAAACTGACGAGGAGCAACGACCGCCGCACCATGCACAGATCCTTCACCATCAATTGTCGCTGGCACCCGCGGGAGAACCGGTGCTCCATTCTGGCCCCCTGCCACACCATTCATCGCCTGCAACTGCCCACCTTGACCTCCTCCCCCGACTTCATTTTCTCCTAGATTGATTTGCGCCAGCGGAGGCGCCGTTGGCCCCAGCGAAGCCAAATGTTCGGCGTACGCTTCTTCCCACCTGTAGAAGTCGCACCCACCTTTCTTCGGCTGCCATTGGTACGAGAAATCGATTAAATAATCAACTCTTAAGAACACCAAGAACAAAACAAAATATCTTACATTGTGATTACGACACTTGTAGAACCTCTCCCCCTCGAACTGACCAGTCCTCGCCACGAACGTCACCACACGCCTACCACAATCCGGGCATGGAACTATAGGCAGCGCAACTGGATCTGCGACTTGGTTCACGTTCGCCATGAGCTCTCTCTAGGGTTCGTAGTTCTTCCACACGATTTGGGGGCGAACTGAGGTGCAGCCGGGTGGAAATGAGAAGATAAGGATAGGGTGGGTGGGCTGCTGGCATAAATGCCCTGGCTGCACTGCACAACCACCGCTTTCCGTCCACTGACGGTCACGGTGCACTTAATTCATCACAAACGGCTCTTCCGTCAACATTGACGCCTGAGACTAAAACGTCCGTCCACGACCGCCTCTGTTATTTCCGTATCCTACATTCATACATCTCGTATGTCGTACATGTACCACCTACCAACTTATAATAAATCGGCCATCCCGCATCTCAATAGCAGATTCGATGGTGCGCGATACCAGGAGCGCACGCGCTCGTGAGCTCGTATGAATTTTCGTAAGGAAGATTGGCTAGAAAAATGGAGCTAAATTTTGGCATGATATAATTATTTGGATAGGAAAGAGTGCCCTAGAAGTTTGGGAGAAATCAAGAAAAGATAGATGGCACTTCCTTCATAAACTGCCACTCAGGACATAATTGAAGAATGAATATTGCTGAATTATTTGTGAGCTGGACAAGGAAGGTTTGAACATATTTGGGGAAGATATGATCCAAAGAATTTATGAGAATTTTTTGGGAATAAATGGCAAGGCAGAAATATAGGTTGCTTCACAACCTAGGCCAAACAGGATTATTCCTTTAATAGAAAAAGGAATGTTCCTAAGAAAAGAATTTTGCTTTGGACTAGAATGGAAATGACATGATCTTGGAAGAGATTTGAGAATGCTGAACCACTTGGGAGAGGAAAGAATGATGATCTCCCATGTTTCAAGTCCATAGAGCTGCTCCGAAAGAAAAGTCAAAGCAAAAAACTAAAGAAAATAAAAAGAAAAATAATAATTACATATAAAACATCCAAGATTGATACTATAATAGCATGAAACATTAAAATTGCAGATATGTTGGAGACGTATGAGTGGTATGCAAAACTTTGTGAAGAATTCACTTTCTAGATGTAGATCTCTGTAAAGACCCTCAAGATTCAGATCTTTGTGAAGACATTCACTCACAAGATCATCACCCTTGAGAAAAGTCTTCTGACACCATTGACAATGTCAAAGCCAAGATAACTTCTTGAGTAGGTTGCCTCTCGACAATGGACCTTCCAGCACCAGTGCCACGTCAAAGGCCGCGTTCCCTGCAATGACTGGTCAATAGCAGACGCGCCTACTGACAGGCGTAGAGCTACACGACAAGGCTACAAGTAGAGTTGTATCGATTTATAGCGGTGCGGATTGAGCTATCAAGTGGAGAGAAGGCCTCCAACCAGATTAGGTGGCATGCTCGGTGAATCACCTCCCCTTTTACCATGCGCATGACACCTCGCTAGTGATGTGTCACAGTAAAAGGTTGTTGTCACTAAAGCCTGCCACGACAAGACATGCGCCTACACCACGGTAACGGGATATGACGCCACATACCCACACATTTAATGCGGTAGATATGCCAATGTAAATGTATTATACATACACTATTGTAGCCACTGTGTTGACCCATTATGAGTATAGAAGGAGGCCCATGCTACGTAGATAAGGGTTTGACTCTTGACAGTTTACTTCCACACGTGAATACACTTTCTTTGGCCTGGCAAGCCCCGACAAGGAGAGTGTGTCGTTGTAACTTTCAATTCATCACATCCAACAATATAACCTAGCAGGACATAGGGTATTACGCTTTCTAGTGGCCTGAATTTGGGTAATAAACCACCTTCTCGTAGATAGGGATTTTGAGTGTGTAGTACCCCGACACCGAACCAAAAAAGGGGGCATATTTCATCTCTGCTGTTGTGTTTTGCACACGCCACTGCTTGTACCCGGTGGACCCCTTGTCGGCTCCGTCCCGTGCAACTTCAGGTGACCCATGGCGTATACAAGGAAGATTCCAAGAGACGTGGCATCCACGACAAGACGTTGGATTCGTGGAGGAATCTGCCTCGTACGTAGCCGACTAGGATCCATGTACCCTAGGACCCCCTAGTATCCTATATAAGGCAAGGGATCAGGCTCATAGATATAAAACTTACAACCTCTCAGTACGTTGTACACTCGATACACTCCAACACAATAAAGCACAAAACATGATGTAGGGTTTTATCTCCCCGGGAGAGCTAGAACAAGGGTAACTCTGTGTCCCTGTTACCATCGTTTCAAGACACTTAGCATAGGAAACCCTACTAAGGGATCTGCCAGATTTAACTCCAACACACCCCAAGTGAAGCATGCAAAGCGGCGTGTCATCAGCACGAAGCACGGAGACCGACGTGCAACTCCATCGTTGCCTGGCTACTTCTTCCTTCCACCTTTGGACTAAGGGCGAAACGCCTCATGATCACCACATGGGAACCTAACCGTCACACACGGGACGGACTCGCTGGGTCTTGTTTTTTTCAAGAGTACACCAATGGCGTACCATATTATTATCGAAGGCAGAAAGTTAATTACAAGAGACTAGCAATGAATGCGAACATTCAAGCCAGCAGACTCCCACAAGTTCAACTAAGGCTGCTCTCTCACAAATTGTTGTAAACCTCCTACACCTATCCTTGCACACCTTAGATCCTGCACCTCCTTTGCGATTTGGCACAGCAATTGCCCAGAATTCTTGAATTGCAGCGGTCTGTTGAACATGTTGGGAAACGTCACGTGCAATTTCAAAAAAATCCTACGCTCACGCAAGATCTATCTAGGAGATGCATAGCAACGAGAGGGGAAGAGTGTGTCCACGTACCCTCGTAGACCGAAAGCGGAAGCGTTTGACAACGTGGTTGATGTAGTCAAACTTCTTCTCGTTTCGACCGATCAAGCACCGAACGTACGACACCTCCGAGTTCTGCACATGTTCAGCTCGATGACGTCCCTCAAACTCTTGATCCAGCAAAGTGTCGAAAGAGAGTTTTGTCAGCACGATGGTGTGGTGACGGTGATGGTTAAGTGATCAGTGCAGGGCTTCACCTAAGCACTACGACAATATGATCGGCGGCGTGGAGGGGGGCGCCGAACACGGCTATGAATCAATGTTGTGTGTTGTAGTGGTGCCCCCTTCATATATATAGGTTGGAGGGGAGGTGAGGCAGCCAAGGGGCGCCCCAAGTAGGAGGAATCCTACTTGGGAGCCTCCCAATTCGGCCTCCCCCCTTCCATATTCATCCGGAGGGGGAAGGAAGGAGGAGGGATGAGAGAAGGAAGGGGGAGGCCGAATTGCTCCCCTTCCTTTCTCTCTTCCCCTCTTTCCTTCCCCCTTAATTTGGCCTACATGGGGCGCACCAGCCCCCTAGGGGCTGGTCTGTCCCCTTCTTGGCCCATTAGGCCCATGTAGTTGCCGGGGGGATGCCCGGAACCCCCTTCCGGTGACACGATATGTACCCGGTACCCTCGGACACTTTCAGTGTCCGAATATCATCATCCAATATATGAATCTTTACCTCTCGACCATTTCAAGACTCCTCGTCATGTCCGTGATATCACCTTATACACTGAACAACATACGGTCGCCAAATCACATAACTCATATAATACAAAATCGTCATCGAACGTTAAGCATGCGGACCCTACGGGTTCGAGAACTATGTAGACATGACTGAAACACCTCTCTGGTCAATAACCAACAGCGGAACCTGGATGCTCATATTGGTTCCCTCATATTCTATGAAGATCTTTATCGGTCGTACCGTAATGACAACATACGTTATTCCCTTTGTCATCGGTGTGTTACTTGCCTGAGATTCGATCGTCGGTATGAAGATACCTAGTTCAATCTTGTTACCGGCAAGTCTCTTTACTCGTTCCATAATACATCATCCCACAACTAACTCATTAGCCACATTGCTTGCAAGGCTTATTATGATGTGCATTACTAAGAGGGCCCAGAGATACCTCTCCGATACTCGGAGTGACAAATCCTAATCTCGATCTATGCCAACCCAACAAACACCTTCGGAGATACCTGTAGAGAATCTTTATAATCACCCAGTTATGTTGTGATGTTTGACAACACACAAGGTATTCCTCCAGTATCCGGGAGTTGCATAATCGCATAGTCAAAGGAATATGTATATGACATGAAGAAAGCAATAGCAATAAAACTGAACGATCAATATGCTAAGCTAACAGATGGGTCTTATCCATCACATCATTATCCTAATGATGTGATCCCATTTATCAAATGACAACACATGTCTATGGTTAGGAAACTTAACCATCTTTGATTAACGAGCTAGTCTAGTAGAGGCTTACTAGGGACACTGTGTTTTGTCTATGTATCCACACATGTATCAAGTTTCTAGTTAATACAATTCTAGCATGAATAGTAAACATTTATCTTGATATAAGGAAATATAAAATAACAACTTTATTATTGCCTCTAGGGCATATTTTCTTCAGTCTCCCACTTGCACTAGAGTCAATAATCTAGTTCACATCGCCATGCGATTTAACACCAACAGTTCACATCTTTATGTGATTAACACCCATAGTTCACATTGCCATGTGACCAACACCCAAAGAGTTTACTAGAGTCAATAATCTAGTTCACATCGCTATGTGATTAACACCCAAAGAGTACTAAGGTGTGATCATGTTTTGTTTGTGAGAGAAGTTTAGTCAAAGGGTCTAACACATTCAGATCCGTATGTATTTTGCAAATTTCTATGTCTACAATGCTTTGCATGGAGATACTCTAGCTAATTGCTCCCACTTTCAATATGTATCCAGATCGAGACTCAGAGTCATCCGGATCGGTGTCAAAGCTTGCATTGATGTAACTCTTTATGACGAACTCTTTATCACCTCCATAACCGAGAAATATTTCCTTACTCCTCTAAGGATAACTTTGACCGTTGTCCAGTGATCCACTCCTGGATCACTATTGTACCCCCTTACCAAACTCATGGCAAGGTACAATATACAACATATCATACTTTATAGAACCTATGGTTGATGCATAGGGAATGACTTTCATTCTCTTTCTATTTTCTGTCATGGACGGGTTTTGAGTCTTACTCAACTTCATACCTTGCAACACACGCAAGAACTCCTTCTTTGACTATTCCATTTTGAACTACTTCAAAATCTTGTCAAGGTATGTACTCATTGAAATTTTTATCAAGCGTCTTGATCTATCTCTATAGATCTTGATGCCCAATATGTAAGCAGCTTCACCGAGGTTTTTCATTGAAAACTTCTTATTCAATTATACTTTTATGCTTTCTAGAAAATTCCACATCATTTCCAATCAACAATATGTCATTCACATATACTTATCAGAAAGGCTGTAGTGCTCCCACTCACTTTCTTGTAAATACAGTCTTCACCGCAAGTCTGTATAAAACTATGTGCTTTGATCGACTTATCAAAGCGTATATTCCAACTCCGAGATGCTTGCACCAGTCCATAGATGGATCACTGGAGCTTGAACATTTTGTTATCACCTTTAGGATTGACAAAACCTTCTGGTTGCATCATATACAACTCTTCTGTGAGATATCCATTAAGGAATGCAGTTTTGATATCCATTTGCCAGATTTCATAATGTGGCAATTGCTAAACATGATTCAGACGGACTTAAGTATCGCTACGGGTGAGAAAGTATCATCGTAGTCAACTCCTTGAACTTGTCAAAAACCTTTTTGCGACAAGTCGAGCTTTGTGGACAGTAACATTACCATCAGCGCCAGTCTTCCTCTTGAAGATCCATTTATTATCTATGGCTTGCCGATCATCGGGCAAGTCAACCAAAGTCCATACTTTGTTCTCATACATGTATCCCATCTCAGATTTCATGGCCTCAAGCCATTTTGCAGAATCTGGGCTCATCATTGCTTCCTCATAGTTTGTAGGTTCATCATGGTCTAGTAACACGACTTCTAGAACAAGATTACCATACCACTCTGGTGCGGAACATGCTCTGGTTGACCTACGAGGTTCGATAGTAACTTGATCTGCAGTTTCATGATCATTATCATTAGCTTCCTCTCTAGTTGGTATAGGAATCACGGGAACGGTTTTCTGTGATGAGCTACATTCCAATTCGAGAGAAGGTGCAATTACCTCATCAACTTCAACTTTCTTCCCACTCACTTCTTTCGGGAGAAACTCCTTCTCTAGAAAGAATCCATTTTTAGCAACAAAGATCTTGCCTTCGAATCTGTGATAGAAGGTGTACCCACCATTTTCTTTTGGGTATCCTATGAAGACGCATTTCTCCAATTTGGGTTCGAGCTTATCAGGCTGAAGCTTTTTCACATAAGCATCACAACCCTAAACTTTAAGAAACGACAGCTTAGGTTTCTTGCCAAACCATAGTTCATACGGTGTCGTCTCAACGGATTTAGACGGTGCCCTATTTAAAGTGAATGCAGCTGTCTCTAATGCATAACCCCAAAACGATAGTGGTAAATCGGTAAGAGATATCATAGATCGCACCATATCTAATAAAGTACGATTACGACGTCCGGACACACCATTATGCTGTGGTGTTCCAGGCGGCGGCGTGAGTTGTGAAACTATTCCACATTGTTTTAAATGAAGGCCAAACTCATAACTCAAATATTCGCCTCCTCAATCAGATCGTACAAACTTTATTTTCTTGTTACGATGATTCTCCACTTCACTCTGAAATTCTTTGGACTTTTCAAATGTTTCAGACTTGAGTTTCATTAAGTAGATATACCTATATCTGCTCAAATCATCTATGAAGGTCAGAAAATAACGATACCCGTCGCGAGCCTCAACACTCATCGGACCACATACATCGATATGTATTATTTCCAATAAGTCAGTGGCTCGCTCCATCGTTCCGGAGAATAGAGTTTTAGTCATCTTGCCCATGAGGCATAGTTCACAAATATCAAATGATTCATAATCAAGTGATTCCAAATGTCCATCTGCATGGAGTTTCTTCATGCGCTTTACACCAATATGACCTAAACGACAGTGCCACAAATATGTTGCACTATCATTATCAACTTTGCATCTTTTGGCATCAATATTATGAATATGTGTATTACTACAATCGAGATTTAATAAACCATTCACATTGGGTGTATGACCATAGAAGGTTTTATTCATGTAAACAGAACACCAATTATTCTCTGACTTAAATGAATAACCGTAATGCAATAAACATGATCTAATCATATTCATGCTCAATGCAAACACCAAATAACATTTATTTAGGTTCAACAGTAATCCCGAAGGTAGATGGAGTGTGCGATGGTTATCGTATCAACCTTGGAATTACTTCCAACACATATCGTCACCTCATATTTAACTAGTCTCTGTTTGTCTTGCAACTCCCGTTTTGAGTTACTACTCTTAGCAACTGAACCAGTATTAAATACCGAGGGGTTGCTATAAACACTAGTAAATTACACATTAATAACATGTATATCAAATATACCTTTGTTCACTTTGCCATCCTTCTTATCTGCCAAGTATCTAGGGCAGTTCCACTTCTAGTGACCATTTCCTATGCAGTAGAAGCACTCATTTTCAGGCTTGGGTCTATCTTTGGGCTTCTTCATGGAGTGGCAACTTGCTTGCCATTCTTTTTGAAGTTTTATTTCTTTCCCTTGCCCTTTTTCTGAAGGAAATATGCCCTAGAGGCAATAATAAAGTTGTTATTTATATTTCCTTATATCATGATAAATGTTTATTATTCATGCTAGAATTGTATTAACTGAAAACTTAGTACATGTGTGAATACATAGACAAACTGAGTGTCACTAGTATGCCTCTACTTGACTAGCTTGTTAATCAAAGATGGTTAAGTTTCCTAGCCATGGACAAAGAGTTGTCATTTGATTAACGGGATCACATCATTAGAGAATGATGTGGTTGACTTGACCCATCTGTTAGCTTAGCACGATGATCGTTTAGTTTGTTGCCATTGCTTTCTTCATAACTTATACATGTTCCTATGACTATGAGATTATGCAACTCCTGAATACTGGAGGAACACTTAGTGTGCTATCAAATGTCACAACGTAACTGGGTGACTATAAAGGTGCTCTACAGGTGTCTCTGATGGTGTTTGTTGAGTTGGCATAGATCGAGATTAGGATTTGTCACTCTATGTATCGAAGAGGTATCTCTGGGCCCTCTCGGTAATGCACATCACTATAAGCCTTGCAAGCAGTGTGACTAATGAGTTAGTTACGGGATTGAACTAGGTATTGAGATACCGACGATGGAATCTCGGGCAAGTAACATACCGATGACAAAGGGAACACCGTATATCGTTATGCGGTTTGACTGATAAAGATCTTCATAGAATATGTGGGAGCCAATATGAACATCCAGGTTCCGCTATTGGTTATTGACCAGAGACATGTCTCGGTCATGTCTACATAGTTCTCGAACCCGTAGGGTCCGCACGCTTAACGTTCGGTGACGATTGGTATTATGAGTTTATGTGTTTTGATGTACCAAAGGTAGTTCGGAGTCCCGGATATGATCACGGACATGACGAGGAGTCTCAAAATGGTCGAGACATAAAGATTGATATATTGGATGACTATATTCAGACACCGTATGAGTTCCGGGGGTCACCGGATAATTATCGGAGTGTTGGGGGGTTATCAGAAACCCCGGGGGGACTAATGGGCCAACATGGGCCTTAGTGGAGAGAGAGAGAGAGGGCCGGCCAAGGCAGGGCCGCGCCCCCCTCCCCCTCTAGTCTGAATTGGACTAGGGAAGGGGGGGCCCCTTTCCTTCTGTTCTCTCCCTCTCCTTCCTTCCCCCTTCCTCCCCCTAGCTGGACTAGGAAAGGGGGAGTCCTACTCCTACTAGGAGGAGGAATCCTCCCCTCCTTGGCGCGCTTCCAAGGGCCGCCCGGCCTCCCCCTTGCTCCTTTATATACGGGGGCAGGGGGTCACCCTAGAATACACAAGTTGATCATTGATCCCTTAGCCGTGTGCGCTGCCCCCTCCACCGTAATCCACCTCGGTCATATCATCATAGTGCTTAGGCGAATCCCTGCGATGGTAGCTTCATCATCACCATCATCACGCCGTCATGCTGACGAAGCTCTCCCTCGACACTTAGCTGGATCGAGAGTTCGTGGGACGTCACCGAGCCGAACGTGTGCAGATCGCGGAGGTGCCGTACTTTCGGTATTAGGATCGGTAGGAACGTGAAGACATACGACTACATAAACCGCGTTGTCATAGCGCTTCCACTTACTGTCTACGAGGGTACGTGGACAACACTCTTTCCCTCTCATTGCTATGCATCACCATGATAGATCTTGCGTGTGTATAGGATTTTTATTGAAATTACTGCATTCCCCAACAGTGGCATCCGAGCCAGGTCTATGCGTAGATGTTATATGCACGAGTAGAACACAAGGGAGTTATGGGCGTGGGTATATACATATTGCTTGCCGTCACTAGTTGATTCTTGATTCAGCAGTATTGTTGGATGAAGCGGCTCAGACCGACATTACGCGTACACTTACGCGAGACTGGTTCTACCGATGTGCTTTGCACACAGGTGGCTGGTGGGTGTCAATTTCTCCAACTTTAGTTGAATCAGATTCAATGAACAGGGTTCTTTCTGAAGATCAAAAAGCAATCACTATACCACATTGTGGTTTTTTATGCCGTAGGTAAGAACGGTTCTTGCTCAGCCCGTAGCAGCCACGTAAAACTTGCAACCACAAAGTAGAGGACGTCTAACTTGTTTTTGCAGGGCATGTTGTGATGTGATATGGTCAAGACGTGATGAGATATAAATTGTTGTATAAGATGATCATGTTTTGTTAAAGTTATCCGCAACTGACAGAAGCCTCATGGTTGTCTCTTTGTTGCATAAGATGCAAGAACCATATAATTGCTTTACTTTATCGCTATGCGATAGCAATAGTTGCAAAAGTAATAGTTGGCGAGACGACCATGTAACGACACGTTGATAGAGATCATGGTGTCATGCCGGTGACGATTGAGATCATGACGGTACTTTGGAGATGGAGATCAAAGGATGATGATGGCCATATCATGTCACATATTCTGATTGCATGTGATGTTTATCTTTTATGCATCTTATTTTGCTTAGTACGGCGGTAGCATTATAAGATGATCCCTCACTAAATTTCAAGGTATAAGTGTTCTCCCTGAGTATGCACCGTTGCGACAGTTCGTCGTGCCGAGACACCACATGATGATCAGGTGTGATAAGCTCTACATTCATATACAACGGGTGCAAGCCAGTTTTGCACACGTGGAATACTCGGGTTAAACTTGACGAGCCTAGCATATGCAGATATGGCCTCGGAACACTGAGACCGAAAGGTCGAGCATGAATCATATAGTAGATATGATCAACATAGTGATGTTCACCATTGAAAGCTACTCCATCTCACGTGATGATCAGACATGGTTTAGTTGATATGGATCACGTGATCACTTATATGATTAGAGGGATGTCTATCTAAGTGGGAGTTCTTAAGTAATATGATTAATTGAACTTAAATTTATCATGGACTTAGTCCTGATAGTATTTTCATATCTATGTTGTAGATCAATTGCTCGCGTATAGCTTCCTCATTTTATTTATGATATGTTCCTGGAGAAAACTATGTTGAAATATGTTAGTAGCAATAATGCAGACTAGCTCCATGATCTAAGGATTATCCTCATTGCTGCATAAAAGAATTATGTCCTTGATGCACCGCTAGGTGATGGACCTTTTGCAGGAGCAGATGCAGACGTTATGAATGTTTGACAAGCTTAGTATGATGACTACTTGATAGTTTAGTGTGCCATTCTTTACGGCTTAGAAACGGGACTTCAAAAATGTTTTGAACGCCACGGAGCATATGAGATGGTCCAAGAGCTGAAATTGGTATTTCAGACTCATGCCCGTGTTAAGAGGTATGAGACCTCTGACAAGTACTTTGCCTACAAGATGGAGGAGAATAGGTCAGCTAGTGAGCATGTGCTTAGAATGTCTGAGTACTACAACCACTTGAATCAAGTGGGAGTTAGTACTCTTCCAGATAAGATAGTGATTGACAAATTTCTCTAGTCACTATCACCAAGTTACTAGAACTTCGTGATGAACTATAATATGCAATGGATGACAAAAGTAATTCCCAAGCTCTTCGCGATGCTGAAATCAGCCAAGGTAGAAATCAAAAAAAGCATCAAGTGTTGATGGTTGACAAGACCACTAGTTTCAAGTAAAAGGGCAAGAGAAGGAAAGGGAACTTCAAGAAGAATGGCAAGCAAGTTGCCACTCCCATGAAGAAGCCCAAAGCTAGACCCAAGCCTGAAACTGAGTGCTTCTACTACAAAGGAAATGGTAACTGGAAGTGGAACTGCCCTAGATACTTGGTGGATAAGAAGGATGTCATACTGAATAAAGGTATATTGGATATACATGTTATTGATGTGTACTCTACTAGTGTTTATAGCAACCCCTCGGTATTTAATACTGGTTCAGTTGCTAAGAGTAGTAACTCGAAACGGGAGTTGCAAAATAAACAAAGACTAGTTAAGCACGAGGTGATGATGTGTGTTGGAAGTGATTCCAAGGTTGATAAGATCACCATCGCACACTCCCTTTACCTTCAGGATTAGTGTTGAACCTATAATAAATGTTATTTGGTGTTTGCGTTGAGCATGAATATGATTGGATCATGTTTATTGCAATACGGTTATTCATTCAAGTCAAAGAATAATTGTTGTTCTATTTACATGAATAAAACCTTCTATGGTCATACACTCAATATAAATGGTTTATTGAATCTCGATCATAGTGATACACATATTCATAATATTGAAGCCAAAATATGCAAAAGTTAATACTGATAGTGCAACTTATTTGTGGCACTGTCGTTTAGGTCATATTGGTGTAAAGCGCATGAAGAAACTCCATGCTGATGGGTTTTTGGAATCACTTGATGCTTGTAAACCATGCCTCATGGGCAAGATGACTAAGACTCTGTTCTCCGGAACAATGGAGCGAGCAACTAACTTATTGGTAATAATACATACTAATGTATGCGGTCCGATGAGTGTTGAGGCTCGCCGCGGGTATTGTTATTTTGTGACCTTCACAGATGATTTGAGCAGACTTGGGTATATCTACTTGATGAAACATAAGTTTGAAACATTTGAAAAGTTCAAAGAATTTCAGAGTGAAGTGGAAAATCATCGTACGAAGAAAATAAAGTTTCTACGATCTGATCGCAGAGACGAATATTTGAGTTATGAGTTTGGTCTTCAACTAAAACAATGTGGCATAGTTTCACAAATTCATGCTACCTGGAACACCACAGCATAATGGTGTGTCCGAACGTCATAACCATACTTTATCGGATATAGTGCAATCTATGATGTCTCTTACCGATTTACCACTATCGTTTTGGGGTTATGCATTAGAGACAACTACATTCACATTAAATAGGGCACCGTCTAAAATCCGTTGAGATGACACAGTATGAACTGTGGTTTAGCAAGAAACCTAAGCTATCGTTTCTTAAAGTTTGGGGTTGCGATGCTTATGTGAAAAAGTTTCAACCTGATAAGCTCAAACCCAAATCGGAGAAGTGCGTCTTCATAGGATACACAAAATAAACTGTTGGGTACACTTTCTATCACAGACCTGAAAGGCAAGATCTTTGTTGCTAAGAGTGGATCCTTTCTAGAGAAGAAGTTTCTCTTGAAAGAAGTGAGTGGGAGGAATGTAGAACTTATGAGGTAATTGTAACTTCTCCCGAATTGGAAAGTAGTTCATCACAGAGATCAATTCTAGTGATTTCTACGCCAATTAGTGAGGAAGCTAATGATGATGATCATGAAACTTCAGATCAAGTTACTACCGAACCTCGTAGGACAACCAGAGTATGGCCCGCACCAGAGTGGTATGGTAATCCTTTCTGGAAGTCATGTTACTAGACCATGACGAACCTACGAACTATGAGGAAGCGATGATGAGCCCAGATTCCACAAATGGCTTAAGGCCATGAAATATGAGATGGGATCCATGTATAAAGAACAAAGTATGGACTTTGATTGACTTGCCCAATGATCGGCGAGCCATTGAGAATGAATGGATCTTCAAGAGGAAGACGGACGCTGATAGTAGTGTTACTATCTACAAAGCTCAAATTGTCACAAAAAGGTTTTCAACAAGTTCAAGGTGTTGATTACAATGAGATTTTCTCACTCGTAGCGATGCTTAAGTCTGTCCGAATCATGCTAGCAATTGCCACATTTTATGAAATCTGGCAAATGGATGTCAAAACCACATTCCTTAATGGATTTCTTAAAGAAGAGTTGTATATGATACAACAAGAAAGTTTTGTCAATCCTAAAGGTGCTAACAAAGTGTGCAAGCTCCAGCGATCCATCTATGGACTGGTGCAAGGATCTCGGAGTTGGAATATACGCTTTGATGAGTTGATTAAAGCATATAGTTTTATACAGACTTTTGGAGAAGCCTGTATTTACAAGAAAGTGAGTGGGAGCTCTGTAGCATTTTTGATATTATATGTGGATGACATATTGTTGATCGGAAATGATACTGAATTTTTGGATAGCATAAAAGGATACTTGAATAAGAATTTTTCAAAGAAAGACCTCGATGAAGCTGCTTAGACATTGTGCATCAAGATCTATAGAGATAGATCAAGACGCTTGATAAGATTTTTCGATGAGTACATACCTTGACAAGATTTTGAAGTAGTTCAAAATGGAATAGTTAAATAAGGAGTTCTTGCCTGTGTTGCAAGGTGTGAAGTTGAGCAAAGACTTAAAACCCGACCACAATAGAAAATAGAAAGAGAATGAAAAGTCATTCCCTATGCCTCAGTCATAGGTTCTATAAAGTATGCTATGCCGTGTACCAGTCCTATTGTGTACCTTAGCATGATTCTGGCAAGGGAGTACAATAGTGATCTAGGAGTAGATCACTGGACAACGGTCAAAAATTATCCTTAGAGGACTAAGGAAATATTTCTCGGTTATGGAGGTGATAAAAGAGTTCGTCGTAAAGAATTATGTCGATGCAAGCTTTTTACATTGATCTAGATGACTCTAAGTCTCGATCTGGATACATATTGAAAGTGGGAGCAATTAGCTAGAGTAGCTCCATGCAGAGTATTGTAGACATAGAAATTTGCGAAATACATACGGATCTGAATGTTGCCGACCCGTAGACTAAACTTCTCTCACAAGCAAAATGACATGTCTCTGTCGTATCTATAATTTTTGATTGTTCCATGCCAATATTCTACAACTTTCATATACTTTTGGCAACTTTTTGTACTATTTTTGGGACTAACATATTGATATAGTGCCCAGTGCTAGTTCCTGTTTATTGCATGTTTTTTGTTTCACAGAAAATCCATATCAAACGGAGTCCAAACGGGATAAAAACTGACGGAGATTTTTTTGGAATATATGTGATTTTTGGGAAGAAGAATCAATGCGAGACGATGCCCGAGGGGGCCACGAGGCAGGGGGCGCGCCCTGGGCCCTCGTGGCCACCCCGTAAGGCGGTTGGTGCCCTTCTTTCGCCATAAGAAAGCTAATATCCGGATAAAAATCGTTTCCAAAATTCAGCCCAATCGGAGTTACGGATCTCCGGGAATTTAAGAAACGGTGAAAGGCCAGAATCTGGAACACAGAAACAGGGAGAGACAGAGAGATAGATCCAATCTCGGAGGGGCTCTCGCCCCTACGCCGCCATGGAGGCCATGGACCAGAGGGGAAACTCTTCTCCCATCTAGGGGAAGGTCAAGGAAGAAGAAGAAGAAGAAGAAGAAGAAGGGGGCTCTCTCCCTCTCTCTCCCGGTGGCACCGGAACGCAGCCGGGGCCATCATCGCGACAACGATCTACACCAACAACTTCACCACCGTCATCACCAACTATTCCCCCCTCTATGCAGCGGTGTAACCCCTCTTTTACCCGTTGTAATCTCTACTTAAACATGGTGCTCAACACTATATATTATTTCCCAATGATGTATGGCTATCCTATGATGTTTGAGTAGATCTGTTTTGTCCTATGGGTTAATTGATGATCGTGATTGGTTTGAGTTGCATGTTTTATTATTGGTTCTGTCCTATGGTGCTCTCCGTGTCGCGCAAGCATGAGGGATCCCCGATGTAGGGTTTGCAATATGTTCATGATTTGCTTATGGTGGGTGGCGTGAGTGACAGAAGCATAGACCCGAGTAAGTAGGTGATACGTCTCCAACGTATCTATAATTTTTGATTGCTCCATGCTATTATATTGTCTATTTTGGATGCTAATGGGCTTTATTTTACACTTTTATATCATTTTTGGGACTAACGTACTAACCGGAGGCCCAGCCCAAATTGCTGTTTTTTTGCCTATTTTAGGGTTTAGAAGAAAAGGAATATCAAACGGAGTCCAAACGGAATGAAACCTTCGGGAACGTGATTTTCTCAACAAACGTGATCCAGGAGACTTGGAGTGGGCGTCAAGAAACGATCGAGGAGGGCACGAGGCAGGGGGCGCGCCTACCCCAGTGGGCGCGCCCTCCACTCTCGTGGGCCCCTCGATGCTCCACCGACGTACTTCTTCCTCCTATATATATCCACGTATCCCCCAAACATCCAGGAGCACCACGAAAACCTAATTCCACCGCTGCAACCTTCTGTACCCAAGAGATCCCATCTCGCGGCCTTTTTCGGAGCTCCGCTGGAGGGTGCATTGATCACGGAGGGCCTCTACATCAACTCCATGGCCTCTCCGGTGATGTGTGAGTAGTTTACATCAGACCTACGGGTCCATAGTTATTATCTAGATGGCTTCTTCTCTCCCTTTGGATCTCAATACAAAGTTCTCCTCGATCTTCTTGGAGATCTATTCGATGTAATCTTCTTTTGCGGTGTGTTTGTCGAGATCCGATGAATTGTGGGTTTATGATCAAGTTTATCTATGAACAATATTTGAATCTCTCTGAATTCTTTTATGTATGATTGGTTTATCTTTGCAGGTCTCTTAGAATTATCAGTTTGGTTTGGCTTACTAGATTGATCTTTCTTGCAATGGGAGAAGTGCTTAGCTTTGGGTTCAATCTTACGGTGCTTGATCCCAGTGACAGAAAGGGAAACGACATGTATTGTATTGTTGCCATCGAGGATTAAAAGATGGGGTTTATATCATATTGCATGAGTTTATCCCTCTACATAATGTCATCTTACTTAAAGCATTACTTTGTTCTTATGAACTTAATACTCTAGATGCATGCTGGACAGCGGTCGATGTGTGGAGTAATAGTAGTAGATGCAGAATCGTTTCGGTCTACTTGTCACGGACGTAATGCCTATATACATGATTATACCTACATATTCTCATGACTATGCTCAACTCTATCAATTGCTCGACAGTAATTCATTTACCCATCGTAATACTTATCTCTTGAGAGAAGCCACTAGTGAAACCTATGGCCCCCGGGTCTAACTTCCATCATATTAATCTTCCAACACTTAGTTATTTCCTTTGCCATTATTTTACTTTGCATCTTTATTTCTCTTTATCATAAAAATACCAAAAATATTATCTTATCATATCTATGAGATCTCACTCTCATAAGTGACCGTGAAGGGATTGACAACCCCTTTATCGTGTTGGTTGCAAGGTTCTTATTTGTTTGTGTAGGTGCGCGGGACTCGAGCATGATCTCCTACTGGATTGATACCTTGGTTCTCAATAACTGAGGGAAATACTTACGCTACTTTGCTGCATCACCCTTTCCTCTTCAAGGGAAAACCAACGCAGTGCTCAAGAGGTAGCAAGAAGGATTTCTGGCGCCGTTGCCGGGGAGATTCGCGCCAAGTCAAGTCAAGATTTGACTCCTAACAACGAGCCATTCCTGGCACCATTGCTGGAGTCTACGCACAAGTCAAGACATACCAAGTACCCTTCACAAACCCTTATCCCTCGCATCACATTATTTGCCATTTGCCTCTCGTTTTCCTCTCCCCCACTTCACCCTTGCTGTTTTATTCACCCTCTTTTCCTCTCGCCCTCTCCTTCCGTTCGCCTCTTTTTCGCTTGATTTTTGTTTGCTCATGTGTTGGATTGCTTGCTTGTCACGATGGCTCAAGATAATACTAAATTGTGTGACTTTACCAATACCAACAACAATGATTTTCTTAGCACTCCGATTGCTCCTCTTACCGATGCTGAATCTTGTGAAATTAATGCTGCTTTGTTGAATCTTGTCATGAAAGATCAATTCGCCGGCCTTCCTAGTGAAGATGCCGCTACCCATCTAAATAGCTTTGTTGATTTGTGTGATATGCAAAAGAAGAAAGATGTGGACAATGATATTGTTAAATTGAAGCAATTTCCTTTTTCCCTTATAGATCGTGCTAAAGCTTGCTTTTCGTCTTTGCCTAAAAATAGTATTGATTCATGGAATAAGTGCAAAGATGCTTTTATCTCTAAGTATTTTCCTCCCGCTAAAATCATCTCTCTTAGAAACGATATTATGAATTTTAAGAAACTTGATCATGAACATGTTGCACAATCTTGGGAGAGGATGAAATTAATGATATGTAATTTTCCTACACATGGTTTGAATTTATGGATGATTATACAGAATTTTTATGCCGGATTGAATTTTGCTTCTAGAAATCTTTTAGATTCGGCCGCGGGAGGCACTTTTATGGAAATCACTTTAGGAGAAGCAACTAAACTCCTAGATAATATTATGGTTAATTATTCTCAATGGCACACCGAAAGATCTACTAGTAAAAAAGTGCATGCGATAGAAGAAATTAATGTTTTGAGTGGAAAGATGGATGAACTTATGAAATTATTTGCTAATAAGAGTGCTCCTACTGATCCTAATGATATGCCTTTGTCTACCTTGATTGAGAATAATAATGGATCTATGGATGTGAATTTTGTTGGTAGCAACAATTTTGGTAACAACGCATATAGAGGTAATTTTAGTTCTAGGCCGTTTCCTAGTAATTCCTCTAATAATTATGGTAATTCCTACAACAATTCTTATGGAAATTTTAGTAAGATGCCCTCTGAATTTGAGCCTAGTGTTAAGGAGTTTATGAATTCGCAAAAGAATTTCAATGCTTTGCTTGAAGAAAAATTGCTTAAAGTTGATGAATTGGCTAGGAACGTTGATAGAATTTCTCTTGATGTTGATTCTTTGAAACTTAGATCTGTTCCACCTAAGCATGATATCAATGAGTCTCTCAAAGCCATGAGAATTTTCATTGATGAGTGCAAAGAAAGAACCGCTATGATGCGTGCTAAGAAAGATTGTTTTGTGAAAGCGTGTTCTTCTAGTTTTCATGATAATAAGGTTGAAGATCTAAATGTGATTGATGTGTCCCCTATTAAATCTTTTTTTTGCAATATGAATCTTGATAATGATGGGACTGAAGATGAGCCACCTTTACCTAGAAGGCGTTCCAAAAATTCGGAGTTTTTAGATCTTGATGCAAAAATTGGTAAAAGTGGGATTGAAGAGGTTAAAACTTTAAATAGTAATGAACCCACTATCTTGGATTTCAAGGAATTTAATTATGATAATTTCTCTTTGATAGATTGTATTTCCTTGTTGCAATCCATGCTAAATTCTCCTCATGCTTATAGTCAAAATAAAGCTTTTACTAAACATATCATTGATGCTTTGATGCAATCTTATGAAGAAAAACTTGAGTTGGAAGTTTCTATCCCTAGAAAACTTTATGATGAGTGGGAACCTACAATAAAAATTAAAATTAAAGATCTTGAGTGTTATGCTTTGTGCGATTTGGGTGCTAGTGTTTCCACGATTCCAAAAACTTTATGTGATTTGCTAGGTTTCCGTGATTTTGATGATTGTTCTTTAAACTTGCACCTTGCTGATTCCACTATTAAGAAACCTATGGGAAGAATTAATGATGTTCTTACTGTTGCAAATAGTAACTATGTGCCCATAGATTTCATTATTCTTGATATAGATTGCAATCCTTCATGTCCTATTATTCTTGGTAGACCTTTCCTTAGAACGATTGGTGTAATTATTGATCTGAAGGAAGGAAATATTAAATTCCAATTTCCATTAAATAAAGGCATGTAAAACTTTCCTAGAAAGAAAATTAAATTACCATATGAATCTATTATGAGAGCCACTTATGGATTGCCTACCAAAGATGGCAATACCTAGATCTATCTTCGCTTTTATGCCTAGCTAGGGGCGTTAAACGATAGCGCTTGTTCGGAGGCAACCCAATTTTATTTTTATTCCTTGATTTTTGATCCTATTTAGTAATAAATAATTTATCTAGCCTCTGTTTTGGTTATGTTTTTTGTGTTTAATTAGTGTTTGTGCCAAGTAGAACCGTTGGGAAGACTTGGGGAAAGTCTTTTTGATCTTGCTGTAAAAAAACAGAAACTTTAGCGCTCACGATAATTGCTGCCATTTTTATTTGGAAAGTGATATTTAGTTCATTATTTTTGCAGATGATTAATAGATAAAATCCTCACGTCCGGAAATTTATTTTAGAATTTGTGGGCTTCCAGAGTTTGCGTTAGCTACAGATTACTACAGACTGTTCTATTTTTGACAGATTCTGTTTTTCTTGTGTTGTTTGCTTATTTTGATGAATCTATGGCTAGTAAAAGAGCTTATAAACCATATAGAAGTTGGAATACAGTAGGTTTAACACCAATATAAATCATGAATGAGTTCACTACAGTACCTTGAAGTGGTGTTTTGTTTTCTTTCGCTAACGGAGCTCACGAGATTTTCTATTTTGAGTTTTGTGTTGTGAAGTTTTCAAGTTTTGGGTAAAGATTTGATGGATTATGGAACAAGGAGTGGAAAGAGCCTAAGCTTGGGGATTCCCATGGCACCCCAAGGTAAAATTCAAGGACACCAAAAAGCCTAAGCTTGGGAATGCCCTGGAAGGCATCCCCTCTTTCGTCTTCGTCTAGCGGTAACTTTACTTGGAGCTATATTTTTATTCACCACATGATATGTGTTTTGCTTGGAGCGTCTTGTTTGATTTGAGTCTTTTCTTTTTAGTTTACCACAATCATCCTTGATGTACACAACTTTTGAGAGAGGCTCACATGATTTGAAATTTATTAGAATACTCTATGTGCTTCACTTATATCTTTTGAGCTATATAGTTTTTGCTCTAGTTCTTTGCTTATATCTTTTAGAGCACGGCGATGGTTTTGTTTTATAGAAACTTTTGTTCTCTCATGCTTCACTTATATTATTTTGAGAGTCCTTTAGAACAACATGGAAACCTGCTTAATATAAAAACTTTCATAGAAGTGCATTGAATACTATGAGAAGTTTGATACTTGATAATTGTTTTGAGATATGGAGATGGTGATATTAGAGTCATGCTAGTTGAGTAGTTGTGAATTTGAGAAATACTTGTGTTGAAGTTTGTGATTCCCATAGCATGCACATATGGTGAACCGTTATGTGATGAAGTCGGAGCATGATTTATTTATTGATTTCCTTCCTTATGAGTGGCGGTCGGGGACGAGCGATGGTCTTTTCCTACTAATATACCCCCCTAGGAGCATGCACGTAATACTTTGTTTCGATAACTAATAGATTTTTGCAATAAGTATGAAAGTTCTTTATGAATAATGTTGGGTCCATGGATTATACACACTCTCACCCTTCCACCATTGCTAGCCTCTCTAGTATCGCGCAACTTTTGCCGTTACCTTAAACGCACCATATACCTTCCTCAAAACAGCCACCATACCTACCTATTATGGCATTCCCATAGCCATTCCGAGATATATTGCCATGCAACTTTCCACCGTTCCGTTATTATGACATGCTTCATCATTGTCATATTGCTTGCATGATCATGTAGTTGGCATCGTATTTGTGGGAAAGCCACCGTTCATAATTCTATGTACATGTCACTCATGCATCATTGCACATCCCGGTACACCGCCGGAGGCATTCACATAGAGTCATATTTTGTTCTAAGTATCAAGTTGTAATTCTTGAGTTGTAAGTAAATAAGGTGTGATGATCATCATTATTAGAGCATTGTCCCAAGTGAGGAAAGGATGATGGAGACTATGATTCCTCCACAAGTCGGTATGAGACTCCGGATGAAGATTAAAAAAAAGAGAAAGGCCATAAAAAAAAGAAGAAGGCCCAAAAAAATAAAAATAAAAGAGAAAAAGAGAGAAGGGACAATGCTACTATCCTTTTTCCAGACTTGTGCTTCAAAGTAGCACCATGATCTTCATGATAGAGAGTCTCCTATGTTATCACTTTCATATACTAGTGGGAATTTTTCATTATAGAACTTGGCTTGTATATTCCAATGATGGGCTTCCTCAAAATGCCCTAGGTCTTCATGAGCAAGCGAGTTGGATGCACACCCACTTAGTTTCTTTTGTTGAGATTTCATATACCTATAGTTCTAGTGCATCCATTGCGTGGCAATCCCTACTCACTCACATTGATATCTATTGATGGGCATCTCCATAGCCCGTTGATATGCCTAGTTGATGTGAGACTATCTTCTCCTTTTTGTCTTCTCCACAACCACCATTCTATTCCACATATAGTGCTATATCCATGGCTCACGCTCATATATTGCGTGAAGATTGAAAAAGTTTGAGAACATCAAAAGTATGAAACAATTGCTTGGCTTGTCATCAGGGTTGTGCATGATTTAAATATTTTGTGTGGTGAAGATAGAGCATAGCCAGACTATATGATTTTGTAGGGATAACTTTCTTTGGCCATGTTATTTTGAGAAGACATAATTGCTTAGTTAGTATGCTTGAAGTATTATTATTTCTATGTCAATATTAAACTTTTATCTTGAATCTTTCGAAACTGAACATTCATGCCTCAATAAAGAAAAATTACAATTAGAAATATGTTAGAAATCATTCCACATCAAAAATTCTTCTTTTATCATTTACCTACTTGAGGACGAGCAGGAATTAAGCTTGGGCATGCTTGATACGTCTCCAACATATCTATAATTTTTGATTGCTCCATGCTATTATATTATCTATTTTGGATGTTAATGGTCTTTATTTTACACTTTTATATCATTTTTGGGACTAACCTACTAACCGGAGGCCCAACCCAAATTGCTGTTTTTTTGCCTATTTTAGGGTTTCGAAGAAAAGGAATATCAAACGGAGTCCAAACGGAATGAAACCTTCGGGAACGTGATTTTCTCAACAAACGTGATCCAGGAGACTTGGAGTGGGCGTCAAGAAACCATCGAGGAGGGAATGAGGCAGGGGGCATGCCTACCCCCCTGGGCGTGCCCTCCACCCTTGTGGGCCCCTTGATGCTCCACCGACATACTTCTTCCTCCTATATATATCCACGCATCCCCCAAACATCCAGGAGAACCACGAAAACCTAATTCCACCGCCACAACCTTCTGTACCCGAGAGATCCCATCTCGGGGCCTTTTTCGGAGCTCCGCCGGAGGGGGCATTGATCACAGAGGGCCTCTACATCAACTCCATGGCCTCTCCGGTGATGTGTGAGTAGTTTACTTCAGACCTATGGGTCCATAGTTATTAGCTAGATGGCTTCTTCTCTCTCTTTGGATCTCAATACAAAGTTCTCCTCGATCTTCTTGGAGATCTATTCGATGTAATCTTCTTTTGCGGTGTGTTTGTCGAGATCCGATGAATTGTGGGTTTATGATCAAGTTTATCTATGAACAATATTTGAATCTTCTCTGAATTCTTTTATGCATGATTGGTTTATCTTTGCAAGTCTCTTTGAATTATCAGTTTGGTTTGGCCTACTAGATTGATCTTTCTTGCAATGGGAGAAGTTCTTAGCTTTGGGTTCAGTCTTACGGTGCTCGATCCCAGTGACAGAAAGGGAAACGGCACGTACTGTATTGTTGCCATCGAGGATAAAAAGATGGGGTTTATATCATATTGCATGAGTTTATCCCTCTACATCATGTCATCTTACTTAAAGAATTACTTTGTTCTTATGAACTTAATACTCTAGATGCATGCTGGATAGCGGTCGATGTGTGGAGTAATAGTAGTAGATGCAGAATCGTTTCGGTCTACTTCTCGCGGACGTGATGCCTATATACATGATCATACCTAGATATTCTCATAACTATGCTCAATTCTATCAATTGCTCGACAGTAATTCGTTTACCCACCGTAATACTTATGCTCTTGAGAGAAGCCACTAGTGAAACCTATGGCCCCGGGTCTATCTTCCATCATATTAATCTCCCAACACTTAGTTATTTCCTTTTCCGTTATTTTACTTTGCATCTTTATTTCTCTTTATCATAAAAATACCAAAAATATTATCTTATCATATCTATCAGATCTCACTCTCGTAATTGACCGTGAAGGGATTGACAACCCCTTTATCGCGTTGGTTGTGAGGTTCTTATTTGTTTGTGTAGGTGCGTGGGACTCGAGCATGATCTCCTACTGGATTGATACCTTGGTTCTCAAAAACTGGGGGAAATACTTACGCTACTTTGCTGCATCACCCTTTCCTCTTCAAGGGAAAACCAACGCAGTGCTCAAGAGGTAGCAGTAGGTTGTTTGCGTATGGGAGTAAAGAGGACTTGATGCCTTATAATGCTATGGTTGGGTTTACCTTAATGATCTTTAGTAGTTGCGGATGCTTGCTAGAGTTCCAATCATAAGTGCATATGATCCAAGAAGAGAAAGTATGTTAGCTTATGCCTCTCCCTCAAATAAAATTGCAATAATGATTACCTGTCTAGTTATCGATTGCCCAGGGACAAATAACTCTCTCGTGACAAAAATCTCTCTACTAAAACTAATTTAGTTGTGTCTTTATCTAAACAGGCCCTAGCTTTTATTTACATGTTCTTTATTATCTTGCAAACCTAGCCTACAACATCTACAAAGTAGTTCTAGTTTCATACTTGTTTTAGGTAAAGCGAACGTTAAGCGTGCGTAGAGTTGTATCGGTGGTCGATAGAACTTGAGGGAATATTTGTTCTACCTTTAGCTCCTCGTTGGGTTCCACACTCTAACTTATCGAAAGAGGCTACAATTGATCCCTTATACTTGTGGGTTATCACAAAACATGATCACTCTTTGGGTATTAATCACATAGCGACGTGAACTAGATTATTGACTCTAGTAAACCCTTTGGGTATTAGTCACATGAAGATGTGAACTAATCACATAAAGATGTGAACTATTGGTGTGAAATCACATGACGACGTGAACTAGATTATTGACTCTAGTGCAAGTGGGAGACTGAAGGAAATATGCCCTAGAGGCAATAATAAAGTTGTCAGTTATATTTCCTTATATCATGATAAATGTTTACTATTCATGCTAGAATTGTATTAACGGAAACTTAGTACATGTGTGAATACATAGACAAACTGAGTGTCACTAGTATGCCTCTACTTGACTAGCTTGTTAATCAAAGATGGTTAAGTTTCCTAGCCATGGACAAAGAGTTTGAAAGTGCAACTATCCTTGGGTGGTTTTGGTAATTCCTAACAACATATAGCTCATTGAGCTAATGCTATTTCAAGATAAATATTTCAGGAAAGCTCAATGATTGGCATGGCATGGATTAGGAAGTGGACCCCTCAAAATTCTAAGGACAAAAGATTGGCTCAAGCTCAAAGCACAAAACTCTACATTTTACTTTTAGTGATCCAAGATCACATTGAGTCCATAGGAAAAGCCAATACTATTAAATGGGGGTGAGGTGTTGCTTAATGAGTTACTTGCTCAAAATGCTTAGTGATATGCTCCAAAAACCCTCAACTACTTTCTCATATCCACATATGTCCCAAACCAAAAGTCAAACTCAGCCCCACCGAAATGTTCTATCCGGCGCCACCGAGTTCACTTGATATAGCCACTGCCACAAACCCTAGTCACTTCGGTCTCACCGATAGGGATCTTGGTCTCACCGAGATGGGATTGCAACCTCTCTGTTTCCGTTCATAACGTTTCGGTCCAACCGAGATGAGCGATCGGTCCCACCGAGACTGCAATGCAAACTCTCTATTTCCCCTTCGTAACGTTTCGGTCTAATCGAGATGAGCGAATCGGTCCCATCGAGTTTGCCTGACCAACTCTCTGTTTGACTATTACTAAAATTGGTCCCACCGAGTTTGTGTAACCGGTCTCACCGAGATTACGTTATGCCCTAACCCTAATGGAATCGGTCCCACCGAGTTGACATGTCGGTCCCACCAAAAATCCTAACGTTCACATTTTGAACTAAATCGGTCTGACTGAGTTTGGTGATTTGTGTGTAACAGTTAGATTTTGTGTGGAGGCTATATATACCCCTCCACCCACTCTTCATTCGTGGAGAGAGCCATCAGAATATTCCTACACTTCCAACATACATTTTCTGAGAGAGAACCACCTACACTTGTGTTGAGGTCAAGATATTACATTCCAACCACATAAATCTTGATCTCTATCCTTCCCCAAGTTGCTTTCCACTCAAATCATCTTTCTACCAAATCCAATCCTATGAGAGAGAGCTGAGTGTTGGGGAGACTATCATTTGAAGCACAAGAGCAAGGAGTTCATCATCAACACACCATCTATTACCTTTTGGAGAGTGGTGTCTCCTAGATTGGTTAGGTGTTAGTTAGGACGCTCCGTCAAAATTGTGGAGTTGAACCAAGGAGTTTGTACGGGCAAGGAGATCGCCTACTTCGTGAAGATCTACCCTAGTGAGGCAAGTCCTTCGTGGGCGATGCTTCTTCATGGACCCTTCGTGGGTGGAGCCCTCCGTGGACTCGTGCAACCATTACCCTTTGTGGGTTGAAGTCTCCATCAACGTGGATGTACGATACCACCACCTATCGGAACCACACCAAAAATCTCCGTGTCTACATTCCGTTTGCTCCCTCCAAACTCCTCCCTTTACCTTCATATGCAATTGTTTTACATTCCGCTGCTATACTCTTAGAATTGCATGTGTAGGTTGATTACTTGATTTGTGCTAAGTTGCTAAAATCTGCCAAGACATAAAATTGGAAAAGGCTAGATTCTTATTTGGTCAAGTAGTCTAATCACCCCCCTCTAGACATACTTTCGATCCTACAAGTGGTATCAGAGCCTTGATCTCCATTTGCCTTGATTTCCATAGCTTTTGGTGATCATAGCCTTGGTTTCACAACCTAGGAGAGTATGGTGTCTAGTGAGGGAAATTATCACTGTAGAGGTCCTTACTTTGATGGTACTAATTTTGCTAGTTGGAAGCATAAGTTGAAAATGCATATTCTTGGACATAACCCCGCTGTTTGGGCTATTGTGTGTGTTGGCTTGCAAGGTGAATTCTTTGATGGGAGAGAACCGAACCGTGAAGGTACCGCGGAAGAGTTGAAGATGCTGCAATACAATGCTCAAGCTTGTGATATTCTCTTCAACAGATTGTGCCCCGAAGAATTCAACAAAATCATCCGTCTTGAGAATGCAAAGGAAATTTGGCATACTTTGATTGATATGCACGAAGGTACCGACTCCGTCAAGGAATCCAAATTGGATGTGCTTCAAAGTCAACTTGACAAGTTCAAAATGAAGGATGGTGAAGGTGTCGCTGAAATGTACTCTAGGCTTGCTCTCATCATTAATGAGATTGCCGGCTTAGGAAGTGAAGACATGACCGATAGATTCATCATAAATAAGATCCTAAGAGTCTTGGATGGAAAATATGATACCGTGTGCACACTGATCCAAATGATGCCCAATTACAAAGATCTCAAGCCAACGGAAGTCATTGGAAGACTTGTTGCTCATGAGATGTCGCTCGAGGAAAAGGAAGAGCTTCACAACAAGTCAAGTGGTGCTTACAAAGCCTCATGTGATGATCCCACATCGTCAAGTGAGAAACAAACCTTCAATGAAGAATTGAGCCTAATGGTGAAGAACTTCAACAAGTTTTACAAGAGTAGAAGCAAGGAAAGAAGTTCCAAGTCAAGGCCCTACAATGACAAAAGATACTCCAGTCGTGAGCAAAATTGCTACAATTGTGGAAGACCCAGACACTATTCCAATGAGTGTATGACTCCCTACAAAAGAAGAGAAGATTCTCCCAAAAGGAGAAGTAGAAGAGAAGAATCACCACCAAGAGAGAGAAGAAGTAGAGATGGCCGTTATGAACAAAGAACATCATGGAGAAGCAAGGATTCGGAAAGGAAGGACAAGTCATCAAAGAGCTACACAAAATGAAGACATCAAGCTCATGTTGGTGAATGGGTATCCGGCTCCGACTCCGACTCCGACAATCACTCCGAAAGAAGTTATCAGTCCGACTCCGAATATACTCAAGATTAAGGTGTTGCCGGTCTAGCACTTGTGTCAACCAACTCCTACGACATATTTTAGTCACCAAATGAAGGAATTGGAAGATGCTTCATGGCTAAAGGTCCAAAGGTATCACACCCCGAGTATGTTGATTTCAATAGTGATGAAGATGATTTGCTAGGTGATGATGATTTACTTGTTGACAACTCTAGTTATGAAAACTATGATGAACTTGCTATTAATCATGTTAATCAAGATAAAACAAATGAAAATGATAAGAAGGAGATTGAGCGTCTAACTAAAGAACTAGACACTCTTAAGTTAGCTCATGAAACTACCTTGGAAGATCATCGAGAACTTTTAAAGACTCATGAAAAGCTACGCTTTGAAAAGCTCAACCTTGAGCAAGAGCATGAGTTCTTAAAGGCAATCAATGATGATCTTCGCAAGAAAAGTTCTTCTTACATTGCCAAGCGTTTACTCTTGTCTACTTACATGCCACAAGTTAAATCTAGCAACAAGAACAAGAAAGATTTTTCCTCTAGTAATAACAACAATCATGCTAAATCCAATGTTGTTGCTTCAAGTAGTTCTCTTGATTCCACTAATGATTCTCTTAGACAAGTTACACTTGAGCAAGAAAATGGCTTATTGAAGCGAATTATAGAGAAAGGTGTTTACAAGAGTCTTGCCGGAAGTAAGCAATTTGAGGAAATTGTACGCAAGCAAGGAAGACACCGGAAGAATCAAGGTGTTGGTTTTGAATGAAAGTTCAATGCCAATGGAGTTGAGTGGGAATAAGATCAATACCCCAGGACGAAGTTTGTTCCTCAACAAAAGAAGTATGATCCTACTTCTTTCCAAGGAACACAAGCTCAAGATGATCTTCCACTACAAGACCACAAGGTAAAAGGCAAGGACAAGCTTCAAGAGGAGATTGATGCATTTGAAGAAGCACCTAAGGCCTTGGTCAAGTGGGTCCCCAAGACTACATCAAGTATGACTACAACTCCAAGGATCCCCATCAAGATGGTGTGGATCCCTAAGAAGAAGAACTAGAGAGTTCTTGAGGGTGACTCCGCCAACATACTTCACTCTTATCATCTTGGCAAGGACAAGTGTGATACATCTCCGTCATATCTACTTTTCCAAACACTTTTGCCCTTGTTTTGGACTCTAACTTGCATGATTTGAATGGAACTAACCTGGACTGGTGCTGTTTTCAGCAGAATTGCCATGGTGTTATTTTTGTGTAGAAATAAAAGTTATCGGAATGACCTGAAAATCAATGGAGAGTTATTTTGGAATATATAAAAAATACTGGAAGAAGAATCCACGTCAGGGGGCCTCCACCTGTCCACTAGGGTGGGGGGAGCGCCTGCCCCCCTGGGCGCGCCCCTTGCCTCGTGGGCCCCCTGATGCTCCACCGACCTCAACCCTGACTCCATATATTCACTTCTGGGGAGAAAAAAATGAGAGAGAAGGATTCATCCCATTTTACGATACAGAGCTACTGCCAAGCCCTAAACTCTCTCGGGAAGGCTGATCTGGAGTCCATTCGGGGCTCCGGAGAGGGGAATCCGTCGCCATCGTCATCATGAACCTTCCTCCATCACGAATTTCATGATGCTCACCGCCGTGCGTGAGTAATTCCATCGTAGGCTTGCTGGACGGTGATGGGTTGGATGAGATTTATCATGTAATCGAGTTAGTTTTGTTAGGGTTTGGTCCCTAGTATCCACTATGTTCTGAGATTGATGTTGCTATGACTTTTCTATGCTTAATGCTTGTCACTAGGGCCCGAGTGCCATGATTTCAGATCTGAACCTATTATGTTTTCATCAATATATGAGAGTTCTTGATCCTATCTTGCAAGTCTATAGTCACCTATTATGTGTTATGATCCGTTAACCCCGAAGTGACAAAAATCGGGATACTTACCGGTGATGACCGTAGTTTGAGGAGTTCATGTATTCACTATGTGTTAATGCTTTGGTCCGGTACTCTCTTAAAAGGAGGCCTTAATATCCCTTAGTTTCCATTAGGACCCCGCTGCCACAGGAGGGTAGGACAAAAGATGGCATGCAAGTTCTTTCCATAAGCACGTATGACTATATTCGGAATACATGCCTACATTACATTGATGAATTGCAGCTAGTTCTGTGTCACCCTAGGTTATGACTGTTACATGATCAATCGCATCCGGCATAATTCTCCATCACCGATCCAATGCCTACGAGCTTTCCATATATTGTTCTTTGCTTATTTACTTTTCCGTTGCTACTATTACAATCACTACAAAACCCAAAAATATTACTTTTGCTACCATTACCTTTTTCCACCATTACCACTACTATCATATTACTTTTCTACTAAACACTTTGCTGCAGATATTAAGTTTTTAGGTGTGGTTGAATTGACAACTCAGCTGCTAATACTTAAGAATATTCTTTGGCTCTCCTTGTGTCGAATCAATAAATTTGGGTTGAATACTCCACCCTCGAAAACCGTTGCGATCCCCTATACTTATGGGTTATCAAGAACATTTTCTAGCGCCGTTGCCGGGGAGCATAACTCTATTCTTTGAGTCACTTGGGATTTATATGTGCTTATCATTATGAAGAACTTGAAAGATCAAAGAACCAAGTTTTTTCCCTCAACTACGAGGGGAGGTAAGGAACATCCATCTAGCTCCGCACTTGATTCACCTTCTGTTTTGAGTAAGCTTGCGACACCTAAACCTGCTTCTGCTATTAATTCTGATATGTCACATGTTATTGATGATGCCACTTCTGCTGTGCATGATACTTATGATGAAATTACTTCTATGCTTGATAATACTGTGCCACTAGGTGAATTTCTTGATGAACAACTTGCTAGGGCTAGGGAGAATGAAATTATTGAAACTGATAATATTGATGAAAGTGATGATGAAGATTCTCCCCCAAGATATGAATTACCTGTTGTTCCTGAAGGTTATGTTATGGATGAAGAAACTGCTAGAGATTTTCTTGCTTGCAATGATAGGAGTGATCTTAAGAAATTATTTGCTAAGCTTAAAGAAAAAACTTTGAATGCTAGTGTCGGTGTCAAAACCGGCGGATCTCGGGTAGGGGCTCCCGAACTGTGCGTCTAAGGCGGACGGTAACAGGAGGCAGGGGACATGATGTTTTACCCAGGTTCGAGCCCTCTTGATGGAGGTAAAACCCTATGTCCTGCTTGATTTATTCTTGATGATATGAGTATTACAAGAGTGGATCTACCACGAGATCAGAGAGGCTAAACCCTAGAAGCTCGCCTATGGTATGATTGTACGTTGTCCTACGGACTAAAACCCTCCGGTTTATATAGACACCGGAGGGGGCTAGGGTTACACAAGGTCAGTTACAAAGAAGGAGATATACATATCTGTATTGCCTAGCTTGCCTTCCACGCCAAGTAGAGTCCTATCCGGACACGAGACGAAGTCTTCAATCTTGTATCTTCATAGTCCAACAGTCCGGCCAAAGGATATAGTCCGGCAGTCCGGATACCCCCTAATCCAGGACTCCCTCAGTAGCCCCTGAACCAGGCTTCAATGACGATGAGTCCGGCGCGCAGTGTTGTCTTCGGCATTGCAAGGTGGGTTCTTCTCCATATTTCGAACGTTTGTAAAGCAGTGTCCGGTCCCATAAATGTTTGGACCTCTTGGCTTCTGTGCCCAATAAGGGCTATCTCCCACACGTTGAATGAATACGAGCGCCAGGGCGTTTTTACATTCGCCCCCCTAGCCAAACGAATAAATTGTCTATTAAAAGGACGGGGATTCTCAGATCCGATCCATACCATTCTCCCCCAGCGAGAATCCATCAGAGCACGCTTCGAAAAGATCCATTCCAGCATGGCCGACCTCCGCAGCTCCTCCTCCCGCCTCCGTAGCCCTAAGCCCGGTGATTGGGAGAGGTGTTCAGTCCCACACAGTCAATTAATCGAACTGCAGACTAAGGGATTTCTCCCTCTAGCATACATGGTGCCCGTTTGAGCCGGGCTTGCCACCTACAATGGCGGGGAGCAAGCGGAGAGCTTTCCCATTCCCTCTATGGGGGGAGCGGGTCTGCCTTGTTCCTTATTTATTAAGGGGACTCGGATTTCCAATTCATTTGTTCCTCCGCGGGCTCCTGGAGTTCTACGGCCTCCAATTACACAATTTCACCCTGCCTCCATTCTACATATCGCCGGCTATGTTGCGCTCTGCGAGTTGTTCCTGGGATGCGAGGCTCACTTCGAGCTGTGGAAAAGGCTATTTTGCCGCGTCCCTCTCACACAGAGGGGGTCACTTTATCAAGTGGGCGGAGCCGAAATATGGCGCATCGCCGGTACCGGATACCTGTCCGGTACCCCGAAGAAGTCGTCCGAAGACTGGCCTTCGGAATGGTTTTATATGGAGGACGTTCCCCTTCCGGACCCTGTTCGGCGGGGTCTTCCTGAGTTCAGCAACGCTCCTCTGAAGAAACACCGAAGTTGGCGCCCATGGAGCCCCTAGGTGGAAGACAATGGAGAAGTCCTCTACCTGATGAACCGGATTAAAGCACTGGCTCAATCAGGATTGATAGTAATCAAAGTTATGTCTATTTGCATAATGCGGGGAGTGCAACCACTTCAATATCGTGGCACCCCTTGTGGTGTTTTAACGGGGCGGATGATGCCACCCGCTGCGGGCGTAAGGGTCCACACAATGCTGCCACTTTAGCAAAAATTCTATCCGAATTGTTCAAGGGAGAGGAAGAGGAGTTCATCCGCATCAAGCCATGGGATGGATTCTCTATGTACAATCCTCCAAGCTGGGTAAGTTATATCTCCGTACTCCCATTTTTCCCGCATTCTTTGTCATAAGTATTCACCTTGCCACTTTGCGGCAGGAACTGCGAAAAGCCATAAAGGAGGTCAGCAGCCCTTCTCCACAACCAGAAGACCCTGACCGGGCCCTCGACTCCGGACTTGAAGAAGATCCGGTTATATTCGTGGAGCTGATAGACCGGCAGTTCTATCAGTTAAGCTGCGATGATGCCATGGTGGCCATTACGGCCGACTATCCCGGACTGCTTCCTGCATCGCACGTAAGAAAACCAAAAAATCCCAACTCCAAAAACTAGGATCCCCAGTTAGACACTTCACCTACCATATACATATGGCGTTTTTACAAGAAAGGAATTCGGGACGCCCTGCCGAACCCGCAGCAACTTGCCAACAAGAGGCACCGAGGCCGGGCAAGCCAAAAAGAAAGGCGGTCAGGACGGAGACGCTGGCGCAAAGATATAATAGAAACCCCGCTCCGTGGTTGTCGTCTTTCTCGAAATGTAACGACGCCCGAGTTTCTTTAACAGAAAAAACACGTGCCGGAATATGTCCGGCGATGTTGCTAATCACGCTTCCACCAGTCGGGTGCCAGGACCGGACATAGAGGCGGAAGCCGATATGGGGCGGGCGCAGGATAATCCCCCTACAGAGGATGCGGATAGATTATCCGCTACAAACTCAGAAGTGGAAAGCGCCATGAATCATAGGCGCCACCGGGCCGTACTCTGTGACGCTTGTTTCTCACCAGAGGCATTTGATGCCTTCAATTCCGGAGAGGCGTACCTCCTTGCTGCTCAAGATGGTCTAGCCAGAGCCACAGATTAGTATGTAAAGGATGTACGGGTAAGTAAATCTAACGATTTATATGTATCAGTAGCCCTTGAGACTTGAAATAGTTAGCAGAACTGATTTAAGGATCATCTTTATTGTGCAGCTTCTTACAGACAAGAATACTAGGCTGTCACATGAGCTGGAGGAATGCAAGACCCAACTGCGGGCCGCTACTGCCGCATTGAAGGAACCGAAAAAGTCTCCCACTAGTAACATTTACTTTAAAGAATGATGGTTACCATATAGTGTGCGGCGTGGCTGCAGATCTAACAATAGATGTTGCAGATGAATCCGGAGAAAATCTGGAGGACCAGCATGTCGTGCGACAGCTAGAGGCTGGCAAATGCATGCTGACTGAGGTTAGGCGGGAGAAAAAAAAATCTCCAAGACGCCTATATCAAGCTGAGCGTGGAACTAAAAGACATTCAAGCCCAGCTTGCAGACTCCGAGAAGGAGAATAAGCGGCTTCGGCGCGGCATTTTTAGTAAGTGCTTGAACGAATCCTTTTGAAGGAATTCAGCGAAGAAGCCGACTAACAGCGTTATGTCTGTAGGTATGCTGACGGGTCGTCCCACGGAGGAAATGCCCGGGTCTGCGGGTGATCTTCTATCCGAGCTCTCACATCTGCACGAACAAGTTCGGCAGGTGATGCAAGGTGTTTCCCAGGCCTTGTGGCCATCCATCTCCCTGCCAGAAGGCGTTGCAGATCTTACGGAGAAGCTCAAGGGAGCACGGCGGCGCTTCCGATTATGGAAGATATCAGCCTGCCATCAAGGTGCCAGAGAAGCCTGGGCCATGGTGAAGACGCGGTATACCAAGGCTGACCCAAATCACATGGCCGAGGTCGGACCTGTGGGGCCTGATGGAAAAGAGATCCCCGTTAGCTTAGTTTATGAGCAAGTAGAATTAGCCGCAAAGTATTCCCAATAGGATTGTAGGCTAGACCGCCTGTTGGATGGTACAGAAGAGGAATTTAGTCAGTCTACATGACTATGTAATTAATGTGACATGTATAATGCCTTCTAGCCGGATTGTAGATCATTTGTCTCGGCGGACCTTTTCGCTTCAACCTCGGGACCCGATAGTCCAGAGTGTATCCGAATACCCGCTCAGTTATATAAGAACCGGGGTATGCGTGGATACCAGGTGTAGGGGTCATTAGTGCTTGAACGGACAAGTGCCCAACTAGTTATGTTATATTACATGGGTAGTAAGAAACATCTTCCAGGGAGAATAGTTTCGTTAAGGGTTCCTTTCCCTGCGTATGCATGCCCTAAGGTGCATGTCCGGACTGCGATAAGAAACGCAGGAAAAAACATCTAGGGGCATATATGGAAAATAAATAAAAATCATCTTTTGTTCACCGACCGAATATTCCCTTAAGAACGCTAGCTTTCGGCTTCACCCAGTCTAAGGTACACATCCGGCTGACAAGGCAGTAACAATCGCAGAGGTGCTCCCCTTATGCCCTAGCCGAATTAACGGGAACGTAGGGCATAAATACAAGAGCCAGGCAACCCAGCTTGGCCAAAACTTAAGTCATATCGATGCATATAATGGCGAAAAAAGGTACATGCGGAAGTATAACACATGTGCGGGGCATGAGGCCCAGATAAATAATTAAGCTTCTGTAAAAGAAGCCCCCAGGTATGATGAGCGCGCTTGGCGCATCTATAATGTGCAAGCAAGGCACAAGTTGGCCCTTGAAGGCCTAGAGAAAGAATAAAAGAAATAAAGAAAAACAAGACAGATAATGTATATGCAAAAAATGGACAAAGGAAGGGGACGAACATAGAGTCCGACGCTAGGTGTAGAATCTTCGGGGCCTGGCCACGTTCCATGGGTTCGGCTTGAGTTGATTAGTCGATGCATCCCGCAGTCGGTATGCTCCACCGGTCAGAACTTGGTCAATAATGAAGGGACCTTCCCATTTGGGCTCGAGCTTGTTCTTTTTCTTATCCGGCAGGCGTAGAACTAGTTTGCCAATGTTATAAGTTTTAGCCCGTACTTCTTTGCTTTGGTATCTGCGAGCCTGTTGCTGATAAAATGCGGAACAGGCTTTTGCTACATCGCGCTCCTCCTCCAGGGTGTCCAGACTGTACTGCCGATCGAGCTTGGCTTCTCTTTCTTCGTACATGTGCACTCGAGGTGAGTCATGAATTATGTCATAGGGAAAGACTGCCTCTGCGTCGTACACCATAAAGAAGGGTGTATATCCGGTACTAAGATTCAGCATGGTCCGCAGCCCCCAGAGTACGGAGTCGAGCTCCTCTACCCAGTGTGTGTTAGGCTCCGTTAAGGAACGCACTAATCTGGGTTTAATGCCGCTCATTATAAGACCATTTGCTCGCTCAACTTGGCCATTGGTTTGTGGGTGATAGACTGAAGCGTAATCAAGCTTGATGCGCATTTTGCTGCACCAGAGTTTTACCTCATCGGCCGAGAAGTTCGTGCCGTTGTTAGTGATGATGCTGTGGGGGACGCCATAACGGTGTACGACCCCGGATATGAAGTCTACCACCGGTCCGGATTCGGTTGTTTTAACAGGTTTGGCCTCTATCCACTTGGTGAATTTATCCACCATGACCAGTAAGTATTTTTTCTTGTGGGTGCCCCCTTTAAGGGGTCCAACCATGTCAAGCCCCCAGACCGCGAAGGGCCACGTAATGGGGATTGTTTGGAGGGCGGTGGGTGGCATGTGGCTTTGATTTGCAAAGAGCTGGCAACCGGCGCAACGTTGGACCAAGTCCTGTGCATCTGCCCGGGCCATTGGTCAATAGAATCCTGTACGAAAGGCCTTTCTTACAAGAGCCCGGGCTGCGGTGTGGTGACCGCCGAGTCCGGCGTGAATTTCTGCCAAAAGGTTCCGCCCTTCCTCTTCGGAGATGCATCTTTGAAGGACTCCAGTAGTGCTTTTTTTGTATAATTCTCCCTCATGGACCCTGTAGGCCTTGGATCGCCGCACTATGCAGCGTGCCTCATTTTGGTCCTCCGGAAGTTCCAGTCTAGTTAGGTAGGCCAGGAATGGTTCTGTCCACGGGGCAATGATGGCCATTATTACGTGGGCTGAAGGTGTTATTTCGGTGGCAGAGCCTCCAATTGTGTCAGAGTGTTCGGTATCGGGTATTTTGGCCGGGTCCAGACTATTGTTACCGGTGTCCCCTTCCCATACTACGGATGGCTTGAACAGCCTCTCCAAAAATATGTTGGGGGGCATCGCGTTTTGCATCGATGCGGGCAAGGATATCCGCCGCCTGATTGTTTTCCCAAGCCACATGGTGAAATTCGAGCCCCTCGAACCGAGCTGACATTTTTAGGACGACGTTTTGATAGGCCGCCATTTTTGGATCCTTGGCGTCAAAGTCTCCATTTATTTGGGATATTGCGAGGTTTGAATCCCCACGCACCTCCAGGCGTTGAATGCCCATGGAGACTGCCATCCGAAGACCATGCAACAGAGCTTCCTATTCGGCTGCGTTGTTGGAGTCTGTATACAATATTTGCAGTACGTACTGAACGGTATCTACGGTTGGGGACGTCAGGACGACGCCAGCCCCTAGACCAGCCAGCATTTTAGAACCATCGAAGTGCATGATCCAATTGGAGTATGCGCCGTACTCTTTAGGGAGTTCGGCCTCTGTCCATTCGGCGACAAAGTCGGCCAATACTTGTGACTTAATGGCTCATCGAGGTTTGTATGTTATGTCGAACGGGAGGAGCTCAATGGCCCATTTGGCAATCCGGCCCGTAGCGTCGCGATTGTTTATAATATCATTAAGTGGCACTTCCGAGGCTACTATAATCGAACACTCTTGAAAGTAGTGTCGCAGCTTCCTGGATGCCATGAATACCGCATAAGCTATCTTTTGATAATGTGGGTACCGTGATTTGCATGGAGTGAGGACAGTGGATACATAGTATACCGGCTTTTGAAGAGGGAATTTATGTCCGTCAGCTTCTCGTTCGACGATGAGCACTGCGCTTACAACTTGATGAGTTGCCGCAATATACAACAGCATTGGTTCGCCGATGTTTGGCGCGGCCAGGATTGGGTTGGTTGCCAAAATGGCTTTTATTTCTTCCAATCTGGCTGTGGCAGCGTCTGTCCAGTCGAAGTGTTCGGTGCGCCGAAGGAGGCGATAAAGGGGTAAAGCCTTTTCTCCTAAGCGGGAGATAAAGCGGCTTAGAGCCGCCACGCATCCAGTTAACTTCTGGATTTGTTTGAGGTCTGTTGGGGTAGCCAACTGTGACAAAGCTCAGATTTTGGCCGGATTAGCTTCAATACCTCTACTGGAGACAATGAAACCTAGGAGCTTTCCGGCTGGTACGCCAAAAACGCATTTTTCCGGATTGAGCTTGATGTCGTATGTTCGGAGGTTGTCGAATGTGATCCTCAAGTCGTCTATCAAAGAGTCGACGTGTTTGGTTTTGACGACCACATCGTCTTCATATGCCTCTACTGTTTTGCCGATTTGTTTCTCCAGACATGTCTGAATCATGCGCTGATATGTTGCGCTGGCGTTTTTGAGGCCAAAAGGCATTTTGTTGAAACAGAAGGGACCGTATGGTGTGATGAATGCCGTTGCGGCTTGGTCGGACCCCGCCATCTTGATTTGGTGGTAACCGGAGTATGCGTCGAGGAAACACAATGTCTCGTGTCCTGCGGTAGCATCAATAATTTGATCGATGCGAGGGAGGGGGAAGGGATCCTTTGGGCAAGCTTTATTGAGGTCCTTGAAATCGACACAAAGGCGCCAGGATTTATCCTTCTTTGGTACCATCACCAGGTTTGCTAGCCAGTCCGGGTGTTTTATTTCTCTGATGAATCCGGCCTCCAATAACTTGGCTAGTTCCTCTCCCATGGCATGTCTCTTAGGTTCGGAGAAATGCCGAAGAGCTTGCTTGACCGGCTTGAATCCCTTTAGGATATTGAGGCTATGCTCGGCCAGCCTGCGTGGCATTCCTGGCATGTCTAAGGGATGCGAGGCGAATATGTCCCAATTCTCGCGCAGGAACTCTTCTTGTGCGGCGTCCACGGCGGGGTTTAACTGTGCCCCGATGGAGGCTATTTTTGTAGGGTCCGTTGGGTGGACTTGGAATTTGACTATTTCATCCGCTGGTTTAAAAGAGGTGGACTTGGATCTCTTGTCGAGTATCACGTCGTCCCTGTCCACTGTGGAGCGTAGCATGGTTAATTCCTCGGCCGAGAGGGCTTCGGATAATGCCTCGAGGGCCAGTGTGACTGTCTTGTTTTCGGCGCAGAGTGCTGTGTCCGGATCACTGGCGAGGGTGATGATTTCATTGGGCCCGGGCATTTTGAGCTTCATGTACCCATAATGGGGTACAACTTGGAAGATCGTGAACGCCTCGCGTCCTAGAAGGGTGTGGTATCCACTGCTGAACAGGGCCACTTGAAATGTAATTTCTTCAGACCTATAGTTCTCTGGCGTACCGAATACCACATCTAGTGTGATTTTCCCAGCGCATCGTGCCTCCCGACTGGGTATGATTCCCCTAAAGGTCGTGCTACTTTGCTCAATGCGGTAACAGTCTATTTCCATTTTTTGAAGAGTTTCCTCATAGATGAGGTTTAATCCGCTGCCGCCGTCCATGAGTACTTTGGTGAGTCGAAAGCCATCCATGATTGGACTGAGGACCAGTGCTTCTGCTGCTCGGGCTGTTCGGAATTTAGGTCCGTCACTGGCATTGAAGGTAATAGCCGTGTCACTCCATGGATTTATTGCTGCTACGTGGCAGATTTCAGCCTTGCCGCGGAGTGTTCGCTTGTGCCTATTATTTGACGCAAAGGTCTCAAAGACTGTTAACACCGTATTGTTATCCACGGGATGGTGCTCTATGGCATTTGGGATAAGAAGATCCTCACCACTTTTGGCCACCTGCCGGAGTATCCAACATGCTCTAAGGCTGTGCGTTGGTATTGTATCCACTGTGCTGTGAATTTTGCAGGGTCCGTTAAGCCATCCCTCCAATACGGTTCCGTGGCCTGTAGAGGGTTTTTGCTTCTTTGTAATGAACTCGGGTGTCTTATGATAGTGCACCCTTTTACTTCGGACTGGGTGCGTATACGGAGCCGGATTATCCCAAAATTTCGTTTCAGTTTTCCAGGCACTTTCCATCGTGCAGTACTTTTGTAATATGGACTCCAAGTCGGCGAAGCGTGATATGTCACGGCGACTTATGGCGTTAAGGATTCCCTTGTCCGTGCAGTTATTGCAGAAAAGTGAGACTGCGTCTTCCTCGCGGCAGTCCTTAACCTTGTTCATCACAAGGAGGAATCTGGCCCAATAATGATGTAGTGTTTCATGGGGCTCTTGCCTGATGTGGGAAAGATCGTTTATGTTTGGGTGGGTGGGTGGATTTGAGTCCGGACCCCTACCCGATCTGAGACCCAGGGGCCGAGGGGTTTCCGATCTTGGAAGTTTGGATTCCGGTATGTTGTCCAATGAGTCCGGCCCGTTGCCTAACTCTAGGTTCAGGGATTGGGTGATGTCCTCCCGTAAATGGGTATCCGGCTCAGAGAGCTCAGGAATTCGGACATAGTTAGTCTTCAAGATAGAGGGAGGATCGCCGCATTGTTTCTCCACCACCGCAACATGATGGGTGACCGGTGGAGAGTTAATCTCCCTTCGATCGAGTTTAAGCCTAATCCGATCATAATCCGTAGCGCCTCCCAAGGCGGCGATGCAATCCAAGAGTTCGTTTAGGGAGGAGAGCTCCATTGGATCCATCTGCTCGGCGAATTCCGAGACGACGTGGAGGCTGTTTTTGATGACCCGAGAAGTCATCGTCGGTGCAGCGGCCGGACAGGCAGTCATGACGAAACTTCCTAGCCCAAGAGTTTGGCCGACAGCCAGAGCTCCCCCGGCGGTAATGTTGTTTTTAACAACGAGATGAGGCATCCTTCCTTACGGCGACGTCACAGAGGAACTCTCAATGAAAGCACCAATGTCGGTGTCAAAACCGGCGGATCTCGGGTAGGGGGTCCCGAACTATGCGTCTAAGGCGGATGTTAACAGGAGGCAGGGGACACGATGTTTTACCCAGGTTTGGGCCCTCTTGATGGAGGTAAAACCCTACGTCCTGCTTGATTTATTCTTGATGATATGAGTATTACAAGAGTTGATCTACCACGAGATCGGAGAGGCTAAACCCTAGAATCTAGCCTATGGTATGATTGTATGTTGTCCTACGAACTAAAACCCTTCGGTTTATATAGACACCCGAGGGGGCTAGGGTTACACAAGGTCGGTTTCAAAGGAGGAGATATACATATCCGTATTGCCTAGCTTGCCTTCCATGCCAAGTAGAGTCCTATCCGGACACGAGACAAAGTCTTCAATCTTGTATCTTCATAGTCCAACAGTACGGCCAAAGGATATAGTCCGGCTGTCCGGATACCCCCTAATCCAGGACTCCCTCAGCTAGAATGAAATATGACCCTGCTTATGCTACTTCACCTATCTTTATTACAGATAAGGATTATGATTTCTCTGTTGATCCTGAGTTAATTACTCTGGTGGAATCTAATCCTTTCTATGGCTATGAATATGAAACTGTTGTGGCACATCTTACTAAATTAAATGATATAGCTACCCTGTTCACTAATGATGAGAAAACTCGCTACTATTATATCCTTAAATTATTTCCGTTCTCATTAAAGGGTGATGCTAAGATATGGTTTAATTCTCTTGATCCTGGTTGTGTGCGTAGTCCCCAGGATATGATTTACTATTTCTCTGCTAAATATTTCCCCGCTCATAAGAAACAAGCTGCTTTAAGGGAAATATATAAATTTGTGCAAATTGAAGAAGAGAGTCTCCCACAAGCTTGGGGGAGGCTTCTCCAATTACTTAATGCTTTGCCTGATCATCCTCTCAAGAAGAATGAAATACTTGATATCTTTTATAATGGACTAACCGATGCTTCCAGAGATTACCTGTATAGTTGTGCTAGTTGTGTTTTCAGGGAAAGAGCTGTTGATCAAGCTGAAATTCTATTGAATAATATGTTGACTAATGAAAATAATTGGACACTTCCTGAACCAACTCATAAGCCAACTTCGAAGAAAAGGGGTATTCTATTTCTCAGTCCTGAAGATGTGCAAGAGGCAAAGAAATCTATGGAAGAAAAAGGTATTAAAGCTGAAGATGTTAAGAATTTACCTCCTGTTGAAGAAATACATGGTCTTAATTCATCACCTATTGAAGAAACACACAGTCTTGATAACCCGACACATGTAGTAAAGGTAAATTCTCTCTATAGATAAAGCTGAAATCCCTCCTGCTAAGTTTGCTAGCCAATGTTTGGATGAATTTGATAACTTTATGGTTAAGCAAGAACATTTTAATGCTTATGTTTGTAGACAACTGAAACATAATTCTTACATGGTTGAACACTTGAGTGATTATATGGGTAGTGTTAAAGGTGAACTTAAACTTATTAGTAAACATGCTTCTATGGTTACCACTCAAGTAGAACAAGTACTTAAAGCTCAGAATGATTTGCTCAATGAATTAAAGAAAAATAAAAATGATAATGCTGTTAGAGTTATGACTAGAGGTGGTAAAATGACTCAGGAACCTTTGTATCCTGAGGGCCATCCTAAGAGAGTTGAGAAAGATTCTCAGAGAACTAATATTGATGCACCTAGTCCTTCTAAAAGGAAGAAAAAGAAAAATGATAGGACTTTGCATGCTTCTAGTGAACCTGTTGTTAACACACCTGAGAATCCCAATGATATTTCTATCTCTGATGCTGAAACACAATCTGGTAATGAACATGAACCTAGTGATAATGTTAATGATTATGTTCATGTTGATGCTCAACCTAGCGATAATAATGATGTAGAGATTGAACCTGCTATTGATCTTGATAACCCACAATCAAAGAATCAACGTTATGATAAGAGAGACTTTGTTGCTAGGAAGCATGGTAAGGAAAGAGAACCATGGGTTCAGAAACCCATGCCTTTTCCTCCTAAACCATCCAAGAAAAAAGATGATGAGGATTTTGAGCGCTTTGCTGAAATGATTAGACCTATCCTTTTGCGTATGCGTTTGACCGATATGCTTAAAATGAATCCTTATGCTAAGTATATGAAAGATATTGTTACTAATAAAAGAAAGATACCGAAAGCTGAAATTTCCACCATGCTTGCTAATTATACTTTTAAGGGTGGAATACCAAAGAAACTAGGAGATCCCGGAGTACCAACTATACCATGCTCCATTAAAAGAAACTATGTTAAAACTGCTTTATGTGATCTTGGAGCCGGTGTTAGTGTTATGCCTCTCTCTTTATATCGTAGACTTGATTTGAATAAGTTGACACCTACTGAAATATCTTTGCAAATGGCTGATAAATCAACTGCTATACCTGTCGGTATTTGTGAGGATGTGCCTATTGTGGTTGCAAACGTCACTATTTTAACGGACTTTGTTATTCTTGATATGCCTGAGGACGATTGTATGTCTATTATTATTGGAAGATTCTTTTTGAATACTGCAGGGGCTGTTATTGATTGCACCAAAGGCAATGTCACTTTTCATGTCAATGGTAATGAGCATACGGTACACTTTCCGAGGAAACAACCTCAAGTCCACAGTATCAATTCTATTGGAAAAATTTCAACAATTACTATTGGAGGTTTTGAATTTCCTCTCCCTACTGTCAAGAAGAAATATGATATTCTTATTGTTGGGGAAATGCATATCCCCGTTGAGGTAACATAGTGTTATTCGAAATTTCTCCGGTTCCATGTTATTCGAATGAGTTTGTTAACAAGACCTGATCAAGCTTGTTAGTGGATTCCTTTTGATGAGCATGAGATGGATGAAGTTAGAAGGCACAACTCTCTGTACCCTCTTTTTACTTTATGTTATTTATATTAAATAAAGCAAAAATAGTATTTTTCTGTCTGTTTTCTAAATTATCAATGCAATAAAAAATACCCCGAAAATAAAAGTTCTCCAAATGCCCTAAAAATTAAATATGATTTTTTCTAGAATATTTGAGAATATCTGGCACTGAGAACACAGCAGGGGAGCAAGCACCTGGCCATGAGGTTCCAGGGCGCGCCCACCCCCCCGGGCGCGCCCCCTGCCTCATGGGCCCATGGTGGCTCCCCTCCACTTATTCCGGCCACTGCACACTCCTTCTTCCTCCCACAAAAATCACTAACCAGCTCAAGCACGAATTCTAGCTCATCTTGCTGCCATTTTCGATCTCCTAGCTCAAAGCTCCATTCACAAAACTGCTTTGGGGGATTGTTCTTTGGTATGTGACTCCTCCAATGGTCCAATTTGTTTTTGTTCTAGTGCTTTATTCATTGCAAATTTTTGCTGCTTAGGTGACCCTGTTCTTGAGCTTGCATGTCAAATTTATATGGTCAAAAGTAGTTTTAATGCATGATATATCCTCTAGGCACTTGTAGGAGTAGTTGTTATCAATTTTGTTGAGTTTGGTTCACTTTTATTTTGAAGTTACTAAAAATTTCAGAAAAAGATGAAGAGATTTTTGAGGGGCTCATCGAGCCGAAGCTCGAAGGATAAACAAAGTGAAGAGAACAAGAAGCCCAAGTATAATCTCCCTCGCACCATGGAGGTTCAGCCGTGTGAATGGCCTTGTGATGATTTCTTGAGAGCAGCCGGGATCTATGATGATTTCTATGAATTGGATGAGAATGCAGGCCTCACTGCATTCCTCCACGACCAACGTGAACAGTATCTCTTACTCACCAATATATTTGTGCAGAACTTTCATTTCCATGCTAGGAGCTCACCACCTACGGTGGAATTTTATTTATATGATGAGCATAAGGAGATGTCACTTCGTGATTTTTGTCGGGTTTGTTTGATCCCTTTCGAGGGCAGTGTAGAGGAACCACATCGTGACGATGTGGAAGGGTTTATTGATACAATTGTTGTAGGGGAACGAGGAAAGTTTCCGATGTAAGAATTACTAGCATACATTTTCCTGTTTTATGTTACTTTGCAATATTTGCTAGTAGATGCTTAATTGGTCGCGGAAACTATGGCAACCTTAGTGCCCCTACTATTGTTATTTTGTGCCATGCCTTGTTCCGTGATGACACATTTAGTATGGACGCTATTGTTGCAAAGTGGTTAAATCTTAACCATACTAAGGGCCCCGTCCTTGGAGGCATCTTCGCCTCGCGCCTCGCTGCACACTTTAACATACCTATTAGGCATTATGAGAAGGAAGAGAAGTTGCTGCCTCCTGTTTTTCTAGACTATAAGAGTATGTTAGCACATGATTTTATCGTTAAGAATAAGGAAGATATGCTTAAGTAAAAGCTGATATTTGATAAAAATCACCCTGAGACTATTACTTTGCCTGCTCCTTCCTTGTTTGACTTATCTGCAGGCAAGTACCTTGTTCCGCCAGAGGCCATTCACGCCTACCGAAACCCCACACCAGCTATAGATCCAGAGACAGAACAACAATTTGATCCTCACCGACATTACATTCATGCTCACACACTCATGCTAGTTGTCGGTGCTCATACTTTTTCATTGTAATATCCATGCTAGTTTATTTTCCTTTTTATGCTTTCTTCTTGTGTGTTTGATAAACCTTAATAATAAAAAAATTAGTTGTAGCTTTTTAGCTAGTTTACTTTTCATGCTGTAGTAGTAGTAATTAAAAAGAAAACCCAAAAAGATTTCTCGTTCTTCTTTTGCTTGTTGGGAGCTTTCCCGTGTAAATAGTTTTATTTATTTTATTGTTCTTTGGGGGTTGAGAGGAGAAGACCATGATTAAAATGTTGAGTGGCTCTTTTATGCATTATTGTTGATCTAACAAAGAGCCCATATTACCTTGTCTTCTCTCTTGAATTGAATGCTTGCAGATTCTAGCTTAGTCCAATGCATGTGCACTATTATTATTATCCACACTATTCGGTCGTGCAAGTGAAAGGCAATAATGATGATTATATGATGAACTTATTGAGATGAGAAAAGATGGTATGAACTCGACCTCTCTTGTTTTTGTAAATATGATTAGTTCATCGTTCCTGATTCAGCCTATTATGAATAAACATGTTGGCAATGACAATTAGAGATTGTAGTTGCTTATGCCATGCTTAATTAGCTAGGAGCTTATAATGGTTTACCTTGCATGCCAACATGGTATTAAAATGGTTGTGATGTGGTATGATTGGGTGGTATCCTCTTTTGAACGATTCGAGTGGCTTGACTTGGCACATGTTCATGCATGTAGTTGAAACAAAATCAACATAGCCTCTACGATATTTATGTTAATGGTGCATTATATCCTACTCATGCTTGCATTCGGTGTTGATTAATTTTAATGCATGTTCATGACTATTGTCGCTCTCCAGCTGGTCGCTTCCCAGTCTTTTTCTAGCCTTCACCTGTACTAAGCGGGAATACTGCTTGTGCATCCAATTCCATAAACCCCAAAGTTATTCCATATGAGTCCACCATACCTACCTATACACGGTATCTACCTGCCGTTCCAAGTAAATTTGTATGTGCCAAACTCTAAACCTTCAAATAAACATTCTGTTTTGTATGCTTGAACAACTCATGTATCAACTAGGGCTGTTTGTATCTTCCATGCTAGATGGGTTATTCTCAAGAGGAGTGGACTCTGCTCCTCATTTACGAGAACATGGTTGGTCACCGGGATGCCCAGTCCCATGCTTTATGCAAATCAAATCAAAATAACTGCAAACAAAACTCCCCCGGGACTATTGTTAGTTGGAGGCACTCGTTGTTTCGAGCAAGCCATGAATTGATGCTTGTTGGCGGAGGGGGAATATAAACTTTACCATTATGTTTGGGAACCGCCCATAATGTGTGTAGCATGGAAGATATTGAGATCTCTCGGTTTTTATGTTGACAATGGAAGTATACCTCTCAAAATATTATTCATATCTATTTCAAAACAGAGCTCTGGCACCTCTACAAATCCCTGCTTCCCTCTGCGAAGGGCCTATCCATTTACTTTTATGTTGAGTCATCATCCTCTTATTAAAAAGCACCAGTTGGAGAGCACCGCCATCATTTGCATTGATTACTGTTAGTTTACATTGAGTATGACTTGACTGGATCTCTTTTACCATGAATTACAATGTCTAGTCAGTCCTTGATCTTTAAAGGTGCTCTGCATTTATGTTTTGCGGTCTCAGAAAGGGCTAGCGAGATACCATCTTGTCATATCATATCATGATTGTTTTGAGAAAGTGTTGTCATCCGAGATTTATTATTATTGCTCGCTAGTTGATTATGCCATTGATATGAGTAAACATGAGACCTAAATGTTATTGTGAATATGGTTAGTTCATAATCTTTGCTGAAAACTTGAATGCTAGCTTTACATATTTACAACAACAAGAGCAAACAGAGTTTGTAAAAGTTTTTTATCACTTTCAGTTTATCAGCTGAATTGCTTGAGGACAAGCAAAGGTTTAAGCTTGGGGGAGTGGATACGTCTCCGTCGTATCTACTTTTCCAAACTTTTGCCCTTGTTTTGGACTCTAACTTGCATGATTTGAATGGAACTAACCCGGACTGGTGCTGTTTTCAGCAGAATTGCCATGGTGTTATTTTTGTGTAGAAATAAAAGTTCTCAGAATGACCTGGAAATCAACGGAGAATTATTTTGGAATATATAAAAAATACTGGAAGAAGAATCCACGTCAGGGGGCCTCCACCTGTCCACGAGGGTGGGGGCGCGCCTGCCCCCCTGGGCGAGCCCCCTTGCCTCGTGGGCCCCCTGATGCTCCACCGACCTCAACCCTGACTCCATATATTCACTTTCGGGGAGAAAAAAATCAGAGAGAAGGATGCATCGCGTTTTACGATATGGAGCCGCCGCCAAGCCCTAAACTCTCTCGGGAGGGCTGATCTGGAGTTCTTTCGGGGCTCCGGAGAGGGGAATCCGTCGCCATCGTCATCATCAACCTTCCTCCATCACCAATTTCATGATGCTCACCACCGTGCGTGAGTAATTCCATCGTAGGCTTGCTGGACGGTGATGGGTTGGATGAGATTTATCATGTAATCGAGTTAGTTTTGTTAGGGTTTGATCCCTAGTATCCACTATGTTCTGAGATTGATGTTGCTATGACTTTGCTATGCTTAATGCTTGTCACTAGGGCCCGAGTGCCATGATTTCAGATCTGAACCTATTATGTTTTCATCAATATATGAGAGTTCTTGATCCTATCTTGCAAGTCTATAGTCACCTATTATGTGTTATGATCCGTTAACCCCGAAGTGACAAAAATCGGGATATTTACCGGTGATGACTGTAGTTTGAGGAGTTCATGTATTCATTGTGTGTTAATGCTTTGGTCCAGTACTCTATTAAAAGGAGGCCTTAGTATCCCTTAGTTTCCATTAGGACCCCGCTGCCACGGGAGGGTAGGACAAAATATGTCATGCAAGTTCTTTCCATAAGCACGTATGACTATATTCGGAATACATGCCTACATTACATTGATGAACTGGAGCTAGTTCTGTGTCACCCTAGGTTATGATTGTTACATGATCGATCGCATCCGGCATAATTCTCCATCACCAATACAATGCCTTCGAGATTTCCATATATTGTTCTTCGCATATTTACTTTTCCGTTGCTACTATTACAATCACTACAAAACCCAAAAATATTACTTTTGCCACCGTTACCACTACTATCATATTACTTTGCTACTAAACACTTTGCTGCAGATATTAAGTTTCCAGGTGTGGTTGAATTGACAACTCAGCTGCTAATACTTGAGCATATTCTTTGGCTCCCCTTGTGTCAAATCAATAAATTTGAGTTGAATACTCTACCCTCGAAAACTGTTGCGATCCCCTATACTTGTGGGTTATCAAAGTGCAAATAACTTCCATATCTTGCACTAGTTCAAGGAGTCACAAACCCTCTTGTTGGTAAGACAAGGGACAAGGTAACCTAATGCATTCATGGACATCATCTCATGTGAATATGACTCTATGTCTATGGATATCCTTGTTTGTTCCTTGTGGGACTAACCCGTGTAGGTATTGAAAGTGCAACTCACTCCAAAATATTGCTCCGAATGATCTACATCAACATTGAGCATCTACATCTTAAACACTTACATGAATTCATCATCGACAAAACCCAAGGTTAGTTCATCCCTCTCAAGGGGGATATCACATCTAGGGGGAGCTTTACTCTAATCAATTGAGCTAAAGCAACTGTAATGATGTGAGCACAAAAATGCTTTATGTAAAAGTGGCAACCCCACTCGTTCTTAAACGATGAGTATGACCTACGATAAAATGTTCTCATTTGACTCCTAAGTCAATATACTCATATATAGATGACCTAGTCATCGACAAATTGCTTGATAGATGCTAGAGTGATTGTGCATGCTTTGTCACATATTTCATCTGCCATTTTATTGTGTGAGCATGTTGGATGCATATTCTACTCATTCGAGGACATCCATTTGTTGCTTTGATTGTTTGGCTTTTTCTCTTTTGCCAAATGGATGGACAAGAATGCCTAAGAACTCCCTCTAGCTATCTATGCTTTTCTCATCTCAAACTCTATTCATGCTACATCACAAAGTTTGATCAAGTCAGATTTGAACCACTCTGTGTGAGGAGCACTTGGAGTCCCCTATTCGTCATAGACTTAAACTTCCAAAACCTCTTTGTGCATTTTGGTATGACCGAGTCATCCATTTCGGTCACACCGAGTCCACTAAGTTGATCTAGGTTTTCAATCTCGATGCAACCGATTTGAACTTTTCGGTCACACCGAGTTGTAGTAACCGCTTGCGATTCTACATCTCGGTGCCACCGAGTTGTTCCACTCGGTCACACTGACAGGGTCGGGATATATAAACCCACGGGTGAGATTTTGGAAATTTCTTCGAAACCTCTCAGCCCGCGCGTATCCTGCTCTGCCGCCTCGGGTCTTTGGATCGTCTTCTCATTGCCAGTGACCTCCCGCCACTGGTTTCCATCGCCGTCAATGGAATTCTACCCCTCCGTTGCCGCCGTAGCAAACTCCGCCAAACTAGGGTACGAGCTCGATCCTTTGTGCTATTCTTTTAACTCCGATTCATAGCACATTACTTTGCCATGATCATGACCACGTATGCAATCAACCCATCCACTGAAAACCTCCTTTATATTAGATTGAATTTGAAAATTTAGTGTTAGGTCTCCGCCGGACTCATCTCGGACCGACCAAATTGTAGAAATCCGTCTCACCGATTTGGCTTAGGCCATAGCACGTGCATTTTCGGTCTGACCGAAAATTGCAAATTGGTGTGACCGAGTTTGATTCTTTGTGAAACCCTAACAGTCTTGGTGCCACCGAACTATGACTCGGTCTGACCGAGTTCATTAGTTTAGGTTCCAAAAGCTGCTTCAGTATCACCGAGTTTACAAATCAGTAGCTCCGAAATGCTTTCTATGAAGAACTAAAACTAAGTTTTTAAGTCATCTGTTTTGCAAAAACTCTGCACTTTGTGATGCTCATCCACTCTACCTCATCTATATCTATTCACAGGGTCTGCTGTCAGTAAGTTTGCAGAGATGTCTGACCAGAGCAACAGCTAGAACAGGTCTTAAGAACAAGTGCAATTGAGTGAGGGCACTAGTCCCTCTAGCACTTCTGATGATGGCAGCAGGAGCACACCAAGTAACTTGCCCAAAGCAGCCACCAGGTCAAGGAAGAAGAAAACCTCAGATTCTGAAGATGAGGACTATGTGGCTATTGAGGAGGAAGTCAGCTCCAAGAAAAAGGTGCTAAAGAAAGAATATGGGTCAACTGCTACAACTAAGCCTGGCCTGCACAAGAAGGCCCCTGCCAAGAGGGTGCCAACCTTAAAAGTTAGAGCCTCAACTGCTGAAACCTCCAAGCCAACTAGAGAGGCTGCTGGAGAGGGAAAGAAGAGAAAAGAAAGGGTCAAGAAAAGACCACTGCCAGAGTGCTTGGTAGATTCTCCATTATGAGATGTCCAGAAGAAGAGGAAGAGGAAGAGGATGCTGCTCCAGCTCCCAAGTCTTAGAAGTTCATGGGAGATGCTATAAAATCAGGGGCTTCTCCATCAAAGCCCAAATCTACTCCCAAGGCTGGTGCTCAGAAGCCTTCTGAACCCAAGAGGAATACCAGAAGTATCCCTGCCGAGGAGAAGAACAAGGCCCCAGTGCCTGAAGCTGAAGAAGAGGAAGATGATTCACTTGTTTTGAGAAAGTTGAAGCCCAAAATTCCTGACCACAATGATGCTCATCCAGTCACTAAGGACATGCACATCACGAAAGATGCAGGACTGAGATTGTGGAGATAGTCTGATCCCTATTCTGTTAGGAGGAGGACTGCAGTTGACTACAGGTTCCATACAAAGGAACAACAAGACTTCTATGAGACAATTTTGCTTTACAAGAAGCCCATTGTATGTGACATGAAATGGGTGGATTGGGAGTACATCCAGGAGAATCAAGATCACTTCCCAAAAGTATATGATAGCTTCAAGGCATGTGGAGTAGATGAATTTGTTGGACAGAAGCTCACCAAATGGAATGATGAGTTGATCATGCAGTTTTACTCCACCGCCCACTTCTATCTAGATGGAAGGATAATATGGATGTCTGAAGGTACAAGGTACCAGTTCACTGTTGAAGAATGGGCAAAACTGATTAATGCCCCAGAGGAACATGAAGACGACCTGGATGTGTATGCCAAGAAGAAGAAAGACCACAACTCCATGGAAAACATGTACAAAGAGATCCCTGATAAAGCTTTTGAGACACACAAGCTTGGATCTGTACGTTTCTTGTTGTCTGGTCTACCTACTGTCGGTGTCAAAACTGACGGATCTCGGGTAGGGGGTCCCGAACTGTGCATCTAAGGCGGATGGTAACAAGAGGCAGGGGACACGATGTTTTACCCAGGTTCGGGCCCTCTTGACGGAGGTAAAACCCTACGTCCTGCTTGATTTATTCTTGATGATATGAGTATTACAAGAGTTGATCTACCACGAGATCGGAGAGGCTAAACCCAAGAAGCTAGCCTATGGTATGATTGTATGTTGTCCTACGGACTAAAACCCTCCGGTTTATATAGACACCGGAGGGGGCTAGGGTTACACAAGTTCGGTTACAAAGGAGGAGATATACATATCCGTATTTCCTAGCTTGCCTTCCACGCCAAGTAGAGTCCCGTCCGGACACGAGACGAAGTCTTCAATCTTGTATCTTCATAGTCCAACAGTCCAGCCAAAGGATATAATCCGGCTGTCCAGATACCCCCTAATCCAGGACTCTCTCAGTAGCCCCCGAACCAGGCTTCAATGACGATGAGTCCGGCGCGCAGTATTGTCTTCGGCATTGCAAGGCGGGTTCTTCTCCATCTTTCGAACGTTTGTAAAGCAGTGTCTGGTCCCATAAATGTTTGGACCTCTTGGCTTCTGTGCACAATAAGGGCTTCCTCCCACGCGTCGAATGAATACGAGGCGCCAGGGCATTTTTACATTCGCCCCCTAGCCAGATAAATAAATTGTCTATTAAAGGGATGGGGATCCTTAGATCCGATCCATACCATCCTCCCCCAGCGAGAGTCCATCAGAGCGCGTTCCGAAAAGATCCATTCCAGCATGGCTGACCTCCGCAGCTCCTCCTCCCGCCCCCGAAGCCCTAAGCCCGGTGATTGGGAAAGGTGTTCAGTCCCACACAGTCATTTAGTCGAACTACAGACTAAGGGATTTCTCCCTCCGGCGTATATGGTGCCCGTTCGAGCCGGGCTTGCCACCTATAATGGCGTGGAGCAAGCGGAGAGCTTTCCCTGTCCCTCTATGGGGGAACGGGTCTGCCTTATTCCCTATCTATTAAGGGGACTCGGATTTCCAATTCATCCATTCCTCCGCAGGCTCCTGGAGTTCTACGGCCTCCAATTACACAATTTCACCCCCGCCTCCATCCTACATATCGCTGGCTATGTGGCTCTCTGCGAGTTGTTCCTGGGCTGTGAGGCTCACTTCGAGCTGTGGAAAAGGCTATTTTGCCTCGTCCCTCGCACACAGAGGGGGTCACTTTATCAAGTGGGCGCAGCCGAAATATGGCGCATCGCCGATACCGGATACCTATCCGGTACTCCGAAGAAGTCACTCGAAGACTGGCCTTCAGAATGGTTTTATATGGAGGATGTTCCCCTTCCGGACCCTGTTCAGCGGGGTCTTCCCGAGTTCAACAATGCTCCTCTGAAGAAACGCCGAAGTTGGCGCCCACAGAGCCCCCAGGTGGAAGACAATGGAGAAGTCCTCTATCTGATGAACCGAATTAAAGCACTCGCTCGATCAGGATTGACAGTAATCAAAGTTAAGTCGATTTGCATAACGTGGGGAGTGCAACCACTTCAATACCGTGGGCACCCCTTGTGGTGTTATAACAGGGCGGATGACGCCACCCGCTGCGGGCGTAAGGATCCGGACAATGCTGCCGCTTTAGCGAAAATTCTGTTCGAACTGTTCAAGGGTGAGGAAGAGGAGTTCACCCGCATCAAGCCACGGGATGGATTCTCCATGTACAATCCTCGAAGCTGGGTAAGTTATATCTCCCTGCTCCAATTTTTCTCGCATTCTTTGTCGTAAGTATTCACCTTGCCACTTTGCGGCAGGAACTGTGAAAAGCCATAAAGGAGGTCAGCAGCCCTTCTCCACAACCAAAGGACCCTGACCGGGCCCTCGACTCCGGACTCGAAGAAGATCCGGTTATATTCGTGGAGCTGATAAACCGGCAGTTCTATCAGTTAAGCTGCGACGATGCCATGGTGGCCATTACGGCCGACTATCCTAGACTGCTCCCTACATCGCACGTAAGAAAAACCAAAAATCCCAACTCCAACACTAGGATCCCCTTTTAGACACTTCACCCACCATATACACATGGCATTTTTACAGGGAAGGCATTCAGGACACCCTGCCGAACCCGCAGCCACGCGCCAACAGGAGGCACCGAGGCCGGGTAGGCCAAAAAGGAAGGTGGTCAGGACGGAGATGCCGGCGCAAAGGTATAACAAACCCCGCTCCGTGGTTGTCGTATTTCTCAAAATATAGTGACGCCCGTGTTTCTTTAACAGAAAAAACGCTCGCCGGAATATGTCCGGCGATGTTACTAATCACGCTTGCACCAGCCGGGCGCCAGGACCGGACATAGAGGCGGAAGCTGATATGGGGCGGGCGCCGGATAATCCCCCTACAGAGGATGCATATAGATTATCCTCTACAAACTCAGAGGTGGAAGGCGCCATGAATCATATGTAACACCCCGGATATGACTTTCCCAATATGTATCCAACTCTTGCCGTTTCCGGCCTTAAGTTATTTTATTTTCTCGGGTTCGGGTCTTTGTCTCCGTGTGTTGTTATCGTTGTCATGCATCTCATATCATGTCATCATGTGCATTGCATTTGCATACGTGTTCATCTCATGCATTCGAGCATTTTCCTCGTTGTCCGTTTTGCATTCCGGCGCTTCGTTCTCCTCCGGTGGTCAATTCTACCTTTCTTTCGCGTGTGGGGATTAAAAATTTCCGGATTGGACCGAGACTTGCCAAGCGGCCTTGGTTTACTACCGGTAGACCGCCTGTCAAGTTTCGTACCATTTGGACTTCGTTTGGTACTCCAACGGTTAACCGAGGGACCGAAAAGGCCTCGTGTGTGTTGCAGCCCAACACCCCTCCAAGTTGTCCCAAAACCCACCAAAACCCTCTCCATCATCTAGAGCGTTCGATCACGATCGCGTGGCCGAAAACCGCACCTCATTTGGACTCTCCTAGCTCGCTCTACCTCTATAAATAGAACCCCCTTTTCCATTCCCGGATCTTCTCCTTCCCTAACCCTAAAAAATCCGCTCCGCCGCCGGCCGGACATGTCCGTCGTCCGCCGGACAAACCCCGCCGTCGTCCCGCACCAATAGGAGGGCGCCAGGTGTCCCCGCCGTCCCTCTCTCTCCTTCGGCCCGGAGAGCCCGGATCGGGCCCTCCCGGCCCGCGCGCCTCCGCCGCCACCTACCGCGCCTCACCGCCACCTCGCGGCTCGCCGCCGACTGCCGCCACCGCGAGGACCACCACCGCCGCCTCGCTCGGCGAGCTCCGGCGCCCTTCGCCGGCCGGCTCCGCCGCCTCGCCATCGCCGCCCGGGGTCGCCACGCCTCGTCCGCCGCTCCGCCACCCGGGTCGTTGCCCCGGCCACCGGCGCCCGCCGCCGCCGTCCTCCTTCTCTGGCCGCTGCGTCCATCGTCTCCGGCGAGCTCCTTCCCCGACGAACCTCGGGATCCGCGCCGGCTGAATCTGGATCTAGATCTCGGTTGACCTAATCTCGCCCGAAACCCTAATTTTTTTACGCTTTTCCTCATGCTATAACTCCTCATCCGTAGCTCCATTTTTGGCATATAGCATATCAAAATGTTCGCCTCAGAGAGTACATCATTTCGTTCCATTGCATCATTTTCATTTGAGTTCATCATGATGCTCGAAATGCTGTTAGAAGAGTGCTACTTGAGATAATTGTCAGATCTGCTGCTCCATTTAGATATTTGTCATTTTTGCCATGATTATTGTGTGCATGATATGCCCATGAGTTCTACATATGTTTTGTTAAGGGTTTTGCCATCTTTCCAGAGGTGCAACCCATGTATTTTTGTGATGTGTGTAGTGACTAGCACAAGCTTGCAAAGTGAGGCACTTGGTAATACTGATTTCAGGGACTTAGCATTTCCACTAAGTCCTTGAGCTGTTTATCTCATGTGGCCATATGTTCATGTTGTTTCCTAGTGATCCGTGCCTCTTTTGAGGATGATCAGTAAGGATGTTTTGTTAATCTTGTAGTGCTCTATCCATCCATGTCTTTGTTTGCAATTATGGAGCATCCTAGCTTGAGTCAATCGAGCTCTACTTTTGCTATTTCGTGAATCTAGGCAGATTGTCTACTTGTTAGCGATTTTGCCGATGATGTTGTAGTTGATCCATGCATGCTATGATATTTTTCTTGACATATCTAGCTTGCATTTTGTGTATTCTTGATGGGTGTATGCTTAGATTGTCATGACTTGCTCTGTAGTGAGTGCATCGAGCTCGTAAACATGCCTTCTTGGTATCTGTTTCAGCATGCTCCAGTTTTCACTAAGTCTGAGAACTGATTATGTTTTTGCCATGTTCACATGCTTGCAATTGTATTTTCTGATCCCTTTTGGCTCAAGGTCACTAAGGGACTTTTGTTAAGCTCTTTGAGTAGCTCCATGCCATGCTTTACTTTGCCATGTTCAGGTCCTGTAACATGTAGTTTTGTTGCTCCGAAGTGTGCTACCTGATCTGAAATTCCAGACAAGTGTTAATTTCACTAAGTCTGAAATCTGTTTACCATATGCATTTTTGCCATGCTTGTTTGAACCTGTTAATGGGTGATTTGGCCGTAGCTCAGTGCTAGACTTTTGTTAAGCATCATGAATGAATCCCTACCATGTATTTTTATGCCATGTTTGGGTGCTGTAGCATGCTCACCTAGTTGCATTTAGATGGCTACTTGCTGTAAATCGCAGAACGTGGTCATATTTGAATTGCTTGCCATTTCCTAACCGTAACTCCGATTCCGGCGTTCTTTATATCGTTTTCAAGCGATTTCATCTCATCTTTCTAGTGGAACACTTGTATTTCCACGTTGAGGCCAGGTTCATGCATCCCTTGTCAAATCTTGCATATGCATCCCGCATCGCATCCCGCATAGCATACCATCCTTGCATCATATTGTTTGAGCTTTGCACGTGGTTGATTGTGTTTTGTTTGCTTGTTTGTCTTGTTTGGGTAGAGCCGGGAGACGAGTTCGCTAACGAGGAGCCCATTGAGTTTGCTTTCGAGGATCTAGTCAACTCTGACAACTTTGTAGGCAAGATGATCATACCCTCGAAATCACTACTATCTTTGCTATGCTAGATGCTCGCTCTTTTGCTATGCCTATGCTACGATGCCTACCACTTGCTTTCAAGCCTCCCAAATTGCCATGTCAAACCTCTAACCCACCATGTCCTAGCAAACCGTTGATTGGCTATGTTATCGCTTTGCTCAGCCCCTCTTATAGCGTTGCTAGTTGCAGGTGAAGATTGGAGACCGTTCCTTGTTGGAACATTTATTTACTTGTTGGGATACCATTATATTGCCATGTTATCTTAATGCATCTATATACTTGGTAAAGGGTGGAAGGCTCGGCCTCTCGCCATAGTATTTTGTTCCACTCTTGCCGCCTTAGTTTCCGTCATATCGGTGTTATGTTCCCGGATTTTGCGTTCCTTACGCGGTTGGGTTATAATGGGAACCCCTTGATAGTTCGCCTTGATTAAAGCTTTTCTAGCAATGCCCAACCTTGGTTTTACCATTTGCCACCTAGCCTCTTTTTTCCCTTGGGTTTTTGGAGCCCGAGGGTCATCTTATTTAACCCCCCCGGGCCAGTGCTCCTCTGAGTGTTGGTCCGACTGAGCTGCCTGCGGGGCCACCTCGGGGAAACTTGAGGGTTGGTTTTACTCGTAGTTAGTCTCATCTGAGTGTGCCCTGAGAACGAGATATGTGCAGCTCCTATCGGGATTTGTCGGCACATTCGGGCGGTGTTGCTGGATTTGTTTTAACCTGTCGAAGTGTCTTGAAGAACCGAGATACCGAGTCTGATCAAAACATCTCGGGAGGAGGTCTATTCCTTCGTTGACCGTGAGAGCTTGTCATGGGCTAAGTTGGGACTCCCCTGCAGGGATTTGAACTTTCGAAAGCCGTGCCCGCGGTTATGGGCAGATGGGAATTTGTTAATGTCCGGTTGTAGATAACCTGAACCTTAACTTAATTAAAATGAATCAACCATGTGAGTTACCGTGATGGCCTCTTCTCGGCGGAGTTCGGGAAGTGGACATGGTGTTGGAGTAATGCTTGCCGCAGGTTTGCCCTCTTTAGTTATGCGTTCGCGCTTTGCCTTCTCTTCTCGCTCTCTTTTGCGAATAGGATAGCCACTATATATTCTAGTCGCTTGCTGCAGCTCCACATAATTACCTTGCCTTACCTTTAAGCTTAAACAGTCTTGATCGCGAGGGTGCGAGATTGCTGAGTCCCTGTGGCTCACAGATTACTTCCAAACCAGATGCAGGGCCTGATGATTCCGCTCCAGGTGACGCGCTTGAGCTCAAGTGGGAGTTCGACGAGGACTCTCAACGATACTATGTTTCCTTTCCTGATGATCAGTAGTGGTGCCCAGTTGGGGGTGATTGGGACCGTGTCGCATGTTGGGTTATCTTTTATTTTGGCGCCGTAGTCGGGCCATGAGTTTTTGGATGATGTAATGCTATTTATGTACTTGATTGACGTGGCGAGTGTAAGCCAGCTATGTTATCTCCCCTTTTATTATATATATCACATGGGATGTTGTGAAGATTGCCTAACTTGCGACATATGCCTTCAATGCGATTATGCCTCTAAGTCGTGCCTCAACACGTGGGAGATATAGTCGCATCGAGGGTGTTACATCATAGGCGCCGCCGGGCCGTACTCCGTGACGCCTGTTTCTCACCAGAGGCATTTGATGCCATCAATTCTAGAGAGGCGTACCTCCGAGCTGCTCAAGATGGTCTAGCTAGAGCCACAGATCAGTATGTAAAGGATGTGCGGGTAAGTAAATCTGACGATTTATATGTATCAGTAGCCCCTGAGACATGAAACAGTTAGCAGAACTGATTTAAGGATCATCTTTATTGTGCAGGTTCTTACAGAGAAGAATACTAGGCTGTCACGGGAGCTAGAGGAATGCAAGACCCAACTGCAGGCTGCTGTGGCCGCATTGCAGGAACCGAATAAGTCACCTGCTGGTAACATTTACTTTAAAGAATGATGGTTACCATATAATGTGCGGCATGGCTGCAGATCTAACAACAAATGTTGCAGATGAATCCGGAGAAAATCCGGAGGACCAGCATGTTATGCGACAGCTAGAGGTTGGCAAACGCGTGCTTACTGAGGTTAGGCGGGAGAAAAACAATCTCCAAGACGCCAATATTAAGCTGAGCGTGGAACTAAAAGACGTTCGGGGCCAGCTTGCAGACTCCGAGAAGGAGAATAAGCGGCTTCGGCGCTACATTTTCAGTAAGTGCTTGAACGAATCCTTTTAAAGGAGTTCGGCGAAGAAGCCGATTAACAGCGTTATGTCTGTAGGTATGCTGACGGGTCATCCCGCGGAGGAAATGCCCGGGTCTGCGGGTGATCTTCTATCCGAGGTATCACATCTGCACGAACAAGTTCGGCAGGTGATGCAGGGTGTTGCCCAGGCCTTGTGGCCGTCCGTCTCCTTGCCAGAGGGCGTTGCAGAGCTTGCAGAGAAGCTCAAGGGAGCACGGCGGCGCTTCCGATTATGGAAGATATCAACCTGCCAACAGGGTGCCAAAGAAGACTGGGCCATGGTGAAGACGCGGTATACCAAGGCAGAGCCAAATCACATGGCCGTGGTCGGACTTGCGGGGCCGACGGAAAAGAGATCCCCGTTAGCTTAGTTTATGGGCAAGTAGAATTAGCCGCAAAGCATTCCCAACAGGATTGTAAGCTAGACCGCCTGTTGGATGGTATAGAAGAGGAATTTAGTCAGTCTGCATGACTATGTAATGAACGTGACATGTATAATTCCTTCTAGCCAGATTGTAGATCATTTGTCTTGGCGGACCTTTTCGCTTCAACCTCGGGACCCGATAGTCCGGAGTGTATCCGAATACCCGCGTAGTTATATAAGAACCGGGGTATGCGTGGAGACCAGGTGTAGCGGTCATTAGTGCTTGAACAGACAAGAGCCCAACTAGTTATGTTATATTACATGGGTAGTAAGAAACATCTTCCAGGGAGAATAGTTCCTTTAAGGGTTCCTTTCCCTGGGTAAGCATGCCCTAAAGTGCATGTCCGGACTGCGATAGGACACGCAGGAAAAACATCTAGCGGCAGATATGGACAAGAAATAAAAATCATCTTTTGTTCACCGACCGAATATTCCCTTAAGAATGCTAGCTTTCGGCTTCACCCAGTCTGAGGTACACATCTGGCTGACCCGGGAGTAACAATCACAGAGGTGCTCCCCTTATGCCCTAGCCGAATTAACGGGAACATAGGGCATAAATACAAGAGCCAGGCAACCCAGCTTGGCCAAAACTTAAGTCATATCGATGCATATAATGGCGAAAAAAGGTACATGCGGAAGCATGACGCATGTGCGGAGCCTGAGGCCCAGATAAATAATTAAGCTTCTGTGAAAGAAGCCCCCAGGTATGATGAGCGCGGCTGGCGCATCTATAATGTGCAAGCGAGGCACAAGTTGGCCCTTGAAGGCCTAGAGAAAGAATAAAAGAAAGGAAGAAAGAAAAACAAGACAGATAATGTATATGCAAAAAATGGACAAAGGGAGGGCACGAACATAGAGTCCGGTGCTAGGCGTAGAATCTTCGGAGCCTGGCCGCGTTCCATGGGTTCGGCTCGAGTCGACTAGTCGATGCATCCCACAGTCGGTACGCTCCACCGGTCAGAACTTGGTCAATAATGAAGGGACCTTCCCATTTGGGCTCGAGCTTGTTCTTTTTCTTATCTGGCAGGCGTAGAACTAGTTCACCAACGTTATAAGTTTTGGCCCATACTTCTCTGCTTTGGTATTTGCGAGCCTGTTACTGATAAAATGCGGAACGGGCTTTGGCTACGTCGCGCTCCTCCTCCAGGGTATCCAGACTGTCCTGCCGATCGAGCTTGGCTTCTCTTTCTTCGTACATGCGCACTCGAGGTGAGTCATGAATTATGTCACAGGGCAAGACTGCCTCTCCGCCGTACACCATAAAGAAGGGTGTATATCCGGTACTACGATTTGGCGTGGTCCGCAGCCCCCAGAGTACAGAGTCGAGCTCCTCTACCCAGTGCGTGTTAGACTTTGTTAAGGCACACACTAATCTGGGTTTAATTCCGCTCATTATAAGACCGTTTGCTCGCTCGACTTGACCGTTGGTTTGTGGGTGATAGACTGAAGCATAATCGAGCTTAATGCCCATTTTGCTGCACCAGAGTTTTACCTCATCGGCCGTGAAGTTTGTGCCATTGTCAGTGATGATGCTGTGGGGGACGCCATAACGGTGTACGACCCCACATATGAAGTCTATCACTGGTCCGGATTCGGCTGTTTTAATAGGTTTGTCCTCTATCCATTTGGTGAATTTATCCACCATGACCAGTAAGTATTTTTTCTTGTGGGTTCCCCCTTTAAGGGGTCCAACCATGTCAAGCCCCCAGACCGTGAAGGGCCACGTAATGGGGATTGTTTGGAGGGCGGTGGGTGGCATGTGGCTTTGATTTGCAAAGAGCTGGCAACCGGCGCAACGTTGGACCAAGTCCTGTGCATCTGCCCGGGCCGTTGGCCAATAGAATCCTGTATGGAAGGCCTTGCTTACAAGAGCCCAGGCTGCGGCATGGTGACCGCCGAGTCTGGCATGGATTTCTGCCAAAAGGTTCTGCCCTTCCTCTTCAGAGATGCTCCTTTGAAGGACTCCGGTAGTGCTTTTTTTATACAATTCTCCCTCGTGGACCCTGTAGGCCTTAGATCGCCGCACTATGTAGCGTGCCTCATTTTGGTCCTCCGAAAGTTCCTGCCTAGTTAGGTAGGCCAGGAATAGTTCTGTCCACGGGGCGATAATGGCCATTATTACGTGGGCTGAAGGTGTTATTTCGGTGGCGGAGCCTCCGATTTTGTCAGAGTATTCGGTATCGGGCATTTTGGCTGGGTCCGGACTATTGTTACCGGTGTCCCCTTCCCATACTACGGATGGCTGGAACAACCTTTCCAGAAATATGTTAGGGGGGGGGGACCGCGTCGCGTTTTGCGCCGATGCGGGCGAGGATATCCGCCACTTGATTGTTTTCCCGAGCCACATGGTGAAATTCGAGTCCCTCGAACCGAGCTGACATTTTTAGGACGGCGTTTTGGTAGGCCGCCATTTTCGGATCCTTGGCGTCAAAGTCTCCATTTATTTGGGATATTGCAAGGTTTGAATCCCCATGCACCTCCAGGCGTTGAATGCCCATGGAGACTGCCATCCGAAGACCATGCAACAGAGCTTCGTATTCGGCTGCGTTGTTGGAGTCTGTATACAATATTTGCAGTACGTACTGAACGGTGTCTCTGGTTGGAGATGTCAGGACGACGCCAGCCCCTAGACCAGCTATCATTTTAGAACCGTCAAAGTGCATGATCCAATTGGAGTATGCGACGTACTCTTTAGGGAGTTCGACCTCCGTCCATTCGGTGACAAAGTCAGCCTATACTTGCGACTTAATGGCCCGTCGAGGTTTGTATGTTATGTCGAATGGGAGGAGCTCAATGGCCAATTTAGCAATCCGGCCCGTAGCGTTGCGGTTGTTTATAATATCATTAAGTGGCACTTCCGAGGCTATTGTAATCAAACACTCTTGAAAGTAGTGTCGCAGCTTCCGGGATGCCATGAATACCGCATAGGATATCTTTTGATAATGTGGGTACCGTGATTTGCATGGAGTGAGGATAGTGGATACATAGTATACCGACTTTTGAAGAGGGAATTTATGTCCGGCAGCTTCTCGTTCGACGACGAGCACTACGCTTACAACTTGATGACTTGCCGCAATGTACAACAACATTGGTTCGCCGATGTTTGGCGTGGCCAGGATTGGGTTGGTTGCCAAAATGGCCTTTATTTCTTTCAATCCGGCTGTGGCAACGTCCGTCCACTCAAAGTGTTCGCTGCGCTGAAGGAGGCGATAAAGGGGTAAAGCCTTTTCTCCTAAGCGGGAGATAAAGCGGCTTAGAGCCGCCACGCATCCAGTTAACTTCTGGATTTGTTTGAGGTCTATTGGGGTAGCCAACTGTGACAAAGCTTGGATTTTGGCCGGATTAGCTTCAATACCTCTACTGGAGACAATGAAACCCAGGAGCTTTCCGGCTGCTACGCCGAAAACGCATTTTTCCGGATTGAGCTTGATGTCGTATGTTTGGAGGTTGTCGAATGTGAGCCTCAAGTCGTCTATCAAAGAGTCGACGTGCTTGGTTTTGACGACCACATCGTCTACGTATGCCTCTACTGTTTTGCCGATTTGTTTCTCCAGACATGTCTGAATCATGCGCTGATTTGTTGCGCCGGTGTTTTTTAGCCCGAAAGGCATTGTGTTGAAACAGAAGGGACCGTATGGTGTGATGAATGTCATTGCGGCTTGGTCAGACTCCGCCATCTTGATTTGGTGGTAACCGGAGTATGCATTGAGGAAACACAATGACTCGTGTCCTGCGGTGGCATCGATAATTTAATCGATGCAGGGGAGGGGGAAGGGATCCTTTGGGCAAGCTTTATTGAGGTCCTTGAAATCGACACAAAGGTGCCGGGATTTATCCTTCTTTGGTACCATCACCAGGTTTGCTAGCCAGTCCGGGTGTTTTATTTCTCTAATGAATCCGGCCTCCAATAACTTGGCTAGTTCCTCTCCCATGGCTTGTCTCTTAGGTTCAGAGAAACGCCGAAGAGCCTGCTTGACCGGCTTGAATCCCTTTAGAATATTGAGGCTGTGCTCGGCCAGCCTGCGCGGGATTCCTGGCATGTCTGAAGGGTGCCAGGCAAAAATGTCCCAGTTCTCGCGTAGGAACTCTCGTAGTGCGGCATCTACGTCAGGGTTTAATTGTGCCCCGATGGAAGTTGTTTTTGTAGGGTCCGTTGGATGGACTTGGAATTTTACTATTTCATCCGCCGGTTTAAAGGAGGTGGACTTGGATCTCTTATCGAGTATCACATTGTCCCTGTTCACCGTGGAGCGTAGCGCAGTCAGTTCCTCAGTCGCTAGGGCTTCGGATAATGCCTCGAGGGCCAGTGCGGCTGTCTTGTTTTCGGCACGGAGTGCTGTGTCCGGATCACTAGCAAGAGTGATAATTCCGTTGGGCCCGGGCATTTTGAGCTTCATGTACCCGTAATGGGGTATGGCTTGGAAGATTGTGAACGCCACCCGCCCTAACAGGGCGTGGTAACCGCTGCTGAACGGGGCCACTTGGAACATAATCTCTTCAGACCTATAATTCTCCGGCGTGCCGAACACCACATCTAGTGTGATTTTGCCTGTACAACGCGCTTCCTGACTGGGGATTATTCCCTCTAAAGGTTGTGCTGCTTCGCTCGATGCGGTTCCAGTCTATTTCCATTTTTTGAAGGGTTTCCTTATAGATGAGGTTTAATCCGCTGCTGCCGTCCATGAGTACCTTGGTGAGTCGAAACCCTTCCACAATTGGACTGAGGACTAGTGTGGCTGGTGCTCGGGCTGTTCGGAATTTAGGTTCATCACTGGCATTGAAGTTAATAGCCGTGTCACTCCATGGATTTATTGCTGCTATGTGGTAGATTTCGGCCATGCTGTAGAGTGTTCGCTTGCGCCTATTATTTGACGCAAATGTCTCAAAGACTGTTAACACTGTATTGTTATCCACGGGATGGTGCTCTGTGGCATTTGGGATAAGAAGATCCTCACCACTTTTGGCCACCTGCCGGAGTATCCAACATGCTCTAAGGCTATGCGTTGGTATTGTATCCGCTGTACTATGAATTTTGCAGGGTCCATTGAGCCATCCCTCCAGTACGGTTCCATTCCCTATAGAGGGTTTTTGCTTTTTGGTAGTTGACTCGGGTGTCTTTTGATAGTGCACCCTTTTATTTCGGACTGGGTTCGTGTTTAGGGCCGGATTATCCCAAAAGTTTGTTTCAGTTTTCCAGGCACTTCCCATCGCAGAGTACTTTCGTACTATGGACGCCAAGTCAGTGAAGCGTGATATCTCACGGTGATTTATGGCGTTAAGGATTCCCTTGTCCGTGCAATTATTGCAGAAAAATAAGATTGCGTCTTCCTCGCGACAGTCCTTAACCTTGTTCATCGCAAGGAGGAATCTGGTCCAATAGTGATGTACTGTTTCCTGGGGCTCTTGCCTGATGTGGGAAAGATCGCTTATGTTTGGGTGGGTGGGTGGAATTGAATCCGAACCCTTACGCGATCTGGGATCCAAGGGCCGAGGAATTTCCAATTTTGGAAATTCTGGTTCCAGGGTGTTGCCCGATAATCCTGGCCTGCTGCCTGACTCTATGTTCAGGGATTGGATGATGTCCTCCCGCGAACGGGTATCCGGCTCGGAGAGCTCAGGAATCCGGACATAGTTGGTCCTCAATAGGGAGGAGAGGTCGCCGCATTGTTCCTCCACCACTGCAATATGATGGGTGACCGGCGGAGAGTTAATCTCCCTTTGATCGGTGTCGGTGTCAAAACCGGCGGATCTCGGGTAGGGGGTCCCGAACTGTGCGTCTAGGCCGGATGGTAACAGGAGGCAGGGGACACGATGTTTTACCCAGCTTCGGGCCCTCTTGATGGAGGTAAAACCCTACGTCCTGCTTGATTAATATTGATGATATGGGTAGTACAAGAGTAGATCTACCACGAGATCAAGGAGGCTAAACCCTAGAAGCTAGCCTATGGTATGATTGTTGTTCGTCCTACGGACTAAGACCCTCCGGTTTATATAGACACCGGAGAGGGCTAGGGTTACACAGAGTCGGTTACAATGGTAGGATATCTACATATCCGTATCGCCAAGCTTGCCTTCCACGCCAAGGAAAGTCCCTTCCGGACACGGGACAAAGTCTTCAATCTTGTATCTTCATAGTCCAGGTGTCCGGCCGAAGGTATAGTCCGGCTATCCGGACACCCCCTAATCTGGGACTCCCTCAATCTGGTTTAAGCCCAATCCAATCATAGTCCGTAGCGACTCCCAGGGCGGCGATGCGATCCAAGAGCTCGTTTAGGGAGGCGAGCTCCACCGGATCCATCTGTTCGGCGAGTGCCGATTTAACGTGGAGGTTGTTTTCGATGACCCGAGAAGTCATCGTCAGCGCGGCGGCCGAACAGGCGGTCATGATGAAACCGCCTAGCCAGAGAGTTTGGCCGACAGCCAAAGCTCCCCCAATATTAGTACCGTCTTTAAAGACGAGGCGAGACATCCTTCCTTCTAGCGACGTCACAGAGGAACTCTCAATGAAAGCACCAATGTCGGTGTCAAAACCGGCGGATCTCGAGTAGGGGGTCCCGAACTGTGCGTCTAAGGCGGATGGTAACAGGAGGCAGGGGACACGATGTTTTACCCAGGTTTGGGCCCTCTTGACGGAGGTAAAAGCCTACGTCCTGCTTGATTTATTCTTGATGATATGAGTATTACAAGAGTTGATCTACCACGAGATCGGAGAGGCTAAACCCAAGAAGCTAGCCTATGGTATGATTGTATGTTGTCCTACGGACTAAAACCCTCCGGTTTATATAGACACCGGAGGGGGCTAGGGTTACACAAGGTCGGTTACAAAGGAGGAGATATACATATCCGTATTGCCTAGCTTGCCTTCCACGCCAAGTAGAGTCCCGTCCGGACACGAGACAAAGTCTTCAATCTTGTATCTTCATAGTCCAATAGTCCGGCCAAAGGATATAATCCGGCTGTCCGGATACCCCCTAATCCAGGACTCCCTTGTTGGATTTCGGGTTTCGGCAGACCCTTGAGGTTCGAACACTGGGGTGCGCACGGAGATTTCGCCTTCTACCTACCTGCACCCCTCCGCCTTGCTAAGATCTAAGCTATGGAAAGAACAGCACAAGAGACACAGTGTTTATACTGGTTCGGGCCACCGTTGTGGTGTAATACCCTACTCCAGTGTGTGGTGTGGTGGATTGCCTCTTGGGCTGATGATGATGAGCAATACAAGGAAGAACAGCCTCGCGAGGGTCTGTTCTTGGCTGAGGGGATGAACTGCTAGGAGGAGTTCAGTCACCCTTCTCTCTCTCTCTCTCTCTCTCTCTCTCTCTTCTCGATTCTCTCTCGGATTTCGATCTCGATCTCGATCTCCATCTCCATACCTCTACCCTGGGGGTGGCTAGTCCTATTTATAGGCAAAGGCCCTGGGCCTCTTCCCAAATATTGAGCGGGAAGGGCGCCAACAATTGGCCATTTTGAAGGGGAACATCTGGTACACTTATCCTGACTAAAGTTGGTCCTCGCCTGCCAAAGGCTCTGGTGGTGACGCTGGCTTGGGCTCCACAATGACTTCCTCCCTGCCGTTGGACTGGTCTTGGTCTCGTTGCACCAAAACGGGTGCCTTTGCTTGATGCTCTTGCCTGCGCTTGCTCCCTTTGCACCAAAGAGGAATGGAGGACACTGCGCGGCTGGCGCCTGCCTGGCGCCTTTGGTCGTCATGGCTTGCATCACGGGCACCTCGTGAGGTACCCTGCCCTGATCTCTCCGCCTCCTCGCGAGCCAGCCTAATGAGGCCGTGCCTGAGGAAGCTCCGTGTCGTCCGCCCCGCGAGGCTTGGCCCCTCGCGAGGGTCTTGGGTCTGTGTTGATGAAGATGGGCCGTGCTGGGCCCCCTTTTGAGCCACGCCGCAGGCCGCAGGTAGGCAAGTCTGGGGACCCCCATTCCCAGAATGCCGACAGTAGCCCCGGGGCCCAAGGCGCGCCCGGACTTGGCCGTGCAGGGAGGCGAAAGGGCAAGAGCGAAGCGCCGTGGGCCCTAATAGCCTGCGGCCTTGGGCGCCGCGTGGCGGTTGATTGGACGTTGGCGTCTCCACTTCCCACGGCGCCTCGGCAACTGCACGGATTGGACAAGTCCCTGCATGCAAAGCGGGTCATGATTACCTGCGATCGTGGAGGTCGGCGGTTATCCTTCGCTGGCCATAAGTACGGAACGGCGCGCGCCCTTCCAGTCCATCCCTTCTTGCTTCTCCTTCTTCCCGGTCCTTGCTCTGTCTTGCTGCGATGGCTCCGATCCACTGGTTCTCGACGACAGAGAAGGGAAAGGCTCCCCGAGAGGAACCAGACCCACTCCCGCCGAAGGAACGACTCGCCCTCCGCGGCCGGGACGAGGGGGGCCATCAAGTGGTGTCGAGGCCCTGGTGCGAGTGGCCACCGCCGGGGTTCCCGCTTCCCTTGTACGCCCACATCGAGGGCTCTGAAGGAGTCGATGCCGATCGCCACAGGCGGCGCCGCCGTCGGCACCGAGGGGTCACGAAGGTGTGGGTCGTCCCCCCTGGGGTCCACACCGAGGGATCCTCTTGAGAGTTCGTGCTCCATGCCGCCATGCCTCCTCAGTCTTGGATTCACCTTCCTCCCTTCTTCGCCTCCATCATCCCGCAGGGAGAACTCCTGGAGCTTTGGCTGCAGCACGCCGGCTGCAGCACCCTCACGACCGAGGCAGAGGTCGCGGTCGTTGCCTCGGGCGAGGTCTTCATGACTCGAGGCTGGAGCGAAATCGCCCGGGTTTGCAGGACAAGAGGCGCCTTCGCGATCCACTTGGAGTACGACGGTGCTTCGGTGATGTTCTTCAAGGTCTTTGATGCGAACGGGCGCCGGCTGGAGTGCTGCCCCGGGAGAGGTGGTCGGGACCCTGCTACGGCGAGGACTGGGCCCGCCGACCGCTCCCTTGGCGGCTCCTCAGGCGGCGGAGGCGTCAGAGGTTCCAGTGACTCCGGCGAGCTCTTCGCGACTCCGGAGACGAGCGACGATAGCTACGAGCCCCCGAGCCGGCGCCACTCCTGGAGCAGGGCGGGCTCGTCAGGCCGTCGCCGACTCTGATCTGGATGGGGTTGGCGCCGGTGCTTGACGGCCCACTGTTGATGATGGCGTCTTTTGCAGGGGCGCGTGTAGTTAGCGTCCTTTTAGGATCTGTTCCCTGCGAGGAATCAAAGACGCGTCCCGTGGGGGCTTGTAAGGTGCCTGTGATCCTGTTTTGTTAATATAACCCTTGTCGTAGAATTGTGCGAGTTGCTCATTCCGTCTTAGCTCAGTTCTCCCTTTCGAACCTCACGAGGGCTTGGTGCTCTGCGCCGACAGGTCCCAGTCCCAAGGCGGCTTCAGCCGTCGCTTGTATGCCAGGTCGCGATGCCGTGGTCAAGGCCAGGAGGTGAGCGACCCGGGGTCCGGTAAGAGCCCCTGAGTCGCGATGCTCAGGAGGTCCCCTTTGGCGCTCAAGCAGCCGTCGTTCGGTGATAAAGGAGAGCGGCATCGCTAACACGGGATTGCATTAGGTGCGGGGATGGTGCCACGGTAGCTGGTGCTTCCGGGTGGTGACTTATCTCGAGAATCAGGGTCCGCTCTCTGGTGTGTCGCCGGGTCCGTGCATCGGCTGGCATGAGGTTGCTCGGCGAGGTCCTCGCGTGTCCCTCCCCTCTCGCCTTTGCTCCCCTTTCTGCTCTACGTCCTCGGGTCCCGGCCCTCGAGCGAGTCTCAGCCGTCGCTGGTATGCCAGGTCATGATGCCGTGGACAAGGCCAGAGGGTGAGGGCTGGAGAGCCAGTAGGAGCCCCGAGTCGCGATGCTCAGGCACCCCCCTTTAACGTGCAAGTGGTTCGTGCGGATGAGAGTGAAGGAGACACTGCAAGGGCCTCGCTTGACGCAGCTCCTTTAGGAGATCCTGTAGACCCATCATAGAAAGAACGAGAGGTTGGCATGACAATTGACAGTCAGCCGTTGGTTGCTTACGAGGGGCGATGAGGCAATGAAGGCTTGACGAGGTGGCGCCATGCGGGGCTGCCGCGGCCAGAGCTCAGCCATTCAGGTTTGTCAGCGTTGCAGGGACAGACCCATGCGCAAGCGTCGTGCCGTTTGGGAGCAGCTCCATCAGTTGGCGTCAGTTGAGCGGGCAACTAGGTCAAACACATTAGCCGCGAAGGAGTGGATTCATTCAAATAGATGCTGGGAAGGTGGACATCACTGGGTCAGGCCCGAGCGACTTGGGGATGATGCAGCCCGTGGGGCGCCCCCAACAAGGTAAGCTAACAACATGAAATAAAAGGGATACATGCCGCAGGGACGGACCCACGCGGCCTGGGAATAATGCAGCCCTGGGGGGCGCTCCTAGCTGGAAATGAAACTTGAAAGATGTCACCTGATGATGTTGAGGACGAAGGAGTGTTGGTGAGCAGACTCGGTGGGCTGCGGAAGCCGATCCTCACGAGCCCTAGGCCCAGGGGCCTCAGGAGGCTCCGGAGGCGCTGGTGGCTCCTCGCGGACCATCTCCATCTCCGCCAGGGCTGCGGAACGCCTGGCCTCTTGAGCCTCCATGATACCCCTCATGAGGCACTGGTACGTGGCAGCCGCGTTCAGCAAGCCGTAAGGCATGCGAACGTAGCTGTGGGGTGGACCTTCGCAGCGCCCCACTCGCGAGGGCCAGAGGCGCCTTAGAGAGGCGACTTGATTGAGCCCTGGTATGTCGATGCAGACGCGCAGCCCACCATCCTCGCCTGGATGGGGAGCCACAGCTGGTAGGCGGCGGCCGCCTTTCATGACTCTTGACTCCTGTAGCTCCTGAATGGCCTTGCTGATGAACTCCTGAGGGTCTGGCTCTCCTTGCCTTACTCCTTCTTGAGGGAAACGTGCTTCGAAACACGCCTCCATGTGGTGCCCAAGCGCCTCCCTCGTGACCTTAGCCAGGTCGGCGGCCCTCCAGGGGAGAGCCCCCGAGCCCTGCCTGAGGAGGGCACCGGGTGCGCTTTCCTATGCGATGGAAGGAGGTTCCCCCTGGGCAGGCGCGGGCCCTGAGGGGCCTGCCTCCTGAGGGGCTGGGCCGGACGATGTCTTCTTCTTCTTGGGGGTGGTCTCGGGAAGCCTCCTGCTTCCGCGATCCGGGTCTTCCAGTGATGCGGCCTGAAAGGCTCGTTCCAGGGAACACACCGCGTCCTTCTCTTCACAGGGCACCGTGATGACTCCGCCACTTCCTGGCATCTTGAGGACGTTGTAGCCGTGGTGAGTTACGGCCATGAACTTGGCCAGCGATGGGTATCCAAGGATGGCTTTGTACGGCAGGCGAATGTGAGCGACGTCGAAGTCGATGAGCTCGGTGCGGTAGTTGTCGCGTGCCCCGAAGGTGACAGGGAGGTGGACCTGCCCAATCGGGACCGTGGAGCCGTCGGTGACTCCGGAGAAAGGCTTGGTTGGCTGAAGTTGGTTGTAGGGCACTTGGAGATTGTTGAATGTTTCCACGGATAGGACGTTGAGCCCTGCCCCGCCATCAATGAGGGTCCTGGTGACCACCACGTTGCTGATGATTGGGGAACAAAGCATCGGGAGGACTCCGGCTGTGGCCGCACACTTGAGCTGATCTGCTGAGCTGAACATGATGGCGCACGCCGACCACCTGAGAGGGCGCGTGGCTTCGAGCTTGGGGAGGACTGCATTCACTTCGCGGGCGAACTACTTGAAGATGCGTTGAGCGGCTGGGGCTTGAGCCCCGCCCAGGATGCAGGCGATCGCGCGCGGCTCCTGGAAGCCCCCAGCCACCTCGTCCTGATGGCGGCCCTCATTTCTCCTTGGCTGCAGCGGCAGCGGAGGGAGGCCTGCGTTGCCTTGCGGGCGATCCTTGCGAGGCTGATCCCTCCAGTCTCCCTCGCGAGGCGGGTCTTGCCAGCGATCCTCGCGAGGTCGATCGCGCCACCCTTGGCGCGGGCAACGGTCTTCCCAGCGTCCTGCGTTCCTTCCTCCTCCTCGACTGTAGCCCCGGCCACCATAGTCGGGGCGACGGCCGATCCTTCCTTCTCGCATGGCTCGGAGCTCTTGACATTCGTTGGTGTTGTGGGTGTGGAGGTCGCGGTACACACAGTACCGACTGCCCTTGGAAGATTCAGGCTGATCTCTGCCCCGCTTGGTGTCTGGTTCTGCCGCGAGCACGGCAGCCCCCTTGTGCTTCACATCCTTGGCCTTGGGCTTCTTCTCTTCTAGGTCTGCGGCAGGCAGCTCAAGGAGGGAGAGACGCCCTTCCTCAGCCCTGGCGCACTTGGTTGCCAAGTTGAGCAACTCCAAGGAAGTTCACAGGTCTTCATGCATCGCCAGCTCCTCCTTCATCTTGACATCGTGCACGCCGTCGGAGAAGGCTGAGATGATGGCCTCCTCGGTCACCTTGGGAATCTTGAGGCGTGCATTGTTGAAGAACTGGATGTACTTCTGCAGGGTCTCTCCGGGTTATTTCTTGATGCGGCGCATGTCGCTCACGGCGGGTGGCCGGTCGCGCGTACCGTGGAAGTTGGCGATGAAGCGGGTGCGCATCTCATCCCAGGAGGAGATCGTGCCTGGAGCTAGGTTCAGGAGCCAGGTCCGGGCCCCGTCCTTGAGCGCCATGGGAAACCAGTTCGCCATGACCTTCTCGTCTCTGTTGGCAGCTTCGATGCTCAGCTCATAGAGCTGGAGGAACTCCGCAGGGTCGGTCGTGCCGTCGTAACGAGGAGGCAGGTCTGGCTTGAACTTGCCGGGCCACGCGACGCTGCGTAGGTCAGCGGTGAAGGCACGACAGCCTGTTGTGGCCACGGGAGGCCTTGGGTGACGGAGAGCTTGGTCTTGCATGTCCCCACGCGCTGCAGCTGGGAGCAGCGCGGGGTCTTGACGTGCGGGAGCAGGAGCATGGTCGCGACGTGCTGGAGCAGGGAGCGCCCGGGCAGCTTCTTGCGGGCGAGGGACTTCTTGGCAGCTCTGCTCTTGCTGCGCTGGCACCTGACGGAGCGGGTTCCGCCCAGGGGCCGCGCACCTTGGAGGCATGGCGCCTTCTTGAGGAGGAGGCGGCTAGGGCGCCCCCGGAGCTTCGTCGCCCACGCGGGGCGGGGTGCGGTGCAGCGGAACGGACGGCGCAGGAGAGCCCCCTGTGGCGCGGACGAGCTCGGCGACGTGGTCGAGGCATTCTTCGTAGACGTCGTCGACGGGACGGTCGCGTAGGAGCTCGTTTGCCGCGATGAGCGCAGCTCGAGCCTCCATGGGTGCGCGGAGTGCGCGGGACGAAGAACCAGCTGGGGTGAGCGAGGGAGTAGCGGTGCGACCGTCTTGCCGCACGGATGGATGCTGAGACGATGCTTGCTGCTCGTCCCCTGCCGGGCCGGTGGCGGCGTTGACGGCAGGTGACGGGGAATGGCGAGGACGCCTGCCGACAGGAGCCGTCTGGGCGACGCAGGAAGCGAGAGCGGCCCGGCGCTCGGCGCGGGCCCAACGAGCGTCAGACATGGACGCGATGGTCGGAGGAGAACGGGGTGGTGGAAGACGAATTCCGGCGCACCCCTACCTGGCGCGCCAAATGTCGGATTTCGGGTTTCGGCAGACCCTTGAGGTTCGAACACTGGGGTGCACGTGGAGATTTCGCCTTCTACCTACCTGCACCCCTCCGCCTCGCTAAGATCTAAGCTATGGAAAGAACAGCACAAGAGACACAGGTTTTATACTGGTTCGGGCCACCGTTGTGGTGTAATACCCTACTCCAGTGTGTGGTGTGGTGGATTGCCTCTTGGGTTGATGATGATGAGCAATACAAGGAAGAACAGCCTTGCGAGGGTCTGTTCTTGGCTGAGGGGATGAACTGCTAGGAGGAGTTCAGTCACCCTTCTCTCTCTCTCTCTCTCTCTTCTCGATTCTCTCTCGGATTTCGATCTCGATCTCGATCTCCATCTCCATACCTCTACCCTGGGGGTGGCTAGTCCTATTTATAGGCAAAGGCCCTGGGCCTCTTCCCAAATATTGAGTGGGAAGGGCGCCAACAATTGGCCATTTTGAAGGGGAACATCTGGTACACTTATCCTGACTAAAGTTGGTCCTCGCCTGCCAAAGGCTCTGGTGGTGACGCTGGCTTGGGCTCCACAATGACTTCCTCCCTGCCGTTGGACTGGTCTTGGTCTCGTTGCACCGAAATGGGTGCCTTTGCTTGATGCTCTCGCCTGCGCTTTCTCCCTTTGCACCAAAGAGGAAAGGAGGACACTGCGCGGCTGGCGCCCGCCTGGCGCCTTTGGTCGTCATGGCTTGCGTCACGGGCACCTCGTGAGGTTCCCTGCCTTGATCTCTCCGCGTCCTCGCGAGCCAGCCTGATGAGGCCGTGCCTGAGGAAGCTCCGTGTCGTCCGCCCCACGAGGCTTGGCCCCTCGCGAGGGTCTTGGGTCTGTGTTGATGAAGATAGGCCGTGCTGGGCCCCCTTTTGAGCCACGCCGCAGGCCGCAGACAGGCAAGTCTGGGGACCCCCGTTCCCAGAACGCCGACATCCCTCACCTACCATCAACTGGATCTTAAGGCACACATTGCTACCCAAGTCAGGAGATCACAAGATGATCAGAGGACATTCTATCAACCTGCTACAGATCTTTGATGTCCCTCAGAAGTTCAAGGTCACGAGTCTAATTGTAGAGACAATCAAGAGGATAGCTGCTAATCAGAAAAGAAGCTGTGGGTATGCTCCACATATTCAGGAGCTCATCAATTCTAAGATGGGCACATGAATTTATTTGCTGGACAAGGAGCATCTACCCTTACATCCTGAATTTGAAGACAACACTGTTTGTGATGAATGAGGAGGAACCATCATCAGCTCAAGTACAAGAGAAGAGAGCCAAAGCTAAGGCTGAGAAAGCGGCCAAGATGCCAAGTGTTGAAGAGGCATCTCAAGTTTTCTTGAAGAGCAAACAAGATCAATTAGGCTATCTGATTCAAGCTACACTAAGGATTGAGAAGGGCTTGGCTACCCTGACTCAGAATCAGGAGAGCCTGGAGAGGATTGTTGAGACAAAATTTTATGATCTTGATCTGAAGGTAATTGAGATACAGACTGTAGTTGAGCAGCTTCAGGAGGAAGCAGAAGAGAGGAGAGGGAATGCAACTACTGATGCTTTTCAGCGTGTGCCACGAGGTCCGAAGTCTTCTGCAGTGCCAGTTTCAGATGCTAGAACTACAACATCAGCACCAGCAGCTATAGCTCCAGTGCCACCTCCAGCACCTACTCCACCAGCTCCAACTACATCGACAGATGCCTTCATCCTTGGAGTTCTCTCTACACCCCCTCCTGAAGACCAAGCCTGAGAGACGCATAGTACTATGCATTTTTGAACTTTTTGGTAACTTGTTGCCAAATGGGGAGAAATATGTATAGATCATAGGCTTCGAGAGAGAGTGTCTTGTTTTTTACCTCTCTTGCTTTTGGTTGAACTTTTCATTGTGTGAGATACTTTATGTCCTTGTGAGATACTTGTGTGATCATGTGATTGATCATTTGCTACCTTAATGCTTGTTTGGATGCTACTATATTTTATATCTCATATATGATCATTCACTTGCTTGGTGATGAGTGCATGCTTTTAATTTCTATCATTTTGAGCGCTCCACCAAGATGTATGTGACATGGAAGAGTAAACCATGATCCTAATCAATTGTGCATTTGCATTCAAAAGCAAATCTTAAATAATGCGCAAATTTAGGGGGAGCTCTTGCTTATCACATACTTCTCAAAGCGACGATGTTTTTCAATCTTATGATCATTTGTCGAAGCTTTGATCTATATGTTGTCATCAATTACCAAAAAGGGGGCGATTGAAAGTGCAACTATCCCTGGGTGGTTTTGGTAATTCCTAACAACATATAGCTCATTGAGCTAATGCTATTTCAAGATAAATATTTCAGGAAAGCTCAATGATTGGCATGGCATGGATTAGAAAGTGGACCCCTCAAAATGCTAAGGACAAAAGATTGGCTCAAGCTCAAAGCACAAGACTCTCATTTTACTTTTAGTGATCCAAGATCACATTGAGTCCATAGGAAAAGCCAATACTATTAAAAGGGGGTGAGGTGTTGCTTAATGAGTTACTTGCTCAAAATGCTTAGTGATATGCTCCAAAAACCCTCAACTACTTTCTCATATCCACATATGTCCCAAACCTAAAGTCACACTCAGCCCCACCGAAATCTTCTATCCGGCGCCACCGAGTTCACTTGACATAGCCACTTCCACAAACCCTAGTCACTTCCATCTCACTGATAGGGATCTCAGTCTCATCGAGATGGGAATGCAACCTCTCTGTTTCCCTTCGTAAGGTTTCGGTCCAACCGAGATGAGCGATCGGTCCCACCGAGACTGCAATGCAAACTCTCTGTTTCCCCTTCGTAATGTTTCGGTCTAACCGAGATGAGCGAATCGGTCCCACCGAGTTTGTGTGACCAACTCTCTGTTTGTCTATTACCAAAATCGGTCCCACCAAGTTTGTTTAATCGGTCTCACCGAGATTACATTATGCCCTAACCCTAATGGAATCGGTCCCACCGAGTTGACATGTCGGTCCCACCGAAAATCCTAACGTTCACATTTTTAACTAAATTGGTCTGACCGAGTTTTATAATTCGGTCCCACCGAGTTTGGTGATTTGTGTGTAACGTTTAGATTTTGTGTGGAGGCTATATATACCCCTCCACCCACTCTTCATTCGTGGAGAGAGCCATCAGAATATGCCTACACTTCCAACATACATTTTCTGAGAGAGAACCACCTACACTTGTGTTGAGGTCAAGATATTCCATTCCAACCACATAAATCTTGGTCTCTAGCCTTCCCCAAGTTGCTTTCCACTCAAATCATCTTTCTACCAAATCCAATCCTATGAGAGAGAGCTGAGGGGAGACTATCATTTGAAGCACAAGAGCAAGGAGTTCATCATCAACACACCATCTATTACCTTTTGGAGAGTGGTTTCTCCTAGATTGGTTAGGTCTCACTTGGGAGCCTCCATCAAGATTGTGGAGTTTAACCAAGGAGTTTGTACGGGCAAGGAGATCGCCTACTTCGTGAAGATCTACCCTAGTGAGGCAAGTCCTTCATGGGCGATGGCCATGGTGGGATAGACAAGGTTGCTTCTTCGTGGACCCTTCGTGGGTGGAGCCCTCCGTGGACTCGCGCAACCATTACGATAGCACCACCTATCGGAACCACCTTCGTGGGTTGAAGTCTCCATCAATGTGGATGTACGATAGAACCACCTATCGGAACCACGCCAAAAATCTCCGTGTCTACATTGCGTTTGCTCCCTCCAAACTCCTCCCTTTACCTTCATATGTAATTGTTTTACATTCCACTGCTATACTCTTAGAATTGCATGTGTAGGTTGATTACTTGATTTGTGCTAAGTTGCTAACATCTGCCAAGACTTAATATTGGGAAAAGCTAGATTCTTATTTGGTCAAGTAGTTTAATCACCCCCCTCTATACATACTTTCGATCCTACAGAGTTGTCATTGATTAACGGGATCACATCATTAGAGAATGATGTGATTGACTTGACCCATCCGTTAGCTTAGCACGATGATCGTTTAGTTTGTTGCTATTGCTTTCTTCATAACTTATACATGTTCTTATGACTATGAGATTATGCAACTCCCGATTATTGAAGGAACACTTAGTGTTCTATCAAACGTCACAACATAACTGGGTGACTATAAAGATGCTCTACAGGTGTCTCTGGTGGTGTTTGTTTAGTTGGCATAGATCAAGATTAGGATTTGTCACTCAATGTATCGGAGAGGTATCTCTAGGCCCTCTCGGTAATGCACGTCACTATAAGCCTTGCAAGCAATGTGACTAATGAGTTAGTTACGGGATGTTGCATTACGGAACGAGTAAAGAGACTTACGGTAACGAGATTGAACTAGGTATTGAGATACCGACGATCGAATCTCGGGCAAGTAGCATACCGATGACAAAGGGAACAACGTATATCGTTATGCGGTTTGAACGATAAAGATCTTCATAGAATATGTGGGAGACAATATGAACATCCAGGTTCCGCTATTGGTTATTGACCGGAGATGTGTCTCGGTCATGTCTACATAGTTCTCAAACCCGTTAGTTCCGTACGCTTAACGTTTGGTGATGATTGGTATTATGAGTTTATGTGTTTTGATGCGCTGAAGGTAGTTCAGAGTCCCGGATATGATCACGGACATGAAGAGGAGTCTCAAAATGGTCGAGACATAAAGATTGATATATTTCACGACTATATTCGGACACCGGATGAGTTCTGGGGGTCACCGGATAATTATTGGAGTGCTAGGGGGTTATCGGAAACCTCGGGGGGACTAATGGGCCAAAATGGGCCTTAGTGGAGAGAGAGAGGGTTGGCCAAGGCAGGGCCATGCGCCCCTCCCCCTCTAGTCCGAATTGCACTAGGGAAGGGTGGCGGCGCCCCCCTTTCCTTCTCTTCTCTCCCTCTCCTTCCTTCCCCCTTCCTCCTCTAGTTGGACTAGGAAAGGGGGAGTCCTACTCCTACTAGGAGGAGGACTCCTCCCCTCCTTGGCACGCCTCCAAGGGTCGGCCGGCCTCCCCCCTTTCTCCTTTATATATAGGGGCAGGGGGCACCCTAGAACACACAAGTTGATCATTGATCCCTTAGCCGTGTGCGGTGCCCCCCTCCACCATAATCCATCTCGATCATATCATTGTAGTGCTTAGGCGAAGCCCTGCGATGGTAGCTTCATCATCACCGTCATCATGCCGTCGTGCTGACGAAGCTCTCCCTCGACACTCAGCTGGATCAAGAGTTTGTGGGACGTCACCGAGATGAACATGTGCAGATCACGGAGGTGCCGCACTTTCGGTACTAGGATCGGTCGGATCATGAAGACATACGACTACATCAACCACGTTGCCATAATGCTTCCTCTTATGGTCTACGAGGGTACACGGACAACACTCTTACCCTCTCGTTGCTATGCATCACCATGATAGATCTTGCGTGTGCGTAGGATTTTTTTTTTGAAATTACTGCGTTCCCCAACATTTTCTTGACACTAGTGGTCTTTTTAACCATCAACACTTGATGCTATTTCTTGATTTCTACCTTCGCTAATTTCAGCACCGCAAAGATCTTGGGAATCATTTTCGTTATCCCTTGCATATTCTAGTTCATCACGAGGTTCTAGTAACTTGGTGATAGTGACTAGAGAACTCTGTGAATCACTATCTTATCTGGAAGATTAACTCCCACTTGATTCAAGCGATTGTAGTACCCAGTCATTCTGAGCACATGCTCACTAGCTGAGCTATTCTCGTCCATCTTGTCGGCAAAGTGCTTGTCAGAGGTCTCATACCTCTCAACACGGGCATGAGTCTGAAATATCATTTTCAGCTCTTGGAACATCTCATATGCTCCATGCTACCTCTTGAGCATGCATTGGTTTTACCTTGAAGAGGAAAGGGTGATGCAGCAAAGCAGCGTAAGTATTTCCCTCAGTTTTTGAGAACTAAGGTATCAATCCAGTAGGAGACCACGCGCGAGTCACCTCGTACCTACACAAACAAGTAAGAACCTCGCAACCAGCGCGATAAAGGGGTTGCCAATCCCTTCACGGCCACTTGCAAGAGTGAGATCTGATAGAGATAATAATAAGTTAAATATTTTTGGTATTTTTATGATATAGATTGAAAGTAAAGATTGCAAAGTAAAATAGATTGGAAAATTGTATGATGGAAAATAGACCCGGGGGCCATAGATTTCACTAGTGGCTTCTCTCAAGATAGCATAAGTATTACGGTGGGTGAACAAATTACTATCGAGCAATTGATATAATTGAGCATAGTTATGAGAATATCTAGGTATGATCTTGTATATAGGCATCACGTCCGTGACAAGTAGACCGACTCCTGCCTGCACCTACTACTATTACTCCACACAGCGACCGCTGTCCAGCATGCATCTAGAGTATTAAGTTCATAAGAACGGAGTATCGCTTTAAGCAAGATGACATGATGTAGAGGGATAAACTCATGCAATATGATATAAACCCCATCTTTTTATCCTCGATGGCAACAATACAATACGTGTCTGTAAGTGCATCTAGTGCCCCTTAGTGATTTTGGTGTATTGAAGACTTATAGGTTAAGGGACTGATGCGTTTGTGAGTGTACACAGGTCTATAAGTGTATGAGGAGTTTGATATTTACAGAGAAAGCCGACCCCTAAAAATGAAGTTCTTCGACTGAAGACTTTGGATTTCTGAAGACATTCTAAAGACTTTGAAAGTGAAGAAATTGGTGTGATCCTCAAGACTTGGTATTCATTCGAGGAACATGAAGCATCCAGACTTTTGTTTTCGTAGTTTCATTTTCTTTTTCTTGAGTCATAGGAAACACCGTACTGTTAAAGGGGGTCGAGGAAATACTAAGGAAAGATTTCCATGTGATGCTCAACTCAAATCCTACATCTACCAATCCCTTTGAGTGAAGCCACTGGAAATCTCATACAGTTCAGTCAAATTTCTTCGGTGATAGAGACGAAGTTTGTCTGGTCTCTGAGGAATTTTTTCCGACTGAGGAGTTAGGAATTCGCCAGTGTGGATTGCCTACACAGTGAGGAACATGATAGCCCTGAGGAATTTGATACTCAAAATTCCGACAGTTGCTGTGCTATGCGCCAGCTGTCACAAAATATCTACCCAGCTAACGGTCATATCATTGAAGGGCATTTATGTCTTATCATGTCGGGCTGCTCCCTAGGCTATAAATAGCCGCCCCCTACAACCACTAGATGGTTGGCTGCTCCGAGAGAAACTGACACTTGTCATTTGAGAGTATCCCATCCTCCGAGGACTTCGAGTGAAAATCATCAAGTGAGGAAAACCCAAACCCAAACACCTACAAACCCAAAGTGATTGAGCATCACTGAAGAGATTGATCCTGCGTGGATAAGACGCTTGTTACCTTTGAAGATTGTGCATCTTCCAGAAGATTAGGCGTCATGGTCTAGAGCATCCAAGAGGAAATTGTGGATCGCCGAGTGACCGAGTCTGTGAAGGTTTGGAAGTCACCTGAAGACTTACCACGAGTGATTGGGCGAGGTCTGTGTGACCTTAGCTCAAGGGGAATACGGTGAGGACTGAGTGTCTTGAGTTGCGTGTTCAGGACTGGGTGTCCGGGACTGTGTGTCCTCAGGTTTAAATACCTAGCCGCCCTAATCAGATATACAACTGTCACAGCAGTTGGAACCGGTCTACCAAATCATTATCTTCACCGAGCTAACTGGTTCCATTTCCTCAACCCTCCCATTTCCTCATTTCTGTGTTGTGTGCTTGTTCATATCTGTTTGAAGACTTTGACTGAAGACTTTCTCTATTTCCTCAATTCAATTTCTTCAGTCTGTTTGTCTTCATTTTGTTTATCCTGTGATTACGCTCCCTGTACTATGTGCTTGTTTTCATTTCATCATGAAGACCATGCTCATGATCCGTTATGTTTACTTCTGAGTACTTTTTCCACTGCAAGTAGTTCTTCACTCAGGAATTTCCTCACCCGCAAATTCCTCAGTGAAGAATTCATAAAAATCGCCTATTCACCCCCTCTAGTCGATATAACACACTTTCAATTGGTATCAGAGCAAGGTACTCCGTTGTTCCATGTGATTTTGGTTTAACCGCCTGGAGTTTTAGTTATGTTGACCAAATGAATGAAGACTGTGACATGCCCCATCTTTGACGGTCATGATTATCCCAAGTGGAAGTCCATGATGAAGAAGCACCTCATGGCCATGAACAGCGAACTCTGGACCGTCACCGAAATTGGTCTTACTGACCTATGCAAGATGGCGGAGGCTGATGATATTCACAAGTACACACTACTCAACCTCACGGCGAAGGACATCATCTACTCCAGCCTGTCACAAAACCAGTTCAAGAACGTTATGCATCTCAGCCATGCGAAACTCATCTGGGACCGACTCTTTGAAGTCTATGAAGGTCATCGATCTCACCATGAACCCTGGTTCGAAGAATTCCTGGAATCGCGCAAGGCTATGACTTTCAATCCAGAATCATCATCCTCTGCACCATGCCTTATGGCAAAAGGTGCCAAGGTAACTGAATGCTACTTATCTGAGTCCAGTGATGATGAATCTGGTGATGAATTTGGACCCAGTTATGTCAAACTTGCTTCCCTTGCCACTAAACAACAAAGAGCTTTGGAAAAAGTTCAAAACATGCTGAATGAGAGAGACGATATGTTGGGCGAAGAAATGGATCATTCTAAAGCCCTGGCTGAATGTCTTCAAGGACTTCAGTCCAAGTTTGACAATCTTCAAGGTCATCATAACACTCTCTTATCTGATCATGAGAAGCTTTCTTATGAGTTTCTTCAAAGAAAGCAAGATCTTGAGCAGTTAAGAGTGAGTTATGAATATCTTCAGAAGGAGCATGATTCATTAGTTGCTCAATAGATCAGCACTACTCAGGATGAATTTGTTCCTCCATGTCTGAAGTGCATTTAACTCAAAACTGCTAATTTTTCACCTGATTGCTCAAATACTTCCATTGCTGCAAATTCTTCAACTGCCTCTGCTATCACTAATTCCTCATCTGAGGACATTGCTAGTATCACTGATAATGTAGGGCTGAAGGAATTGTATATGACAGGCATGTACAAAAGCCTCAAAGGGCATCAAGCTCTTTGTGACGTGCTTAAAAAGCAGATCCTCAACAGGAACCCTAGGAAAGAGGGTATTGCCTTTGAGAGGAAACTCAATGCCGATGGGACCTACTGGAAACCTCAGCAGTATCCCAAAACCACATGGGTCGCTGCAAAGGGACCTTCAGTGGATCCATCTACTTTATCTGGCTTTACATGTGAATCTTCATATTCTTTTGATGAGTCATTTGACTCCAACTATAAATTGTTCAAAAATCAGAATGGTGAAGTATTTGCTAGATATGTTGGCACTAACTTCAGGAATGTCTCTCTTATGAAGAAAATCTGGGTTCCCAAAAGGTGCCTTGAAAATCTTCAGGTGAATGTCATCATGACCCCACCTGTGAAGAATAGGAACCAAGATCAAATTCTACATATGGACCAAATTCTTCATATGGATCCAAGTCCTCATACGGACCAAACTCCTCACGAGGATCAAATTCCTCAAGAGGGTCAAAGTCCTCATATGAGCATCATCGTGCTAACCCGTCTGTTTCACAGGGAAGATCTAAGGATTATGGATATGTGCATTATTATTCAAATCATTATGTTCATAAGTCCTCGAAGAATTTCTCTGCTTACTCTTATGCTTACCCTAACCCCTCTTATGTGAAATGAAGTGGATTGGCATCTATGCCACCTTTCTCTTATGGATCTCGCAGAATGATGAACTCTTTGCCACCCCTTCAGATATGGGTCATGAAGAAAAAGAACTAATCTCTTATGCAGGGTCAGGTCTCCAGACGAACTTAATCGTTTGAAGAATTTGCTGGAGACCTGAATATGCTTGAAAAGACGCAAGCTAATCATGAAGAAATGAATTTTCATTTCTCACGTCCTCCTACTGCTTTATCTGTTCTATTGATCTGATGAAATTGATACCATATTCTTCACTGATGAAGTATATGAGTTCATAAGTTGCACTAATTCATCTGCAGGATGATCAACCCAAAGCCACTGAGTGGGTCCTCGATAGTGGATGTACAAATCACATGACTGGTGACATGATGGACTCTCCTTTATCTCCATCACATCTGAAGCATATCACCTACGCTGACAAAGGCAAAAGAAAGGTATTGGGTCTAGGTAAGGTTGCAATCTCAAAGGATCGACACATGGACAAAGTCATGCTTGTCGAGTCCTTAGGGTTCAACCTCATGTCTGTCTCAATGCTTTGTGATCTTGATATGGTTGTTGTATTTGGCAAGTATCATTGTGTTGTGATCATGGAAGCTGAAAATTCCAAAGTCTTCGAAGGCTTTAGGAGAGGATATTTGTATATTGTTGATTTCTCTAAGGACCACAACCTGCTACATGTCCACTTGCAAAAGCTTTAGAAGGCTGGCTATGGCATCGACGACTTGGTCATGCTGGCATGAGGAATCTGCACACGCTTGCGAAGAAGAAGCATGTCATTGGCACCGAGGTTGTCAAATTCCTCAAGGACCATTTGTGTGGAGCTTGTGAAGCTGGAAAGATGACCAAGGCCAAGCATCCAACGAAGACTATCATGACTACTACTCGACCATTTGAATTGCTTCACATGGATCTCTTTGGTCCTACTCATTATGCCACATTTACTAATGCTGCATCTTTATATGGCTTTGTCATTGTTGATGATTATTCTCGATATACATGGGTGCATATCATCACTTACGAAACTGAAGTGCAGGAAGTCTTCAAACGATTTTCCTCGAGGGCTTCAACCAACTTTGGTGTGAAGCTCAAGCACATCAGAAGTGATAATGGAACTGAGTTCAAGAACACTGGTCTTGATGACTATCTTGATGAACTTGGTGTTACTCATGAGTTATATGCTCCTTATTGAGATGGACCACACTATGCTTGATGAGTACAAGACGCCTTCTCGCTTTTGGCCTGAGGCAATTGATACTGCGTGCCACATCATCAACAGGGTATATCTTCACAAATTCTTCAAGAAGACTGCATATAAACTCCTCACTGACAAGAAACCCAATGTGAGTTATTTCAAAGTCTTCGGTGCTAAATGTCGGATTAGAGATCCTCATCACAATTCTAAATTTGCACCGCAAGCACATGAAGGTTTTATGCTCGGTTATGGTAAGGACTCGCACACCTACATAGTCTTCAACACCTATCTCCACAAGGTTGTTGAAACTGTAGATGTGCGGTTCGATGAGACTAATGGCTCGCACCTACCTCCTGTGACAGATGAAATACCTCCTGAGGAATCTATTAAGTTCAAGGCTACTGAGGATGTCATTCCTACCGAAGAATCGGCTGAAGAAGTCATTCTAGAACCTGAAGAACATCATGCTGATGCACCTGAGGAAAATGGTGCTGAAGAAAATGATGATCCAATTCCTCAACGACAAGCCGCCAATCCTCGCATTGCAAATGAAGTGCAAATCGAGAAAATCATCAGCAACATCAACATTCCAGGTCCTCTCACACGCTCAAGAGCTTCACATTTATCTAACTTTTGTGGGCACTTTGCTTTCGTCTCTATCACAGAGCCCACTAAGGTAGATGAAGCATTTCTGGAGCCTGAGTGGATTCAAGCCATGCAAGAGGAATTACATCAATTCGGGCTCAACAACGTCTAGGAACTGGTCAAACGTTCAGATCCTCGCAAGCAAAATATCATCGGCACAAAGTGGATCTTCCGCAACAAGAAAGATGAGAATGGCCTTGTGGTGAGGAATAAGGCACGGCTTGTAGCTCAAGGCTACACACAGGTTGAAGGAACTGATTTCGATGAAACTTTTGCACCTCTTGTTAGACTTGAAGCTATTCACATATTACTTGCCTATGCTAACCATCATGATATCATCTTATATCAAATGGATGTGAAAAGTGGATTCCTCAATGGTAAGCTTGAGGAAGAAGTATATGTTGCTCAGCCTCCAGGTTTTGAAGATCCAAAGAATCCTGACAGAGTCTTCAGACTCAATAAGGCCCTCTACAGCCTCAAGCAGGCCCCACGGGCGTGGTATGATACTTTGAAGGAATTCCTCATGAAGAAAGGCTTCAAACCCGGTTCACTTGACCCAACTCTTTTCACTAAATCTTATGATGGTGAATTGTTTGTGTGCCAAATTTATGTTGATGATATCATTTTTGGCTGTACTGACCAATGTTACAGTGATGAATTTGCCTATATGATGAGTGAAGAATATCAAATGTCTATGATGGGAGAATTGAAATTCTTCTTAGGTCTTCAGATTCGTCAACAGCGCAATGGCATATTCATATCTCAGGAGAAATACCTCAAGGATGTACTAAGGAACTTCGGCATGCAAGATTGCAAAGGAGTCAAAATCCCTATGCCCACAAATGGCCATCTATGCACTGATGAAAATGGTATTGACTTCGATCAAAAGGTATACCGCTCCATGATTGGTTCTTTATTGTACTTATGTGCATCTAGGCCAGATATTATGCTTAGTGCTTGCATGTGTGCCCGATTTCAAGCTACACCGAAGGAATCACACCATAAGGTTGTGAAGCATATTCTTTGGTATCTAACTCACACACCAACACTTGGATTACGGTACCCCAAGGGCTCGGCTTTTGATCTCATTGGATATTCAGACTCTGACTATGCTGGTGATTGTGTGGACCGCAAGTCAACATCTGATGCATGCCATTTCCTTGGACGATCCTTTGTCTGTTGGTCCTCGAAGAAACAGAACTGCGCATCACTGTCTACTGCTGAAAGCTGAGTACATTGCTGCTGGTTCTTGCTGTGCTCAACTGCTATGGATGAAGCAAACTCTCAAGGACTACGGCGTCAACGTGAAGAATGTGCCACTCTAGTATGACAATGAGAGTTCCATCAAGATTGATCATAACCCAGTTCAACACTCGGAGACAAAGCACATTCAGATTCATCATCATTTTCTTCGTGAACATGTGTTGAAGGGCGATATCTCTATTGAGCATGTGAAGACTGAAGAACAGCTAGCCGATATCTTCACTAAGCCCTTGGATGAGATGAGATTTAGCAAGTTGCGGTGTGAGCTAAATATCCTAGAATCTTCGAATGTTCTTTGAAAAGGACACTCATCCTAACACTTATGCAAAATTGATGACTTAGATGTGCAACACGTGAAGAAACGTTTTTCTTCAATCAATGAAGAATAACACTCTAAGTGTGAAGAAATTAACGAAGAATTTGATTCTCAGAACCCTACGACAATTGTACGCGGTGTTTGAAATCATCATTTTTATACGGTGGGTCACACCACCACCAAAAGTTGAAAAATCTTCAATTTGAGTTTTTCCTCAGCTTTGAAATTCCTCTGTTGTTTTTCAACTTGCATTGTCTTCACTCTTTCCGTCGTTTTTCTTCATTGGCTATATATATTGAAATTCCTCTACAACATTCACTTATTGCTATTTCTTCAAGTTGCTTGTTCTGCTAAGTGAATGTGATCGGACCCTTCCCCCTCTATGCTAAACTCAACCCAGTCTATTCACAAATTCTTCATGTGCGTTCTATTTGAAACTCGTTCAAAATCTTCACTGTGTCCTTGTCAGCTGAAGAAATTGCGAACGAAACTTTAAACTTATCTTATCTGAATTTTCGGCCTTTGCCGCTCAAACCATTACACATTCCATGATAATACTTATCCTTTTCACCCACGATCGCACACGATCGTCACCTCTCAGTACGTGGGTGACACATGTCAAGCGAATGAGAAGGGTCAGGGGCACGTTCGTCCTATTTCCTCGGGCGAGCAGTTTTTTCACTTCGGCTATAAATACCCATCTCCCTTGCTCACTTTGTTTTTACTCCACTCGACCCCACTCCCTCGCTCAAGCTCTCAAACCATAGCGCCGCCGCCACTTCCATCGATGCCGGTGAGAAAGAGCTTCACTACCTCGACCTCGTCGCCGCCGTACTCACGCCAGACGCGAATTTCTTCACTCCACCGCCGTCGTAGCTGTCTTCCTCAGCCAAGTTAGGGCGTGGAAGATCTGAACCGACGAGCTTCAAATCTACACTTCCCAGTTCGTCGTGTTCTTCCTCCAGGGTAATTAAAAGTTACTTTTACTACCCTTGTTGATTCGGATGTTTTCTTCAAATCCTCAAAAGGTGTTTATTTTTCAAATCCTCACACTAGACACCTCAGATATCATCTATTCTTGATCTTCTTCTCAGCAACATTTTTCTTCAAGAATCCTCAATTGTGTGGATTTTCAAATCTGTACAACTCTGGAACCTAAGTCAAAGTACGCTTAGTGAAATTCCTCAAGATTCATCCGGTCAAATTCCTCAAACTTGTCCTATTTGCAAAAACCTTCTGAGAACGCATATGACCTCTCCAAATTCCTCGCAACTATACTCTGTTCACAAGTACACATGCCCGCTGCTGAATCACTAGGTTCTCATCAACTTAACTCATTTGCAGCATTCCTCAAAGAAAAGTTGCATACCTCTTCAGAGAACTCAATCATTCAAAACCCTCAGCTGAAGAAAATGGCAGATGGCAAGAAACCTTAGAAGGGTGGAAAGAAGCTGGAAGTCAACACAACTTTTGAGATACCTGATGACATTTACAAGGATTATTGCACTCCTGATGAGGCCACTCATGGAAAGAAAACTAAGAATGAGCGCAAAGTGTGCATCCAAAGGATAGAGAGGAGATGGGCACGGGAATGGAGAGAATGTAGGTATGTCACTCCAAAATATATGAAGAAATTCGCTCTTAATCCTCCATGTCCAAGACCTCCAATGGCACCTGGCCAAGAAGCTGATCCAACCAGCCTCAAGCGTGGTGAGGGTTATCCTGATGAATGGGCCAAGCGCCATGCCAAGCTAGCTAGAGTAGCTAAGGAAGGAGTGAGGAAATTTAATGAAGACTCTGCTGCTGCTGCTGCCACTGCTGAGGCCTCTACAAGCAAGCCAAAGAAGCCTGCTCATAAGCCAAGTGCTTCAACCCCAATGCCCTCACGGCCAAGTTCCTCAACAATGCCCTCACGGCCAGATTCTTCAAAGCCCTCACAGCCAATTCCTCAAGCCGCACCAGCTCCTCCAAAGTCCTCAGCTCCTCTATCAAAATCCTCAGCACCTGCGCATCTTGCCTCGTGCCAAAGGACAACAGGCATCTCTATTGCCCCAGGAGCTTCTGCTAGTTCTTCAGCTGCACCAAATTCATAACTGGCCCCTCTCTGCTGAAGACAAAGGCCACTGCTGGATGAGGCTCTCGACCAAGTCCTCACAAGAAGCAGGTCGCCTTTCAAGTGCCGTCTGATGAAGACAAAGCTGATGATGAAGAACTTGCTGAAATCATCAGGGACAGGCAACTCAGGGCCGCAAGATCCAAAGGCACAAGTGTGCCTCTGCTTTTGGATCCAAAATTGATCCTCGATTACATTGATATCTGAAAGTGCGTTATATCGACAAGAGGGGGGTGAATAGGCGATTTTTACGAATTCTTCACCGAGGAATTTCAGGGTGAGGAAATTCCTGAGTGAAGAACTACTTGCAGCGGAATAAGTACTCAGAATTAAACATAACAGAGCATGAGCATGGTCTTCATGAAGAAATGAAAACAAGCACAGAGTACAGAAAGCGTAAACACAGGATAACACACGATAAGACAAACAGACTGAAGAAATTGAAATAAGGAAATAGAGAAAATCTTCAGTCAAAGTCTTCAAACAGATATGAACTAACACACGACATAGAAATGAGGAAATGGAACCAGGTAGCTTGGTGAAGACAATGATTTGGTAGACCAGTTCCAACTGTTGTGACAGTTGTACGTCTGGTTAGGGCGGCTAGGTATTTAAACCTGAGGACACATAGTCCCGGACACCCAGTCCTGAACACGCAGCTCAGGACACTCAGTCCTCACCATATTCCCCTTGAGCTAAGGTCACACAGACCTCACCCAATCACTCGTGGTAGTCTTCAGGTGACTTCCAAACCTTCACAAAGTCGGTCACTCGGCGATCTACAATTTCCTCTTGGATGCTCTAGACCATGACGCCTAACCGTCTGGAAGATGCACAGTCTTCAAAGGTAACAAGCGTCGGATCCACGCAGGATCAATCTCTTCAGTGATGCTCAATCACTTGGGGTTCGTAGGTGTTTGGATTTGGGTTTTCCTCACTTGATGATTTTCACTCAAAGTCCTCGGAGGATGGGATGCTCTCAAATGACAAGTGTCAGTTTCTCTCGGAGCAGCCAACCATCTAGTGGTTGTAGGGGGCGGCTATTTATAGCCTAGGGAGCAGCCCGACATGATAAGACATAAATGCCCTTCAATGATATGACCGTTAGCTGGGTAGATATTTTGGGACAGCTGGCGCATAGCACAACAATGGTCGGAATTTTGAGTATCAAATTCCTCAGGGATATCATGTTCCTCACTGTGTAGGCAATCTATACTGGCGAATTCCTAACTCCTAAGTCAGATCAAATTCCTCAGAGACCAGAAGAACTTCGTCTCTATCACTGAAGAAATCGACTGAACTTTATGAGATTTCCAATGGCTTCACTCGAAGGGATTGGTAGGTGTAGGATTTTGAGTAGAGCATCACTTGGAAAGTTTTCCTTAGTAGTTCCTCGACCCCCTTTAACAGTACGGTGTTTCCTATGACTCAAGAAAGAGAAAATGAAACTACGAAAACAAAAGTCTTCATGCTTCATGTTCCTCGAATGAATACCAAGTCTTCAGGATTACACCAATTTCTTCACTTTCAAGGTCTTCAGAAAGTCTTCAGAAATCCAAAGTCTTCAGTCGAAGAACTTCATTTTTAGGGGTCAACTTTCTCTATAAATATCAAACTCCTCATATACTTATAGACCTGTGTACACTCACAAACGCATCAGTCCCTTAACCTATAAGTCTTCAATACACCAAAATCACTAAGGGGCACTAGATGCACTTACAATCTCCCCCTTTTTGGTGATTGATGACAATATAGGTTAAGTTTTCAACGAGGATAAACATATGAAGTGTAAATACTAATATTGAGGAATTTGATTACAAGATATAGAAGAACTCCCCCTAAAGATGTGCATAGTGAGGATTTTGCTTTAGAAGCAGTGCACACTTCAAGAGTAGAATCATGGAGATCTCCCCCTTTATCTTGTAATTCATACACGCATTTAACATATAATATGAAGAATTTGAAATGCATGATGAAATATGGTGACTGATGTAATTCGGCATGCGTGCATTAACATTAATGAGGAATAAGCATGCAGAAGAAATCAGCACAAGTATCAGACCATCATAGAGTTTAAGATTACAACTCAATCCAGCAAAGTCTTCAAAAGAACGAGAGTTGTAACTTAGAAAAAATGCCCATATATAGGTAGACCCGCTTGAAGACTAACTCAAATTCTCCCCCTTTGTCATCAAATGACCAAAAGGATCGAAAATGAGGGCTAACGCCCCTGAAGAATATCAAGTTGATGGAGGAGCGCCAGTGTTGTTGGGGTCGTTTGTCGTTGTAGGGCCTGCCGCAATGTCGTCCAAGTCTTCATACTCGTCGGTGTCACGGGATGAAGAATATGAGCTGGCCACCAAGGAAGGAACTTTGACCTTCTTGAATTTCTTCGGTGGAGGTGCAGACCAGGCAAAGTTCTCCATGAGACCCATTTGCTTCAGATCTTCTTCACCATATAGATGTGATAAGACAGCCCAGGTGCGACCGAAAACTTCATGGAGGTAGTAATGGTTTTTCTTCACTGCATTATGTGTATGATAGAGCATTTCCTCATATAATATTTTTAGCCTTTTTGACTCACATTGTAATCATATTTTCACATTATTTACTCAAGAAATATTCGGATGTTCCCGTTATGTTACATTTACAACACTCCTCCATGTTTTGCAGAAAAGGGCGAAAAGGCCGAAAATCCTTCTATAATGGAGAGTGTCAAGAAGTTGTGGTTACTGTAATTTACGGAGGGACTCAAGAGTGAAGAAAAAGAAGTAATCAGAGGGGCCAAACTTAAGAAGAGGACCAACTTGTGCAGAGAGAAGAAAAGGACAGGGGCCAATGTGCAAATGGAAGATCCGATCGGGGGAATCAAATCCCTAGCGCTCTCAATCCCCAAAATCAGGCTTGGCACACATCTCTCTCCCTCACCCCTCCTTCTCCACCACCGGCCGCCGCCGCGGCCAGGCCGGCGTGGCAGCGCGCCACCTTGCCACCAGCACACCCACCATCGCCACCATCTCCAGCCACCTCCACACCTCGCGCGCCCGACCAGACAAGCGGGTCACGGGTGTAATGCCCTCGATGCGGCTATATCTCCCACGTGTCGAAGCACGACTTAGAGGCATAACCGCATTGAAAGCAATGTCGCAAGTGAGGTAATCTTCACACAACCCATGTAATACATAAGGGAACGAGATACACAGTTGGCTTACAATCGCCACTTCAGACAATTACATGAATAAAGCATTACATCAACCAGATACAATCAAGGTCCGACTAGGGAACCAAAATAAAAGAAGAACCCCAAATGCGACAAAGGTCCCCGATCGACCCCAACTGGGCTCCACTACTGATCAACTAGAACGAAACAACACAAAGGACAAGATCTTCAACGAGCTCCTCCTGAGCTGGGTCGCGTCATCTGCAAGGGCTCATCGGCACCTGCAAGCTGGTTTTGGAAGTATCTGTGAGTCACGGGGACTCAGCAATCTCACACCCTCGCGATCAAGACTATTTAAGCTTATGGGTAAGGTAAAGGTATGAGGTGGAGCTGCAGCAAGCGACTAGCATATATGGTGGCTAACATACGCAAATGAGAGCGAGAAGAGAAGGCAAAGCACGGTCGATAAAAGTATGATCAAGAAGTGATCCTAAAACAACCTACGTCAAGCATAACTCCAACACCGTGTTCACTTCCCGGACTCTGCCGGAAAGAGACCATCATGGTAACACACGCGGTTGATGCATTTTAATTAAGGTCAACTTCAGGTTTTCTACAACCGGACATTAACAAATTCCCATCTGCCCATAACCGCGGGCACGGCTTTCGAAAGTTCAAATCCCTACAGGGGTGTCCCAACTTAGCCCATCACAAGCTCTCATGGTCAACGAAGGAATAGACCTCCTCCCGAGACATTCCGATCAGACTCGGTATCCCGGTTCTTCAAGACATCCTCGACAATGGTAAAACAAGTCCAGCAAAGCCGCCCGATGTGCCGACATCCTGATGGGAGCTGCACATATCTCGTTCTCAGGGCAACACAGGATAGGTCAAGCTACGAGTAAAACCAGCCCTCAAGTTTCCCCGAGGTGGCCCCGCAGGCTGCCCATTTTGGACCAACACTTAGACAAGCACTGGCCCGGGGGGGTTAAAATAAAGATGACCCTCGGGATGCGCGACTCCCAAGGGAAAAAGGCTAGGTGGCAAATGGTAAAACCAAGGTTGGGCCTTGCTGGAGGAGTTTTATTCAAAGCAAACTGTCAAGGGGTTCCCATTATAACCCAACCGCGTAAGGAACGCAAAATCCGGGAACATAACACCGATATGACGGAAACTAGGGCGGCAAGAGTGGAACAAAACACCAGGCATAAGGCCGAGCCTTCCATCCTTTACCAAGTATATAGATACATTAATTAAATAAGATATAGTGTGATATCCCAACAAGTAAACATGTTCCAACAAGGAACAAACTTCGATCTTCACCTGCAACTAGCAATGCTATAAGAGGTGCTGAGCAAAGCGGTAACATAGCCAATCAACGGTTTGCTAGGACAAGGTGGGTTAGAGGCTTGGTTTAACAATATGGGAGGCATGATAAGCAAGTGGTAGGTATCGCAGCATAGGCATAGCAAAAGAGCGAGCAACTAAGCAAGCAAAGATAGAAGTGATTTCGAGGGTATGATCATCTTGCCTGAAATCCCGCAAGGAAGAAGAACGAGTCCATGAAGAAGACAAACGGAATGTAGATGAACAGGTCCTCACAACGCGACGTTATCGGAACCAACCCGAAGAAGCAAACACAGGAAAAGAAGCACACAACATAGTAAACAACCAACACATGAACATGGTATGATATGCGGGATGTGATATGCGATGCACATGCATGATTTGCAAAGGAATGAATGAACCTGGCCTCAACTTGGAAATCCAAGTGTGCCACTGGAAAGGTGAGATGAAATCGCTTGAAAACGATATAAAGATCACCGGAATCGGAGTTACGGTTTGGAAATGGCAAGCAATTCAAATATGGCACCGGTCTGCGATTTACAGCAAGTAGCCATCTAAATGCAACGAGATGAACATGCTACAGCACTCAAACATAGCATAAAAATACATGGCAGGGATGCATTCATGATGCTTAACTAAAGTCTAGCACTGAGCTACGGCCAATTCATCCATTAACAGGATCAAACAAGCATGGCAAAAATGCATATGACAAACAGATCTCAGACTTAGTGAAATTAACACTTGTCTGGAATTTCAGATCAGATAGCACTCTTTGGAGCATGAAAACTATATGTTACAGGGCCTGAACATGGCAAAGTAAAGCATGGCATGGAGCTACTCAAAGAGCTTAACGAAAGTCCCTTAGTGACCTTGAGCCAAAAGGGATCAGAAAATACAATTGCAAGCATGTGAACATGGCAAAAACATAATCAGATCATAGACTTAGTGAAAACCGGAGCATGCTGAAACAGATATCAAGTAGGCATGTTTACGAGCTTGATGCACTCACTACAGAGCAAGTCATGACAATCTAAGCATACACCCATCAAGAATACACAAAATACAAGCTAGACATGGCAAGAACAATAACATAGCATGCACGGATCAACTACAACATCCTCGGCAAAATCGCTAACAAGTAGACAATCTGCCCAGATTCACGAAATGACAAAAGTAGAGCTCGATTGACTCAAGCTAGGGTGCTCCATAAATGCAAACAAAGACATGGATAGATAGAGCACTACAAGATTAACAAAACATCCTTACTGATCATCCTCAAAAGAGGCACAGATCACTAGGAAACAACATGAACATATGGCATAATGAGATAAACAGCTCAAGGACTTAGTGGAAATGCTAAGTCCCTGAAATCAGCATTATCAAGTGCCTCACTTTGCAAGCTTGTTCTAGCCACCACACACATCACAAAAATACATGGGTTGCACCTCTGGAAAGATGGAAAAACCCTTAACAAAACATATGTAGAGCTCATGGGCATATCATGCACACATTAATCATGGCAAAAATGACAAATATCTAAATGGAGCAGCAGATCTGACAATTAACTCAAGTAGCACTCTTCTAATAGCATTTCGGGCATCAAGATGCACTCAAATGAAAATGATGCAATGAGATGAAATGATGTGCTCTCTGAGACGAACATTTTGATATGCTATATGCCCAAAACGGAGTTATGGATGCAAAGTTACGATGCGATGAACATGAGCATATGGATCTGGGAATTTCGGGGAATTATACCTCCGTGAAAAAGTCAACGCGGGTTCGAGCGGAGCGGGACGGCGCGGTGCGGGATGGATCCGGCCGTTTGGTTGGAGGGATGGGTGGATCTCGTCCATCTTCACCAGATCCGGGTCAACCCCGACTACGGCGAGCTCTAGGCTCCGGTGATCGCCGGAGAGGACGAAGGAAAACACGAGGCGGCGCGAGGAGGTCGGGGCCGGCCGAGTGGCGTGGTCGCCGGCGAGAGGCGGTGGCGAGGGAGCTCGGTGGCGGCGCCGGAGCGAGGCGGACGGTGGCCGGGGCACAAGGTGCGGCGAGCGGCGGACGGCGGCAACGGCGACCACGGCGGCGGGGCGGCGAGGTACAGGCGGCGGGGATGCGGTGGCGCGCCGGCGACGAAGGCGGCGGCCAATGGGCGCGGACGTCGAGCGGAGGTGCGGCGCGCGGGTGGCGGCGACCGGCGGATCTGGGCCCGCACGGGCCCGCGATGGGCTCCGCGGGCCGGCGGCGCGAGGACGGCGGCGACGGACAGGTGGCGCGGCGCGATTGGAGGAGGGCGGCGGGGACATGTCCGGCACGCGGGGTGGACGTGTCCGTCGGTGCGAGAAAGTGGGATCTAGGGTTTCGTCCGCGAAAATGGACAGGGAGGGCATATTTATAGGTAGAGGGAGCTAGGAGAGTCCAAATGAGGTGCGGTTTTCGGCCACGCGATCGTGATCGAACGCTCTAGATGATGGAGAGGGTTTAGGTGGGTTTTGGGCCAAATTAAAAGGGTGTTGGGCTGCAACACACACGAGGCCTTTTCGGTTCCTCGGTTAACCGTTGGAGCATCAAACGAAGTCCAAATGGTACGAAACTTGACAGGCGGTCTACCGGTAGTAAACCAAGGCCGCTTGGCAAGTCTCGGTCCAATCCGGAAATGTTTAATCCCCACACATGAAAGAAAGGTAGAAATGACCACCGGAGGAGAAACGGAGCGCCGGAATGCAAAACGGACAACGGGGAAAATGCTCGGATGCATGAGACGAACATGTATGCAAATGAAATGCACATGATGACATGATATGCAATGCATGACACGCAAGACATGACAAGGCAACAACAGTGAATAACTGGACGACACCTGGCACATCGCTCTCGGGGCGTTACAACGGGCGTCTGGTCCTCCGCATGAGCGCCCCCGTGCTGCTGATCTTCTTCTTCTCCTACGCCTTGCTGCTGCTCCTTCTTCCCTCGCCTTGCTGTTGCTCCTCTACTTCTCAACCCTCACCACGCTGCTGCTCCTTCTTCCCTTGCCTTGCTGCTGCTCCTCCACTTCTCAACCCTCACCACGCTGCTGCTCATCCTCTCCAAGTTGCTGCTGCCACTCCTTCCTTTGCCCTGCTGCTTCTTCTCTCTTCCACCTGCTGCTGCTCCTCCCTCACGCCCCCTCTCTAGCTGGCTGCTGCTGCTCTTTCCCTTCCCTTGCCCCAACCTGCTGCTCCTTCTTTTCCTTAAATCCTGCTGTTGCTCCTTTCTCCCTAATTCCCTTCTTCTCCCTTCCTTGCTGATGTTCCTTTCTGAAGAAAACGACCCTGCTGTTCTTCTCTGAATCCCCAACTCGCTGCTGCAGTTTCTATCTCTTTTTGTCTCTATAATTCACAGGAGTTAGTACTGTATAATATAGTGATTAGTTCAATTTCAGACTTGTGTTTGTAGTGTTATATTGGTGATCTATGAGCTGAACTGTGGCATGTGTCACTTAGTTTTTATGCGTGATAATTAGCTATATATATATATATATCTTCTGTCCATTTCTTGCTTAAAAGCCTTGTTTCATTGTGTAGTCTCTGTGATAGCTCCAGTACATGTGATTTTTATGTTGTCTCAAGTACCTGTTATATATATACATATGTGTGTGTCTGTGATGTGATACATTTATGTTCTGTCCTACAACCTTGTTTCTTCCCCCTGTTAATTGTTAGATATATATATATATATGTTCATGTCTTTTTAATTCCTTAGCCGTTTGATGTTTGCTTGTTTTAGTATTTTCTTTCTCAAGTAAAACGATAATACCAAAAAGACAGAGAGTATAATCTGAATCTCCCTTTGCTTATTTTGCATTTTCTTTGGCAATGATCTTTGGGAACTACCTTGTTTAGTTTAGGTTTACTTTATTGCATTCATATTCAGAATTGTGTTACCTAGCTTTAGCCGAGCATAGTTGTCGTCGCCTAGTCCCTGTGGAGAACACGACATCCGTAGTTCGGGCGACATATCCCGCTGTACTTTCAACTGATCATTTTGGCGACGTTGCCGGGGACTAGCGTCGAATGATTGTGTGAAGCTATAGACTAGGCTTAGTATAGTTTTTGTTACATTTCCAGTCAAATTTATTTCGGTGCTTCTTTTACCTTCTTACTTTTTGTTGCTTCGGCTTATTAGGATACTAACTTTCTGACTAGTGTTTACTGTTTATGAGTGTGCGTAGGAAATCTGAACTAATTGCAGTTTGTTCTATAGTTACACTCGGTTAAGATGGCACTGCTTTGTGATCTTTGGATGCCCAAAAGTTAGTGCTATATCACAGGACCGGTTTGGCCAACTATTGAGGCAGAGAACTTCGAGCTGAAACCTAGTCTTATTGCTTTGGTTCAACAACAACAGTTTGGAGGACTGCCTACTGAAGACCCTTATGAGCACTTGCTCCGAGTCATGGAGTATTCAGATACAGTAAAGTATCATGGAGTTCCTCAAGATGTTATCAAGTGCATGTTGTTCACATTCTCTCTTTGAGATGATGCTCGTGCTTGGTATCGATCCTTGCCATCAAGATCATTCAGTTGGAATGAGATATTACGAGCTTTCTTGGATAAATATTTCCCACTACACAAGCAGTCCACAATTCGAGATGAGATCTTCAGCTTCATTCAGCGTGAAGGCGAGAGCTTGTATGATGCTTGGGAGAGGTACAAAGCCTTATTCAGGAGATGTCCTAACCACGGGCTCGAGAGATGGTTAGAGCTGCAGCTATTCTATAGAGGATTGACTTCGGACACTCGATCTTACGTCGATATGGCAGCGGGTGGAGCTATTACAAACAAGACACTTGATGATGCTTTTCTGCTGATTGAGAACATAGCCTTCCACCAACTTCAGTGGTACAATGAGAAGCCCACCTCTGGCCCAGTTGCTTGCTTGCAACAAATCACTTCATCTCAGCAAGAATCTCTTACACAAAAGCCGGAACCAGTTTCTCCGTGTGACAAGATTGAGCTTTCATGGATTATCTTTGATGATGATGACACCATCCTAGTTGACACACACACTTCAGATCATATGGATACTAGCATTGTAGATTCAGTTTTGCATTGTGATGATTCTTCTGTGGATGAACCAGAGCTATAGTTAGTTACTTTTGATATTGAGGAGATACCTTTAGTTGATATTGATCATGTGCTGCTAGAGCCAAATATGGAAAAGTTCACCTTTGATGATGTTAGCCACATCGATTCTTCAACGCTTGAGCCTGAGATGGAAATCTTCATTGTTGATTATGATGAGGTCACTTCAGATGTCAAGGAGCAAAGCCCTACTATTTCACCTGTCGATATGAGCCCGGTGGAAGTTTCTACTACTATGCCTTGCATGGTATCTTCAGTTGAGGTAGTCATAAAACTTCTCCAAGGCCATTTCAGGTATTATCTCAGCTTTCTAGATAAGTTATGTCATATCGCTGATATTGCCTATGCACCATGTGACTTGTTGTTGATAAATGTTCCTGATTTGCTCAATAGATATACTTATATGATAGGGTACTCTATCAATGACTTAGAGGGCATTCTCTCTATCACTTGTATTGGCTTGGTTGTTGAGTGTTCTTTCAGGTTGATGCTTGTGCACCATTTACTGCGAGTTGACCGAGTTCGAGATGACATTCCCTGGGATCCTGGTGGATTCACGGCATGGTGATGAGGAGAAGCAATGGGCACACGCGAAGAAGAGTGAAGCTGGAGCATGCACAAGGAAGCAATGGAGAAGAGCTGCAGCTTAGAGAGTGATCAAGCGAGAGTTACTTCATAGTGCCCGGTGAGCTGTTTCATGACCCATTCTGAACATCATAAATACATGCTGAATTCAATTGCTAGTTGGGTTGCTTGAGCCAGTTATTACTTATTGTCAAGCTAAAATTCACCTTTGGCATCGTGCTTGTTGTGAATTTGTGGACTTGATTTCTGAATGCCTTGTAAACTAGTGATCTACACCATGCATGCTGGGATGAAATTAGTGAGAACTATTAGTTTGGAGTGCTCAAATCCCTAGTACACTAGAAAACTTCATCATTTTCTGCATTTACTATGATACACCTAGATCACCATGTTTAGATGCTGAATTTGTGCAAAGTGTGTTCCTATTGAGAGCAATCACCTAACTACTATGGATTAGCATGCTATGTTCCCTAGATTGGTAGCTTGTGAACCAGACATGGAGAAGTGGGGATTCCTTTTTTTTTTGTGCTTATGTGTTGTTCATTAAAAAATACCTTATAATGAATAATTATCAGATCTTACCTAACAGTAGCATGTCATGTTCCCTGGATCAGTGGCTTGTGAAATGTGGTTGGATCGGATAGGAGTTAATTATATTAAAAAATGTAATTGTCGAACCAGGTGTATACCATGTTCTCGGGATTGGTGGTATGTTCCTTTGGGGAGACAAACAAAAAAACTAAATATTGGTCGAGCCAGGTGTATACCATGTTCTCGGGATCGGTGGTATATTCCTTTGGTGAGACCGGTAAAATATTATCATTGTTGCTTCCTCCAAATTCAATAAGTGGTTCTACCACAATGTTGTGTTCATGGTAATAAGTGTTTCTCGGGATCATGCTCTCTTTAGGAACCTTTGGCACAGTCATCATTTAAACTTGTTGATCCTCTTTTATCATTGTAAAAGTTTAAAATGGTCATGCTTACTAGTATCCTACTGCTTTATAGCACTCTTAACCATTAATTTTCACTAGCTAAGTCTGAAGCACGCCTTGTTTGGAGATCTATTTTACCAGGACATTCTTTACTCAATTCACTGTTCACACTCTGCTCTTGTCATATGCCTTTGCTTGAGGACAAGCAAAGATTTAAGTGTGGGGGAACTTGATAGAGCATTTCCTCATATAATCTTTTTAGCCTTTTTGCATCACATTGTAATCATATTTTCACATTATTTATTAAAGAAATATTCGGATGTTCCTGTTATGTTACATTTACAGCACTCCTCCATGTTTTGCAGAAAAGGGCGAAAAGGCCGAAAATCCTTCTATAATGGAGAGTGTCAAGAAGTTGTGGTTACTGTAATTTACGGAGGGACTCAAGCGTGAAGAAAAAGAAGTAATCAGAGGGGCCAAACTTAAGAAGAGGACCAACTTGTGCAGAGAGAAGAAAAGGACAGGGGCCAACGTGCAAATGGAAGATCCGATTGGGGGAATCAAATCCCTAGCGCTCTCAATCCCCAAAATCGGGCTTGGCACACATCTCTCTCCCTCACCCCTCCTTCTCCACCACCGGCCGCCGCCGCGGCCAGGCCAGCGTGGCGGCGCGCCACCGTGCCACCAGCACAGCCACCATCGCCACCATCGCCAGCCACCTCCACACCTCGCGCGCCCGACCAGACAAGAGGGTCATGGGCGTCTGGTCCTCCGCATGAGCGTCCCCGTGCTGCTGATCTTCTTCTTCTCCTATGCCTTGCTGCTGCTCCTTCTTCCCTCGCCTTGCTGCTGCTCCTCTACTTCTCAACCCTCACCACGTTGCTGCTCCTTGTTCCCTCGCCTTGCTGCTGCTCCTCCACTTCTCAACCCTCACCACGCTGCTGCTCCTCCTCTCCAAGTTGCTGCTGTCGCTCCTTCCTTTGCCCTGCTTCTTCTTCTCTCTTCCACCTGCTGCTGCTCCTCCCTCACGCCCTCTCTAGCTGGCTGCTGCTGCTCTTCCCCTTCCCTTTCCCCAACCTACTGCCTCTTCTTTTCCTCAAATCCTGCTGCTTCTCCTTTCTCCCTAATTCCCTTCTTCTCCCTTCCTTGCTGCTGTTCCTTTCTGAAGAAAACGACCCTGCTGTTCTTCTCTGAATCCCCAACTCGCTGCTGCAGTTTCTATCTCTTTCCGTCTCTGTAATTCATAGGAGTTAGTACTGTATAATATAGTGATTAGTTCAATTTCAGACTTGTGTTTGTAGTGTTATATTGGTGATCTGTGAGCTGAACTGTGGCATGTGTCACTTAGTTTGTATGCTTGATAATTAGCTATATATATCTCATGTCCATTTCTTGCTTAAGAGCCTTGTTTCATTGTGTAGTCTCTGTGATAGCTCCAGTACATGTGATTTTTATGTTGTCTCAAGTACCTGTTATATATATACATATGTGTGTGTCTGTGATGTGATACATTTATGTTCTGTCCTACAACCTTGTTTCTTCCCCCTGTTAATTGTTAGATATATATATATATAGATATTTTCATGTCTTTTTAATTCCTTAGCTGTTTGATGTTTGCTTGTTTTAGTATTTTTTTTCTCAAGTAAAACGATAATACCAAAAAGACAGAGAGTATAATTTGAATCTCCCTTTGCTTATTTTGCATTTTCTTTGGCGATGATCTTCGGGAACTACCTTGTTTAGTTTAGGTTTACTTTCTTGCATTCATATTCTGAATTGTGTTACCTAGCTTTTGCCGAGCATACTTGCCGTCGCCTAGTCTCTGTGGAGAACACGACATCCGCAGTTCGGGCAAAATATCCCGTTGTACTTTCAATTGATCATTTTGACTAAGTGACACATGCCACAGTTCAGCTCACAGATCACCAATATAATGTTGGGGAACGTTGCAGAAAACAAAAATTTTCCTACGGTTTCACCAAGATCCATCTATGAGTTCATCTAGCAACGAGTGATCGGATTGCATCTACATACCTTTGTAGATCACGCGCGGAAGCGTTCAAAGAACGGGGATGAGGAAGTCGTACTCGACGTGATCCAAATCACCGGAGATCCTAGCGCCGAACGGATGGCACCTCCGCGTTCAACACACGTATGGTCAGCGTGACGTCTCCTCCTTCTTGATCCAGCAAGGGGAAGGAGAGGTTGATGAAGATCCAGCAGCACGACGGCGTGGTGGTGGATGCAGCAGTCACCGCAGTAGGGCTTCGCCGTTGTTCTGAGAGAGGGAGAGGTGTAGCAGGGGAGAGGGAGGCGCCAAGAGTCAAGGGTGCGGCTGCCCCTCCCTCCCCCCCTTTATATAGGCCCCCTAGGGGGTGCGCCGGCCCTAGGAGATGGGATCTCCCAGGGGGGCGGCGGCCAAGGGATGGAGTGCCCCCCAAGCCAGGGGGCGCACCAGCCCACTATGGGCTGGTTCCCCTCCACACTTTAGCCCATGGGCCCTCCGGGATGGGTGGCCCCACCCGGTGGACCCCCGGGACCCTTCCGGTGGTCCCGGTACAATACCGGTGACCCCCGAAACTCTCCCGATGGCCGAAACTGCACTTCCTATATATAATTCTTCACCTCCGGACCATTCCGGAACTCCTCGTGACGTCCGGGATCTCATCTGGGACTCCGAACAACTTTTGGGTTACTGCATATTCATATCTCTACAACCCTAGCGTCACCGAACCTTAAGTGTGTAGACCCTACGGGTTCGGGAGACATGTAGACATGACCGAGACGGCTCTCCGGTCAATAACCAACAGCTGGATATGGATACCCATGTTGGCTCCCACGTGCTCCTCGATGATCTCATCGGATGAACCACGATGTCGAGGATTCAAGCAACCCCGTATACAATTCCCTTTGTCAATCGGTACGTTACTTGCCCAAGATTCGATCGTCGGTATCCCAATACCTCGTTCAATCTCGTTACCGACAAGTCACTTTACTCGTACCGTAATGCATGATCCCGTGACCAGACACTTGGTCACTTTGAGCTCATTATGATGATGCATTACCGAGTGGGCCCAGAGATACCTCTCCGTTATACGGAGTGACAAATCCTAGTCTTGATCCGTGTCAACCCAAGAGACACTTTCGGAGATACCCGTAGTATACCTTTATAGTCACCCAGTTACGTTGTGACGTTTGGTACACCCAAAGCACTCCTACGGTATCCGGGAGTTACATGATCTCATGGTCTAAGGAAAAGATACTTGACATTGGAAAAACTCTAGCAAACGAACTATATGATCTTGTGCTATGTTTAGGATTGGGTCTTGTCCATCACATCATTCTCCTAATGATGTGATCTCGTTATCAATGACATCCAATGTCCATAGTCAGGAAACCATGACTATCTGTTGATCAACGAGCTAGTCAACTAGAGGCTTACTAGGGACATGTTGGTGTCTATGTATTCACACATGTATTACGATTTCCGGATAACACAATTATAGCATGAATAAAAGACAATTATCATGAACAAGGAAATATAATAATAACCTTTTATTATTGCCTCTAGGGCATATTTGCAACAGTCTCCCACTTGCACTAGAGTCAATGATCTAGTTACATTGTGATGAATCGAACACCCATGGAATTCTGGTGTTGATCATGTTTTGCTCTAGGGAGAGGTTTAGTCAACGGATCTGCTACATTCAGGTCCGTATGTACTTTACAAATATCTATGTCTCCATCTTGAACATTTTCACGAATGGAGTTGAAGCGACGCTTGATGTGCCTGGTCTTCTTGTGAAACCTGGGCTCCTTGGTAAGTGCAATAGCTCCAGTGTTGTCACAGAAGAGTTTGATCAGCCCCGACGCATTGGGTATGACTCCTAGGTCGGTGATGAACTCCTTCACCTAAATTGCTTCATGTGCTGCCTCCGAGGCTGCCATGTACTCCGCTTCACATGTAGATCCCGCCACGACGCTCTGCTTGCAACTGCACCAGCTTACTGCCCCACCATTCAAAATATACATGTATCCGGTTTGTGACTTAGAGTCATCCAGATCTGTGTCGAAGCTAGCATCGACGTAACCCTTTACGACGAGCTCTTCGTCACCTCCATAAACGAGAAACATTTCCTTAGTCCTTTTCAGGTACTTCAGGATATTCTTGACCATTGTCCAGTGTTCCTTGCCAGGATTACTTTGGTACCTACCTACCAAACTTAAGACAAGGTTTACATCAGGTCTGGTACACAGCATGGCATACATAATAGAACCTATGGCTGAGGCATAGGGGATGACACTCATCTCTTCTATATCTTCTGCCGCGGTCGGACATTGAGCTGAGCTCAATTTCACACCTTGCAACACAGGCAAGAACCCCTTCTTAGACTGATCCATATTGAACTTCTTCAATATCTTATCAAGGTATGTGCTTTGTGAAAGACCTATGAGGCGTCTTGATCTATCTCTATAGATCTTGATGCCTAATATATAAGCAGCTTCTCCAAGGTCCTTCATTGAAAAACTCTTATTCAAGTAGGCCTCAATGTTGTCCAAAAGCTCTATATCATTTCCCATCAAAAGTATGTCATCTACATATAATATGAGAAATGCTACAGAGCTCCCACTCACTTTCTTGTAAATGCAGGCTTCTCCATAAGTCTGCATAAACCCAAACGCTTTGATCATCTCATCAAAGCGAATGTTCCAACTCCGAGATGCTTGCACCAGCCCATAAATTGAGCGTTGGAGCTTGCACACCTTGTCAGCATTCTTAGGATCGACAAAACCTTCCGGCTGCATCATATACAATTCTTCCTTAAGGAAACCATTAAGGAATGCTGTTTTGATGTCCATTTGCCATATCTCATAATCATAGAATGCGGCAATTGCTAACATGATTCGGACGGACTTCAGCTTCGCTATCGGTGAGAAAGTCTCATCGTAGTCAACCCCTTGAACTTGTCGATAACCCTTAACGACAAGCCGAGCTTTATAGATGGTCACATTACCATCCGCGTCTGTCTTCTTCTTAAAGATCCATTTATTTTCTATGGCTCGCCGCTCAACGGGCAAGTCAGTCAAAGTCCATACTTCGTTTTCATACATGGATCCTATCTCGGATTTCATGGCTTCCAGCCATTTGTCGGAATCCGGGCCCGCCATCGCTTCTTCATAGTTCGAAGGTTCACCGTTGTCTAACAACATGATTTCCAAGACAGGGTTGCCGTACCATTCTGGTGCGGAACGTGTCCTTGTGGACCTTCGAATTTCAGTAGGAGCTTGATCAGAAGTATCTTGATCATCATCATTAACTTCCTCTCTAATTGGTGCAGGCACCACAGGAACATTTTCCTGAGTTGCGCCACTTTCCGGTTCAAGAGGTAATACTTCATCAAGTTCTACTTTCCTCCCACTTACTTCTTTCGAGAGAAACTCTTTCTCTAGAAAGGATCCATTCTTGGCAACAAAGATCTTGCCTTCGGATCTGAGGTAGAAGGTATACCCAATAGTTTCTTTAGGGTATCCTATGAAGACGCATTTTTCTGACTTGGGTTCGAGCTTTTCAGGTTGAAGTTTCTTGACATAAGCATCGCATCCCCAAACTTTTAGAAACGACAGCTTAGGTTTCTTCCCAAACCATAATTCATATGGTGTCGTCTCAACGGATTTCGACGGAGCCCTATTTAAAGTGAATGCGGCAGTCTCTAAACATAGCCCCAAAAAGATAGTGGTAAATCGGTAAGAGACATCATAGATCGCACCATATCTAATAGAGTGCGATTACGACGTTCGGACACACCATTACGCTGAGGTGTTCCAGGCGGCGTCAGTTGTGAAACTATTCCACATTTTCTTAAGTGTGTGCCAAACTCGTGACTCAAGTATTCTCCTCCACGATCTGATTGCAAGAACTTGATTTTCCTGTCACATTGATTCTCAACCTCACTCTGAAATTCCTTGAACTTTTCAAAGGTCTCAGACTTGTGTTTCATTAAATAGACATACCCATATCTACTCAAGTCATCAGTGAGGGTGAGAACATAATGATAGCCACCGCGAGCGTCAACACTCATTGGACCGCACACATCAGTATGTATGATTTCCAATAAGTTGGTTGCTCGCTCCATTGTTCCTGAGAACCGAGTCTTGGTCATTTTACCCATGAGGCATGGTTCGCACGTGTCAAATGATTCGTAATTAAGAGACTCTAAAAGTCCATCTGCATGGAGCTTCTTCATGCGTTTGACACCTATGTGACCAAGGCGGCAGTGCCACAAGTATGTGGGACTATCATTATCAACCTTACATCTTTTGGTATTCACACTTTGAATATGTGTAGCATTACGCTCAAGATTCATTAATAATAAACCATTCACCATCGGAGCATGACCATAAAACATATCTCTCATATAAATAGAACAACCATTTTTCTCGGATTTAAATGAGTAGCCATCTCGTATTAAACGAGATCCGGATACAATGTTCATGCTCAAACTTGGCACTAAATAACAATTATTGAGGTTCAAAACTAATCCCGTAGGTAAATGTAGAGGTAGCGTGCCGACGGCGATCACATCGACCTTGGAACCATTCCCGACGCGTATCGTCACCTCGTCCTTCGCCAGTCTCCGCTTATTCCGCAGCTCCTGCTTTGAGTTACAAATGTGAGCAACCGCACCGGTATCAAATACCCAGGAGCTACTACGAGTACTGGTAAGGTACACATCACTTACATGTATATCACATATACCTTTCGTTTTGCCGGCCTTCTTGTCCGCTAAGTATTTGGGGTAGTTCCGCTTCCAGTGACCACTCTCCTTGCAATAAAAGCACTCAGTCTCGGGCTTGGGTCCATTCTTTGGCTTCTTCCCGGCAGCTTGCTTGCCGGGCGCAGCAACTCCCTTGCCGTCCTTCTTGAAGTTCTTCTTACCCTTGCCTTTCTTGAACTTAGTGGTTTTATTCACCATCAACACTTGATGTTCCTTTTTGACTTCTACCTCTGCTGATTTCAGCATTGCAAATACTTCAGGAATGGTCTTTTCCATCCCCTGCATATTGAAGTTCATCACAAAGCTCTTGTAGCTCGGTGGAAGCGACTGAAGGATTCTGTCAATGACCGCGTCATCCGGGAGATTAACTCCTAGCTGAGTCAAGCGGTTATGCAACCCAGACATTTTGAGTATGTGCTCGCTGACAGAACTATTTTCCTCCATCTTACAGCTGAAGAACTTGTCGGAGACTTCATATCTCTCGACCCGAGCATGAGCTTGAAAACCCATTTTTAGCTCTTCGAACATCTCATATGCTCCGTGTCTCTCAAACCGCTTTTGGAGCCCCGGCTCTAAGCTGTAAAGCATGCCGCACTGAACGAGGGAGTAATCATCAGTACGTGTCTGCCAAGCGTTCATAATGTCTTGTTCCGCAGGGAGAACGGGTGCATCACCTAGTGGTGCTTCTAGGACCTAATCTTTCTTTGCAGCTATGAGGATGATCCTCAGGTTCCGGACCCAGTCCGTATAGTTGCTGCCATCGTCTTTCAGCTTGGTTTTCTCTAGGAACGCGTTGAAGTTGAGGACAACGTTAGCCATTTGATCTACCATACATGTTGTAAAGATTTTATACTAAGTTCAGGATAATTAAGTTCATCTAAATCAAATTATTCAATGAACTCCCACTCAGATAGACATCCCTCCAGTCATCTAAGTATAACATTATCCGAGTTAACTAGGCCGTGTCCGATCATCACGTGAGACGGACTAGCCAACATCGGTGAACATCTTCATGTTGATCGTATCTTCTATACGACTCATGCTCGACCTTTCGGTCTTCTGTGTTCCGAGGCCATGTCTGTACATGCTAGGCTCGTCAAGTCAACCTAAGTGTTTGCATGTGTAAATCTGTCTTACACCCGTTGTATGTGAACGTTGGAATCTATCACACCCGATCATCACGTGGTGCTTCGAAACAACAAACTGTCGCAACGGTGCACAGTTAGGGGGAACACTTTCTTGAAATTATTATGAGGGATCATCTTATTTACTACCGTCGTTCTAAGTAAACAAGATGCAAAAACATGATAAACATCACATGCAATCAAATAATAATAGTGACATGATATGGCCAATATCACATAGCTCCTTTGATCTCCATCTTGGGGCTCCATGATCATCTTGTCACCGGCATGACACCATGATCTCCATCATCGTGTCTCCATGAAGTTGCTCGCCAACTATTACTTCTACTACTATGGCTAACACGTTTAGCAATAAAGTAAAGTAATTTACATGGTGTTTCTCAATGACACGCAGGTCATACAAAAAATAAAGGCAACTCCTATGGCTCCTGCCGGTTGTCATACTCATCGACATGCAAGTCGTGATTCCTATTACAATAGCATGAACATCTCATACATCACATATATATCATTCATCATTCATCACAACTTTGGCCATATCACATCACAAAACACTTGCTGCAAAAACAAGTTAGACGTCCTCTAATTGTTGTTGCAAGTTTTACGTGGCTGCAATAGGGTTCTAGCAAGAACATTTTCTTACCTACGTGAAAGCCACAACATGATTTGTCAACTTCTATTTACCCTTCATAAGGACCCTTTTCATCGAATCCGCTCCAACTAAAGTGTGAGAGACAGACACCCGCCAGCCACCTTATGCAACTAGTGCATGTCAGTCGGTGGAACCGGTCTCACGTAAGCGTACGTGTAAGGTTGGCCTGGGCCGCTTCATCCCACAATACCGCTGAAGCAAAATAAGACTAGTAGCGGCAAGAAAGTTGACAACATCTACGCCCACAACAAATTGTGTTCAACTCGTGCAAAGAGAACTACGCATAGACCTAGCTCATGATGCCACTGTTGGGGAACGTTGCAGAAAACAAAAAATTTCCTACGGTTTCACCAAGATCCATCTATGACTTCATCTAGCAACGAGTGATTGGATTGCATCTACATACCTTTGTAGATCACGCGCGGAAGCGTTCAAAGAACGGGGATGAGGAAGTCGTACTCGATGTGATCCAAATCATCGGAGATCCTAGCGCCGAACGGACGGCACCTCCGCGTTCAACACACGTACGGTCAGCGTGACGTCTCCTCCTTCTTGATCCAGCAAGGGGAAGGAGAGGTTGATGAAGATCCAGTAGCATGATGGCATGGTGGTGGATGCAGCAGTCAACGCAGCAGGGCTTCGCTGTTCTTCTGCGAGAGGGAGAGGTGTAGCAGGGGAGAGGGAGGCGCCAAGAGTCAAGGGTGCGGCTGCCCCTCCCTCCCCCCTTTATATAGGCCCCCTAGGAGGTGCGCCGGCCCTAGGATATGGGATCTCCTAGGGGGCGGCGGCCAAGGGGTGGAGTGCCCCCCAAGCCAGGTGGGGCGCCCCCCCCACCCTAGGGTTCCCAACCCTAGGCGCATGGGGTGGGCCAAGGGGGGCGCACCAGCCCACTATGGGCTGGTTCCCCTCCCACTTTAGCCCATGGGGCCCTCCGGGATGGGTGGCCCCACCCGGTGGACCCCCAGGACCCTTCCGGTGGTCCCGGTACAATATCGGTGACCCCCGAAACTCTCCCGATGGCCGAAACTGCACTTCCTATATATAATTCTTCACCTCCGGACCATTCCGGAACTCCTCGTGACGTCCGGGATCTCATCCGGGACTCCGAACAACTTTCGGGTTACTGCATATTCATATCTCTACAACCCTAGCGTCACCGAACCTTAAGTGTGTAGACCCTACGGGTTCGGGAGACATGTAGACATGACCGAGACGGCTCTCCGGTCAATAACCAACAGCGGGATCTGGATACCCATGTTGGCTCCCACATGCTCCTCGATGATCTCATCGGATGAACCACGATGTCGAGGATTCAAGCAACCCCGTATACAATTCCCTTTGTCAATCGGTACGTTACTTGCCCGAGATTCGATCGTCGGTATCCCAATACCTTGTTCAATCTCGTTACCGACAAGTCACTTTACTCGTACCGTAATGCATGATCCCGTGACCAGACACTTGGTCACTTTGAGCTCATTATGATGATGCATTACCGAGTGGGCCCAGAGATACCTCTCCGTTATACGGAGTGACAAATACCAGTCTTGATCCGTGTCAACCCAACAGACACTTTCGGAGATACCCGTAGTATACCTTTATAGTCACCCCAGTTACGTTGTGACGTTTGGTACACCCAAAGCACTCCTACGGTATCCGGGAGTTACACGATCTCATGGTCTAAGGAAAAGATACTTGACATTGGAAAAACTCTAGCAAACGAACTATACAATCTTGTGCTATGTTTAGGATTGGGTCTTGTCCATCACATCATTCTCCTAATGATGTGATCTCGTTATCAATGACATCCAATGTCCATAGTCAGGAAACCATGACTATCTGTTGATCAACGAGCTAGTCAACTAGAGGCTTACTAGGGACATGTTGGTGTCTATGTATTCACACATGTATTACGATTTCCGGATAACACAATTGTAGCATGAATAAAAGACAATTATCATGAACAAGGAAATATAATAACAATCCTTTTATTATTGCCTCTAGGGCATATTTCCAACATATAACACTACAAACACAAGTGTGAAATTGAACTAATCACTATATTATACAGTACTAACTCCTGTGAATTACAGAGACAGAAAGAGATAGAAACTGCAGCAGCGAGTTGGGGATTCAGAGAAGAACAGCAGGGTCATTTTCTTTAGAAAGGAACAGCAGCAAGGAAGGGAGAAGAAGGGAATTAGGGAGAAAGGAGCTGCAACAGGATTTGAGGAAAAGAAGAAGCAGCAGGTTGGGGCAAGGGAAGGGGAAGAGCAGCAGCAGCCAGCTAGAGAGGGGCGTGAGGGAGGAGCAGCAACAGGTGGAAGAGAGAAGAAGTAGCAGGGCAAAGGAAGGAGCGGCAGCAGCAACTTGGAGAGGAGGAGCAGCAGCGTGGTGAGGGTTGAGAAGTGGAGGAGCAGCAGCAAGGCGAGGGAAGAAGGAGCAGCAGCATGGTGAGGGTTGAGAAGTAGAGGAGCAGCAGCAAGGCGAGGGAAGAAGGAGCAGCAGCAAGGCGTAGGAGAAGAAGAATATCAGCAGCACGGGGGTGCTCATGCGGAGGACCAGACGCCCATGACCCTCTTGTCTGGTCGGGCGTGCGAGGTGTGGAGGTGGCTGGAGATGGTGGGTGTGCTGGTGACACGGTGGTGCGCCGCCACGCCGGCCTGGCTGCGGCGGCGGCCAGTGGTGGAGAAGGAGGGGTGAGGGAGAGAGATGTGTGCCAAGCCCGATTTTGGGGATTGAGAACGCTAGGGATTTGATTCCCCCGATCGGATCTTCCATTTGCACGTTGGCCCCTGTCCTTTTCTTCTCTTTGCACAAGTTGGTCCTCTTCTTAAGTTTGGCCCCTCTGATTACTTCTTTTTCTTCACGCTTGAGTCCCTCCGTAAATTACAGTAACCACAACTTCTTGACACTCTTCATTATAGAAGGATTTTCGGCCTTTTCGCCCTTTTCTACGAAACATGGAGGAGTGTTGTAAATGTAACATAACGGGAACATCCGAATATTTCTTGAGTAAATAATGTGAAAATATGATTACAATGTGATGCAAAAAGGCTAAAAAGATTATATGAGGAAATGCTCTATCAGTGTAGCAGTCATGTTGTGAAGGATAGAACCAAACTGACGCTTAACCCATTTATGGTATCGATCCACCTTCCGGTGAAGACTGAGAAGCAGCTCACGGTCAGTCATCACCCTGGGAGGTGTGGCTTGAGGATTTGACTTGGATGCATTTGCAGTAGAGTCATGAGTGGCAGAGTCATCATTGGTGGAATAAGATGCAGCTTTGCGAAACTGACCATCCAATGGACGAATGCCTTCATCAATGACAATAGGTGCCTTCCCCTTTTCATCAGTTGAGGTATAAGTCTGCTTGAGGACTTCAATCGGAGGCAGGTAGCTAAGGTGATTCTGAAAATCAGCCTTGTAGTTGAGTGAAGACCTTGTTATGAAGAATCTCATAATCTAAGGAGCATAAGGCTTCAACTCAAACGGAGAAAGTGCAACATTTTCCAGAGTCCTCATGAAGAAATCATAGTAATTGGCAGGAATGCTATGAATGATGTTGAATAGCAGATTCTTCATGATGCCAACTATTTCCTCATCAAATGAGTCGCGGCCTTTGATAGGACTCATTATCCTCGTCAAAATGGGATAGACTGTTCTAGGCACATAGCGTAAGTCCTTCACAAGGAATTTGGTCCTTGGGGCTTGGCCGGGCTTCAGCGGCTTCATTAGAACTTGCATGTAATGAGTAGTGAGTTCAGGTTCTTGGTACAAGCAGCGAGCTCCTTCACTAGGTGGACTGATGGGCAGGGTGTGAAGTAATTTAGGGGCTGGTGCCTTATAATGAGTGTTATTGGTCATCCAGTCCAAGACCAAGGTGTTGATATCTTCAGGATCACCTGTGATGTGCAGTGTCGCATAGAACTGAAGAATAAGCTCTTCATCCCAATCAACAATGTCAGAGCAAAAATTGAGGAGGCCTGCGTCATGAAGCACACCGAGGACAGGAGAGAAACAAGGCAATGATTCCATGTCCACGTGAGGAATATGCTCATGGTAGAAGATTTTGTCCATGTTGAAAAGCAGTGAAGAATAGAAATTGGCCTGGCTGGCAGTCCAGAAATGTGTCCTCCTTAGACGAGCAGAGTCATAAGGATTGTAGTCAGTGAAGAATACATGCTCACCAAAGAAGTCATCGGCCTTGAATTTTTGCTTCTTCAAGAAGGGATCCTTTGGCTCGGGGTGAGGAGTGTCAGTCAATTGCATCACAACCTCAGGGATCTCGATCTCAGGTTCCGCAGGCTGAGGAATTTCAGGTTTTTCTTCAGTGGCAGCCTGGGACTTCAATTCTTCATTTACATATGCTTCATCACTAGTGGTTGGAATCTCTTCATGGACAAATGGTGTGGCACGAGGTTCTTCAGATCCCAGTTGTACTTCAGTAGGGACAGGGGACTGAGGAATTTGTTGTAGTGGTGTGAACAGAGGACAATTGGGATGCTGACTTTCCCAAAAGTCGTCGTTCAACACTGGAGTGGTGCATCCAATGTCCACATCTTCTTCTTCATTCATTTCTTCAATGTCGGTCTCTTCAGCAGTGAACTGAGGCATGGGCGATGAGATTATTGGGATTGAAGGGATTTCATCCACTTCAATTTCTTCATCCAACTGCTCTGACGAAGCAACAGAAGGAATGTCATCATCTGATCCACTTGGGATCATGTATTCTTCATCAAAAGGAACAAGGTCCTTTGATGGCACGGATGAGACAGGAACAACATCAATTGGATTGTCATAGGAACTTGTTAATGGCTTCATTTTCTTTGGAGCTTAAGAATCTGATGCAGTTGATGCCTTCCTTTTCTTCACAGCTACACGCTTTGGAGCCTTGGTCTTCTTCACGTCTAATGCAGATGGAAGGATAGGAGTTGGTGTAGGCATAGGAGGAGCAGAGGAATTTGGTCCAAGATCTTCAGGCACAACTAATGCAGTTGTCCTGACTTCTTCATTTTCTTCAGGCACAACACTAGTGGTTGCCCTGGAAATTTCTGCAGCGGTTGGAATGCAGTCATTAGCCCTGAAATTAGCATTTTCTTCAGCAGCCTAAGTGTCATCAGCGGTGCAGGCATTTTCTTCAGTAGGCTGAGCAGATGTTGTAGCTTGAGGAATTTCTTGTTGCGTTTGTGCTGCAATAGTGGAGGTGAAGTTATCAGCAAGTCTCACAAAATGAACCTTGGCTCCCATCCAATCAGCGTGGTATGCGTCAAATTCATCACTGAGTTTCTCAATCTCAGATTGAATAGTGACAAGTTCTTTAGTTGTCATAGAGACAATGTTTTTCTTCAGGAAGCGCTCCTTTTTGTACTGCGCTTTCTTGATCTGCCTAGCCTTTTCAAATTTCCATTTCTCTTCCTGAATGAAGTGAGTCAACATATGACTTTGGCCAGGAGTCAACTTGAAATCAGGCATGGGAGTGTTGGGGTCCTTGTGCCAGAGATCAATGTAATCAAGGATCAACTTTGGATCCAAAAGTAGAGGCACACTTGTGCCTTTGGCTCTAGCGGCCCTGACTTGCCTGTCCCTGATGATTTCAGCAAGTTCTTCATCATCAGCTTCGTCTTTATCAGACGGCACTTGAGAAGCGACCTGCTTCTTTTGAGGACTTGGTTGAGAGCCTCGTCCAGCAGTTGCCTTGGTCTTCAGCAGAGTGGGGCCAGTTGAAGAATGCAGAGGAGCTGAAGAACTTGGAGAGGCACCTGAGGCAATAGAGATGCCTATTGTCCTTTGGCACGAGGCAAGATGCGCAGGTGCGGAGGACTTTGACGGGGGAGATGAGGACTTTGGAGGAGCTGGTGTGGGTGGAGGAATTGGTCGTGAGGGCTTTGAAGAAACTGGCCGTGAGAGAATTGCTGAGGAACTTGGCCGTGAGGGCATTTGGGTAGAAGCACTTGGCTTATGAGTCGGCTTCTTTGGCATTGCCTTCTTGGGCTTACTTGCAGAGGCCTCAGCAGTGGCAGCAGCAGCAGAGTCTTCATTGAATTTCCTCACTGCTTCCTTAGCTACTCTGGCAAGCTTGGCCTGGCGCTTGGCCCATTCATCAGGATAATCCTCACCACGCTTGAGGCTGGTGGGATCAGCTTCTTGGCCAGGTGCCAAAGGAGGTCTTGGGCATGGAGGATGAAGAGCGAATTTCTTCATATACTTGGGAGTGACATATCTGTATTCCCTCCATTCCCGTGCCCATCTCCTCTCTATCCTTTGGATGCGCACTTTGCGCTCATTCTTAGTTTCCTTCCCATGGGTGGCCTCATCAGGAGTGCAACAATCCTTGTATATGTCCTCAGGGATTTCAAACACAGTGTTGACTTCTAGCTTCTTTCCTCCCTACTGAGGTTTCTTGCCATCTGCCATTTTCTTCAGCTGAGGGTTTTTAACGATTGAGTTGTCTAAAGAGGTATGCAACTTTTCTTCGAGGAACGCTGCAAATGAGTTAAGTTGATGAGAACCTAATGATTCAGCAGCGGACATGTGTGCCTGTGAACAGAGAATAGGTGTGAAGAATTTGGAGAGGTCATATGCGTTCTCAGAAGTTTTTACAAAAAGAACAAGTTTGAGGAAATTGACCAGATGAGTCTTGAAGAATTTCACTAAGCGTTCTTTGACTTAGGTTCCAGAGTTGTACAGATTTGAAACTCCACACAATTGAGGAATCTTGAAGAAAAATGTTTCTTAGAGAAACAGATCAAGAATAGATGATATGTGAGGTGTTTAGTGTATGAAGAGTTGAGGAATAAACACCTTTTGAAGATTTGATGAAAACATCAGAATCAACAAGGGCAGTAAAAGTAACTTTTAATTACCCTTGACGAAGAACACGACGAACTAGGAAGTGTAGATTTGAAGCTCGTCGGCTTAGATCTTCCACGCCCTAACTTGGCTGAGGAAGACAGCTACGGCGGCGGCGGAGTGAAAAAATCCGCGTCCGGCGTGAGTACGGCGGCGACGAGGTCGAGGCAGTGAAGCTCTTCCTCACCGGCGACGATGGAAGTAGCAGCGGTGCTAGGGTTGGGAAGCTCGAGCGAGGGAGTGAGGTCGAGCGGAGTAAAAGTGAAGTGAGGAAGGGAGAGGGGTATTTATAGCCGAAGTGAAAAACCGCTCGCCCGAGGAAATAGGACGAACGTGCCCCTGACCTTTCTCATTCGCTTGACATGTGTCACCCATGTATAGAGAGGTGGCGATCGTGTGAGATCGTGGGTGAATAGATAAACACCGCATATAATGTGGAATGGTTCGAGCGGCAAATCCGAAAATTTAGATAAGATAGGTTTTAAAGTTCTGTTTGCTATTTCTTCAGCTGACAAAGACATGGTGAAGATTTTGAACGATATTCAAATAGAACGCACATGAAGAATTTGTGAATAGACTGGGTTGAGTTTAGCATAGAGGGGAAAGGGTCCGATCACATTCACTTAGCAGAAAGAGCAACTAGAAGAAATAGCAATAAGTGAATGTTGTAGAGGACATAAACTCATATATATAGTCAAAGAAGAAAAACGACGGAAATAGTGAAGACAATGCAAGTTGAAAAACAAGTGAGGAATTTTAAAGAACTGAGGAAAAACTCAATTGAAGATTTTCAACATTTGGTGGTGGCGTGACCCACCGTATAAGAATGATGATTTCAGACACCGCGTACAATTGTCGTAGGGTTCTGAGAATCAAATTATTTGTTAATTTCTTCACACTTAGAGTGTTATTCTTCATTGATTGAAGAAAAACGTTTCTTCATGTGTTGCACATCTAAGTCATCAATTTTGCATAAGTGTTAGGATGAGTGTCCTTTTCAAAGAACATTCGAAGATTCTAGGATATTTAGCTCACACCGCAACTTGCTAAATCTCTTCTCATCCAAGGGCTTAGTGAAGATATCGGCTAGCTGTTCTTCAGTCTTCACATGCTCAATAGAGATGTCGCCCTTCAACACATGATCATGAAGAAAATGATGACGAATCTGAATGTGCTTTGTCTTTGAGTGCTGAACTGGGTTATGAGCAATCTTGATGGCACTCTCATTGTCACAGTAGAGTGCCACATTCTTCACGCTGACGCTGTAGTCCTTGAGTGTTTGCTTCATCCATAGTAGTTGAGCACAGCAAGAACCAGCAGCAATGTACTCAGCTTCAGCAGTAGACAGTGATACGCAGTTCTGTTTCTTCGAGGACCAACAGACCAAAGATTGTCTGAGGAAATGGCATGTGCCAGATGTTGACTTGCGGTCCACACGATCACCAACATAGTCAGAGTCTGAATATCCAATGAGATCAAAAGCCGAGCCCTTGGGGTACCATAATCCAAGTGTTGGTGTGTGAGCTAGATATCGAAGAATATGCTTCACAGCCTTATGGTGTGATTCCTTCAGTGTAGCTTGAAATCGGGCACACATGCAAACACTAAGCATATTATCTGGCCTAGATGCACATAAGTACAATAAAGAACCAATCATGGAGTGGTATACCTTTTGATCAAAGTCAATACCATTTTCATCAGTGCATAGATGACCATCTGTGGGCATAGGGATTTTGACTCCTTTGCAATCTTGCATGCCGAATTTCCTCAGTACATCCTTGTGGTATTTCTCCTGAGATATGAATATGCCATTGCGCTGTTGAAGAATCTGAAGACCTAAGAAGAATTTCAATTCTCCCATCATAGACATTTGATATTCTTCACTCATCATATAGGCAAATTCATCATTGTAACGTTGGCCAGTACAGCCGAAAATGATATCATCAACATAAATTTGGCACACAAACAATTCACCATCATAAGATTTAGTGAAAAGAGTTGGGTCAACTGAACCGGGTTTGAAGCCTTTCGTCATGAGGAATTCCTTCAAAGTATCATACCATGCCTGTGGCACCTGCTTGAGGCCATAGAGGCCCTTATTGAGTCTGAAGACTTTGTCAGGATGCTTTGGATCTTCAAAACCTGGGGGTTGAGCAACATATACTTCTTCCTCAAGCTTACCATTGAGGAATGCACTTTTCACATCCATTTGATATAAGATGATATCATGATGGTTAGCATAAGCAAGTAATATGTGAATAGCTTCAAGTCTAGCAACAGGTGCAAAAGTTTCATCGAAATCAATTCCTTCAACCTGTGTGTAGCCTTGAGCTACAAGTTGTACCTTATTCCTCACCAGAAGGCCATTTTCATCTTCCTTGTTGCGGTAGATCCACTTTGTGCCGATGATATTGTGCTTGCGAGGATCTGGACATTTGACCAGTTCCCAGATGTTGTTGAGCTTGAATTGATGTAATTCCTCTTGCATAGCTTGAATCCACTCAGGCTCCAGAAATGCTTAATCTACCTTAGTGGGCTCTGTGATAGAGATGAAAGCAAAGTGCCCATAAAAGTTTGATAAATGTGAAGCTCTTGAGCGTGTGAGAGGACCTGGAATGTTGATGTCGCTGATGATTTTCTCAATTTGCACTTCATTTGCAACGCGAGGATGAGCGGGTTGTCGGTGAGGAATTTGATCAGCATTTTCTTCATCACCATTTTCCTGAGGTGCATCAGCACGACGTTCTTCATGTTCTGGAATGACTTCTTCAATAGATTCTTCAGTGGGAATGACATCCTCAGTAGCCTTGAACTTAATAGATTCCTCAGGAGGTATTTCATCTGTCACAGGAGGTAGGTGCTCTCTTTGCGAGCCATTAGTTTCATCGAACCGCACATCTACAGTTTCAACAACCTTGTGATGACAGGTGTTGAAGACTCTGTAGGTGTGCGAGTCCTTACCATAACCGAGCATAAAACCTTCATGTGCTTTCGGTGCAAATTTAGAACTGTGATGAGGATCTCTAATCCAACATTTAGCACCGAAGACTTTGAAATAACTCACATTGGGTTCTTGTCAGTGAAGAATTTGTGAAGATATACCCTGTTGATGATGTGGCACGCAGTATCAATTGCCTCGGGCCAAAAGCGAGGAGGTGTCTTGTACTCATCAAGCATAGTGCGGGCCATCTCAACAAGAGTCCTGTTCTTGCGCTCTACGACGCCATTTTGCTGAGGAGTATAAGGAGCAGATAACTCATGAGTAATACCAAGTCCATCAAGATAGTCATCAAGACTAGTGTTCTTGAACTCAATTCCATTATCACTTCTGATGTGCTTGATCTTCACACCAAAGTTGGTTGAAGCCCTCGATGAAAATCCTTTGAAGACTTCCTGCTCTTTAGTTTTGTAAGTGATGATATGGACCCATGTATATCAAGAATAATCATCAACAATGACAAAGCCATATAAGGATGCAGCATTAGTGAATGTGGCATAGTGAGTAGGGCCAAAGAGATCCATGTGAAGTAATTCAAATGGTCGAGTAGTAGTCATGATAGTCTTTGCTGGATGCTTGGCCCTGGTCATTTTTCCAGCTTCACAGGCTCCGCATAAGTGATCCTTGAGGAATTTGATATTTTCAATGCCAATGACATGCTTCTTCTTCATGAGCGTGTGCAAATTCGTCATGCCAGCATGACCAAGTCGTCGATGCCATAGCCAGCCTTCTGAAGCTTTTGGAAGTAGACATATAGCAGGTTGTGGTCCTGTAGAGAAATCAACAATATACAAATCTCCTCTCCTAAAGCCTTCGAAGACTTTGGAATTGTCAGCTTCCATGATCACAACACAACGATACTTGCCAAAGACAACAACCATATCAAGATCACAAAGCATTGAGATAGACATGAGGTTGAACCCTAAGGACTCGACAAGCATGACTTTGTCCATGTGTCGATCCTTTGAGATTGCAACCTTACCTAGACCCAATACCTTGCTTTTGACTTTGTCAGCATAGGTGATATGCTTCAGGTGTGATGGAGATAAAGCAGTGTCCATCAATAAGCTCTTGTCACCAGTCATGTGATTTGTACATCCATTATCGAGGACCCACTCAGTGGCTTCGGGTTGATCATCCTGCAGATGAATTAGTGCAGCTTATGAACTCATATACTTCATTAGTGAAGAATATGTTATTAATTTCATCAGATCAATTTCATCAAGCAATAAAACAGATAAAGCAGTATGAGGACGTGAGAAATGAAAATTCATTTCTTCATGATTAGCCTGCATCCTTTCAAGCACATTCAGGTCTCCAGCAAATTCTTCAGACGATTAAGTTCATCTGGAGACCTGATCCTGCATAAGATATTAGTTCTTTTTCTTAACCACCCACATCTAAAGGGGTGGCAAAGAGTTCCTCATTCTGCGAGCTCCATAAGAGAAAGGTGGCATAGATGCCAATCCACTTCATTTCACATAAGAGGGGTTAGGGTAAGCATAAGAGTAAGCAGAGAAATTCTTCGACGACTTATGAACATAATGATTTGAAGAATAATGCACATATCCATAATCCTTAGATCTTCCCTGTGGAACAGACGGGTTAGCACGATGATGTTCATATGTGGACTTTGATCCCTTTGAGGAATTTGATCCATGTGAGGACTTTGGTCCGTATGAGGACTTGGATCCATATGAAGAATTTGTTCTGGGGTTCCTATTCTTCACAGGTGTGTCATGATGACATTCACCTGAAGATTTTCGAGGCACCTTTTGGGAACCCAGATTTTCTTCATAGGAGGACCGTTCGTGCATTAGTGCCAACATATCTAGCAAATACTTCACCATTCTGATTTTTGAACAGTTTATAGTTGGGATCAATTGACTCATCAAAAGAATATGATGATTCACATGTAAAGCCAGATAAAGTAGATGGATCCACGGAAAGTCCCTTTGCAGCAACCCATGAGGTTTTGGGATACTGCTGAGGTTTCCAGTAGGTCCCATCAGCATTGAGTTTCCTCTCAAAGGCAATACCATCTTTCCTAGGGTTCCTATTGAGGATCTGCTTTTTAAGCACATCACAAAGAGCCTGATGCCCTTTGAGGCTTTTGTACATGCCTGTCATATACAATTCCTTCATCCCTGCATCATCAGTGATACTAGCAATGTCCTCAGATGAGGAATTAGTGATAGCAGAGGCAGTTGAATAATTTGCAGCAATGGAAGTATTTGAGCATTCAGGTGAAGAATTAGCAGTTTCACGTTCAATGCACTTCAAACATGGAGGAACAAATTCATCCTGGGTAGCGCTGATCTGTTGAGCAATTAATGAATCACGCTCCTTCTGAAGATCTTCATAACTCACTCTTAACTTCTCAAGATCTTGCTTTCTTTGAAGAAATTCATAAGAAAGTTTATCATGATCAGATAGGAGAGTGTTATGGTGACCTCGAAGATTGTCAAACTTGGACTGAAGTCTTTGAAAATTTTCAGTCAAAATTTTAGTGCGGTCCATTTCCTCGCCCAACATATCATCACTTTTATCTAGCATGTTTTGAACCTTTTCAAGAGCCTTTTGTAGTTTCACAGCAATCTTAGCAAGTTTAGAATAGCTAGGTTTGAGGTTTTCATCAGATTCATCCTCACTAGAGGAGGGATATTTGAGTACCTTTGAGCCTTTTGCCATGAAGCAATAGGTGGGAACGTAGTCCTCATCGCCGTCATCAGTAGTGTTGGGGAGGTCCTTTTCTTCAGAGTTGAAGATGGACTTGCTGACGAACGTGGTAGCAAGGGCTAGGCTCGCCACACCAGAGTCTGACTCCTCAGATTCCTTCTCTTCCTCATTTTCCTCATATTCAGCCTCAGAGTCCATTTCCTTGGCAATGAACGCTCGAGCCTTCTTGGAGCTGCTCTTCTTGTGAGATGAGGACCTTGAAGGTTTTGACGACGAGGACTTTGAAGATTTCTTCTTCTTCTTTGAATCATCAGAACTGTAATCCTTGTACTTCTTCTTCTTCTTCTTTGATCCCTTTTCCCACCGAGGACAATCTTGAATGTAGTGTCCAGGCTTCTTGCATTTGTGGCAGAGTCTCTTCTTGTAATCATGGGATGAGGAATCTGTTCTCAAGTCACCACCTCTTGAGGATTTACCAAAGCGACCACGTCTAGAGATCTTTTGGAACTTCCTCACAAGAATGGCTAGCTCCTGGCTTAGTTCTTCAGGGTCACCAAGGTTGCTGTCAGAATCTTCACCTTCAGATTCATACACTACCTTGGCCTTCTGAGCCTGTGATCTACCATAGCTTGGTCCATAGAGATCTCTCTTCTCAGCAAGCTGGAACTCATGAGTGTTTAGTCTCTCGAGGATATCGGCGGGATCAAGTGACTTATAGTCTCCACGTTCTTGTATCATCAATGCCAAGGTATCACATGAGGAATCAAGCGATCTCAGCAATTTCTTCACCACCTCATGGTCGGTGATATCAGTTGCACCAAGTGCTTGAAGCTCATTTGAGATGTCAGTGAGGCGATCGAAGGTTTGCTGAACATTTTTATTGTCAAGTATTTTGAAGCAGTTGAAGAGATTCCGAAGAATGTCAACTCAAGAGTCATGCTGTGTTGAGACTCCCTCATTGACCTTGGACAGCCTGTCCCAGATAAGCTTAGCTGTCTCCAAAGCACTCACTCTGCCATACTGCCCTTTGCTCATATGGCCACATATGATATTCTTCGCTTGAGAGTCGAGTTGCTTGAATCTCTTCACATCAGGAGTGTTGATGGTGGGAGTGACAGAGGGAACACCATTCTCCACAACGTGCCAGAGATCGTTATCAATTGCCTCAAGATGCATGCACATCTTATTCTTCCAGTAGGGGTAGTCCATCCCATCGAAGGTAGGACACCCTGCAGAAACCTTGATCATACCTGCGTTCGACATAACTAAAACTCCAGGCGGTTAAACCAAAATCACACAGAACAAGGGAGTACCTTGCTCTGATACCAATTGAGAGTCCGTTATATCGACTATAGGGGGTGAATAGGCGTTTTTTATGAATTCTTCACTGAGGAATTTCAGGGTGAGGAAATTCCTGAGTGAAGAACTACTTGCAGCGGAATAAGTACTCAGAAGTAAACATAACAGAGCATGAGCATGGTCTTCATGAAGAAATGAAAACAAGCACAGAGTACAGAAAGCGTAAACACACGATAACACAGGATAAGACAAACAGACTGAAGAAATTGAATTGAGGAAATAGAGAAAATCTTCGGTCAAAGTCTTCAAACAGATATGAACTAGCACACAACACATAAATGAGGAAATGGAAGGGTTGAGGAAATGGAACCAGGTAGCTTAGTGAAGACAAGGATTTGGTAGACCAGTTCCAACTGTTGTGACAGCTGTACATCTGGTTAGGGCGGCTAGGTATTTAAACCTGAGGACACACAGTCCCGGACACCCGGTCCTGAACACGCAGCTCAGGACACTCAGTCCTCACCGTACTCCCCTTGAACCAAGGTCACACAGACCTCGCCCAATCACTCGTGGTAAGTCTTCAGGTGACTTACAAACCTTCACAGACTCGGTCACTCGGCGATCCACAATTTCCTCTTGGATGCTCTAGACCACGACGCCTAACCGTCTGGAAGATGCACATTCTTCAAAGGTAACACGCGTCGGATCCACGCAGGATCAATCTCTTCAGTGATGCTCAATTACTTGGGGTTTGTAGGTGTTTGGATTTGGGTTTTCCTCAATTGATGATTTTCACTCAAAGTCCTCGGGGGATGGTATGCTCTCAAATGACAAGAGTCAGTTTCTCTCGGAGCAGCCAACCAGCTAGTGGTTGTAGGGGGCGGCTATTTATAGCCTAGGGAGCAGCCCGACATGATAAGACATAAATGCCCTTCAATGATATGACCGTTAGGTGGTAGATATTTTGGGACAGCTGGCGCATAACACAGCAACGGTCGGAATTTTGAGTATCAAATTCCTCAGGGCTATCATGTTCCTCACTGTGTAGGCAATCCGCACTGGCGAATTCCTAACTCCTCAGTCAGATCAAATTCCTCAGAGACCAGAAGAACTTTGTCTCTGTCACTGAAGAAATTGACTGAACTGTATGAGATTTCCAATGGCTTTACTCAAAGGGATTGGTAGGTGTAGGATTTTGAGTTGAGCATCACTTGGAAATTTTTCCTTAGTATTTCCTCGACCCCCTTTAACAGTACGGTGTTTCCTATGACTCAAGAAAGAGAAAATGAAACTATGAAAACAAAAGTCTTCATGCTTCATGTTCCTCGAATGAATACCAAGTCTTCAGGATTACACCAATTTCTTCACTTTCAAGGTCTTCAGAAAGTGTTCAGAAATCCAAAGTCTTCAGTCGAAGAACTTCATTTTTAGGGGTCGACTTTCTCTGTAAATATCAAACTCCTAATATACTTATAGACCTGTGTACAATCACAAATGCATCAGTCCCTTAACCTATAAGTCTTGAATACACCAAAATCACTAAGGGGCACTAGATGCACTTACAATCTCTGGCACAAGGACCCCAACACTCCTATGCCTGACTTTAAGCTGACTCCTGGCCAAAGTCATATGTTGACTCGCTTCATTCAGGAAGAAAAATGGAAATTTGAAAAGTCCAGGCAGTTGAGGAAAGCGCAGTACAAAAAGGAGCGCTTCGTGAAGAAAAAGGTTGTCTCAATGACAACTGAAGAACTTGTCACTATTCAATCTGAGATCAAGAAACTCAGTGATGAACTTGACGCATACCGTGCTAATTGGCTGGGAGCCAAGGTCCGTTTTGTGAAACTAACTAAGGGAGTCCTGGATTAGGGGGTCTCCGGACAGCCGGACTATATCCTTTGGCCAGACTGTTGGACCATGAAGATACAAGATTGAAGACTTCGTCCCGTGTCCGAATGGGACTCTCCTTGGCGTGGAAGGCAAGCTAGGCAATACGGATATGTAGATCTCCTCCCTTGTAACCGACCTTGTGTAACTCTAGCCCCCTTCGGTGTCTATATAAACCGGAGAGTTTAGTCCATAGGACAACACACAATCATACCATAGGCTAGCTTCTAGGGTTTAGCCTCTACGATCTCGTGGTAGATCAACTCTTGTAATACTCATATCATCAAGAACAATCAAGCAGGACATAGAGTTTTACCTCCATCAAGAGGGCCCGAACCTGGGTAAACATCGTGTCCCCTGCCTCTTGTTACCATCCGCCTTAGATGCACAGTTCGGGACCCCCTACCCGAGATCCTCCGGTTTTTGACACCGACATTGGTGCTTTCATTGAGAGTTCCACTGTGTCGTCATCATAAGGAGGGATGGCTCGTCTCGTTGTCAAGGACAACATCACCTCTGGGGGAGCCCTGGCTATAGGCCAAACTCTCCAACTAGGCGGCTTCGTAAACCGCCTGCTCGGCCGTTGCGCTGACGATGACTTCTCAGGTCATCGAAAATAGCCTCCACATCGGCTCAAAATTCGCCGAGAAGATGGATCCAATGGAGCTCTCCTCTTTGAACGAGCTCTTGGATCGCATCGCCGCTCTGGGAGTCGCTATGGACTACGATTGGATCGGGCTTAAACCCGACCAAAGGGAGATTAACTCTCCGCCGGTCACCCATTAGATAGCGGTGCTGGAGGAGAAATGCGGCGATTCTTCCTCTATCCCGAGGACGAACTATGTCCGGATTCCCGAGCTCTCCGAGCCGGATACCCGCTCACGGGAGGACATCGCCCTAACCCTGAACCTAGAATCAGGCTGCATACCGAACCTACGGGGCAACATCCCGGAGCCCGAACTTCCAAGATCGGAAACTTCCCTACCCCAGGGTCTCAGATTGGGTCAAGGTTCGGACTTAAATCCACCCACCCACCCAGATACAAACGATCTTGCCCATATTAGGCAAGCACCCCAAGAGACAGTACATCACTATTGGGCCAGATTCCTCCTTGTAATGAACAAGGTCAAGGACTATTGCGAGGAAGACACAATTTCGTTCTTTTGCAACAATTGCACGGACAAGGAAATCCTCAACGCCATAAGTCGCCGTTACATAGCACACTTCGCTGACTTGGCGACCATAGTACGGAAGTACTGTGCGATGGAAAGTGCCTGGAAAACCCAAACAAAATTTTGGGATAATCCGGCTCTGACACAACCCCCAGTTCGAACTAAAAGGGTGCACTCTCATAAGCCGCCCAACTCAATTACAAAGAAGCAAAAGCCCACTACAGGGCGTGGAACCGTATTGGAAGGATGGTTTAACGGCCCCTGCAAAATTCATAGTACAGCGGATACCATACCAACACATAGCCTTAGAGCATGTTGGGTACTCCGGCAGGTGGCCAAGAGCGGTGAGGATCTCCTCATCCAAAAAACCCCAAAGCACCTTCCCGTGGATAACAATACAGTATTGACAGTCTTCGAGACCTTCGCCTCAAATAATAGGCGTAAGCGAGCACTCCGCAGCCTTGCTGAAGTCTGCCACATGGCAGCAATAAATCCATGGAGCGACACGGCTATCACCTTCAATGCCAGTGACGAACCTAAATTCCGAACAACCCGAGCACCAGCCTCTTTGCTCCACAGTCCAATTGTGGACGGTTTTCGGCTCACTAAAGTTCTCATGGACGACGACAGCGTACTAAACCTCATTTATGAGGAGACTCTTCAAAAAATGGAAATAGACAGCAACCGTATTGAGCAAAGCAGCACGACCTTCCGAGGAATTATCCCTAGTCGGGAGGCACGTTGCGCTGGGAAAATCACACTAGATGTGGTATTCGGCACTCTGGAGAATTACAGGTCCGAAGAAATCACATTCCAAGTGGCCCCATTCAGTAGAGGATACCACGCCCTTCTAGGGCGGGAGGCATTCACTATTTTTCAAGCCATACCCCATTACGGGTACATGAAGCTAAAAATGCCCGGACCGAATGGAATCATCACTCTAGCTAGTGATCCGGACATAGCACTCCGAGCCGAGAACAAAACAGCCGCACTGGCCCTAGAGGCATTATCCGAAGCCCTAGTGGCGGAGGTGTTAACCGCGCTGCGCTCCACAGTGGACAGGGATGACGTGATACTAGACAAAAGATCCAAGTCCACCTCCATTAAACCAGCGGATGAAATAGTCAAATTCCAAGTCCATCCAACGGACCCCACAAAAATAGCATCCATCAGGGCACAGTTAAACCCCACTGTAGACGCCGCACTACGGGAGTTCCTGCGCGAGAATTGGGACATATTCGCCTGGCATCCTTCAGGCATGCCAGGAATCCCACGCTGGCTGGCCGAGCATAGCCATAACATTCTAAAAGGATTCAAGCCTGTCAAGCAGAGTCTTCGGCGTTTCTCCGAACCTAAGCGACAAGTCATGGGAGAGGAGCTAGACAAACTACTAGAGGTCGGATTCATTAGAGAAATAAAGCATCCGCACTGGCTAGCAAACCTAGTGATGGTGCCAAAGAAGGACAAATCCTGGCGCCTATGCGTCGACTTCAAGAACCTTAATAAGGCGTGCCCAAAGGATCCCTTCCCCCTCCCTCGCATCGATCAAATTATCGACGCTACCGTAGGACACGACTCATTGTGCTTCCTCAACGCATACTCCGGTTACCACCAAATTAGGATGGCAGAGTCCGATCAAGCCACAACGGCATTCATCACTCCATACGGCCCCTTCTGTTTTAACACAATGCCCTTCGGGCTCAAAAATGCCGGCGCAACATATTAGCGCATGATTCAGACATGTCTGGAAAAGCAGATTGGCAAAACAGTGGAGGCATACATCACCGATGTGGCCGTTAAAACCAAACATGTCGACTCCTTAATAGATAACTTGAGGCTCATGTTCGACAATCTCCGAACATACGACATTAAGCTCAATCCGGAAAAATGTGTTTTCGGCGTACCCGCGGGAAAGCTCCTGGGCTTTATCGTCTCCAGCAGAGGAATCAAAGCAAATCCGGCTAAGATCCGGGCTCTGTCACAGTTGGCTATCCCAACTGACCTCAAGCAAATCCAGAAGTTAACTGGATGTGTGGCGGCCTTAAGCCGCTTCATCTCCCGATTAGGAGAAAAGGCACTCCCCCTTTATCGCCTTCTTCGGTGCACCGAACACTTCGAGTGGACGGACGCAGCCACGGCCGGATTGGAAGAAATAAAAGCCATCCTAGCTACCAACCCAATCTTGGCCACGCCAAATGTCGGCGAACCAATGCTATTATATACAGCGGCAACTCACCAAGTTGTAAGCGCAGTGCTCGTCGTCGAACGAGAGACAGACGGACATAAATTCCCACTTCAAAAGCCGGTATATTATGTGTCTACTGTCCTCACTCCATGCAAATCACGGTACCCACATTATCAAAACATAGCATACGCAGTATTCATGGCATCCCAGAAATTACGACACTACTTTTAAGAGTGTTCAATTACAGTGGCCTCCAAAGTACCACTCAACGACATAATAAACAACCGCGATGCCACGGGCCGGATTGCCAAATGGGCTATCGAGCTCCTCCCGTTCGACATAACATATAAACCATGGCGAGCCATTAAGTCGCAGGTACTGGCTGATTTCATCACCGAATGGACAGAAGCCGAACTCCCTAAAGAGTATGGCGCGTACTCCAATTGGATCATGCACTTCGACGGCTCTAAAATGCTGGCTGGTCTGGGGGCTGGCATTGTCCTGACGTCCCCCACCGGAGATACAGTTCAATACGTACTCCAAATACTATACACAGACTCCAATAACGCAGCCGAATACGAGGCCCTATTACACGGTCTCCGGATGGCAGTTTCCATGGGCATTCAACGCCTGGAGGTGCGTGGGGATTCAAACCTTGCAATATCCCAAATAAATGGAGACTTCGATGCCAAGGATCCGAAAATGGTGGCATATCGCAACGTCGTCCTCAAAATGTCAGCTCGGTTCGAGGGGCTTGAATTCCACTATGTGGCTCGGGAAAATAATCAGGCGGTAGATATCCTCGCCCGTATCGGCGCTAAGCGCGACCCTGTCCCCCTAACATCTTCCTGGAAAAACTGTTTAAGCCATCCGTGGTATGGGAAGGGGACACCGACAATAATAGTATGGATCCGGGCACAACACCAGAAACCGAACACTCTGACACAATCGGAGGCTCTGCCATCGAAATAACACCTTCAGCCCACATAATAATGGTTGTCATCGGCCCGTGGACAGAACCATTCCTGGCCTACCTAACCAAGCAGGAACTACCCGAGGACCAAAATGAGGCACGCTACATAGTGCGCCGATCTAAATCCTACAAGGTCCACGAGGGAGAGCTTTATAAGAAAAGCACTACTGGAGTCCTTCAAAGGTGCATCTCCGAAGAGGAAGGGCAGAAGCTTTTGGCAGAAATCCATGCCGGACTCGGTGGCCACTATGCTATAGCCCGGGCCCTTGTAGGCAAGGCCTTCCGTACATGTTTCTATTGGCCGACGACCCGCGCAGATGCGCAGCATCTGGTCCAACATTGCGTCGGTTGCCAGCTTTTTGCAAACCAAAGCCATATGTCGCCTATCGCTCTCCAAACAATCCCCATTACTTGGCCCTTTGCGGTCTGGGGGCTTGATATGGTCGGACCCCTTAAAGGGGGGACCCATAAGAAAAAATACTTGTCATGGTGGATAAATTCACCAAATGGATAGAAGCCAAACCCGTCAAAACGGCTGAATCCGGACAGGTGATAGACTTCATATCTGGGGTTGTACACTGTTATGGCATCCCCCACAGCATCATCACTGACAATGACACGAATTTTACAGCCGACGAGGTGAATGGTGCAGCAATATGGGCATCAAGCTCGATTATGCTTCTGTCTATCACCCGCAAACTAACGGTCAAGTCAAGCGAGCAAATGGTCTTATCATGAGCAGCATTAAACCCAGACTAGTGCGGTCCTTCAAGGAATCAAACACGCACTGGGTAGAGGAGCTCGACTCCGTACTATGGGGGCTGCGGACTATGCCGAATCACACTACCGGATACACACCATTCTTTAAGGTGTACGGCGTAGAGGAAGTTCTGCCTTGCGACATAATTCATGACTCACCTCGAGTGCGCATGTATGAAGAAAAAGAGGCCGAGCTCGATCGGCAGGACATTTTGGACGCCATGGAGGAGGAGCGCGACGTGGCAAAGGCCCCTTCCGCATTCTATCAGCAACAGGCTCGAAGATATCAAAGCAGAGAAGTACGGGCCAAAACCTATAATGTTGCGAACTAGTTCTACGCCTGCCGGAGAAGAAAAAGAACAAACTCCAGCCCAAATGGGAAGGTCCATTCATTATCGACCAGGTTCTGACCGGTGGAGCGTACCGTCTGCGGGATGCATCGGATAATCGACTCGAGCCAAACCCATGGAACGCAGCCAGACTCCGAAGATTCTACGCCTAGCGCCGGACTCTATGTTCGTCTCCTTTCCTCCGTCAATTTTTTGCATATCAGTCTTTTCTCTCTTTCTCTCTTTTTATTTCTCATTAAGGCCCTAAAATACTAAACTTGTGTCTTGGTTACACAATCTTGCCGCGCTAACCGCGCTCATTATACCTGGGGGCTTCTTACACAAAAGCTTAATCTAACTATTTTTTTGGGCTTTATGTCCCACACATGTGTTATTCTTCCGCATGTACCCTTTTTCGCCATTATATGCATCGATATGACTTAAGTTTTGGCCAAGCTGGGTTGCCTGGCTCTTGTATTTATGCCCTATGTTCCCGTTAATTCGGCTAGGGCATAAGGGGAGCACCTCTGCGATTGTTACTGCCGGGTCAGCCGAATGTGTACCTCAGACTGGGTGAAGCCGAAAGCTAGCGTTCTTAAGGGAATATTCGGTCGGTGAATGAAAGATGACTTTTATTTAATTTGAAACATGCCCCCAGATGTTTATAGCCCGCGTCTCTTTTCGCAGTTCGGACATGCACATTAGGGCATGTGTACCCAGGGAAAGGAACCCTTAACGGAACTATTCTCCCTGGAAGATGTTTCTTACTACCCATGTAATATAACATAGCTAGTTGGGTACTTGTCTGTTCAAGCACTTATGACCCCTATGCCTGGTTTCCATGCATACCCCGGTTTTTACATAACCGAGCGGGTATTCGGATACACTCCGGACTATCAGGTCCAGAGGTGGAAGTGAAAAGGTCCGCCATGACAAATGATTTACAATCCGGCTAGGACATTACATATGTCATTTGAAGTACACAGTCACTAAGACTGATTAAATTCTTCTTCTATACCATCCAACAGGCTGTCTAGTCTAAAATCCTGTTGGGAATACTTTGCGGCTAATTCTACTTGGTCATACACTAAAACTGACGGGGATCTCTTTCCCATCAGGCCCCACAGGTCCGACCTCGGCCATGTGGTTTGGGTCCACTTTGGTATATCGCGTCTTCACCATAGCCCAGGCTTCCCTTGCACCTTGTTGGCAGGCTGATATCTTCCATAATCAGAAGCGCCGCCGCGCTCCCTGGAGCTTCTCTACAAGCTCTCCCATGCCTCCTGGCGGGGACGTGGATGGCCACAAGGCTTGGGCAATACCCTGCATCACCTGCCGAACTTGCTCATGCAGTTGTGAGAGCTCTGGTAGAAGATCACCAGAAGACCCAGGCATCTCTTCCGCGGGACGACCCGTCAGCATACCTGCAGACATAAATCTGTTAGCCGGCTTCTTCGCCGAACTCCTTTAAAAGTTCGTTCAAGCACTTACTAAAAATGCCACGCCGAAGCCGCTTATTCTCCTTTACAGAGTCTGCAAGCTGGGCTCGAACATCTTTCAGTTCCACGCCCAGCCGGATATTGGCGTCCTGGAGATTATTTTTCTCCTGCCTGACTCGCGTAAGCATGCGCTGGCCAGCATTTAGCTATCAATCAGCACGTGCCGCATTAACCGCCACGGCCTCCGGATTCACTCCGGGTGTCACCTGCAACATCTATTGTTAGATTTGCATACATGCCGCATACTACCTGGTACCTGTATTCTTTAGAAACAAGTGTTACCAAAGGGAACCTTCTCGGACTCCTTCAACGCGACAACAACGGCCCCTAGCTGGGCCTTGCACTCTTCCAGCTCTTGAGACAATTGGGAATTCTTCTCTGTAAGAACCTGCACAAATAATGATCCTTAAGTCAGTTGCATCAACTGTTTCAAGTCTCAGGGGCTACTGATACATATAATCGTCGGATTTGCTTACCCGTATATCCCTTACATACTGGTTTGTGGCTCTGGATAGACCATTTTGAGCAGCACGGATGTAGGCATCTCCAGAGTTGAAGGCATCAAATGCCTCTTGTGAGAAACAAGCGTCACGGAGTACGGCCCGGCGACGCCTGTGATTCAGGGCGCTCTCTACTTCGGAATTTGTAGCGCATAGTCTGTCTGCATCCTCTGTAGGAGGAGCATCCGGCGTCCGCCCCATGTTAGCTTCCGCCTCCATGTCCGGCCCTGGAGCCCAGCTGGTGGAAGCGTGATTGGCAGCCTCTCCAGATATAGTTCGGCGAGCGTTTTTTCTATCAAGAATCACAGACGTCATTATATGTTAAGAGAGGCGATAACCACGGAGCGAGGTTTTGTGTCATACCTCTGCGCCGGCATCTCTGTCCCGACCGCCTTCCTTTTTGGCCTACCCGGCTTTGGTGCCCCTTGTTGGCGAGTCGCCACGGGTTCGGCACGGCGTCCCGAAGGCCTTCCCTGTAAAACACCATATGTGTACGGTAGGTGAAGTGCGTAAAAGGGGATCCTTTTTGGAAGTTGGGAATCCGGTCTTTTCTTACATGCGACACAAGGAGTAGTCCAGGATAGTCGGCCGTTATGGTCACCATGGCGTCATCGCAGCTCAATTGATAGAATTTCCTGTCTATCAGCTCCACAAATATGTCCGGATCCTCCTCGAGTCCGGGGTCGAATGCCCGGTCATGGTCCTCCGGTTGTGGAGGTGGGTTGTTGACCTCCCTTACAGATTTTCACAGTTCCTGCCATGAAACGGCAAGGTGAGTATTTACAACAAAGAATGCAGGAAGGTTGGGAGTAGAGAGTGGTAGCTCACCCAGCTTGGAGGGTCGTTGTACATGGAGAATCCATCCCACGGCTTAATATGGATGAACTCCTCTTCCTCTCCCTTGAACAAATCGGACAGAATTTTTGCTAAAGCAGCAGCGGAGTCCAGTCCCTTACGCCCGCAGCGGGTGGCATCATCTTCCCCATTAAAACACCACAGGGGGTGCCCTCGATATTGAAGCGGCTGCACCCCCCACATTATGCATATTGACATAACCTCGATTATTGTCAATCCTGATTGAGCCAGCACTTTAATCCGGTCCATCAGGTAAAGGACTTCTCCGTTGTCTTCGTCCTGGGGGCTCGGTGGGCGCCAACTTCGCCGTTTCTTCAGAGGAGCATTGTTGAACTCGGGAAGACCCCTCCGAACCGGGTCTGGAAGAGGGACGTCCTCCATGTAAAACCACTCTGAAGGCCAGTCTTCGGACGTCTTCTTTGGTGTACCGGACAGGTATCCGGTCTTGGCGATGCGCCATATTTCGGCTTCGCCCACTTGATAAAGTGACCCCTCCTCCTGTGTACGGGGCAGAAGGCAGAATAGCCTCTTCCACAGCTCGAAATGAGCCTCGCAGCCCAGAAACAGCTCACAAACAGCAACATAACCGGCGATGTGTAATATGGAAGCAGGGGTGAAATTATGCAACTGGAGGCCGTAAAACTCCAGGAGTCCGCGGAGGAATGGATGGATTGGACATCCAAGTCCCCTTAGTAAGTAAGGGACCAGGCATACCCGCTCCCCCTTGGAGGGATTGGGGAGGCTCTCCGCTTGCTACCCGCCATTATAGGTGGCGATCCCGGCTCGGACGGGGACCATATACGCTGGAGGGAGAAATCACTGGGTCTGCCGCTCTACCAATCGGCTGTGCGGGACGGAACACTTCTCCCAATCACCGGGCTTAGGGCTACGAGAGCGAGATGAGGAGCTACGAGGGCCGGCCATGATGGAATGGATTTTTCCGAGCGCGCTCCGGTGGATTCTCACCGTGGGAGGATGGTGTGGATTGGATCCAAGAATCCCCATCGCTTTAATAGACGATTTATTTACCAGGCTAGGGGGCGAATGTAAAAACTCCCTGGCTCCTCGCATTCGCTCGACACATGGAAGATAGCCCTTATAGGGCGCAGAAGCTAAGAAGTCCAACATTTATGGGAGGTAGACACTACTTAGCAGATATTCAAGATTTGGAGAAGAACCCGCCTTGCAATGCCGAAGACAATACTGCGCGCCAGACTCATCGTCATTCAAGCTTGGTTCAAGGGCTACTGAGGGAGTCCTGGATTAGGGGGTCTCCGGACAGCCGGACTATATCCTTTGGCCGGACTGTTGGACCATGAAGATACAAGATTTAAGACTTTGTCCCATGTCCGGATGGGACTCTCCTTGGCGTGGAAGGCAAGCTAGGCAATAAGGATATGTAGATCTCCTCCCTTGTAACCGACCTTGTGTAATCCTAGCCCCCTCCGGTGTCTATATAAACCGGAGGGTTTAGTCCGTAGGACAACACACAATCATACCATAGGCTAGCTTCTAGGGTTTAGCCTCTACGATCTCATGGTAGATCAACTCTTGTAATACTCATATCATCAAGAACAATCAAGCAGGACATAGGGTTTTACCTCCATCAAGAGGGCCCGAACCTGGGTAAACATCGTGTCCCCTGCCTCTAGTTACCATCCGCCTTAGACGCACAGTTCGGGACCCCCTACCCGAGATCCGCCGATTTTGACACCGACACTAACTGATAAGTTCACTTCCAATGTTGCAGCCCCAACGCAACTAGAAAATCCCCAAGCTGAGGCATCTGCTCAGCCCACTAAAGAAAATGCCAGCACCGCTGATGATGCTCAGGCTGCTAAAGAAAATGTTAGTACCAGGTCTAGTGACTGCATTCCAGCCGCTGAATAAATTGCCAGGGCAACCGCTAGTGTTGCGCTTGAAGAAACCGAAGAAGTCAGGGCAACTGCATCAGTTGTACCTGAAGATCTTGAACCAAATTCCTCTGCTCCTCATGCGCCTACAGCAACTCCAATCCTTCCATCTGCATGAGATGTGAAGAAGACCAAGGCTGCAGAGCGTGCAGCTATGAAGAAAAGTAAGGCATCAACTGCATCAGATTCTTCAGCTCCGAAGAAGATGTAACCACTGACCAGCTCGTTTAAAAATCCAATTGATGTTGTTCATGTCTCATCTATGCCATCAAAGGATCTTGTTCCTTTTGATGAAGAATACGTGATCCCAAGCGGATCCGATGAAGACATTCCTTCTGTTGCTTCCTCAGAGCAGTTGGATGAAGAAATTGAAGCGGATGCAATCCCTTCAACCCCAATAGTCTCATCGCCCATGCCTCAGTTCACTGCTGAAGAGCCCGGCATTGAAGAAATGAATGAAGACAAAGATGTGGACATTGGATGCACAGCTCCTGTGTTGAACAGCGACTTTTGGGAAAGTCAGCATCCCAATTTTCCTCTGTTCACACCCCTACAACAAATTCCTCAGTCCCCTGTCACTACTGAAGTACAAATGGGATCTGCAGAACCTCATGCCACACCGTCTGTCCATGAAGAGATTCCAGCCACTAGTGCTGAAGAAAATGTAAATGAAGAATTGAAGTCCCAGGCTGCCACTGAAGAAGAACCTGAAATTCCTCAGCCTGCGGAACCTGAGATCGAGATCCCTGAGGTTGTGATGCAATTGACTGACACTCCTCACCCCAAGCCGAAGGATCCCTACTCAAAAAAGCAAAAATTCAAGGCTGATGACTTCTTCGGTGAGCATGTATTCTTCACGGACTACAAACCTTATGACTTTGCTCGTCTTAGGAGGAAGCACTTCTGGACTGCTAGCCAGGCCAATTTCTATTCTTTAGTGCTCTTCAACAAGCATAAAGTCTTCTACCACGAGCATATTCCTCACGTGGACATGGAATCACAGCCTTGCTTCTCTCCTGTACTCAGTGTGCTTCATGATGCAGGCCTCCTCAACTTTTGCTCTGATATTGTTGATTGGAATGAAGAGCTTATTCTTCAGTTCTACGCTACACTGCACATCACAGGTGATCCCGATGATATGAACACTTCGGTATTGGACTGGATGACCGATAACACTCATTATAAAGCACCGGCCTCTGAATTACTTCACGCACTGCCCATCAGTCCACCCCTTGAAGGAGCTCGTTGTCTATACCAGGAGCTTGAACTCACTTCCCATTACATGCAAGTGCTAATGAAGCCCCTGAAGCCCAGTCAAGCCCCAAGGACCAAATTCCTCATGAAGGAATTGCTATATGTGCCCAGAACAGTCTATCGCATTCTGACGAGGACAATGAGTCCTATCAAAGGCCATGACTCGTCTGATGAGGAAATTGTTGGCATCATGAAGAATCTGCTATTCAACATCATACATGGCATTCCTGTCAATTATCATGATTTCTTCATGAGGACTCTGGCTAATGTTGTACTCTCTCCGTTTGAGTTGAAGCCTTATGCTCCTTGGATTATGAGATTCCTCATAACAAGGTCTTCACTAAACTACAAGGCCGATTTTCAGAATCACCTCAGCTACCTTCCCCCAATTGAAGTCGTCAGGCAGACATATTCCTCAGCTGATTAAAAGGGCAAGGCACCTGCTGTCATTGATGAAGGCATTCGTCCATTGGATGGTCAGTTTCGCAAAGCTGCATCTTATTCCACCAATGATGACTCTGCCACTCATGATTCTGCTGCACATGCATCCAAGCCAAATCCTCAAGCCACAGCTCCTAGGGTGATGACTGACCGTGAGCTGCTTCTTAGTCTTCACCAGAAGGTGGACCGAAACCATAAATGGGTTAAGCGTCAGTTTGGTTCTCTTCTTCACAACATGACTGCTACACATAATGTAGTGAAGAAAAACCATTATGTCAGATTTCGGGTTCCGACAGACCCTTGAGGTTCGAACACTGGGGTGCATGCGGAGATCTCTCCCCTACCGATCTACGTCCAATCTCCTCGCGTGATCTAAGCTGGAAACAATGAACAACACAAGGGACGAGGTTTATACTGGTTCGGGCCACCATTGTGGTGTAATACCCTACTCCAGTGTGTGGTGTGGTGGATTGCCTCAAGGGCTGATGACGAACAGTACAAGGGAAGAACGGCCTCGCGAGAGGTGTTCTTGAGCTGGTGCGATAAACTGCTTGGGTGAGTTCAGTCGCCTCTCTCTCTCTGCTAGGGCTCTATCAGATCTCTAGATGTCTTTTCTACTCTGTGGTGGCTAGCTCTATTTATAGAGGCCCTGGGCCTCTCCCCAAATAATGAGCGGGAAGGGCGCCAACAATTGGCCATTTTGAAGGGGAACATCTAGTACAAGTTATCCTGACCAAAGGTGGTCTTCGGCTGCCAAAAGCACTGGTGATGACGCTGTCTTGGGCACCACGGTGACCTCCGTCCTGCCGCTCTATTGGTCTTGATCTCGTTGCACCGGAATGGTAACCTTTTCCCGATGCCTTGGCCCGTGCTTGCCCCCTTTGCACCAAAGGGGAAACAAGGACACTACGCAGGTCGGCGCCCGCCCGGTCTCGATCGTCATGGCTTGCGTCACGGGCTCCTCGCGAGGTATCCCTGCCTTGATCTCTCTGCCTCCTCGCGAGCCTGCCTGATGAGGCTGCCTCTGAGGAAGCTTTCTGTCATCCACCCCACGAGGCTTGGCCCCTCGCGAGAGTCTTGAGCTTGAGCTGATGAAGACGGACCGCGCTGGGCCCCCACTTGAGCCACGCCACAGGCCGCAGGCAGGCAAGTCTGGGGACCCCCGTTCCCAGAATGCCGATAGTAGCCCTCGGGCCCAAGGCGCGCTCGGGCTTGTCCTAGCAGGGAAGCGAAGGGGCAAGCACGAAGCGCCGCGGGTCCTAACAGCCTGCGGCCTTGGGCGCCGCGTGGCGATTGATTGGACGTGGGCGACTGCGCTTCCCCACGACGCCTTGGCGACCGCACGACCTGACGAGTTCCTGCATGTAGAGAAACTGATCACGATTACCTACGATCATGGTGCTTGGCGGTTGGCCTCCTCTGGCTATAAGTACGGGGCTGCGCGAGCTCCTTCAGCCCATCCCTTCCTGCGGCTCCTTGCCTTCTTCTTGGCTACTCGTCATTCCCATGGCTCCAAAGAGATTCTCGGCCGTGGAGAAAGGAAAGGCCCGCCAGGCAGGGCCTGACTCCCCCCGACCAAGCGCGGCTGAGGCCACCCTCGCAAGTATTCCACGATCCCCGTAGTGGCCTCCCGCGGCCATGGAGGCGGTTCCCTGCGCGGTGGTGAGCGCCCGGTTGCCGATGGGGGGCATGCTGTGGCTGCGCCCCCCCCTAGGCCACACTTTCGCTCTGCGGAGGTGCTGCCGGAGTTTGTCGTGTGGTCGGCGGACCCAAACAGCTCCCGGCTCTAGCTCCCCCGTTTCTTCGTAGGTGAACTGCCGGCCAGCGCCCGGTGTGGCCTCTGGCTCCAGGCAAACGGATGGTGCAGCAGGGCCTCCTAGGCTTCGCTGGAGGTCTCCGTTTCTAGGAATGGGGTACTGACCCGCGGCCGGCAAACGTTTGCCCGCGCGCGCGGCCTAGGCCGGTGGTGCACCCTGCACTTCAAGTTCGATGGCGACGCCACCCTCTACGTGAGGGTGTTCGGGGAAGACGGTCGCCGTGCTGGGTGCTGCCCCGAAGACGACGACCGCGGCCGCCTTCCCAGCCCCGGTACTGACCAGGATGAAGACGGTGACAGGCGTACAGGCGGCGGTGCTCGGTGTTCGCTGAGCTTCGGCGACTCCATCTCAGGCAGCAGCTCCTCCAGCGATGGCCGCGACCAGCCCCCGCGCCGTCGCACCCGCCTGGGTGAAGGTAGCGGGCCAGCCCGCCGTCGCGCCCCGGCGAAGCGAGAGGAGGGATCCGCCTGAGCCCTAGGAGCAGCACGAACCTTCGTTGTGGGTTGGTGCAGGACTAATCACACCCATTTTGTTTTCCTTCCTTTCCTGTGCAGAAATAGAAAGTAGTATAGGGCCCCGCGGGGGCGTGTTAGAACTGCTGTTGTTAACAATCGTGCTGCTTCCGCTATTTCTATGTTGTGTTTTCGCGCCGTGCACCCATGTGCGGGAATTATTTTAGCTCGGTGGGGCTTGACGCGGTCCTCGCCTCCCGAGGTTGTGGCCTCGCCGTGCGCTTTGTGCCCTGCAAGGATCAGTAGGAGGGGTAACTTTTGGTCTTGGTTGTGGGGGCGATCGGCCCAAGTCCTGCGCTCGTGTCGCGATGCCCGTGAGGCACGGACTGGGAGGGGTGCTCCCGTAGAGGACTCGGGTAGGAAAGCTCCAAACGATCGGGGCAGAAAAACACTCGCGAGGGTGCCCGCGAACCTCCCTCGCGAGACTTGTGCGAGAGAAAACGAGGCAAGCGAGTGAAAAAAACAAAGAGTCACAAGCTAGAACATCAACATCTCCAATAAAACTTCAAATGGGAATAAACAAGCCAACTGCAGAAAGCAAATGAAAAAGCCGTGTCCGGCACCTATTCTAGTCTTCGACGGCTTCTCACCAGCGTGGAGCTAAGTGCTGCCACTGGGCCTGGGCGGGAGCCCCCGAGGCCCGAGGGCGGCACTCTGGAGACTCTGGGGCGTGTACAACACCACTCATTATTATGTGAGAGTGTCACGGGCGGCGAGCTTCACACGCATTTGCCTTCTTCACAGGCACCGGGCCTTTCCCAAAACGCGGCAGCTTCACAGGCATTTGCCTTCTTCACAGGCACCGGGCCTTTCCCAAAATGCGGCAGCTTCACAGGCATTTGCCTTCTTCACAGGCACCGGGCCTTTCCCAAAACGCGGCAGCTTCACAGGCATTTGCCTTCTTCACAGGCACCGGGCCTTTCCCTAGGTGCTAGGCCTCGCTCAGGGATAGAACCTCCGGAGATGTTGAATGTTCCACGCGTTCTGGATGGGTACCCCCTCCGTGGTTTCCAAGCGCGCGGAGCCAGGCCTGGAGACATGAACAACCTTGAATTGGCCCTCCCACATGGGAGAGAGCTTGTGCAGCCCCTCCCTGGAGAGAACCCGTCTGAGCATGAGATCCCCTACCTCAAGAGTTCTGGGGCGGATATTGCGGCAGTGGTATCATCGCAGCACCTGTTGATACCTCGCTGCTCGCAGCGCGGCTTCTAGACGGTGTTCCTCCCCTAGCACGAGATCCGTCCCCCGCATGGCGTCCTGCTGCGTCTCGTCAAACGCCAGGACCCGTGCGGAGTGACACCTGACCTCGTGAGGGAGAACAGCCTCTGCTCTGTAGACAAGGAAGAACGGGGTCTCTCCAGTCGGCTTGCTCGTAGTTGTGCGGATTGACCATAGCACGGACTGGAGCTCGTCGTACCAGCCCCTGCCACAGGCCTCCAGCTTCTTCTTGAAGGTCCTAGCTTTGAGGCCCCTTAAGACCTCCGTGTTGGCTTGCTCGGCCTGGCCGTTGCTCCGGGGGTGTGCTACCGAAGCGTAGCATATCTGCGTTCCAAGGTTAGCACAGTACGTTTTGAAGAGATTACTGGTGAATTGCGAACCGTTGTCGGTAATGCTGCGGTTGGGCACCCCAAATCGGCTCACGAGGCCCTTGATGAATTTGACCGCACAGCCTGCCGGGATTGTGCGGACGGCTTCCACCTCAGCCCACTTGATGAACTTGTCCACGGCGACGTAGAGGTAGCGATAGCCCCCTGGCGCCCGAGGAAACGGGCCCAGAATGTCCAGCCCCCAAACTGCGAACGGCCATTAGAGGGGTATAGTCTGTAGACCCCCCGCAGGCTGATGGGTCTGCTTAGCGTGAAACTGGCAGGCCTCGCAAGCCTTCACAAGCTCAACGGCGTCGTTGAGCGCCGTGGGCCAGTAGAATCCACTACGGAACGCCTTGCCGACGAGGGTCCATGACGATGAGTGGTGCCCGCAGTCTCCGCCGTGTATGTCCGCAAGTAGCTCCTTCCCTTGCTCTCGGGAGATGCAACGTAGGGACACGTCATTTGGTCGCTTCCTGTAGAGCTCTCCATCCTTGATGCAATAAGCTGTGGCCTGCCTCGCCACGCGCTCCGCTTCCTCCTCGTTCTCCGGCAGAGTCCCTTGCATCAGGTAGTTCTTGAGCTCTGGGATCCAACACCCTTCCTGAGGCTCTAACGCCAGGAGCAGGCGTGCCCCTGAGGCCGGGCCGTAGACCGGGGCTCTTGAGGCAGGCGGCTGAGGGAGCTCCTCCCTTGGTTGCGCCGTGCTCGACAGTGACGGCACCGCCGAGGGTTTGAAGAGCCGCTCCTCGAAGACGCCAGGCTCCTGAGGCAGCCGCCTAGATGCCCTCTTGGCAATTTCATCAGCTTACTGATTGGTGCCGCGGGGCACGTGTTGCAACTCCAGCCCCCAGAACTGTTTCTCCATTTTGCGAACTTCGGCGAGGTAGGCTTCCATGTGCTCGTCCTTTGACTCGTATATCTTGTTGGAGAAGTTGACGAGGAGCTGTGAATCACCCTTGATGATGAGGCGCTTTACCCCTAAGGCAATTGCGGCCTTCAAGCCTGTTATTAGGCCTTCATACTCCGCTATGTTGTTGGAGACCTTTTCTCCATGCTGGAAGCAGAGTTGTACGGCATAGTAGAGTTTGTCCTAGGTAGGGGATACGAGCACTGCGCCAGCTCCCGCACCGTGTCAGGAGAATGCCCCATCAAAGTACATGACCCAGCCGTCCGGTGCTTCACTTCCTGGGGAAAGTGATTGGTCTTCGCCTGCCTCGAGACCTGGCGCTTTTGCCCATTCTGCCATGAAATCCGCAAGTGTGGCTCCCTTGATGACTCGGGTCGTACTGAATTCTAGCTGAAATGCCTGTAGTTCAATGTTCCATTCAGCAACCCTCCCAGCTGAGTTGGGGCTCCTAAGTACTCTTTCCAAGGGGTATGCTGAGACGACTTTGATGGGATGGCCTTGGAAATAGTGGCGCATCTTGCGTGAGGCCACTAGTAGCGCGAGGAGGAGTTTTTGAGGCATGGGATACTGTGTGATATGTATCCAACGTATCTATAATTTTTGATTGCTCCATGCTATATTATCTACTGTTTTGAATGTTAATGGGCTTTATTATACACTTTTATATCATTTTTGGGACTAACCTATTAACCCAGAGCCCAGTGCCAGTTTCTGTTTTTACCTTGTTTTAGGGTTTCGAAGAAAAGAAAATCAACGGGGTCCAATTGACCTGAAACTTCACGGAACTCATTTTTGGAAGGAAATAAGCCCAGAAGACTTGGAGTGCACGTCGGGGGATCTGCGAGGAGGTCACGAGGCAGGGGGGCACGCCCACCCCCCTAGGCGCACCCTCCACCCTCGTGGGCCCCTCGTGGCCCCCTGATGTACTTCTTCCGCCTATATATCTCCATATACCCTAAAAACATCCGAGAACACAATAGATCGGGAGTTTCGCCGCTAGAAGCCTCCGTAGCCACCGAAAGCCAATCTAGACCGGTTCCGGCACCCTGCCGGAGGGGGCAATCCTCTCCGGTGCCATCTTCATCATCCCGGTGCTCTCCATACGAGAAGGGAGTAGTTCTCCCTCGGGGCTGAGGGTATGTACCAGTAGCTATGTGTTTGATCTCTCTCTCTCGTGTTCTTCAGATGATACGATCTTGATGTATCGCGAGCTTTGCTATTATAGTTGGATCTTATGTTTCTCCTCCCCCTCTTCTCTCTTGTAATGAATTGAGTTTCCCCTTTGAAGTAATCTTATCGGATTGAGTCTTTAAAGATTTGAGAACACTTGATGCATGTCTTGCGTGGATATCTGTGGTGACAATGGGATATCACGTGATTCACTTGATGTATGTGTTGGTGATCAACTTGCGGGTTCCACCCATGAACCTATGCATAGGGGTTGGCACACGTTTTCGTCGTGATTCTCCGGTAGAACTTTGGGGCACTCTTTGAGGTCCTTTGTGTTGGTTGAATAGATGAATCTAAGATTGTGTGATGCATATCGTATAATCATACCCACGGATACTTGAGGTGACATTGGAGTATCTAGGTGACATTAGGGTTTTGGTTGATTTATGTCTTAAGGTGTTATTCTAGTATGAACTCTAGGGCTATTTGTGACACTTATAGGAATAGCCCAACGGATTGATTGGAAAGAATAACTTTGAGGTGGTTTCGTACCCTACCATAATCTCTTCGTTTGTTCTCTGCTATTAGTGACTTTGGAGTGACTCTTTGTTGCATGTTGAGGGAAAGTTATGTCATCCAATTATGTTATTATTGTTGAGAGGACTTGCACTAGCGAAAGTATGAACCCTAGGCCTTGTTTCAACGCATTGCAATACCGTTTACGCTCACTTTTATCATTAGTTACCTTGCTGTTTTTATAGTTTCAGATTACAAATACCTTTATCTACCATGCATATACCACTTGTTTCACCATCTCTTTGCCGAACTAGTGCACCTATACAATTTACCATTGTATTGGGTGTGTTGGGGACACAAGAGACTCTTTGTTATTTGGTTGCAGGGTTGCTTGAGAGAGACCATCTTCATCCTACGCCTCCTACGGATTGATAAACCTTAGGTCATCCACTTGAGGGAAATTTGCTACTGTCCTACAAACCTCTGCACTTGGAGGCCCAACAACGTCTACAATAAGAACGTTGTGTAGTAGACATCAAGCTCTTTTCTGGCGCCGTTGCCAGGGAGGTGAGTGCTTGAAGGTATATCTTTAGATCTTGCAATCGAGTCTTTTAGTTTCTTGTTTTATCACTAGTTTAGTTTATAAAAGAAAACTACAAAAAATATGGAATTAAGTTTGTCTTATACGCTTCACCTTTTTAATATCTTTCGTGAGTATGATGGAAAGGATAATTGTGCTCAAGTGCTACAAGAAGAAATCTATAAAATGTTTGGCACTAAATATTTGAATGATGATAATGATTGCAATGTTGTTAGTATGAATTCCTTGAATATCCATGATGCTAATGATATGCAAAGCCACAAGCTTGGGGAAGCTATGTTTGATGAAGATGATAGTTTTTCTCCCTCAAGTTTTGATGAGCAAATTTATTATGATGAAAGAATGCCTCCTATCTATGATGATTATTGTGATGACACGTATGCTTTAAAGAATAATGATAACCATGAAACTTGTCATCTTGATCTTAATTTTCAATCACATGATAGTTATTTTGTTGAGTTTGCTCCCACTATTATTCATGAGAAGAATTTTGCTTATGTGGAGAGTAATAAAATTTGCATGCTTGTAGATCATGAAAATAATGCTTTAGGTGCTGGTTATATTGTTGAATTCATTCATGATGCTAATGAAAATTATTATGAGGGAGGAACATATGCTTGTAGGAATTGCAATAATATCAAGTTTCCTCTCTATGTGCTTAAAGTTTTGAACTTATGCTTGTTTTACCCTCCTATGCAAGTTGATTATTGTTCCCACAAGTTGTTTGCTCACAAAATCCCTATGCATAGGAAGTGGGTTAGACTTAAATGTGCTAGTCATATTCTTTATGATGCTCTCTTTATGTTACAATTCTTATCCTTTATGTGAGCACCATTGAAATCATCATGCCTAGCTAGGGGCGTTAAACGATAGCGCTTGTTGGGAGGCAACCCAACTTTATTTTTGTTCCTTGCTTTTTGTTCCTGTTTAGTAATAAATAATTCATCTGGACTCTGTTTAGATGTGGTTTTATGGTTTTAATTAGTGTTTTTGCCAAGTAGAACCTTTGGGAAGACTTGGGGAAAGTCTTGTTGATCATGCTGTAAAAAACAGAAACTTTAGCGCTCACGAGAATTGCTGTCATTTTTATTTGGAGAGTGCTATTTAGTTAATTCTTTTTGAAGATGATTAATAGATAAATTCCTCAGGTCCAGCAATTTATTTGAGAATTTTATGAGTTCCAGAAGTATATCCAGATTACTATAGACTGTTTTGTTTTTGATAGATTCTGTTTTTCATGTGTTGTTTACTTATTTTGATGAATCTATGGCTAGTAAAATAGTTTATAAACCATAGAGAAGTTGGAATAAAGTAGGTTTAACACCAATATAAATAAAGAATGAGTTCATTACAGTACCTTGAAGTGGTGATTTGCTTTCTTATACTAACGGAGCTTATGAGTTTCTACTTTAAGTTTTGTGTTGTGAAGTTTTCAAGTTTTGGGTAAGGATTCGATGGACTATGGAATAAGGAGTGGCAAGAGCCTAAGATTGGGGATGCCCAAGGCACCCCAAGGTAATATTCAAGGATATCCTAAGAGCCTAAGCTTGGGGATGCCCCGGAAGGCATCCCCTCTTTTGTCTTCATTCATCGGTAACTTTATTTGGAGCTATATTTTTATTCCACATGATATGTGTTTTTCTTGGAGCGTCAATTTATTTTGTCAGGATTTGCTTCTGTTATTTAGAACAATGTTTTGCATCTTTTATTTCAATAAAAGTGGCATTAATAGCCTTTACTATGCCTATGTTACAAGTATACATGTTGCTGTTTGAAAACAGAAAGTTTACCGCTGTTGCAATAATTCCCTAGAAAATTAAGAATGTGATAAAATGTTGAAACCTTTTGCATATTAAGATCTGATAAATTTACTACAGTGGGAATTTTCTTTCATAATTTTTGGAGCTAGGGAAGTATGGATGTTGCAGCATTCTTTACAGACTATCCTGTTTAGGCAGATTGCTGTTATGTTTGCATTGTTTGCATATGTTTGCTTCTTTAATGATTCTATTTGAGGATAGGACTATTAAATATGCAGAGGCATTTAGTATGCAATGTTGAATAATAATTTTAGTGATTTGCTACAGTATAGTATGATAAGGTTTTGGCAATGGTTTATACTAACTTATCTCACGAGTCCTTGTTGAGTTTTGTGTGGATGAAGCTTTTGAGATTTAGGGAGACCGTGATATGAGAGGAATTAAGGAGACACAAAAGCTCAAGCTTGGGGATGCCCAAGGCACCCCAAGATAATATTTTAAGAAGTCTCAAGCGTCTAAGCTTGGGGATGCCCCGGTTGGCATCCCACCTTTCTTCTTCAATAACTATCGGTTAGTATCGGTTGATCCTAAGTTTTTGCTTCTCACATGATGTTTGCTATTCTTAGAATGTCATTTTATTTTTATTTGCTTGCTGTTTGAATAAAATACCAAGATCTGAAATTATTAAATGTTAGAGAGTCTTTCACATAGTGCATAATTATTCGAACTACTCATTGATCTTCACTTATATTTCGGAGTAGTTGTCATTTGCTCTAGTGCTTCACTTATATATTTTAGAGCACGGTGGAGGTTCTATTTTACAGAAAAAGATGAACTCTCATGCTTCACTTATATTATTTTGAGAGTCTTAAATAGCATGGTAATTTGCTTAAAATCCTAATATGCTAGGTATTCAAGAATAATAAAATTCTCTTATGAGTGTGTTGAATACTAAGAGAAGTTTGATACTTGATGATTGTTTTGAGATATGGGGTAATAATATCAAAGTCATGCTAGTTGAGTAGTTGTGAAATTGAGAAATGCTTGTGTTGAAGTTTGCAAGTCCCGTAGCATGCACGTATGGTAAACGTTGTGTAACAAATTTGAAACATGAGGTGTTATTTGATTGTCCTCCTTATGAGTGGCGGTCGGGGATGAGCGATGGTCTTTTCCTACCAATCTATCCCCTTAGGAGCATGCGCGTAATAATTTGGTTTTTGATGGCTTGTAGATTTTTTCAATAAGTATGTGAGTTCTTTATGACTAATGTTGAGTCCATGGATTATACGCACTCTCACCCTTCCATCCTTGCTAGCCTCTTCGTACCGTGCATTGCCCTTTCTCACATTCAGAGTTGGCGCAAACTTCGTCGGTGCATCCAAACCCCGTGATATGATACGCTCTTTCACACATAAACCTCCTTATATCTTCCTAAAAACAGCCACCATACCTACCTATTATGTCTTTTCCGTAGCCATTCCGAGATATATTGCCATGCAACTTTCCATCATTCCGTTCATCATGACACATTCATCATTGTCATATTGCTTAGCATGATCATGTAGTTGACATAGTATTTGTGGCAAAGCCACCGTTCATAATTTTTTCATACTTGTCACTCTTGATTCATTGCATATCCCGGTACACCGCCGGAGGCATTCATATAGAGTCATACTTTGTTCTAGTATCGAGTTGTAATCATGAGTTGTAAATAAATAGAAGTGTGATGATCATCATTCAATAGAGCATTGTCCCAAAAAAAGAGAAAGGTCAAAGAAAAAAAGGCCCAAAAAAATAAAATAAATAAATAAATAATAATTAAAAGGGGCAATGCTACTATCCTTTTACCACACTTGTGCTTCAAAGTAGCACCATGATCTTCATATAGAGAGTCTCTTGAGTTATCACTTTCATATACTAGTGGGAATTTTCATTATAGAACTTGGCTTGTATATTCCAACAATGGGCCTCCTCAAGTGCCGTAGGTCTTCATGAGCAAGCAAGTTGGATGCACACCCACTAGTTTCTTTTGTTGAGCTTTAATACATTTATAGCTCTAGTGCATCTGTTGCATGGCAATCCCTACTCCTTGCATTAACATCAATCGATGGGCATCTCCATAGCCCATTGATTAGCCTCGTTGATGTGAGACTTTCTCCTTTTTGTCTTCTCCACATAACCCCCCTCACTATATTCTATTCCACCCATAGTGTTATATCCATGGCTCGCGCTCATGTATTGCGTGAAAGTTTATGAGTTTGAGATTACTAAAGTATGAAACAATTGCTAGGCTTGTCATTGGGGTTGTGCATGATGAGAGCATTCTTGTGTGACGAAAATGAAACATGACTAAACTATATGATTTTGTTGGGATAAACTTTCTTTGGCCATGTTATTTTGAGAAGACATAATTGCTTAGTTAGTATGCTTGAAGTATTATTATTTCTATGTCATATGAACTTTTGTCTTGAATCTTTCGGATCAGAATATTCATACCACAATTAAGAAGAATCACATTGAAATTATGCCAACTAGCATCCACATCAAAAATTATCTTTTTATCATTTACCTACTCGAGGACGAGCAGGAATTAAGCTTGGGGATGTTGATACGTCTCCAACGTATCTATAATTTTTGATTGCTCCATGCTATATTATTTACTGTTTTGAATGTTTATGGGCTTTATTATACACTTTTATATCATTTTTGGGACTAACCTATTAACCCAGAGCCCAGTGCCAGTTTCTGTTTTTACCCTGTTTTAGGGTTTCGAAGAAAAGGAAAACCAAACGGAGTCCAATTGACCTAAAACTTCACGAACTCATTTTTGGAAGGAAAGAAGCCCAGAAGACTTGAGTGCACGTCGGGGGATCTGCGAGGAGGTCACGAGGCAGGGGGGCACGCCTCCACCCTCGTGACCCTCGTGGCCCCCCTGACGTACTTCTTCCGCCTATATATCTCCATATACCCTAAAAACATCGAGGGGCACAATAGATCGGGAGTTCCGCCGCCAGAAGCCTCCGTAGCCACCGAAAGCCAATCTAGACCCGTTTCAGCACCCTGCCAGAGGGGCAATCCTTCTCCGGTGGCCATCTTCATCATCCCGGTGCTCTCCATGACGAGGAGGGAGTAGTTCTCCCTCGGGGCTGAGGGTATGTAGCAGTAGCTATGTGTTTGATCTCTCTCTCTCTCGTGTTCTTGAGATGATACGATCTTGATGTATCGCGAGCTTTGCTATTATAGTTGGATCTTATGTTTCTCCTTCCCTCTTCTCTCTTGTAATGAATTGAGTTTCCCCTTTGAAGTTATCTTATCGGATTGAGTCTTTAAAGATTTGAGAACACTTGATGTATGTCTTGCCGTGGATATCTGTGGTGACAATGGGATATCACGTGATTCACTTGATGTATGTTTTGGTGATCAACTTGCGGGTTCCGCCCATGAACCTATGCATAGGGGTTGGCACACGTTTTCGTCGTGATTCTCCGGTAGAACTTTTGGGCACTCTTTGAGGTCCTTTGTGTTGGTTGAATAGATGAATTGAGATTGTGTGATGCATATCGTATAATCATACCCACGGATACTTGAGGTGACTTTGGAGTATCTAGGTGACATTAGGGTTTTGGTTGATTTGTGTCTTAAGGTGTTATTCTAGTACGAACTCTAGAGCTGTTTGTGACACTTATAGGAAGAGAAAACATATAGTTTGGAAAGAATAACTTTGAGGTGGTTTCGTACCCTACCATAATCTCTTCGTTTGTTCTCTGCTATTAGTGACTTTGGAGTGACTCTTTGTTGCATGTTGAGGGAAAGTTATGTCATCCAATTATGTTATTATTGTTGAGAGGACTTGCACTAGCGAAAGTATGAACCCTAGGCCTTGTTTCAACGCATTGCAATACCGTTTACGCTCACTTTTATCATTAGTTACCTTGCTGTTTTTATAGTTTCAGATTACAAATACCTTTATCTACCATGCATATACCACTTGTTTCACCATCTCTTCGCGGAACTAGTGCACCTATACAATTTACCATTGTATTGGGTGTGTTGGGGACACAAGAGACTCTTTGTTATTTGGTTGCAGGGTTGCTTGAGAGAGACCATCTTCATCCTACGCCTCCTATGGACTGATAAACCTTAGGTCATCCACTTGAGGGAAATTTTCTACTGTCCTACAAACCTCTGCACTTGGAGGCCAAACAACGTCTACAAGAAGAAGGTTGTGTAGTAGACATCACCGTGCCCTTGCGTCCCGTAGCACAGTGCTGATGAAGTACACGGGATGCTCGACGAGGTTGAGGGTGCTGGCGCAGCTTGCACCCTCCAGAGGTCGAGGAGTCTCTTGAGACGACGGAGCCCCCAGCGCTTGGTCGCCTGAAGAGGCCTCTCCTACTCCGGGTGTGTTCTCCCGCTGCGGCTGTTCCTTTTTGGCTGCAGTTGCGGCCTTCGTGAGGCTCTCCCGGATCTGCTTTGCTTCAGTTCGGACGGTCGATGTGGCCTTGGCACAACGCTCCTCCCTGACCGCCAGGGCTGCGCTAGTGGAGTAGGGGGTGGCCGCAAGGTAGAGCACTAGGGGCCCCCCAGGACGTGGAGCTACCATCACTGGTGTGCTGGTAAGGTACCTCTTGAGGTCCTGGAATGCCTTGTCGGCCTTTTCGGTCCATTCGAAGGGACCCTTTTTCTTCATTAGCTTGAAGAAGGGCAGCGCTCGTTCCCCCAGCTTGGAGATGAAGTGCCCCAGCGCAGTTACACGCCCGGTGAGCTTCTGTATTTCTCTGAGGGTCCTTGGCGGGCTCATGTCTTCGACTGCCTTGACCTTCTTCGGGTTGGCCTCGATGCCCCTGTGGGACACGAGGAAACCCATGAGCTTGCCCGAGGGGACTCCAAACACGCACTTCTCCGGGTTGAGCCTTAGGTCCACTTCGTTGAGGCTCGCAAAGGTTTCTTCCAGGTCCTGTATCAGGGTTCTTGCCTCACGAGACTTCACCAAATGTCATCGACGTAAGCTTCAGCGTTCCTCCCGAGCTGCCGGCCTAAGGCGATGTGCATCAGCCGCTGAAAGGTCGCGCCTGTGTTGTGCAACCCAAACGGCATGCACGTATAGCAGTACACTCCACACGGGGTCAGGAAAGCCGTCTTCTCCACGTCTTCTACCGCCATCTTGATCTGGTGATAGCCCGAGAAGGTATCTAGGAAGCACAATAGGTCACATTCTGTGGTGGAGTCAACTATCTGGTCAATGCGGGGGAGCGGAAATGGATCCTGCGGGCAGGCCTTGTTGAGGTTGCTGAAGTCAACACACATGCGCTCCTTTCCTCCCTTTTTTGGCACAACGACCAGATTAGCCAGCCAATCGGGGTAGCGGACCTCACGGATAAATCCTGCCGCCTCTAGCTTCTGGGTCTCTTGAACGATGAAAGCATGTTTCTCAGTAGACTGCCGCCTCGCCTTCTGCTTCACGGGGCGCACATTGGGGCGCACGTTGAGGTGATGCTCAATCACTTCCCTTGGGACCCCTGATAACTGATCAGGTTCCCACGCGAACACCTTCTTGTTCGCACGCAGGAACCTCACCAGGGCCTTCTCCTGCTCGGGCTCAAGGTTGGCCCCTATGGTGAAGGTGGCGCCAGTGGACCCGTCCTCGTTGACTGGTACCTGCTTGGTTTCTGCCTTGTCTTGGGTGAATAGCTGCTTCTTTTTAGCCGGCGCAGCCCCCTTGGGCTCAAGGGCGTCGGTGCTAGTGGGTTGTGCCACCGCGGCCGCCCTGAAGACAAGCTGGAGCACCTGCAACGCATCCCCTTGTGTCTCCTGACATGGTAAGGACGCCGCTGCTCCCAGGCATCTTCATGAGGTTGTACGCCGGGTGAGTTGCTGCCATGAACCGAGCCAAGGCCGGATATCCGAGGATGGCATTGTAGGGGAGGCCAATGGGGGCGATGTCGAAGTCGATCAGCTCCGTGCAGAAGTTGTCGTAGGTGCCGAAGGTCACTGGGAGGCGGATCTGTCCCAAGGAGGCGGTGGAACCGGCTCCGACGCCCGAGAAAGGCCTGCTGGGTTGGAGCCGCTCCTGCAGCACGTGGAGGAGGCTGAAGGCCTCCACCGAGAGCACGTTGAGGCCGGCACCACCGTCGATGAGGGTCCTGGTGACGGCCACTTGGCAGATGGTGGGGGTGCACAGCATCGGGAGCACGCCCGAACCGATGGGGTTGAAGGGGTGATCCTCCGAGTCGAAGGTTAGATCGGCCTCGGGCGCCACCCAGCCCGAGGGGGCTTCTCGGTGCTTGGAGGCGATGCTGATCCGGCGGGTGAACGGCTTGATGTGATGGCTTGAGGGTGGCGCCTGGGAGCCACCTAGGAGAGCTGCGACGACGTGCGGCGCTGGTGCGGCAAAACAGGCGAGGAAGAGGTCGCGCAGCTCCTCCCAGGAGGTGACAGAAGCCGTCGGCAGGTGGAGGAGCCACACGCGTGGGACGCCGGTGAGGGCCATGGGTAACCAGTTGGCCATCACCCGGTCGTCGCCCCCGTATCTGAGGACGGCCTCCTCGTATGCCAGCAGGAAAATCATCGGGTCTGTCGCGTCGTTGTAGCGCAGCGGCATCTCGGGCTTGAACTTGCGCGGCCACTGCACCTGTCGCAAGGCGAGGGCCAAGGCCCGGAGCCCCCTGGCCCCAGTGTCGGCATCCGTTGCTGGAGCGGGCGGCGCGTTGTCCGCCATGAGGGCGGGATGCGATGTGGGGGGGAGCGGGTCGTCAGGAGGGAGAACTCCGGCGCAGCCCCTACCTGGTGCGCCAAATGTCAGATTTCAGGTTCCGGCAGACCCTTGAGGTTCGAACACTGGGGTGCGCACGGAGATCTCTCCCCTACCGATCTACGTCCAATCTCCTCGCGTGATCTAAGCTGGAAACAACGAACAACACAAGGGACACGAGGTTTATACTGGTTCAGGCCACCGTTGTGGTGTAATGGCCTACTCCAGTGTGTGGTGTGGTGGATTGCCTCAGGGGCTGATGACGAACAGTACAAGGGAAGAACGGCCTCGCGAGAGGTGTTCTTGAGCTGGTGCGATGAACTGCTTGGGTGAGTTCAGTCGCCTCTCTCTCTCTCTGCTAGGGCTCTATCAGATCTCTAGATGTCTTTTCTACTCTGTGGTGGCTAGCTCTATTTATAGAGGCCCTGGGCCTCTCCCCAAATAATGAGCGGGAAGGGTGCCAACAATTGGCCATTTTGAAGCGGAACATCTAGTACAAGTTATCCTGACCAAAGGTGGTCTTCGGCTGCCAAAAGCACTGGTGATGACACCATCTTGGGCTCCACGGTGACCTCCGTCCTGCCGCTCTATTGGTCTTGGTCTCGTTGCACCGAAATGGTAACCTTTGCCCGATGCCTTGGCCTGTGCTTGCCCCCTTTGCACCAAAGGGGAAACAAGGACATTGCGTAGGCCGGCGCCCGCCTGGCGCCCGCCCGGTCTCGATCGTCATGGCGTGCATCACGGGCTCCTCGCGAGGTATCCCTACCTTGATCTCTCTACCTCCTCGCGAGCCTGCCTGACGAGGCTGCCTCTGAGGAAGCTTTCTGTCGTCTGCCCGTGAGGCGTGGCCCCTCGCAAGGGTCTTGAGCTTGAGCTGATGAAGATGGGCCGCGCTGGGCCCCCACTTGAGCCACGCCACAGGCCGCAGGCAGGCAAGCCTGGGGACCCCCGTTCCCAAAACGCCGGCACGTTATTACCTCCATGAAGTTTTCGGTCGCACCTAGGCTATCTTATCACATCTGTATGGTGAAGAAGGTCTGAAGCAAATGGGTCTCAAGGAGGACTTTGACTTGTCTGCACCTCCAGCGAAGAAATTCAAGAAAGTCAAAGTTCCTTCCTTGGTGGCTAGCTCATATTCTTCATCCGGCGACACCGACAAGTATGAAAACTTGGATGACACTGCGGCAGGCCCTACAACAACAAACGGCCCCAACAACGCCGGTGCTCCTCCATCAACATGACTTTTCTCAGGGGTTAGTCCTCATATTCGATCCTTTTGGTCATTCGATGACAAAGGGGGAGAAATTTGAGTTAGTCTTCAAGCGGGTCTACCTATGTGGGCGTTCTTTTTTCGAAGTTACAACTCTCCTTCTTTTGAAGACTTTACTGGATCGAGTTGTAAACTTAAAACTCTATGGTGATCTGATACTTTTGCTGAGTTTTTCTGCATGCTTATTCCTTATTAATTTTAATGCACGCATGCTAAATTACATCAGTCACCATATTTCATCATGCATTTCAAATTCATCATATTATATGTTAAATGCGTGTATGAATTACAAGATATAGGGGGAGATCTCCATAATTCTACTCTTCAAAGTGTGCATTGCTTCAAAAGCATATTCCTCACTATGCACATCTTCAGGGGGGTTCTTCTATATCTTGCAATCAAATTCCTCAATATCAGTATTTACACTTCATATGTTTATCCCCGTTGAAAACTTAACCTATATTGTCATCAATCACCAAAAAGGGGAGATTGTAAGTGCATCTATTGCCCCTTAGAGATTTTGGTGTATTGAAGACTTATAGGTTAAGGGACTGATGCGTTTGTGAGTGTACACATGTCTATAAGTCTATGAGGAGTTTGATATTTACAAAGAAAGTCGACCCCTAAAAATGAAGTTCTTCGACTGAAGACTTTGGATTTCTGAAGACTTTCTGAAGACTTTGAAAGTGAAGAAATTGGTGTGATCCTGAAGACTTGGTATTCATTCGAGGAACATGAAGCATGAAGAATTTTGTTTTCGTAGTTTCATTTTCTTTTTCTTGAGTGATAGGAAACACCGTACTGTTAAAGGGGGTCGAGGAAATACTAAGGGAAAATTTCCAAGTGATGCTCAACTCAAATCCTACATCTACCAATCCCTTCGAGTGAAGCCATTGGAAATCTCATACAATTCAGTCAAATTTCTTCGGTGACAGAGACGAAGTTCGTCTGGTCTTTGAGGAATTTGTTCTGATTGAGGAGTTAGGAATTCGCTAGTGCAGATTGCCTACACAGTGAGGAACATGATAGCCCTGAGGAATTTGATACTCAAAATTCCGACCGTTGTTGTGCTATGCGCCAGCTGTCCCAAAATATCTACCCACCTAACGGTCATATCATTCAAGGGCATTTATGTCTTATCATGTCGGGCTGCTCCCTAGGCTATAAATAGCCGCCCCTACAAACACTAGATGGTTGGCTGTTCCGAGAGAAACTGACACTTGTCATTTGAGAGCATCCCATCCTTCGAGGACTTTGAGTGAAAATCATCAAGTGAGGAAAACCCAAACCCAAACACCTACAAACCCAAAGTGATTGAGCATCACTGAAGAGATTGATCCTGCGTGGATCCGACGCTTGTTACCTTTGAAGACTGTGCATCTTCCAGAAGGTTAGGATCACTGAGTGGCCGAGTCTGTGAAGGTTTGGAATTCACCTGAAGACTTACCACGAGTGATTGGGCAAGGTCTGTGTGACCTTAGCGCAAGGGGAATACGGTGAGGACTGAGTGTCCTGAGCTACGTGTTCAGGACTGGGTGTCCGGGACTATGTGTCCTCAGGTTTAAATACCTAGCCGCTCTAACTAGACGTACAACTGTCACAGCAGTTGGAACTGGTCTACCAAATCATTGTCTTCACCGAGCTAACTGGTTCCATTTCCTCATTTCTGTGTTGTGTGCTTGTTCATATCTGTTTGAAGACTTTGACTGAATACTTTCTCTATTTCCTCAGCTCAATTTCTTCAGTCTGTTTGTCTTCATTTTGTTTATCATGTGATTACGCTCCCTGTACTATGTGCTTGTTTTCATTTCATCATGAAGACCATGCTCATGATCTGTTATGTTTACTTCGGAGTACTTATTCCGCTGCAAGTAGTTCTTCACTCAGGAATTTCCTCACCCGCAAATTCCTCAATGAAGAATTCATAAAAATCGCCTATTCACCCCCCCTGTAGTCGATATAACGCACTTTTAGTGTCGTTTCCCCTACTGTCACTGGGATCGAGCACCGCAAGATTGAACCCAAAGCTAAGCACTTCTGCCATTGCAAGAAAGATCAATCTAGTAGGCCAAACCAAACTGACAATTTGAAGATACATGCAAAGATAACCAAGCATACATAAAATAATCCAGAGAAGATTCAAATATTGTTCATAGATAACTTGATCATAAACCCACAACTCATCGGATCTCGACAAACACACCGCAAAAGAAGATTACATCGAATAGATCTCCAAGAGAATCGAGGAGAACTTTCTATTGAGATCCAAAGAGAGAGAAGAAGCCATCTAGCTAATGACTATGGACCCGAAGGTTTGAGGTAAACTACTCACACATCATCGGAGGGGCCATGGAGTTGATGTAGAGGCCCTCCATGATCAATGCCCCCTCCGGCGGAGCTCTGGAAAAGGCCCCAAGATGGAATCTCTTGGGTACAGAAGGTTGCGGCGGTGGAATTAGGTTTTCGTGGTGCTCTCCGATGTTTTCAGGGTACGTAGGTATATATAGGAGGAAGAAGTAGGTCGGTGGAGCCACGAGGGGGCCACGAGGGTGGAGGGCGCGCCCATGGGGTAGGCGCGCCCCCTACCTTGTGGCCTCCTGGTTGGTTGCTTGACGTCCACTCCAAGTCCTCTGGATCACGTTTGTTCCAAAAATCACGCTCCCAAAGGTTTCATTCCGTTTGGACTGCGTTTGATATTCTTTTTCTACGAAACATTGAAATAGGCAAAAAAAATAGCAATTTGGGCTGGGCCTCCGGTTAATAGGTTAGTCCCAAAAATAATATAAAAGTGTATAAATAAGCCCATTAAACATCCAAAACATAATATATAATAGCATGGAATAATCAAAAATTATAGATACCTTGGAGACGTATCAGCATCCCCAAGCTTAATTCCTGCTCGTCCTCGAGTAGGTAAATGATAAAAACAGAATTTTTGATGTGGAATGCTTCCTAACATATTTTTCAATGTAATTTTTCTTTATTGTGGCATGAATGTTCAGATACGAAAGATTCAAGTTAAAAGTTCAATATTGACATAAAATGATAATACTTCAAGCATACTAACTAAGCAATCATGTCTTCTCAAAATAACGTGGCCAAAGAAAGTTCATCCCTACAAAATCATATAGTTTGGTCATGCTCCATTTTTGTCACACAAGAATGCTCTCATCATGCACAACCCCGATGCCAAGCCAAGCAATTGTTTCATACTTTAGTAATCTCAAGCTTTTTTCAACTTTCGCGCAATACATGAGCATGAGCCATGGATATAACACTATGGGTGGAATAGAATATATGAAGGGGTTTATGTGGAGAAGACAAAAAAGGAGAAAGTCTCACATTGACGCGGCTAATCAATGGGCTAGGGAGATGCCCATCAATTGATGACAATGCAAGGAGTAGGGATTGCCATGCAACGGATGCACTAGAGCTATAAATATATGAAAGCTCAACAAAAGAAACTAAGTGGGTGTGCATCCAACTTGCTTGCTCACGAAGACCTAGGGCACTTGAGGAGGCCCATTGTTGGAATATATAAGCCAAGTTCTATAATGAAAAATTCCCACTAGTATATGAAAATGACAAAACAAGAGACTCTCTGTCATAAAGATCATGGTGCTACTTTGAAGCACAGGTGTGGAAAAAAGGATAGTAGCATTGCCCATTTTTATTTTTATTTTTATTTTTTTGGGCCTTCTTTTTTTGGCCGTTCTCTTTGGGGGGGAAATGCTCTATTAATGATGATCATCACACTTCTATTTATTTACAACTCAATGATTACAACTCGATACTAGAACAAGATATGACTCTATATGAATGCCTTCGGCGGTGTACCGGGATGTGCAATGACTCATGAGTGACATGTATGAAAGAATTATGAACGGTGGATTTGCCACAAATACGATGTCAACTACATGATCATGCAAGGCAATATGATAATGATGATGCGTGTCATAATAAACGGAACGGTGGAAAGTTGCATGACAATATATCTCGGAATGGCTATGGAAATGCCATAATAGGTAGGTATGGTGGCTGTTTTGAGGAAGATATAAGGAGGTTTATGTGTGATAGAGCGTATCGTATCACAGGGTTTGGATGCACCGGCGAAGTTTGCACCAACTCTCAAGCTGAGAAAGGGCAATGCACGGTACCGAAGAGGCTAGTAATGATGGAAGGGTGAGAGTGCGTATAATCCATGGACTCAAGATTAGTCATAAAGAACTCACATACTTATTGCAAAAATCTACAAGTCATCAAAAACCAAGTATTACGCACATGCTCCTAGGGGGATAGATTGGTAGGAAAAGACCATCGCTCGTCCCCAACCGCCACTCATAAGGAAGGCAATCAAATAACACCTCATGTTTCAAATTTGTTACACACCATTTACCATACGTGCATGCTACGGGACTTGCAAACTTCAACACAAGTATTTCTCAAATTCACAACTACTCAACTAGCACAACTTTAATATCACTATCTCCATATCTCAAAACAATCATCAAGTATCAAACTTCTCTTAGTATTCAATGGACTTATATGAAAGCTTTTTTTATAATATCAAAAGAAAATTACCATGCTATTCTAAAGGACTCTCAAAATAATATAAGTGAAGCATGAGAGATAAATTATTTCTATAAAATGAAACCACCGCCGTGCTCTAAAACATATAAGTGAAGCACTAGAGCAAAAACTATATAGCTCAAAAGATATAAGTGAAGCACATAGAGTATTCTAATAAATTCTGATTCATGTGTGTCTCTCTCAAAAGGTGTGTACAGCAAGGATTATTGTGGTAAACTAAAAAGCAAAGACTAAAATCATACAAGACGCTCCAAGCAAAACACATATCATGTGGTGAATAAAAATATAGCTCCAAGTAAAGTTACCGATGAACGAAGACAAAAGAGGGGATGCCTTCCGAGGCATCCCCAAGCTTAGGCTTTTTGGTGTCCTTGAATTTTATCTTGGGGTGCCTTGGGAATATCCAAGCTTAGTCTCTTGCCACTTCTTGTTCCATAATCCATCAAATCTTTACCCAAAACTTGAAAACTTCACAACACAAAACTTAACAGAAAATCTCGTGAGCTCCGTTAGCGAAACAAAACAAAACACCACTTCAAGGTACTGTAATGAACTCATTATTTATTTATATTGGTGTTAAACCTAGTGTATTCCAACTTCTCTATGGTTTATAAAGTCCATTACTAGCCATAGATTCATCAAAATAAGCAAACAGCACACGAAAAACAGAATCTGTCAAAAACAGAACAGTCTGTAGTAATCTGTAACTAACGCAAAGTTCTGGAACCCCAAAAATTCTAAAATAAATTGCTTGACGTGAGTAATTTATCTATTAATCATATGAAAAAATAATTTACTAAATATCAGTCTCCAATAAAAAATGGCAGCAATTCTCGTGAGCGCTAAAGTTTCTGTTTTTTACAGCAAGATCAAAAAGACTTTCCCCAAGTCTTCCCAACGGTTCTACTTGGCACAAACACTAATTAAACACAAAAAACACAACCAAACAGAGGCTAGATAAATTATTTATTACTAAACAGGAACAAAAAGCAAGGAATAAAAATAAAATTGGGTTGCCTCCCAACAAGCGCTATCGTTTAACGCCCCTAGCTAGGCATAAAAGCGAAGATAGATCTAGGTATTGCCATCTTTGGTAGGCAATTCTTCAATAAGACACCTATAACTCCTAGGAGTTTCTTTATTTTTTATTAATTATCAAACTCCTAGGCACGAAATAGAGAAAATCATTTGTAGCAAAAGGTTCCTTAAGGATAGTGAGACATGGGGTGAACACTTATGGATTTGAGGTCCGCATTTCCCTTACTAGAAGTTTCACCCTTATTTTTAGGAACATACATCAATTTGGCAATCTTAGAATTAGAAGGAGTGTTTTTCAATGAAGAAAAGGCAGACCCTAGGTTGGTAATAATGTCCTCAATTTTATCAATTCTAATGGAATCTTGATTTTTTTTCATTAACCAAAGGTTCCTTTTCTTAAAAAAAATTAAGAGCAACTCCTACCTTAGATCCGTATTCGGTAATTTGGTTATGGATCTTTCTATCCAAATTTTCAATCAACTCTCTACGGTGGCAACTTTATTTTCAATAATTTCAAGCCGTTGCATAACATGTTCCAAAGTTAAAATAGTTCCGTTAACCAAAAGAGGTGGTGGGCGAAACAAATCTATCATAGCATTATAAGAATCAAAAGTATGGCTACCCAAGAGATTTCCTCCGGTAATGGTATGAAGAATATATCTATTCCAAGGAGTGATGCCTACATAAAATTGCGAAGAAGAACGGAAGTAGACTGCTTCCTAGTATATTTATTTTGCACATTACAAATTCTGAACCAAGCATCTTTTAGATTTTCTCCCTCCCTTTGTTTAAAATTAAGGACCTCATTCTCGAGAGATAAAGGAGTAGATAAAGGACTAGCCATAACGACGAAGCAAGCGAAAAAGAGGGCGAATAAAATGGCAAGGATGAAATGGGGGAGAGGAAAACGAGAGGCAAATGGAAAATAATGTAATGCGAAGGATAAGAGTTTTGATGGGTACTTGGTATGTCTTGACTTGGCGTACATCTCCCCGGCAATGGTGCCAGAAATCCTTCTTGCTACCTCTTGAGCATGCGTTGGTTTTCCCTTGAAGAGGAAAGGATGATGCAGCAAAGCAGCGTAAGTATTTCCCTCAGTTTTTGAGAACCAAGGTATCAATCCAGTAGGAGACCACGCGCGAGTCACCTCGTACCTACACAAACAAATAAGAACCTCGCAACCAACACGATAAAGGGGTTGTCAATCCCACGTCCACTTGCAAGAGCGAGATCTGATAGAGATAATAATAATAAGATAAATATTTTTGGTATTTTTATGATATAGATTGAAAGTAAAGATTGCAAAGTAAAATATATTGGAAACTTGTATGATGGAAAATAGACCCGGGGGCCATAGGTTTCACTAGTGGCTTCTCTTAAGATAGCATAAGTATTACGGTGGGTGAACAAATTACTGTCGAGCAATTAATATGATGAAGATAGACCCGCGGGCCATAGGTTTCACTAGTGGCTTCTCTCAAGAGCATAAGTATTCTACGGTGGGTGAACGAATTACTGTTGAGAAATTGATAGAATTGAGCATAGTTATGAGAATATCTAGGTATGATCATGTATATAAGCATCACGTTCGAGACAAGTAGACCGACTCCGGCCTGCATCTACTACTATTACTCCACTCATCGACCGCTATCCAGCATGCATCTAGAGTATTAAGTTAATGAAAACAGAGTAACGCCTTAAGCAAGATGACATGATGTAGAGGGATAAACTCATGCAATATGATGAAAACCCCATCTTGTTATCCTTGATGGCAACAATACAATACGTGCCTTGCTGCCCCTACCGTCACTGGGAAAGGACACCGCAAGATTGAACCCAAAGCTAAGCACTTCTCCCATTGCAAGAAAGATCAATCTAGTAGGCCAAACCAAACTAATAATTCGAAGAGACTTGGAAAGATAACCAATCATACATAAAAGAATTCAGAGAAGATTCAAATATTGTTCATAGATAAACTTGATCATAAACCCACAATTCATCGGATCTCGACAAACACACCGCAAAAGAAGATTACATCGAATAGATCTCCAAGAGAATCAAGGAGACCTTTGTATTGAGATCCAAAGAGAGAGAAGAAGCCATCTAGCTAATAACTATGGGCCCGAAGGTCTGAGGTAAACTACTCACACATCATCGGAGGGGCCATGGAGTTGATGTAGAGGCCCTCCGTGATCAATTCCCCCTCCGGCGGAGCTCCGGAAAAGGCCCCAAGATGGGATCTCTTGGGTACAGAAGGTTGCGGCGTTGGAATTAGGTTTTCGTGGTGCTCTCCGATGTTTTCAGGGTACGTAGGTATATATAGGAGGAAGAAGTAGGTCAGTGGAGCCACGAGGGGCCCACGAGGGTGGAGGGCGTGCCCAGGGGGGTAGGCGCGCCCCCCTGCCTCGTGGCCTCCTTGTTGGTTGCTTGACGTCCACTTCAATCTTGTTACCGGCAAGTCTCTTTACTTGTTCCGTAATACATCATCCTACAACTAACTCATTAGTCACATTGCTTGCAAGGCTTATTATGATGTGCAATACCGAGAGGGCCCAGAGATACCTCTCCGATACTCGGAGTGACAAATCCTAATCTCGATCTATGCCAACCCAACAAACACCTTCGGAGACACCTGTAGAGCATATTTATAATCACCCAGTTACGTTGTGACATTACATAGCACACAAGGTATTCCTCCGGTATCTGGGAATTGCATAATCTCATAGTCAAAGGAACATGTATATGACATGAAGAAAGCAATAGCAATAAAACTGAACGATCAATATGCTAAGCTAACGGATGGGTCTTGTCCATCACATCATTCTCCTAATGATGTGATCCCGTTTATCAAATGACAACACATGTCTATGGTTAGGAAACTTAACCATCTTTGATTAACGAGCTAGTCTAGTAGAGGCTTACTAGGGACACTGTGTTTTGTCTATGTATCCACACATGTATCAAGTTTCTTGTTAATACAATTCTAGCATGAATAGGGCATATTTCCTTCATGTTTATCCACACATCAGTGTCAAAGCTTGCATCCATGTACCGGGGGGTTACCAGAACCCCTCGGGGGGGGGGGGGGTTATTGGTCCTCATGGGCCTATTGGTGGAAGAGAGGAGGCAGGCCAAGGAAGGGCACGTGCCCCCTCCTAGCCCAAACCGAATTGGACTAGGGGGTCGGCCCCCTTTCCTTCTCTCCTCCCTCACCTTCCCCTTCTCCTTGTTGGAATAGGAAGGGGGGGCGAATCCTACTTGGAGTAGGATTGCCCCCCCATGGCGCGCCTCCTCCCCTTGGCCAGCCTCCTCCTCCCTCCCCCCTTTATATATGTGGGAAGGGGGCACCCCAAAGACACACCAAAGTTTCTCTTAGCCGTGTGCGGTGCCCCCCTCCACAGAAACACACCTTAGTCATATCGTTGTAGTGCTTAGGTGAAGCCCTGCGCCGGTAACTTCATCATCACCGTCACCATGCCGTTGTGCTGACGAAACTCTCCCTCGGCCTCAACTGGATCAAGAGTTCGAGGGATGTCACCTAGTTGAACGTGTGCAGATCGCGGAGGTGTCGTACATTTGGTACTTGATCGGTTGGATCGCAAAGACGTTTGACTACATCAACCGTGTTGCTTAACGCTTCCGCTTTTGGTCTACGAGGGTACGTAGACACACTCTTCCCTCTCGTTGCTATGCATATCCTATATAGATCTTGCGTGATAGTAGAATTTTTTTGAAATACTGCGTTCTCCAACAGTGGCATCCGAGCCAGGTCTATGCGTAGATGTTATATGCACGAGTAGAACACAAAGGAGCTGTGGGTGTGGGTATATACATATTGCTTGCCGTCACTAGTTGTTTCTTGATTCGGCGGTATTGTTGGATGAAGCGGCCCGGACTGACATTACATCACCGCATTCATGAGACTGGTTCTACCGACATGCTTTGCACACAGGTGGCTAGCGGGTGTCTGTTTCTCCAACTTTAGTTGAATCGGATTCAATGAACAGGGTTCTTTCTAAAGATCAAAAAGCAATCACTATACCATGTTGTGGTTTTTATGCCGTAGGTAAGAACGGTTCTTGCTAAGCCCGCAGCAGCCACGTAAAACTTGCAACAACAAAGTAGAGGACGTCTAACTTGTTTTTGCAGGGCATGTTGTGATGTGATATGTTCAAGACGTGATTTTATAAATAGTTGTATGAGATAATCATGTTTTGTAACAGTTATCGGCAACTGGCAGGAGCCATATGGTTGTCGCTTTATTGTATGAAATGCAATCGCCATGTAATTGCTTTACTTTATCACTAAGCGGTAGCGATAGTCGTAGAAGCAATAGTTGGCGAGACGACAACGATGCTTCGATGGATATCAAGGTGTCAAGACGGTGACGATGGTGATCATGACGGTGCTTTGGAGATGGAGACCAAAGACATAAGATGATGATGGCCATATCATATCACTTATTTGACTGCATGTGATGTTTATCCTTTATGCATCTTATTTTGCTTAGTTCGTGTTGGGGAACGTAGTAATTTCAAAAATTCTCCTACGCACACACAGGATCATGGTGATGCATAGCAACGAGAGGGAAGAGTGTTGTCCACGTACCCTCATAGACCGTTAAGCGGAAGCATTATGATACTGCGGTTGATGTAGTCATACGTCTTCACGATCGACCAATCCTCAGTACCGAACGTATGGCACCTCCGCGTTCAGCACACGTTCAGCTCGTTGATGTCCCACGAACTCACGACCTAGTAGAGCTCGGGGAAGAGTTTTGTCAGCATGATGGCGTGGTGACGATGTTGATGAAGTTACCGCAGCAGGGCTTCGCCTAATCACCGCTACAGTATGACCGAGGTGGATTATGGTGGAGGGGGGCACCGCACACGGCTGGGAGAGATCTTTGTGATCAACTTGTGTGTCTAGAGGTGCCCCCTGCCCCTGTATATAAACGAGCAAGGGAGAGGCCGGCCGGCCCTTGTTGGCGCGCCTAGGAGGAGGAATCCTCCTCCTGGTAGGAGTAGGATTCCTCCCTTTCCTACTCCTACTCGGAGGGGGAAAGGCAGTGAGAGAAAGAGAAGGAAAGGGGGGCGTCGACCCCCTTCTCCTAGTCCAATTCGGACAGGGGGAAGGGGCGCGCTGCCTGCCCTAGGCCAGCCCCTCTCTCTTTCCCTTATGGCCCAACAAGGCCCATTAGCCCCCGGGGGGTTCCGGTAACCCCTCTGATACTCCGGTAAAATCCTGATTTCACCCGGAACTATTCCGATGTCCAAATGTAGGCTTCCAATATATCAATATTTATGTCTCGACCATTTCGAGACTCCTCGTCATGTCCATGATCAAATCTGAGACTCCGAACTACCTTCGGTACATCAAAACATATAAACACATAAAATCGATCGTCACCGAACTTTAAGTGTGCAGACCCTACAGGTTCGAGAACTATGTAGACATGACCGAGACACGTCTCTGGTCAATAACCAATAGCAGAACCTGGATGCTCATATTGGTTCCTACATATTCTACGAAGATCTTTATCGGTCAAACAGCACAACACTATACGTTGTTCTCTTTGTCATCGGTATGTTACTTGCCCGAGATTCGATCATTGGTATCCCAATACCTAGTTCAACATCGTTACCGGCAAGTCTCTTTACTCGTTCCGAAATACATCATCCCATAACTAACTCATTAGTTATCATGCTTGCAAAGCTTATAGTGATGTGTATTACCGAGAGGGCCCAGAGATACCTCTCCAACAATCGCAGTGACAAATACTAATCTTGATCTATGCCAACTCAACAAGTACCATCAGAGACACCTGTAGAGCACCTTTATAATCACCCAGTTACGTTGTGACGTTTGGTAGCACACAAAGTGTTCCTCCGGTATTCGGGAGTTGCATAATCTCATAGTCATAAGAACATGTATAAGTCATGAAGAAAGCAATAGCAGTAAACAAACGATCAAGTGCTAAGCTAACGGAATGGGTCAAGTCAATCACATCATTCTCCTAATGATGTGATCCCATCGATCAAATAACAACTCATGTCTATGGTTAGGAAACTTAACCATCTTTGATCAATGAGCTAGTCAAGTAGAGGCATACTAGTGACACTATGTTTGTCTATGTATTCACACATGTATCATGTTTTCGGTTAATACAATTCTAGCATGAATAATAAACATTTATCATGAAATAAGGAAATAAATAATAACTTTATTATTGCCTCTAGGGCATATTTCCTTCAGTCTCCCACTTGCACTAGAGTCAATAATCTAGATTACACAGTAATGATTTTAACATCCATGGAGCCTTGGTGCTGATCATGTTTTGCTCGTGGAAGAGGCTTTTTCAACGGGTCTGCAACATTCAAATCCATATGTATCTTGCAAATCTCTATGTCTCACACCTGGACTTGATCTCGGATGGAGTTGAAGTGTCTCTTGATGTGCTTGGTTCTCTTGTGAAATCTAGATTCCATTGCCAAGGCAATTGCACTAGTATTGTCACAAAAGATTTTCATTGGACCCGATGCACTAGGTATGACACCTAGATCGGATATGAACTCCTTCATTCGCTACTTCCGAAGCAGCAATGTACTCCGCTTCACATATAGATCCCGCCACGATGCTCTGTTTAGAACTGCTCCAACTGACAGCTCGACCGTTTAATATAAACACGTATCCGGTTTGCAATTTAGAATCATCCGGATCAGTGTCAAAGCTTGCATCCATGTAACCATTTACAATGAGCTCTTTGTCACCTCCATAAATGAGAAACATATCCTTGGTCCTTTTCAGGTACTTCAGGATGTTCTTGACCGCTCTCCAGTGATCCACTCCTGGATTACTTTGGTACCTCCCGGCTAGGCTAATAGCAAGGCACACATCAGGTCTGGTACACAGCATTGCATACATGATAGAGCCATGGCTAAAGCATAGGGAACACTTTTCATTTTCTCTCTATCTTCCGCAGTGGTCGGGCATTGAGTCTTACTCAACTTCACACCTTGTAATACAGGTAAGAACCCTTTCTTAGCTTGATCCATTTTGAACTTCTTCAAAACTTTACCAAGGTATGTGCTTTGTGAAAGTCCAATTAATTGTCTTGATCTATCTCTATAGATCTTGATGCCCAATATATAAGCAGCTTCACCAAGGTCTTTCATTGAAAAACTCCTATTCAAGTATCCTTTTATGATATCCAGAAATTCTATATCATATCCAATCAACAATATGTCATCCACATATAATATTAGAAATGTTATAGAGCTCCAAATCACTTTCTTGTAAATACAGGCTTCTCCAAAAGTCTGTATAAAACCATATGCTTTGATCACACTATCAAAACATTTATTCCAACTCCGAGAGGCTTGCACCAGTCCATAAATGGATCGCTGGAGCTTGCACACTTTGTTAGCTCCCTTTGGATCGATAAAACCTTCAGGTTGCATCATATACAACTCTTCTTCCAGAAATCCATTCAGGAATGCAGTCTTTACATCCATTTGCCAAATTTCATAATCATAAAATGCGGCAATAGCTAACATGATTCAGACGGACTTAAGCATCGCTATGGGTGAGAAGGTCTCATCATAGTCAACTCCTTGAACTTGTCGAAAACCTTTTGCAACAAGTCGAGCTTTGTAGACAGTAACATTACTGCCAGCGTCTGTCTTCTTCTTGAAGATCCATTTGTTCTCAATGGCTTGTCGATCATCGGGCAAGTCAACGAAAGTCCACACTTTGTTCTCATACATGGATCCCATCTCAGATTTCATGGCCTCAAGCCATTTTGCAGAATCTGGGCTCATCATTTCTTCCTCATAGTTCGTAGGTTCATCATGGTCAAGTAACATGACATCCAGAACTGGATTACCGTACCACTCTGGTGTGGATCTTGCTCTGGTTGACCTACAAGGTTCGGTAGTAACTTGATCTGAAGTTTCATGATCATCATCATTAGCTTCCTCACTAATTGGTGTAGATGTCACAGAAACCGGTTTTTGTGATGAACTATTTTCCAATAGGGGAGCAGGTACAGTTACCTCATGAAGTTCTACTTTCCTCCCACTCACTTCTTTCGAGAGAAACTCCTTCTCTAGAAAGGATCCATTCTTAGCAATGAATATTTTGCCTTCAGATCTGTGATAGAAGGTGTACCCAATAGTTTCCTTTGGGTATCCTATGAAGACACATTTCTCCGATTTGGGTTCGAGCTTATCAGGTTGAATCTTTCTCACATAAGCATCGCAACCCCAAACTTCAAGAAAGACAACTTTGGTTTCTTGCCAAACCATAGTTCATAAGGCGTCGTCTCAACGGATTTTGATGGTGCCCTATTTAACGTGAATGCAGCTGTCTCTAAAGCATAACCCCAAAACGATAGTGGTAAATCAGTAAGAGACATCATAGATCGCACCATATCTAGTAAAGTACGATTACGACGTTCGGACACACCATTATGCTGTGGTGTTCCGGGTGGCGTGAGTTGCGAAACTATTCCGCATTGTTTCAAATGTATGCCAAACTCGTAACTCAAATATTCTCCTCCACAATCAGATCATAGAAACTTTATTTTCTTATTACGATGATTTTCCACTTCTCTCTAAAATTCTTTGAACTTTTCAAATGTTTCAGATCTATGTTTCATTAAGTAGATATACCCATATCTGTGTAAATCATCTGTGAAGGTGAGAAAATAACGATACCCGCCGCGGGCCTCAATATTCATCGGACCACATACATCAGTATGTATGATTTCCAACAAATCTTTGCTCGCTCCATAGTTCCGGAGAACAGTGTTTTAGTCATCTTGCCCATAAGGCATGGTTCGCAAGTACCAAGTGATTCATAATCAAGTGATTCTAAAAGTCCATCAGTATGGATTTTCTTCATGCGCTTTATACCAATATGACCCAAACGGCAGTGCCACAAATAAGTTGCACTATCATTATCAACTCTGCATCTTTTGGCTTCAACATTATGAATATGTGTATCACTACTATCAAGATTCATCAAAAATAGACCACTCTTCAAGGGTCCATGACCATAAAAGATATTACTCATATAAATAGAATAACCATTATTCTCAGATTTAAATGAATAACCGTTTCGCATCAAACAAGATCCAGATATAATGTTCATGCTCAACGCTGGCACCAAATAACAATTATTCAGGTCTAAAATTAACCCCGAAGGTAGATGTAGAGGTAGCGTGCCGACCGCGATCACATCGACTTTGGAACCATTTCCCACGCGCATCGTCACCTCATCCTTAGCCAGTCTTCGCTTAATCCGTAGTCCCTGTTTCGAGTTGCAAATATTAGCAACAGAACCAGTATCAAATACCCAGGTGCTACTGCGAGCTTTGGTAAGGTACACATCAATAACATATATATCACATATACCTTTGTTCACCTTTCCATCCTTCTTATCTGCCAAATACTTGGGGCAGTTCCGCTTCCAGTGACCAGTCTGTTTGCAGTAGAAGCACTCAGTCTCAGGCTTAGGTCCAGACTTCGGTTTGTTCTCCTGAGCAGCAACTTGTTTGTCGTTCTTATTGAAGTTCCCCTTCTACCTCCCTTTGCCCTTTTTCTTGAAACTGGTGGTCTTATTGACCATCGACACTTGATGCTCCTTCTTGATTTCTACCTCCGCAGCCTTTAGCATCGCAAAGAGCTCGGGAATTGTCTTATTCATCCCTTGCATATTATAGTTCATCATGAAGCTTTTGTAGCTTGGTGGAAGTGATTGAAGAACTCTGTCAATGACACTATCAATAGGAAGATTAACTCCCAGTTGAGTAAAGTGATTATGATACCCACACATTTTGAGTATATGCTCACTGACAGAACTATTCTCCTCCATCTTGCAGCTATAGAACTTATTGGAGATTTCATATCTCTCAATCCGGACATTTGCTAGAAATATTAACTTCAACTCCTGGAACATCTCAAATGCTCCATGATGTTCAAAATGCCGTTGAAGTCCCGGTTCTAAGTCGTAAAGCATGCCACACTAAACTATCGAGTAGTCATCAGCTTTGCTCTGCCAGACATTCATAATATCTGGTGTTGCTCCTGCAGCAGGTTTGGCACTTAGCGGTGCTTCCAGGACGTAATTCTTCTGTGCACCAATGAGGATAATCCTCAAGTTATGGACCCAATCCGTGTAATTGCTACCATCATCTTTCAATTTTGCTTTCTCAAGGAACACATTAAAATTCAACGGAGCAACAGTACGGGCCATCTATATACAACAACATAGATAAGCAAAATACTATCAGGTACTAAGTTCATGATAAATTTAAGTTCAATTAATCATATTACTTAAGAACTCCCACTTAGATAGACATCCCTCTAATCATCTAAGTGATCACGTGATCCATATCAACTAAACCATAACCGATCATCACGTGAAATGGAGTAGTTTTCAATGGTGAACATCACTATGTTGATCATATCTACTATATGATTCAAGCTTGAACTTTCAGTCTCAGTGTTCCGAGGCCATATTTGCATATGCTAGGCTTGTCAAGTTTAACCCGAGTATTCTGCATGTACAAAACTGGCTTACACCCGTTGTAGATGGACGTAGAGCTTATCACACCCGATCATCATGTGGTCTCTCGGCACAACGAACTTTGGCAACGGTGCATACTCAGGGAGAACACTTTTATCTTGAAATTTAGTGAGAGATCATCTTATAATGCTACCGTCAAACAAAGCAGAATAAGATGCATAAAGGATAAACATCACATGCAATCAATATAAGTGATATGATATGGCCATCATCATCTTGTGCTTGTGATCTCCATCTCCGAAGCACCGTCATGATCACCATCGTCACCGGCGCGACACCTTGATCTCCATCGTAGCATCGTTGTCGTCTCGCCAACTATTGCTTCTATGACTATCGCTACCGCTTAGTGATAAAGTAAAGCAATTACAGGGCGATTGCATTGCATACAATAAAGCAACAACCATATGGCTCCTGCCAGTTGCCGATAACTCCATTACAAAACAAGATCATCTCATACAATAAATATAGCATCATGTCTTGACCATATCACATCACAACATGCCCTGCAAAAACAAGTTAGACGTCCTCTACTTTGTTGTTGTAAGTTTTACGTGGCTGCTACGGGCTGAGCAAGAACCCTTCTTACCTACGCATCAAAACCACAATGATAGTTCGTCAAGTTAGTGATGTTTTAACCTTCTCAAGGACCGGGCGTAGCCACACTCAATTCAACTAAAGTTGGAGAAACTGACACCCGCCAGCCACCTGTGTGCAAAACACGTCGGTAGAACCAGTCTCACGTAAGCGTACGCGTAATGTCGGTCCAGGCCGCTTCATCCAACAATACCGCCGAACCAAAGTATGCCATGCTGGTAAGCAGTATGACTTGTATCGCCCACAACTCACTTGTGTTCTACTCGTGCATATAACATCTACGCATAAAACCAGGCTCAGATGCCACTATTGGGGAACGTAGTAATTTCAAAAATTCTCCTACGCACACACAGGATCATGGTGATGCATAGCAATGAGAGGGAAGAGTGTTGTCCACGTACCCTCGTAGACCGTTAAGCAGAAGTGTTATGACAACGCGGTTGATGTAGTCGTACGTCTTCACGATCGACCGATCCTCAGTACCGAACGTACGGCACCTCCGCGTTCAGCACACGTTCAGCTCGATGATGTCCCACAAACTCACGATCCAGTAGATCTCGGGGAAGAGTTTCGTCAGCACGATGGCTTGGTGACGATGTTGATGAAGTTACCGTAGCAGGGCTTCGCCTAAACACTGCTACAGTATGACCGAGGTGGATTATGGTGGAGGGGGGCACCGCACACGGCTGGGAGAGATCTTTGTGATCAACTTGTGTGTCTAGAGGTGCCCCCTGCCCCTGTATATAAAGGAGCAAGGGGGAGGCCGGTCGGCCCTTGTTGGCGCGCCTAGGAGGAGGAATCCTCCTCCTAGTAGGAGTAGGATTCCTCCCTTTCCTACTCCTACTCGGAGGGGGAAAGGCAGTGAGAGAAAGAGAAGGAAAGGGGGCGCCGCCCCCCCCCCTTCTCCTAGTCCAATTCGGATAGGGGGAAGGGGGCGCGCTGCCTGCCCTAGGCCGGCCCCTCTCTCTTTCCCTTATGGCCCAACAAGGCCCATTAGCCCCGGGGGTTCCGATAACCCCTCCGGTACTCCCGTAAAATCCCGATTTCACCCGGAACTATTCCGATGTCCAAATGTAGGCTTCCAATATATCAATCCTTATGTCACGGCCATTTCGAGACTCCTCGTCAAGTCCGTGATCAAATCCGGGACTCCGAACTACCTTCGGTACATCAAAACATATAAAATCATAAAACCGATCATCACCAAACTTTAAGCGTGCGGACCCTACGGGTTCGAGAACTATGTAGACATGACCGAGACACGTCTCCGGTCAATAACCAATAGCGGAACCTGGATGCTCATATTGGTTCCTACATATTCTATGAAGATCTTTATCGGTCAAATCGCACAACACTATACGTTGTTCTCTTTGTCATCGGTATGTTACTTGCCCGAGATTCGATCGTCGGTATCCCAATACCTAGTTCAATCTCATTACCGGCAAGTCTCTTTACTCGTTCTGTAATACATCATCATGTAACTAACTCATTAGTTATCATGCTTGCAAGGCTTATGGTGATGTGTATTACCGAGAGGGCCCAGAGATACCTCTCCGACAATCGGAGTGACAAATCCTAATCTTGATCTATGCCAACTCAACAAGTACCACCGGAGACACCTGTAGAGCACCTTTATAATCACCCAGTTACGTTGTGACGTTTGGTAGCACACAAAGTGTTCCTCCGGTATTCGGGAGTTGCATAATCTCACAGTCATAAGTACATGTATAAGGCATGGAGAAAGCAATAGCAGTAAACAAACGATCAAGTGCTAAGCTAACGGAATGGGTCAAGTCAATCACATCATTCTCCTAATGATGTGATCCCATTGATCAAATAAGAACCCATGTCTATGGTTAGGAAACTTAACCATCTTTGATCAATGAGCTAGTCAAGTAGAGGCATACTAGTGACACTATGTTTGTCTATGTATTCACACATGTATCATGTTTCCGGTTAATACAATTCTAGCATGAATAATAAACATTTATCATGAAATAAGGAAATAAATAATAACTTTATTATTGCCTCTAGGGCATATTTCCTTCAGTTCGGCGGTAGCATTATAAGATGATCTCTCACTAAATTTCAAGGTACAAGTGTGTTGGGAATATAGCCACCAGGTATGACCCGCCCAGGAGGGGTCGGGTCAACCCCAATGGCGAGTTACAAAAGAAGCCCAATAATATTCAAGGTGGTAGTTTATTAAGACTTGTAGAAGGCTTAATCCCAGAAGTGGCTTAAGGCCCAATATTGTAAACCGCCGTATGTAAAGAAAGAATTGTAAAGAAAGGCATATAAAAGAAGTCACCGAGCCGGACACGTTTTATGAGCTGGACGGGACTCTGTAGGCCGCCAGGCGTCAACCCATGTATATAAGGGGATGACCCGGCGGTGGCTTAGGACAAGAAACAAGAGATCGATAGCCAAGCTAGCGGATTCGCTCCTTGGTCATCGAAACCTAGCAATACAACATCAACTGGACTAGGCCTTACCTTCACCGTAAGGGGCCGAACCAGTATAAACCTCTCGTGTCCTTTGTCCTGATTAACCCCTTTAAGCTTCCTAGTTGCGATGGCCCTACGACTAAGTCCTTTCGCTAGGACATCTGCCGTGACAATTCCACGACAGTTGGCGCCCACCGTGGGGCCAGCGCACGGTGGATTTGAGTTCTTGAATGGCAACTTCGATGGGCTCAAGGGATACGCTGTGGGCCGGATTACCAAGAGTCGTCGCGGCAAGATTTACATCGACGACGAAGGCTGGGGCCTCGAGGCCGGCTCAATTGAGTACGGGTACCGGGTCCCCTTTGGCAGAATCCATGTCTTCATCGGCCGGATCGACGAGTCAGGCCCTGAGCCGGACGTCTGCACCAACCTCATCGAGATGGCTCAGCGGGCGAGATCCGCCGGGGCCCAACCTACCATAAAGCATGCCTTCGTGGGTTGCATCCATGGAGGTGAGTTCTCTGAAGGATCAATGGATGGTGGTGAGACGGCCATCTGTTCTGACGGTGAGTTGTCCTCACGCAAGACAGATTCTTTGTATCAACTACAAGATGGCGTGCTTGGGGGATGTTCCGATGGCAGCAGTATTCCGGACCTCTCTGAGCTGCCGAATCGAGCCGGAGTTTTCATGGCTGGCACTCAACCCAGGCAGAACTCTACAGCTACGGCAGCAATAACCACCAGGTCGGCAGCAGCCGGGTCAGGAGACCGCTTGCGCGCCCCGGCTCAGATGTTAATGGACCTCATGGATTAGTTGACGGCTCTGTTAACTACTGTAGTGGAGCCGGCGGATAAGGTTCAGCATGACACGGAGGTGGCACGGCTACGCAAAGAGATGGCACAGGCCAAGGAAAATTTAGCAGCAGAAGAGGTCATGATGTCCGCGGAGCGGGCGGCTTTGGATGCTCGCGCTCAGCAGCTTCAAGCGGAGACTTTCCGGCTCTCGGTGGATTTGAACGCGTCAAACGAGGTCATGAGGAGAAGGCACCAGAAAACTCAGTCACGACTGCCTCCGACGTACGATCTTAGGAACCTTTTCCACACACCCGGGGCTAGTCCAAGTAACCCGCCGGAGGCAAACCGGATCACGACACCCGGGGCTGGGGCACCGGTCCAACCACGGGACATGGAACCACCTCGTATGAATACCGCTCTGCCTCATTACACACCAATACCACCGGGTCACTTTTCTAACCCTTTGGAGAATCTCATTGCTGCGTTGTCTCATTTGGTAGCTCTTTATAACCCACAAGTATAGGGGATCGCAACAATTTTCAAGGGTAGAGTATTCAACCCAAATTTATTGATTCGACACAAGGGGAGCCAAAGAATATTCTCAAGTATTAGCAGTTGAGTTGTCAATTCAACCACACCTGGAAACTTAATATATGTAGCAAAGTATTTAGTAGCAAAGTAATATGATAGTAGTGGTAACGGTAGAAAAGTAATGTTTTTGGTATTTTGTAGTGATGATAGCAATAGCAACGGAAAAGTAAATAAGCGAAGAACAATATATGGAAAGCTCGTAGGCAATGGATCGGTGATGGAGAATTATGCTAGATGTGGTTTATCATGTAACAATCATAACATAGGGTGACACAGAACTAGCTCCAATTCATCAATTTAATGTAGGCATGTATTCCGAATATAGTCATACGTGCTTATGGAAAAGAACTTGCATGACATCTTTTGTCCTACCCTCCCGTGGCAGCGGGGTCCTAATGGAAACTAAGGGATATTAAGGTCTCCTTTTAATAGAGTACCAGAACAAAGAATTAGCACATAGTGAATACATGAACTCCTCAAACTATGGTCATCACCGGTAAGTATCCCGATTATTGTCACTTCGGGGTTAACGGATCATAACACATAATAGGTGACTATAGACTTGCAAGATAGGATCAAGAACTCTCATATATTGATGAAAACATAATAGGTTCAGATCTGAAATCATGGCACTTGGGCCCTAGTGACAAGCATTAAGCATAGCAAAGTCATAGCAACATCAATCTCAGAACATAGTGGATACTAGGGATCAAACCCTAACAAAACTAACTCGATTACATGATAAATATCATCCAACCCATCACCGTCCAGCAAGCCTACGATGGAATTACTCACGAACGGTGGTGAGCATCATGAAATTGGTGGTGGAGGATGGTTGATGATGACGATGGCGACGGATTCCCCTCTCCGGAGCCCCGAACGGACTCCAGATCAGCCCTCCCGGGAGGTTTTAGGGCTTGGCGGCGGCTCCGTATCGTAAAACGTGATGAATCCTTCTCTCTAATTTTTTTCTCCCCGAAAGCAAATATATAGAGTTGGAGTTGAGGTCGGAGGAGCTCTAGGGGGCCCATGAGGTAGGGGGCGCGCCCTAGGGGGGCAGGCGCGCCCCCCACCCTCGTGGACAGGTGGTGGGCCCCCTGGTCTTCATCTTTTGCAAGGATTTTTTATTATTTCCAAATAGACGTTCCGTGAAGTTTTAGGTCATTCCGAGAACTTTTGTTTCTGCACATAAATAACATCATAGCAATTCTGCTGAAAACAGCGTCAGTCCGGGTTAGTTCCATTCAAATCATGCAAGTTAGAGTTCAAAACAAGGGCAAAAGTGTTTGGAAAAGTAGATATGATGGAGACATATCAACTCCCCCAAGCTTAAACCTTTGCTTGTCCTCAAGCAATTCAGTTGATAAACTGAAAGTGATAAAGAAAAACTTTTACAAACTCTGTTTGCTCTTGTTGTTGTAAATATGTAAAGCCAGCATTCAACTTTTCAGCAAAGATTATGAACTAACCATATTCACAATAACGCATAGATCTCAAGTTTACTCATATCAATGGCATAATCAACTAGCGAGCAATAATAATAAATCTCGGATGACAACACTTTCTCAAAACAATCATAATATGATATAACAAGATGGTATCTCGCTAGCCCTTTCTGAGACCGCAAAACATAAATGCAGAGCACCTTTAAAGATAAAGGACTGACTAGACATTGTATTTCATGGTAAAAGAGATCCAGCTAAGTCATACTCAATGTAAACTAACAGTAATGAATGCAAATGGCAGCGATGCTCTCCAACTGGTGCTTTTTAATAAGAAGATGATGACACAACATGAAAGTAAATGTAGGCCCTTCGCAGAGGGAAGCAGGGATTTGTAGAGGTGCCAAAGCTCAGTTTTGAAATAGAGAATAATAATATTTTGAGCGATATACTTTCATTGTCAACATAACAACCAAGAGATGGCAATATCTTCCATGCTACACACATTATAGGCGGTTCCCAAACAGAATGGTAAAGTTTATACTCCCCCTCCACCAACAAGCATCAATCCATTGCTTGCTCGAAAAAACGAGTGCCTCCAACTAACAAGAGTCCTAAGGGGAGTTTTTTTGCAATTATTTTGATTTGATTTGCATAAAGCATGTGACTGGGCATCCCGGTGACCAGCCACTTTCTCGTGAGTGAGGAGCGGAGTCCACTCCTCTTGAGAATAACCCACCTAACATCAAAGATACGGACAGCCCTAGTTGATACATGAGCTATTCGAGTATACAAAATAGGATATTTATTTGAAGGTTTAGAGTTTGGCACATACAAATTTACTTGGAACGACAGGTAGATACCGTATATAGGTAGGTATGGTGGACTCATATGGAATAACTTTGGGGTTTATGGGATTGGATGCACAAGCAGTATTCCCGCTTAGTACAGGTGAAGGCTAGAAAAAGACTGGGAAGCGACCAGCTAGAGAGCGACAACAGTCATGAACATGCATTAAAATTAATCAACACCAAATGCAAGCATGAGTGGGATATAATCCACCATGAACATAAATATCATGAAGGCTATGTTGATTTTGTTTCAACTACATGCGTGAACATGTGCCAAGTCAAGTCACTTAAATCATTCATAGGAGGATACCACCCTATCATACCACATCACAACCATTTTAATAGCATGTTGGCATGCAAGGTAAACCATTATAAGCTCCTAGCTAATCAAGCATGGCACAAGAAACTATGATCTCTCGTTGTCATTGCAAACATGTTTATTCATAATAGGCTGAATCAGGAATGATGAACTAATCATATTTACAAAAACAAGAGAGGTCGAGTTCATACCAGTTTTTCTCATCTCAGTCAGTCCACCATATATCATCATAATTGCCTTTCACTTGCACGACCGAACGATGTGGATAATAATAATAGTGCACGTGCATTGGACTAAGCTGGAATCTGCAAGCATTCAATAAACTGGAGAAGACAAGGCAATATGGGCTCTTTTGTTAGATCAACAATAATGCATATAAGAGCTACTTCAACAATTTAATCATGGTCTTCTCCTATCGACCCCCAAAGAAAAGAAAAGGAATAAAACTATTTACACGGGAAAGCTCCCAACAAGCAAAAGAAGAACATAATCTTTTTGGCTTTTCTTTTTAATTACTACTACAAGCATGGAAATTAAAGCTGGCTAAAAGCTACAACTATTTTTTTTTTGGTTTTTCTTGAAGTTTATTTAACACACAAGAAGAAAGCATAAAAAGGAAATAAACTAGCATGGGTGATACAATGAAAAAGTATGAGCACTGACATCTAGCAATGAGTGTGTGAACATGAATATAATGTCGGTGAGAAATATGTACTCCCCCAAGCTTAGGATTTTGGCCTAAGTTGGTCTATGGCCACGGCTGGCCTGGCGAATATCCATAGTAATAGTTGGGGTCGTACTGAGATGCAGCGGCTATCGCCTCCTGAGCTGCAGCGTGGCGACGAGCGGCCTCCGCCCTCCTCTCGTACTCATCTGCCTCCTCTCTGGTAATAACATATCTTCCTTTTGACTGATAATCAAACAAAGGCAGGAGCAGGGAGAGTAATACGGACAGCATGCCATCTGTCAAAGATTAGTCGATACTAGAGAGGTGGTTCACTCCTCTCAAAAAACTAGTGGTGAACCATAGCATTAAAATCTAGATAAGCAGGAGGCAATTCAATATCATCCTCACGTATGGTTACACCGAGAAAATCAGCTAAGCGGGTTGCATAAATTCCACCGAAGAAATCTCCATTAAACTATTATTATGCAACCTACGTGCAACAATGGCTCCCAAATTATAAGATTTGTCTCCTAACACAGCACTCCTAAGAATACTCAGGTCAGGAACACACATATGACATGCTTCATCTTTACCATTTATGGACCTACCTATAAAGAGAGCAAAATAATGTATAGCAGGAAAATGAATGCTCCCTGCTCCTAGCACTACCCCATTGTTATGCTAGCAAGAAAATCTCTAAATTCATATTGCGGGGTTCACTAGCACTACCCCATTGTGGAAGTTTGCAAGAAGTGGTAAAATCCTCTAAGTCCATAGTATAAGATTTTTCATAGAGATCAAACTGGACAGTTGGAGAATTACGTGAAGATGAAAATTCAAACCTCCTCACAAAGGTACTGGTGAGATAGTGGTACTGGCGGCACTTTTCTTCCTCGAAGCTCACAAGATCAGCGTTACGCAAATATGCGATAAATTCTTCCTTCATTCCCGCTCGATCCATAAAGTTCTCCGAAGGCCATTCACAAGGACGCACTGGAGCGTCTCTTGGTGGCTCTTCATCAGCAGCACGCATTGCAAGCCTGGGTCCTTTGCTTCCTTGAAGAACCACCTTGGTACATTTTCCTAAGCATATTTCTTCCTCTGAAAAATTCTGAAATTTTTAGTAACTTCAAAATAAAAGTGAACCAAACTCAATAATATTGATAGCAACTACTCATCCAAGTGCCTGGAGCCTATATCATGCATCAAAACTACTTGGAACCATATAAATTTGACATGCAAGCTCAAGAACATGGTCACCCAGGAAGCACAAATTTGCAATGAATAAAGCACTAGAACAAAGACTAATTGGACCAATGGAGGAGTCACATACCAAGGAACAATCTCCCCAAGCAGTTTTGTGAGAGGTGCTTTGAGCAAGGAGATCGAAAATGGCCGCAAAATGAGCTTGGACTCAGGTTTGAGCTGGATATTCGTGTTTGTGGGAGGCAGAAGGAGTGTGTGGGTGCAAGGATAAGTGGAGGAGGGCCACCATGGGCCCACGAGGCAGGGGGGCGCGCCCAGGGGGGTAGGGCGCGCCCCTGACCCTCGTGGCCAGGTGCCAGCTCCTCCTGTTGTGTTCTCAGTGCCAAATATTCCAGAAAAAATCATATTTAAATTTCAGGGCATTTGGAGAACTTTTATTTTCGGGGTATTTTTATATTGCACGGATAATTTAGATAACAGACAGAAAATAATATTTTTATTTTATTTAATAGAAATAACATAAAGTAAAAGGAGGGTATAGAAGGTTGTGCCTTCTAGTTTCATCCATCTCATGCTCATCAAAAGGAATCCACTAACAAGGTTGATCAAGTCTTGTTAACGAACTCATTCCGAATAACATGGAACCGGAGAAATTTCGAATAACGCTATGTTACCTCAATGGGGATATGCACATCCCCAAAAATAAGAATATCATATTTCTTCTTAACAGTAGGAAGAGGAAATTCAAAACCTCCAAAAATAATCGATGGAATTTTTCCAATAGAATTGATACTGTGGACTTGAGGTTGTTTCCTCGGAAAGTGTACCGTATGCTCATTACCATTAACATGAAAAGTGACATTGCCTTTGGTGCAATCAATAACAGCCCCTACAGTATTCAAAAAGGGTCTTCCAAGAATAATAGACATACTATCATCCTCGGGAGTATCAAGAATGACAAAGTCCGTTAAAATAGTAACATTTGCAACCACAACAGGCACATCCTCACAAATACCGACAGGTATAGCAGTTGATTTATCAGCCATTTGCAAAGATATTTCAGTAGGTGTCAACTTATTCAAATCAAGTCTACGATATAAAGAGAGAGGCATAACACTAACACCGGCTCCAAGATCACATAAAGCAGTTTTAACATAGTTTCTTTTAATGGAGCATGGTATAGTGGGTACTCCTGGATCTCTGAGTTTCTTTGGTATTCCACCCTTAAAAGTATAATTAGCAAGCATGGTGGAAATTTCAGCTTCCGGTATCTTTCTTTTATTAGTGACAATTCCTTTCATGTACTTAGCATAAGGATTCATTTTGAGCATATCAGTTAACCGCATACGCAAAAAGATAGGTCTAATCATTTCAGCAAAGCGCTCCAAATCCTCATCATCCTTTTTCTTGGATGGTTTGGGAGGAAAAGGCATGGGTTTCTGAACCCATGGTTCTCTTTCTTTACCATGTTTCCTAGCAACAAAGTCTTTCTTATCATAACGTTGATTCTTTGATTGTGGGTTATCAAGATCAACAGCATGTTCAATTTCTATATCATTATCATTGCTACATTGAGCATCATCATGAACATTATCATTAACATTATCACTAGTTTCAGGTTCATTACCAGATTGTGTTTCAGCATCAGAAATAGAAATATCATTTGGATTCTCAGGTGTTTCAGTAATAGGTTCACTAGAAGCATGCAAAGTCCTATCATTTTTATTTTTCTTCCTTTTAGAAGGACTGGGTGCATCTATATTATTTCTCTGAGAATCTTGCTCAATTCTCTTAGGGTGGCTGTCGGTGTCAAAACCGGTGGATCTCGGGTAGGGGGTCCCAAACTGTGTGTTAAGGCGGATGGTAACAGGAGGCAGGGGACACGATGTTTACCCAGGTTCGGGCCCTCTTGATGGAGGTAAAACCCTACATCCTGCTTGATTATTCTTGTTGATATGAGTATTAAAAGAGTTGATCTACCACGAGATCAGAGAGGCTAAACCCTAGAAGCTAGCCTATGGTATGATTGTATCTTGTCCTACGGACTAAAACCCTCCGGTTTATATAGACACCGGAGGGGGCTAGGGTTACACAAGGTGGGTTACAAAGGAGGAGATATCCATATCCGTATTTCCTAGCTTGCCTTCCACGCCAAGCAGAGTCCCATCCGGACACGGGACAAAGTCTTCAATCTTGTATCTTCATAGTCCATCAGTCCGGCCAAAGGATATAGTCCGGCTGTCCGGAGACCCCCTAATCCAGGACTCCCTCAGTAGCCCCTGAACCAGGCTTCAATGACGATGAGTCCGGCGCGCAGTGTTGTCTTTGGCATTGCAAGGCGGGTTCCTCCTCCGAATACACCATGGAAGAGTTTGAATGCAAGGATAGTGTCTGACCCTGCAAAATAAGTTCCACATTCCACCGTAGAGAGAATAATACTTCCACAAATCTAATCTGCTGACATGTTTTGATAGTATGACATCACTTCATGGCCTGGTCATTATTTGAACCGCTTTTCTCAACCAGCTCCGCACATATCGCGAGGCAGTTTTCTTGATACGTCTTGTCAAAGCAGAGATCGTGTTCCCCTTATCACGGGATTCTCATCAATACGGATGTGGGTAACCCAACCGCGCCATCAATTGCGGCGCCTGGGGAATAAGCGGTTTTGCCAGGCAAGTGGGGAGACTCATCGCCTCCTCCGCCCTTATAAAGGGACAAAGATTTACCTTTTACACCCATGCCTTCTTCCTTCTCGCTTACCCATTTCCGCACACTCGAGCTCTAGCGCCCAAGCCCGCGTTCTTCTTCTCAAACCACTCCAAGCATGTCTGGAGCAGGAGGCAAGTGGATGGTTTCCTCCGTCATGGAGGAAAACATCAAAAAGTTACGGGGAGCCGGATACCTAGCTGCGAATATCGCGCACCAGCTGCCGAATGCGGGGCAGATCGTCCCCACGCCCAAACCCCATGAGAGGGTAGTTTTTCTTACCCATTTCGTTCGCGGACTGGGATTTCCTCTCCACCTGTTTGTCCGCGGGGTCATGTTCTACTACGGGCTGGATTTTCATGATCTGGCCCCCAACTTCATCCTCAACATCTTGGTGTTTATCGTCGTGTGCGAGGCCTTCCTCCACATCAGGCCCCACTTCGGCCTATGGTGGAAAACCTTCAATGTCAAACCGAAGGTGGTGGGTGGCCAGCAAGCAGAGTGTGGAGGCGCCATGGTGGGCGAGCTGCCTAATGTCACCTGGCTCGAGGGTACCTACGTGGATACCATAAAGGGGTGGGAATCGGGGTGGTTCTACATCACCGAGCTGCGCGACTCCAACTGGGTGGCGGCCCCCAAATTACGATCCAGAATCCCCACGCGGCTCACCTCCTAGAAAAAGAAGGGCCTGTCCTGGGGTTCTTCGGTAGAGCTGACTGGACTCTAGACCTGCATTCAGAACATGACGAACAAGAAAATTAAGCTCGTCAACGTGGTCCAGGTTATGCTCTTCCGCCGGATCCTTCCGTGCCAACGATGGGCATTTGTTTTGTGGGAGTTCGACTCGGCCCAGCACCAGATGCTGCGAGAGCTCTACGACATGACGCACGAGGACATCTGGAGGGTGCTGTTCAAGGGCGCCGAGATGCCTCCCTCCCTCACCGAGGATCGCGGACTCAGCACAAAGCGCCGCGCCCATCCGGTAGGCTTTTTATATCTCTCAGGGTATTTATGTGCCCTGGTTTAGTTATATGCTGGATCTAAGCTCTTATGTCATTAACAGGACTGGATAAAGATAGTGGAGCAGCTTGATTGCCCAGCCCCCCTGCTTGAAGATCCTGCAAACTCTCTTCTAACGAAGATGCTGACTCCGGCACCTTACGAGGTGCCGGAAAAGACGGCCAAGAAGAAGGCCGCGGGGACCCGAAAGGGTCTCCGGCGCAAGGTTCTATCAGACTCATCGTCCGATGAGTCCGGCGCGCACTCCTCCCACGGAAACGAGGAGGAGGAGAAAAGTTCTCCCCCACCCCAGCCGGGGAAGAGAAGAAAAGGAAGGCCGACCCATCCGAGGAGGCCGAAGGGTCCAAGAAGGGAAAGACCCTCCCTCCAGACTGTGCCATGACGGCCGCCGACAGCGGTGACGAGTGGCTACCCAGGGACAAGCCCCTGGCAAAGTCGTAAGTGTCCGGACACCATAGTACTTGATGGTATGTTTTATTGTACTGCCTTTGCTCATGCTGAACATGATTATGCAGTCCGGCCCGAGCTCATCTCGACGTACCCTCGTCGAGCGGCTCTTTGGGCTCGTCGGATATGAACAGCGGTTCTCCTCCGACGGCTTCCACCCCTCGCCCTACGGACAACGCTGAGGTGGTGTCTCAAAAGGCACCGAACCAGGGGGAGGTGATCCTGGGGGCGCCTCACGGCGACCTCCCGGACCCTGAGTACCAAGGGAGCGAGGCTCCTAAGGGCTTCGAGTTCGGGTCCCAGCCGGACACTGCGCCGGAACAGTCGATGGTTCTGGACTCCGGTAGGCGGTCCCCCATTAAGGGGGGCCAACCATCCGTGCCGGTGTCCTCTGTCCAACCAGAGGCACCGGACAACTTGCTGGAAGCGCTTCACAGCGCTTCCATCGATGAAGAACACCACACTATCATGAGTGCGGTGGTCAAGAAGGTTCAGTCCGCCAAAAACGGACTGACCGAAGCTTGCGCTAGCCTCCTAACAGGCTTTGAGGTAAGCATTCAAAATATAAAAATATTACCGCATAAATAGTAGCCCCTGATGCTCTATTCGGCGTTCGCGAAGAAAAGCCGAATAGAGTATCAAATGATAACTCATGAATCTAATTAGAGTATGTCTATGTGTATGTGCAGGCTTCCCTGCTGGCCGCTGCCGCACGTACTGCGGAGGTCTCTACGCTGAAGCAGGCCCTGAAGCGGTCCAGGACGAGCTCGGCCTTACCAAGGGACAGCTCGAAGAGAGCAAAGGTGAGATATACCCCAGTTTATATAGTTAAAAAGAAGTTCGTTGTAAAGTAATAGGATCATCATGAATTTGTCAGGGGCCACGACCGAGGTGGAGACCCTGAGGAAGGCGTTGTCCGCGGCCGAAGACAAAGCGGCCAAAGAACGTATTGAACGGGAGAAACAAGAAGCCCGAGTGGGCGAGGTGCAGCAAGAGCTCGAGGCTCTCGCCCAAAAGCACGAGTCCTTGGAGCTTGACTCCAAGACGCGAGAGTCCGAGCTCGTGCAGGTGCTTGAAAGCGTCCGGAGCGCCAAGGCCGAAGCCCACAAGGCCCTCTAGGAGATTGATGTGGCGAAGAAGATAGCAGCGGGTAAGGCATTCAATATGCAAAGCAAGCATGTGAAGGAGACTTTCCTTTTTCTTACCCGAGTTCGTAGCTCTCCAGGAGCGTTTGCAGATCTTCCTCGCAGTGTGCTAGATGCCGCGGAGTTTTACCGGGCTGAGGAGGGGAGCTCAACGGAGAAGTTGTTCTGGTCTCAGTATACTGGGACCGAAGACCCCGTGTCCTTGAGCGACCAGCTGAAGCAGTTGGTCGAACTTCACAAGGCAGCCGAAAAGGCCATGAGGGGCCTTATAGTCCGGATGTGGCCTGGCGAGCCCCTGTCCGGCAGCTACTTCGGTCTGGTTAGGCGGCTGGTGGGAGCCTGCCCACGGCTTAAGGTCATCAAGCGGTCCGTCTGCATCGAAGGTGCACGCAGGGCTTTTGCCCGGGCGAAGGTGCACTGGGCGAAGCTGGACGCCGTGAAGCTTGTGGAGGAGGAGCCGCCGGAGGGCAAGGAGCATCGCTGCCCCGAGAATTACTATGAGAGCATCTTGAAGGATTCCCACTTAGTGGCAGATGAGTGTGCCAAGGATGTAATCTTTGAATGAACATGCCCATGTGATCCTGTAATATGAAACGAGTTCTTTTGCGCCATGCGATGCTTTCTTAATTTAAAATATTACCTTCTATGCGACCGTTTATAAAATCTGAGAGTTGGCCAGTCGTCGGCTTCTGCCCCCATGTAACTAGTACTGGGGTGTTCGGGGTAAATCCGAACACTCTTTACCCCAATTTTGGGTCCTTTAAGGGAGGTGCTCAGCGCAACGAACCAGGCAATCGGACTATAATGCTTTATCACTCTCACTTAGTCATAGAGGTCTATGATTTTAAATTTTTGGCAAAGCCCCTAGCATTCGGAGGGCCGAATTTGGGGCGCTATACACGCCTAAGCCGGACAAGGCTGACTCCTTGCCCGAAGCGAAAAAAGTCTTTAAGGACTTGAGACCTCCCGAACAGCGACCAGTCTCTCGCCTTATCATGATAGTCAGTTTTTGGCTTTCTCTCCTGAGGTGCTCGTCCGGAAGAACCGGGACACAATCGCAGTAGTTCTCCCACCGCTACCTTAGCTGATATAGCGGAACGTCTGGTACCAAAGCATGGGAGCCGAGAAACCCAACATTTGACCCAAGACATGATTCGGAGCTGATGCATATAATGCTATAAGTTCGGGGTGCCGCACTGTCAAAAGTGTTCGGACTTCTTGCGATGTATTACGGGGTAAACGAGAGCCCCTGGCGTACTGACCACACCCGAGCGTGCAGGTGCGGAATGTCGTAAATGGACATATAAGAGAAAGAGAAAAACTTAAATAATGCAATGACAGATTAATAATATGCATTGTTATTTGAATAATACGTCAAAGCGTACTGGTACAAGTAGTGCAATAAGCATAAAGTAGGACAATTCGAAATGTCCTATCCCAAGGCAAGCTACGCATAAATGGTGAAAAGCGGGTATATCAAGTATTACTAGAGACCACCTGGTGGTTCCCGTGTTCATCCTAGCTTCTTGCCGCCTTGGTTGTTGCTTTCGGAATGTGTCCGGCAATTGGACTGCCGGAAAGGGCTTCTGAAGAGTTAGGCCCTGAAAGAGAAAAGGAATGTCAAAGGTATACAACCCCTGGTGTGGTTAAGCCACAATGCGGGGTGTGTCTTGATTGTGCCCCCGCCTATGTCCATGGTATTTCCAATGGTAGTTATGTACACGCGGCATGAATTTCGTCGCTGCACTGGGACTGGGACGGGGGCCGGATTGCTAGGCGAGCGCTGATCGCGCCAGGCGATCCTGTTGCAGATTGTTCCGGACTCGCTTGAAGGTGTCCGGGGGCTGTAACGCCGAATGAGTGGTCTGCCTGAACAGGCTTCTTTGTGCCTCTGCTGCAAGGGCCGCAGTGTGCTCTTCTGTATGGAGCGAGCGTTCTGTGTTTCCATTTACTGTTATGACCACGCGGGGTCCTGGCATCTTGAGCTTGAGGTATGCGTAATGCGGCACTGCGTTGAATTTTGCAAATGTTGTCCGTCTGAGCAGTGCATGATAGCCACTGCGAAATGAGACGATATCAAAGATTAACTCTTCGCTTCGGAAGTTATCCGGTGATCCGAAGACCACTTCCAGTGTGATTGAGCCTGTGCAATGGGCCTCTACACCTGGGATGATGCCTTTAAAGGTGGTTTTGCTGGGTTTGATCCTTGAGGGATCGATACCCATTTTTCGCACTGTATCCTGATAAAGCAGGTTCAGGCTGCTGCCGCCGTCCATAAGGACTCGAGTGAGGTGAAATCCATCAATGATGGGGTCTAGGACCAGTGCGGCGGATCCACCATGATGGATGCTAGTGGGGTGGTCCCTGCGATCGAAGGTGATCGGACAAGCAGACCATGGGTTGAACTTCGGGGCGACGGGCTCCATCGCGTAGACGTCCCTTAGTGCACACTTCCGCTCCCTCTTGGGAATGTGGGTTGCGTATATCATGTTCACTGTCTTCACTTGTGGGGGAAACCCCTTCTGTCCTCCTGGGTTCGGCGGCCGGGGCTCCTCCTCGTCATCGCTATTCAGCCCCTTGTCCTTGTTTTCAGCATTTAACTTACCGGCCTGCTTGAACACCCAACATTCTCTATTGGTGTGATTGGCTGGCTTGTTAGGGGTGCCGTGGATTTGACACAAGCGATCTAGTATGCGATTCAGACTAGATGGAGCCGGAGTATTTCTTTTAAATGGCTTTTTCTGTTGACTGGATTTAGAGCCTCTGAATCCGGCGTTGACTATTGTATCTTCGGTGTTATCGCCGTTATTGCGGCGCTTTGGTCTATTACGATGCTGCCTATCGTTAACGTCTTTGGTATCCGAGGTATCCGGATTCCTTGATGTGTTGTTGCTGCGAGCCAGCCAGCTGTCCTCGCCTGCACAAAAGCGGGTCATGAGTGTTGTGAGGGCTGCCATAGATTTCGGCTTCTCCTGGCCGAGGTGGCGGGCGAGCCACTCGTCGTGGATGTTATGCTTGAATGCTGCTAGGGCTTCTGCATCCGGACAGTCTACAATTTGATTTTTCTTAGTCAGGAACCGTGTCCAGAATTGTCAGGCTGATTCCCCTGGCTGCTGGGTTATGTGGCTCAAGTCATTAGCATCCGGTGGCCGCACAAGTGCCCTGGAAGTTGTCTAGAAATGCATCTTCCAAATCCTCCCAACTGCCAACGGAATCTGCTGGCAAGCTATTCAGCCAATGCCGAGCTGGTCCTTTGAGTTTTAGTGGGAGGTACTTGATGGCATGTACATCGTCACCGCGAACCATGTGGATGTGAAGGAGGAAATCCTCAATCCATACAACGGGATCTGTTGTGTTGTCGTATGATTCGATATTTACGGGTTTGAAACCCTCCGGGAATTCATGATTCATAACTTCATTAGTGAAGCATAGGGGGTGTGCGGCGCCTCTGTGCCGGGCTATATCCCGACGTAGTTCGTATGAGTCTTGTCTGTTGTATTCGGCCCGGCCGGATTTACTCTTGGTGTATCCGACGCAACGATCATCGTCCCGTGTGGGCGCACGTGCTTGTGTCCCGTATATTGACCTTGCAATTTTTGCCTTACTGTCCAAGATGTCTCGCAGGTCCTCTGTGTTGCCCCAGGCCTTAGTATTTTTGACTGAGTGATGACGGGGTGCGGTCTGAACTTTAGACCGAAACGCCTCTCTGGCTCGGCCGCGTAGTGGCCGATCAGCCGCATCGTACATTGGTGAATGAGGTTTCAATGCTTCCTCCTCGAGGTGAGGTAGCAACCTACATTTTGGGTAACTCGTGGATGGGCGCTCGAGTTCATGCTCCTTGGCCGCAAGGACTTCGGTCCATCTGTCTGCTAGCAAATCTTGATCAGCTTGAAGTTGTTGTTGTTTCTTATTTAGGCTACTTGCCGTGGCCATAAGCCGGCGCTTGAAGCGCTCTTGCTCGACGGGGTCCTCAGGCACGATAAACTCGTCGTCGCCGAGGCTCGCCACGTCTTCGGAGAGAGGCATGTAATTGTCCTCCTCCGGTTCTCCATCTGCTGCCTGCTCTGGGGGCTAGCTTGTTCGTCCTCTAGCTCTACACCGTGCTAGAGGGGATTGTTGTTGTCTTCGGTGCTATCCGGAGTGTTATTATCTCATGTGCCGGTATCACTGCTCTTGCTGTGGCGGAACTTAGAGCGGCGCCGCTGACATCGGCGCTTGGGTTGCTTCTTGGAGGGGTCATCCTCCGCTTTCTCGTCGCCATTGGCTTCTTTGGGGGTGTCCACCATGTATATATCATATGATGAGGTAGCGGTCAAGTGCCCCGAGGGCGGTGGATCATGTTCGTCTCTGGCCTCGTCGTCCATACCGTCGAAGTCTTCGGAGCCGAAGTCGAGCATGTCGGTTAAGTCATCGATAGTGGCTACTAAGTGGGTGGTGGGTGGGTAGGGAATTTCTTCGTCGTTCGCATCCCATTCTAGCCGGACATAGTTCGGCCAGGGTTCTCCTGACAGGGAGAGAGACCTTAATGAATTTAGCACATCTCCGAAAGGTGAGTGCTGAAAGATATCCGCGAAGGTGAACTCCATGATCGGTGCCCTGTCGGTTTCGACAGGCACAGATGTAGGCGGCTCGGAGTCCGTGGCCGGGGATAAATCCAGTGGTTCAGTGACACGGCTCTCGTACGGGGTGAAGTCAGTATCCGACTATATCGCCACTGAGATCGCGGACTCCATGGCGGGGTTCATCCCTCCGCTATCGGATGGCGCAACTTGCTCTGGATTAAAGGCTGGAGTAGCTGCGGATGTGATCTCCCGAACATTGTCTGACGGTAGAGTTACGTCTTGCTCGTCGTGACTGTGCGGCGCGTCTGGCATGGGCTTGAATCCGTCGAAGATCAAGTCTCCGCGGATATCGGCCGTGTAGTTCAAGTTTACAAATCTGACCTAATGGCCAGGGCGTAGCTCTCAATCTGCTCCAGATGGCCAAGCGAATTGGCCCGCAGTGCAAAGCCGCCGAATATGAAGATCTGTCCAGGGAGGAAAGCCTCACCCTAGACCGCATCGCTAGCGATGATCGAAGGAGCCATCAAGCCTTATGGTGACGACACAGTGGAACTCTCTATGAAAGCACCAATGTCAGTGTCAAAACCGGTGGATCTCAGGTAGGGTGTCCCAAATTGTGCGTCTAAGGCGAATGGTAACAGGAGGCAGGTGACACAATGTTTACCCAGGTTCGGGCCCTCTTGATGGAGGTAAAACCCTACGTCCTGCTTGATTATTCTTGATGATATGAGTATTACAAGAGTTGATCTACCACGAGATCAGAGAGGCTAAACCCTAGAAGCTAGCCTATGGTATGATTGTATGTTGTCCTACGGACTAAAACCCTCCGGTTTATATAGACACCGGAGGGGGCTAGGGTTACACAAGGTCGGTTACAAAGGAGGAGATATCCATATCCGTATTGCCTAGCTTGCCTTCCACGCCAAGCAGAGTCCCATCCGGACACGGGACGAAGTCTTAAATCTTGTATCTTCATAGTCCAACTGTCCGGCCAAAGGATATAGTCCGGCTGTCCAGAGACCCCCTAATCCAGGACTCCCTCAGTGGCCTTCAGGATACAAAGGTTCCTGAGTCATTCTACCAGTTCTAGTAGCCACTCTAACAACATAATCATTATTCTTACTATTCAATTCATTAAGAAAATCATTTTGAGCTTTAAGTACTTGTTCTACTTGAGTGGTAACCATAGAAGCATGTTTGCTAATAAGTTTAAGTTCACCTTTGACATTAGCCATATAATCACCCAAGTGTTCAAGCATATTTGAATTGTATTTCAATTGTCTACCAAAATAAGCATTAAAATCTTCTTGCTTAACCATAAATTTATCAAACTCATCTAAGCATGGGCTAGCAAACTTAGTAAATGGAATTTCAGCTTTATCATATCTATAGAGAGAATTTACCTTTACTACCTGTGTCGGGTTATCAAGACCATGAGTTTCTTCAATAGGTGATGGATTAAGGTCATATGTTTCTTCAATGGGCGGTAAATTAAGACCGTGTATTTTTTCAATAGGAGGTAAATTCTTAACATCTTCAGCTTTAATACCTTTTTCTTTCATAGATTTCTTTGCCTCTTGCATATCTTCAGGAGTGAGAAATAGAACACCTCTCTTCTTCGGAGTTGGTTTAGGAATTGGTTCAGGAAGTGTCCAATTATTTTCATTTGTCAACATATTATTCAATAGAATTTCAGCTTCATCCGGCGTTCTTTCCCCGAAAACAGAACCAGCACAACTATCCAGGTAATCTCTGGAGGCATCGGTTAGTCCATTATAAAAGATATCAAGTATTTCATTTTTCTTAAGAGGATGATCAGGCAAAGCATTAAGTAATTGGAGAAGCCTCCCCCAAGCTTGTGGGAGACTCTCTTCTTCAATTTGCACAAAATTATATATATATCCCTTAAAGCAGCTTATTTCTTATGAGCAGGGAAATATTTAGCAGAGAAGTAATAAATCATATCCTGGGGACTACGCACACAACCATGATCAAGAGAATTAAACCATATCTTAGCATCACACTTTAATGAGAACGGAAATATTTTAAGGATATAAAAGTAGCGAGTTCTCTCATCATTAGTGAACAGGGTGGCTATATCATTTAATTTAGTAAGATGTGACACAACAGTTTCAGATTCATAGCCATGAAAAGGATGAGATTCAACCAAAGTAATTATATCAGGAACAACAGAGAATTCATAATCCTTATCAGTAACAAAGATAGGTGAAGTAGCAAAAGCAGGGTCAGGTATTTCAGGTATTTTAGGATGTTCTTGACCGCTGTCCAGTGATCCACTCATGGATTACTTTGGTACCTCCCTGCTAAACTAATAGCAAGGCACACATCAAGTCTGGTACACAACATTGCATACATGATAGAGCCTATGGCTGAAGCATAGGGAACACCTTTTGTCGGTGTCAAAACCGGCGGATCTCGGGTAGGGGGTCCCGAACTGTGCATCTAGGTCGAATGGTAACAGGAGGCAGGGAACACGATGTTTTACCCAGGTTCGGGCCCTCTTGATGGAGGTAAAACCCTACGTCCTGCTTGATTAATATTGATAATATGGGTAGTATAAGAGTAGATCTACCACGAGATCAAGGAGGCTAAACCCTAGAAGCTAGCCTATGGTATGATTGTTGTATATGGAGATGATTGCCTACGGACTACAACCCTCCGGTTTATATAGACATCGGATAGGGTTAGGGTTACACAGAGTCGGTTACAATGGTAGGAGATCTTGAATATCCGCATCGCCAAGCTTGCCTTCCACGCCAAGGAAAGTCCCATCCGGACACGGGACGAAGTCTTCAATCTTGTATCTTCATAGTCCAGGAGTCCGGCTAAAGGTATAGTCCGGCTACCTGAACACCCCCTAATCCAGGACTCCCTCAGTAGCCCCTGAACCAGGCTTCAATGACGATGAGTCCGGCGTGCAAATTGTCTTCGGCATTGCAAGGCGGGTTCCTCCTCCAAGTCCTTCATAGAAGATTGTAAACACCAAGAGTAATGTCTGGCTCTGCAAAATAAGCTTCCACATATCGCCATAGAGAGAATAATATTAACACAAATCAAAACTGCTGACGTATTCCGCAGTGTGTCATCACACTATGGCCAAGTCCTTTACTCGAATCATTTTTACTTTTCCACCTCAGCATGTTTTGCGAGGCGGTTTCCTTGGCACGTCTTGTCAAAGCAGAGATCCTGTACCCCCTTTACGGGATTCTCATCAATACGGACGTGGGTAACCCAACCGCGCCATTTATCACGGCGCTTGGGAGGCAAGCGAGTTTTACTAGGCTGGTGGGGACGCACAACGGCATCCGCCCATATAAGGGGATAAGGATCCACCTTTTTACCTACGCCTTCTTCCTCCTTTGCCTATCCATCTCCTGCGCACTCGAGCTCCAACGCCCAAGCCCGCACTTCCCACCTCAACCTTCTCCAGCAATGTCCGGAGCGGGAGGCAAGTGGATGGTCTCCTCCGCTACGGAGGGCCAAGTCAAGAAGCTAAGGAAGGCCGGATACCTGTCCAAGGACATCGCGCACCGGCTTCCCGAAAAGGGGCAGCTTCTCCCCACCCCAAGTCCCCATGAGAGGGTAGTATTTCTCCCCCACTTCCTCCGTGGACTGGGTTTTCCACTCCACCCATTTGTCCGGGGGCTCATGTTCTACTACGGCCTGGATTTCCACGATCTGGCCCCGAACTTCATCCTCAACATCTTGGCGTTTATCGTCGTGTGCGAGGCTTTCCTCCGCGTCCGCCCTCATTTCGGCCTCTGGCTCAAGACCTTCAACGTCAAGCCTAAGGTGGTGCACGGCAGCCAGGCGGAGTGCGGAGGCGCCATGGCGGGCAAGATGGCCAACGTCCTATGGTTCGAGGGCTCTTTTGTGGAGACCATAAGGGGTGGCAATCCGGGTGGTTTTACATCAACGAGCCATGCGATCCGAAATGGACCGCAGCCCCCGAGTTCCGATCCGGACCCCCCACGCGGCTTATGTCCTGGAAAGAGACGGGCCTGTCGTGGGGTGATGAAAAAGAGGTGACCGGATTGCAAACATGCATCCAGTCCCTGGTGAACAAGCCAATCCGGCTTGTTAATGTAATCCAGGTTATGCTCGTCCACCGGATCCTCCCGTGCCAACAACGGGATTTTAATCTGTGGGAGTTCGACCCGGCGCAGCACCAAACCCTTAGCAGGCTCTTCGACACGACATACGAAGATGCCTGGAAGGTGCTATTCAAGGGCGCCGAGGCTCCCGCATCCGCTTCCGAGGACCGCGGATACAGCTCGCAGCATCACGCTAGCGAGGTAAGATATCTTCACCTTTTACAGGATGTTAAGCTTTCTTCATAGTTTGACTCTATGCGGGATCTAAACTCCCTTACCTTTGACAGGCTTGGCGGGCGATATCCGGACCGATTAACTGTCCGGCCCCGCTGCCCGAAGACCCAGCCCCAGCTCTACTAGTGAAGCTGCTGGTTCCGGCGCCTTATGTGGTGCCGGAGAAGAAGGCCAAGAAGAAGAAGACCATGGGGACTCGAAAGAGTGCCCGCAACGTGGTGGTGTCGGACTCGTCATCTGACGAGTCCGAGACGCCCTCCTCCCGCGAAAACGGGGAGGAGGAAGAAGAAAGCTCTCCCCCCCCAGCGGAGGGAGGAGAGAAGAGGAAGGCCGCCCCAACGGGGGAGGCCGAGGGGTCTAGGAAAAGGAAGACCCCTCCGCCGAACTACGCCCCAAACGCCGAAGAGGGCAAAGAGGAGTGGCCAAACAGGGCCAAGCGTCAGGCGAAATCGTAAGTTCGGATATCAGAATAACTCATGACGTTCCTTTGTTGCACAGCTTTCCCTAATGTCGAATGTAATTATGCAGTCCGCCCCGGGCCGAATTCGACGAATCGTCGAGCAGCTCCCTGGACTCATCGGACGTGAACTCAGTTCCGCCAGCTATCTCCCCCCGCACTGCAGACGACGCCGAAGTGGCGTCGCCACAAGCTCCGGGGCAGGAGGAGGTGGTCCCAGAGGAGCCGCAAGGCAACCTCCCGGACTCCAGGAGTGAAGGGGATAAGGCCCCCCAGGGCTCCAAGTCCGGCTTTGTGCCGGACACCGCGCCGAAATCTTCCACAGTTCCGGACCGCGGTAGGCGAACTCCTTCCAAGAGGAGCAAGCCTTCTGAGCCAGCAGCCTCCGTCCAACCGGAGGTGCCGGACAATCTGCTGGAGGTGCTTGATAGCGCCTCCATCGACAAGGGGGCACCGTACTATTATGAGTACGATGATCCAGAAGGTTCAGTCCGCCAAGAGCGGACTGACTGAAGCTTGTGCTAGCCTTCTAACAGGCTTCGAGGTAAGTAAAAATATGTAAAAACATAACCGCATAGACAGTAGCCCCTGATGCTCTGTTTGGCGTTCAGAAAGAAAAGCCGAATAGAGGATCTATTAAATTTCGCAGGAGTCTAACAAAAAGAGTCAATATGCGTATGCAGGCTTCGCTGCTATCCACCGCCGCACTGACTGCGGAGGTGGGTGTCCTGAAATAGGACCTCAAGCGGACCGAGCAAGAGCTTGGCCTTGCCAAGCGGCAGCTCGAGGAAAAATAAGGTAGGAAATACCTTACAGAAAAAGTGCCTATAGAGAGGCTTGATTGCAAAAAATAACAGGATTGCACTGCTTATTATAGGGGCCACGACTAAGGTGGCGACCCTCAAGCAGGCGTTGTCCGAGGCCGAAAAGAAAACGGCCGCGGAGCGCACCGAGCGAGAGAAACTTGGGGCTCAGGTTGGCGAGGTGCAGCAAGAGCTTCAGGCTCTCATGAAAAAACATGAGATTTTGGAGCTTGAGTCAAAGACCCAAGCGTCCGAGCTCGCGGCGGCCCTTGACACTGCCAAGTCTGCCAAGGCCGAAGCCCAAAAGGCCCTCCAAGAGTTGGAGGAGATGAAGAAGATAGCAGCGGGTAAGGCATTCTTTATGCAAAGCAGAAATATAAAAGTAAACTACTTGTTACTTACCCGAATCCGGAGTTCTCCAGGGGCATTCGCAGATCTTCCCCGCAGTGTATCCGACGCCGCCGCATTCTATCAAGCTGAAGAGGGTAGCTCGGCAGAGAAGGTGTTCTGGTCTCAGTATGCTGAGGCCGGACACCCTGTGCCCTTGAGCGACCAGCTGAAACAGCTGGTCGAGCTCCACAAGGCGGCCGAACAGGCCATGAAGGGCTTCGTAGTTCGGCTGTGGCCCGGAGAGACCCTGCCTGGGAGCTACTTCGGGCTGGTGTGGCGGCTGGTGGAGGCCTGTCCAAGGCTCGAGGTCATCAAGCGCTCCGTCTGCATCGAAGGTGCCCGTCAGGCCCTTGCACGTGCAAAGGTGCACTGGGGTAAGCTGGACGGTGAGAAGCTTGTGAAGGACGGGCCGCCGTCGGGGAAGGAGCATCGCAAGCCCGAGAACTATTACAAGGATGTTCTTGCGGGTGCCCGCCTTGTGGCGGATGAATGTACCAAGGATGTAATTTTTGAATAAACTCGCTCGTTTTTATCCTGTGCGCTAAAAACTTGTTCAGAGGCTCTTAAGCAATGCTTGTTGAATTTAAAATATTATTTTCTGTGCGGCCGTTTATCAATAAATTGAGAGATGGCCAGTCGTCAGCTTCTGCCCCCAGGCCACTAGTGCTGGGGTGTTCGGGATAAACCTGAGCGCTCTTTTTCCCATAGTTGGGTCCTTCGAGGGAGGCGCTCAGCACAACGAACCAGGCAATCGGACTATAATGCTTGAACACTCTCACTTAGCCATAGAACTTTATAATTTTAAATTTCGGCAAAGCCCCTAGTTCGGAAGACCGAGTTCGGGGCGCTATCCACGCCTTGGCCGGACAAATCCGGCTCCTCGCTCGAAGCGGCATAAGTCTTTAGGGACTCGAAAAACCTCTCGAACAGCGACCGGTCTCTCGCCTCATCATGACAGTCAGTTTTAGCTTTCTCCACTGAGGTGCTTAACCCAGCTCAACCGGGGCACAATCGCAGTGGTTCTCCTAGTGCTACCTTACCCGATATAGCGGAACGTAAGGCACCAAAACATAGGAGCCGGGCAAACCCAACTATTGACCCAAATCATGATTCGGAGCCGATGCATATAGTGCTATAAGTTCGGGGTGCCACACTTGTGAAAGTGTACGGACTTCTCACACCATATTAAAGGGTACTGAAGCCCCTGGCGTACTTGCCGTACCACAGTGTACGGGTGCAATCATATCATTAATGAACATATATAAAAGAGAGTAATGTAGAAAATAGACAAAAGCTATGCATTGTTTATAGAGAGGCTATTTATCAAAGCCGAACGATACAAATAGTGCGGTAAGCAAAAGATATTGGACTATTCAGTATGTCCTGACCAGGGGCAGGCCGCGGAATTGTATTTAAAACAGGTATACCGCTCGTAACAGAGACCACCGAGGAGTTCCATAATGCGGCATGGCTTGTCTGCCTCCCTGGATCTTGCATCGTTTGTGCGGCGGTCGAATTGCCGAACAGGTCGTCCGAAGTATGGAATCCTGAAAGTAAGAAAAATTAAAAAAAAGGAATCCGGCAACCCCCAGTACGTTTTAAGCCGTATTCTGGGCGTGCCGTTATTGTGCCCCTTCCCCTGTGCCCATGGTATTTCAAGGGCGTAGTTATGTGCGCGAGGTACTGGTTTCGCTATGTCGCGAAAGCTGGGGTTGGGGCCGCATTGCTACGCTTGCTTAGAGTGTGCCAGGCGGTCCTGCTGTGGGTTACTCCGGGCGCGCTTGGCAGTGTCTGGCTTTTTAATGGCCGGACTGGAGAATTGCCTGAGAAGGCTACTTTGTACCTCCGCTGCGAGAGCCGCCGTATGCTCCTCCGTACGGAGGGAGCGTTTGGTGTTTCCGTTGACCGCAATTACTCCTCGAGGGCCTGGCATCTAGGGCTTGAGATATGCGTAGTGCGGCACCGCATTGAACTTTGTGAATGCAGTTCATCCGAGCAGGGCGTGATAGCCACTTCAAAACGGGACTATATCGAAGATTAACTCTTTGCTTCGGAAATTGTCCGGGGATCCGAAGACCACGTCAAGTGTTACTGAGCCTGTACAGTTGGCTTCTACACCTGGTATAACGCCTTTAAAGGTCGTTCTTGTGGGCTTAATCCTTGAGGGATCTATGCCCATTTTCCGCACTGCATCCTGATAAAGCAGGTTCAGGCTACGGCCGCCGTCCATGAGGACTCTTGTGAGATGAAATCTGTCGATGATTGGGTCGAGAACCAATGCGGCGAAGCCGCCATGGCGGATGCTAGTGGGATGGTCCCTTCGATCAAAAGTGATCGGGCAGGAGGACCATGGGTTGAACTTTGGGGCGACTAGCTCTATCGCGTATACGTCCCGTAGCGCACGCTTCAGCTCCCGCTTGAGAATGTGGGTTGCGTATATCATATTCACCGTCCGCACTTGTGGGGGAAAGCCATTCTGTCCATTGTTGTTCGGCGGCTTGGGCTCCTCGTCGTCGCTGTGCAGCCCCTTGTCTTTGTTTTCAGCCCTTAACTTGCCTGCCTGCTTGAACATCCAATGATCCCTGTTAGTGTGACTGGCTGGCTTTTCGGGGGTGCCATGTATCTGGCACAAGCGATCGAGTATTCGGTCCAAACTGGACAGGCCCTGAGTATTCTTTTTGAATGGCTTTTTCCGCTGGCCGGATTTATAGCCTTTGAATCTGGCATTGACTGCCGTGTCTTCATTGTTGTCGCTGTTAACGCGGCGTTTTTGCTTATTCCGACGTGTCCTACCACTTTTGTCCTTGGTATCCGAATTACTGGGGTTCTTTGATAAGTTGTTACTGCGAGCTAGCCAGCTGTCTTCTCCCACGCAAAAGCGGGTCATGACTGTCGTGAGGGCTGCCATGGATTTCGGCTTTTCCTGTCCCAGGTGCCGGGTAAGCCACTCGTCGCGGATGTTATGCTTGAAGGCTGCTAGGGCCTCTGCGTCCGGACAGTCGACTATCTGGTTTTTCTTTGTTAGGAACCATGTCTAGAATTGTCTGGCCGATTCCCCTGGCTGTTGAATTATGTGGCTTAAGTCGTCGGCATTCGGCGGTCGCACGTAAGTGCCCTGGAAGTTGTCGAGGAATGCGGCTTCCAGGTCCTCCCAAGAACCGATTGAGTCTGCTAGCAAGCTGTTAAGCCAATGCCGGGCCGGTCCTTTAAGTTTGAGCGGGGGGTATTTGATGGCGTGTAGATCATCGCCGCGTGCCATGTGGATGTGAAGGAGATAATCCTCGATCCATACCGCCGGGTCTGTTGTGCCATCGTATGATTCGATGTTTACAGGTTTGAAACCCTCTGGGATTTTATGATCCAGTACTTCATTCGTGAAGCATAGCGGGTGTGCGGCGCCTCTGTACTGGGCTATATCACGATGCAGCTTGGAAGAGCTATGTCTGTTGTGTTTGGCCCGGCCGGATTTGTTGTATCCGGAGTCAAGATCATTATCACATGCCGTAGGGCACCTGCGCGATCCATAGATCGATCTTGTTTGTCTTGCCTTATCCTCAAGTATGTCTCGCAGGTCGGGCGCATTTTCCCGTGCCTTAGTTGAGCGGCGTCGGGGCATGGCTTGGGTGGAGGGCCGAGAGGCCTCTCTGTCGCGGCCGCGAGGTGGCCGGTCTGCCATGTCATGCGCTGGTGATGTAGGTGCTTCCTCCTCTAATCGGGGTAGCGGCCTGCGCTTCGGGTAACTCTTGGAGGGGCGTTCGAGTTTATACTCTTCGGCCGCAAGGACTTCAGTCCATCTGTCAGCTAGCAAATCTTGGGCAGCTCTAAGTTGTTGCTGCTTTTTCTTGAGGCTGCTTGCCGTGGCTAAAAGCTTGCGTTTAAAACGCTCTTGTTCGGCGGGGTCTGATGGTATGATGAATTCGTCGTCATCGAGGCTTGCCTCGTCTTCGGAGGGAGGCGTATAGTTATCATCCTCGACCTCTCGGTCTGCCGCTCTCTCATGAGGGCTGGCTTCTCCATCTTCCTGTGCCGAATCTTGCTGAGGTGGGTGTTCTTCGGTGCTATCCGGGGTAGTATTATCTCCCGTGCCGGAATCACCGTTTTTGTTTTGGTGGGATTTAGAGCGGCGCCGCTGACGCCGGCGCTTTGGCTGTTTCTTGGGGGCGTCATCCCCCACTGTTCCATCGCCACCTCCATCTTTTGGAGTGTACACCATATATATGTCATATGATGAGGTGGCCTTCCAGCGCCCTACAGGTGCTGGTTCCTGTTCGTCTCCTACATCGTCGTCCATGCCGTCGATGTCTTCAGAGCTGAAGTCAAGCATGTCGGTTAGATCGTCGACAGTGGCTACAAAGTGGGTGGTGGGTGGGCTTTGAATTTCCTCATCGTCCGTATTCCACCCTCGCTGACCGTAGTCCGGCCAGGGCTCTCCTGATAAAGATAGAGACTTAAGAGAATTCAGGATGTCGCCAAAAGGCAAATGCTGAAAGATGTCTACGGCGGTGAACTCCATTATCGGCGCCCAATCGGATTCGATTGGCAGGGGCGCGGGGGGTTCGGAGTCCGGGGAGGAGTCCGGATCCTCGGAGTCACGGGTAGTGCAGAGTGCGGGGCTAGCGTTCGGCTCGATCGCCTCTGAGATCGCAGCCCCTGAGGCAGCGTCCAACCGCTGATCCTCGATCGGCACAGTAGGCTCCGAATCAATGGTCAAAACCGATGCGTATGCGGCCTCCAAGGCGCTGTTCGGCGGCAGAGCTATATCATGTCCATCGAGACAGTGCGGCGCGCTTGGCTGTGGCTCGAATCCGTCGAAGATCAAGTCCCCGTGGATGTCAGCCGTGTAGTTTAGGCTTCCAAACCTGACCTGATGGCCAGGGGCATAGCTTTCGATCTGCTCCAGGTGGCCGAGCGAATTGGCCCGTAGAGCGAAGCCGCTGAAGACGAAGATCTGTCCGGGGAACAAAGTCTCACCCTGGACTGCATCGTTGTTGATGATCAAAGGAGCCATCGGGCCTAAAGGCGACGACAGAGAGGAACCCTCAATGAAAGCACCAATGTCGATGTCAAAACCGGCGGATCTCGGGTAGGGGGTCCCGAACTGTGCGTCAAGGCCGGATGGTAACAGGAGGCAGGGAACACGATGTTTTACCCAGGTTCGGGCCCTCTTGATGGAGGTAAAACCCTACGTCCTGCTTGATTAATATTGATAATATGAGTAGCACAAGAGTAGATCTACCACGAGATCAAGGAGGCTAAACCCTAGAAGCTAGCCTATGGTATGATTGTTGTATATGGAGATGATTGCCTACGGACTACAACCCTCCGGTTTATATAGACACCGGATAGGGTTAGGGTTACACAGAGTCGGTTACAATGGTAGGAGATCTCGAATATCCCCATCGCCAAGCTTGCCTTCCACGCCAAGGAAAGTCCCATCCGGACACGGGATGAAGTCTTCAATCTTGTATCTTCATAGTCCAGGAGTCTGGCTGAAGGTATAGTCCGGCTACCCGAACACCCCCTAATCCAGGTCTCCCTCACCTAGCAAGTTGTTCATCAAGAAATTCACCAAGTGGCATAGTAGTATCAAGCATAGAAGTAGTTTGATCATAAGTATCATGCATAGCAGAAGTGGCATCATCAATAACATGTGACATATCAGAACGAATAGCAGAAGCAGGTTAGGTGTCGCAAGCTTTCTCAAAACAGAAGGTGAATCAATTGCAGAGCTAGATGGCAGTTCCTTACCTCCCTCGTAGTTGTGGGATAAATCTTGGTTTTTGGATCTCTCAAGTTCTTCATAATGATAAGCAGATATAAATCCCAAGTGACTCAAAGAATAGAGCTATGCTCCCCGGCAACGGCGCCAGAAAATAGTCTTGATAACCCACAAGTATAGGGGATCGCAACAGTTTTCGAGGGTAGAGTATTCAACCCAAATTTATTGATTCGACATAAGGGGAGCCAAAGAATATTCTCAAGTATTAGCAGTTGAGTTGTCAATTCAACCACACCGGGAAACTTAATATCTGCAGCAAAGTATTTAGTAGCAAAGTAATATGATAGTAGTGGTAACGGTAGCAAAAGTAATGTTTTTGGTATTTTGTAGTGATGCTAGTAATAGCAACGAAAAAGTAAATAAGCGAAGAACAATATATGGAAAGCTCGTAGGCAATGGATCGGTGATGGAGAATTATGCCGGATGCGATCGATCGTGCAACAGTTATAACATAGGGTGACATAGAACTAGCTCCAGTTCATCAATGTAATGTAGGCATGTAATCCGAATATAGTCATACGTGCTTTTGGAAAACAACTTGCGTGACATCTTTTGTCCTACCCTCCCGTGGCAGCAGGCTCCTATTGGAAACTAAGGGATATTAAGGCCTCCTTTTAATAGAATACCGGACCAAAGCATTAACACTTAGTGAATACATTAACTCCTCAAACTACGGTCATCACCGGTAAGTATCCCGATTATTGTCACTTCGGGGTTAACGGATCATAACACATAATAGGTGACTATAGACTTGCAAGATAGGATCAAGAACGCACATATATTCATGAAAACATAATAGGTTCAGATCTGAAATCATGGCACTCGGGCCCTAGTGACAAGCATTAAGCATAGCAAAGTCATAGCAACATCAATCTCAGAATGTAATGGATACTAGGGATCAAACCCTAACAAAACTAACTTGATTACATGATAAATTTCATCCAACCCATCACCGTCCGGCAAGCCTACGATGGAATTACTCACGCACGGCGGTGAGCATCATGAAATTGGTGATGGAGGATGGTTGATGATGACGATGGCGACAGATTCCCCTCTCCGGAGCCCCGAACGGACTCCAGATCAGCCCTCCCGAGAGGTTTTAGGGCTTGGCGGTGGCTCCGAATCGTAAAACGCGAAGAATCCTTCTCTCTGATTTTTTTTCTCCCCAAAAGCAAATATATAGAGTTTGAGTTGAGGTCGGAGGAGCTCCAGGGGGCCCACGAGGTAGGGGCGCGCCCCCCACTCTCATGGACAGGTGGTGGGCCCCCTGGTCTTCATCTTTTGCAAGGATTTTTTATTATTTCCAAATAGACGTTCCGTGAAGTTTCAGTTCATTCCGAGAACTTTTGTTTCTGCACATAAATAACACCATAGCAATTCTGCTGAAAACAGCGTCAGTCCGGGTTAGTTCCATTCAAATCATGCAAGTTAGAGTCCAAAACAAGGGCAAAAGTGTTTGGAAAAGTAGATACGACGGAGACGTACCAGCTCTCCCGATGGAAGGCGACTCTCCAACAGCAATTGAAACACGAAGGGTGAGAGAACTTCTTCAAACGGCTCTGGCGCAGCAGGATGCATACTCTTATAGTCGAGACAGAATCCACTCAACCCCTCGCCCAAGCCGGAGCCTGAGCTATAGCAGGCATATGGACTCAGCCGCTATGTCGAGCAACGCTCAACGCCGTAACCAACCGCATAGGCATGAGCCGGTGCAGGGTGGAGCCCTTAACTTGGCGGATTAGGAGAGAATCCATCAAGAGGCTGAGCGGGCGGTTCAACTGGCAGCTGAGCAAGCGGCTCATCAAGCTTTTCCGGTTTATCCTGCAACCTCTGTTGAGGCAGGAGTAGCCACAAGAACAGGAGGTGTCCCTTGCCTGGTACCAGCTATACATAATGAGCGCTTGCCAAAAGACTTGAAGGGGCCTCGTAAGGTGCCTAATTACACGGCCGACTTGCAGCCTGGGGCATGGATTGAAAGTTATGAGATGGCGATGGAGCTGTTGGAGGTTAGCGATGCAGCAATGGCTAAGTATTTCACTATGATGTTGGATGGAACGGCTCGCACTTGGTTGAAAGGGTTGCCGCCCAATTCCATCGGCTCATGGGCGGAGTTAAAAGTCTGGTTCATTCAGAACTTTAAGGATACATGTAAACAACCTATGTCAATCATGGACCTGACTAATTGTAAGCAAGAGGAAGGTGAGTCCACGACCCATTGGGTGTGCCGGGTCAAGGAGATAATACATTCATCTGATAAGTTGGATGCCAGCTCTGCGGTCTTAATGTTGGAGAAAAATTGCCGATTTGAACCTCTGAAACAGAAGCTGGGGCAGCTCAAGCGTGATTGTAACGAGATGGGCCAGTTGATGGCGGCCCTGGTCAAATATGCCGATTCTGACAGTACCAAGGATCCCGAATCTGATGAAGAAAAAATAGGGAAGGGAAAGGGAAGAACGGCAACGGCAAGGGTCACCAGCATAACTCGGTGAATCAAGGAGGTAATAAATGTAAGGCTGACGAGTTTGTAGCTAACACCAATACATAGGGCAACAACCAACGGCGCAAGGGTAGGCCACCTCCTCGGTCAGGTGGGTCAGGTCCCACCCTCGAACAACTACTGAATGAACCTTGTCCAAGACACGGCACCCGGGAGAAGCCAGCTACCCATCTGTGGAAGGATTGTATGATCATGAAGGCATTTAAAAATTCCAACATGTTTGATGGTAGCCACGGACCTGGCGGCGGTTCAGGCGGAGGTGGTTTTCATGGCCCGGGCGCCGGTTCAGGCGGGAGCGGTTTTCACGGTCAGGGCCATCCGGGTAACCAGGGTGACTATAATCAGCAACCCGGCCAAAGTAATCAGTAGCAATAGCAGCAACAGTCCGGGTATCAGAGTAATCAAAATAGTTGAATAGTAGGCAGTACCACGTATTTACCACTAGTTTATGCAAAAGGGACCAGAAGCTTCATAAGAGGGCTGTCAATGCTGTTGAGCCAGCGATTCCACATTATTTGAGGTGGTCAAAACAGCCTATTGTGTGGAGTAGGGAAGATCACCCTCCCCGGGTTGATAATCCGGGTCACTTGGCCTTGGTAGTGGCACCTCAGGTGGGTGGATATAAGTTCACTAAGGTGCTCATGGATGGAGGCAGTAGCATCAACATCCTCTATTATGAGATGTTTCGTCAGATGGGGTTAACTGATAAGAGTCTTAAACAATCCAACACTATTTTTCATGGTGTTGTGCCTGGTAAGTCGGCATACCTAGTTGGTAAGATTGAACTAGAAGTAGCCTTTGGGGATGAATATGATTCCAGGGCTGAGAAGTTAACTTTTGAGGTGGTTAAGATCAAAAGCCCATATCAAGCTCTGTTTGGACGGCCGGCTTATGCCAAGTTCATGGCTCGGTCGTGTTATGTGTATCTGCAACTCAAGTTGCCGGGTTATAAAGGCACCATCACAGTACATGGAAGCCGGAAAATAGCCCTAGAATATGAAGAAGGTGATGCCGCTTATGCTGAGTCTGTTTGTGCGACAGAGGAGTTAAAGTTTTATAAAGATAATGTTGACCCGACAGACATGACGTCTTTGAAGAAGCCAACTATGGAGCATGAACCGGTGTTGAAATTTAAGTCAGCTGATGACACCAAGATGGTTGATTTTGTGCCTGGCAACTCATCCAAACAGTTCATCATCAGTGCCAACTTGGATCCAAAATAGGAATGCGCGCTCATCGAGTTCATCCGTGAGAATCGGGACATCTTTGCATGGAAACCTTCTGACATGCCGGGTGTCGCGAGAGAACTCGCTGAGCACACTCTTAATATTGATCCGAAGTTCAAGCCAGTCAGGCAGTTTCTTCGACGGTTTAACGAGGAAAGGCGCAAGGCGATTGGAGAAGAGGTGGCCCGGCTCTTGGCGGCCGGGTTCGTTGTTGAAGTTTTTCACGCAGAGTGGTTGGCTAACCCGGTGCTTGTACTCAAGAAGAATGGCACCTGGCGTATGTGTGTGGATTACACCGATTTGAACAAGGCTTGTCCAGCCGATCCTTTTGCTCTCCCTCGTATTGATCAGATCATTGATGCTACGGCGGGTTGCGAGCGTTTGAGTTTTTTGGATGCATATTCAGGTTATCATCAGATCAAGATGGTAGTTAAGGACCAGGAGAAGACGGCTTTCATCACTCCATTTGGAGCTTTCTACTATGTGTCTATGCCTTTTGGACTGAAAAGTGCCCAGGCAACTTATCAACGATGTGTACAGAATTGTCTTCATAGTCAGATTGGGCGTAATGTTCATGCTTATGTGGATGACATAGTGGTGAAATCCAGAGAGAAGGAAACCTTGGTAACTGATCTGAAGGAGACCTTTGAGAACCTCCGGGTCTACAAGATGATGCTTAACCCAGCCAAATGTGTTTTTGGAGTCCCAGCTGGCAAACTTTTGGGTTTTTTGGTGTCTAATAGAGGTATTGAGGCTAATCCGGAGAAAATTAAGGCAATTACATCTCTAGCCAAACCGGTGTGCATCAATGGCGTTCAGCGTTTGGCGGGTCGCGTCGCCACCTTAAGCCGGTTCATAAGCCGGTTAGGGGAGAAGGCGATGCCTTTGTATCAAATGATGAAAAAGGTGGATGATTTTGTCTGGAGCGATGCTGCTAACTCTGCTTTTGAGGATCTGAAGAAACAGCTCGCTGAGCCGCCGGTTCTTGCTGCTCCGGTTGAGAAAGAGCCATTGTTGTTATATGTAGCTGCTAACTCACGTGCTGTCAGTGTGGCCATTGTTGTGGAGCGCAAGGAGGCTGGCAAAGAACATCCGGTCCAACGGCCGGTTTACTACATCAGTGAGGTGCTGATTGAATCTAAACAAACATATCCACATGGGCAGAAGCTCGTTTATGGGGTGTTCATGGCAAGCCGGAAGCTCAAACATTACTTTCAGGGTCACCCAATCACTGTGGTTAGCTCTGCTCCTCTAGGAGACATCATTCAAAATAGAGAAGCCACAGGACGAGTCGCCAAGTGGGCTATTGAACTTCCGTCTCATGGTTTGAAGTATATGCCATGTACTTCGATCAAATCTCAAGCGCTAGTTGACTTCATTAACATTTGGACAGAGTTGCAGATGCCAGAGGAGAAACCAGACAACACATATTGGACGATTCATTTTGATGGGTCCAGACAGTTGGAAGGCTCGGGGGCTGGAGTTGTTTTAACTTCTCCTCGAGGGGACAAGTTTTGTTATGTGTTGCGATTGATGTTTCCTTGTACTAACAACGCAGCAGAATATGAAGCCTTGCTCCATGGTCTTCGAATGGCTAAAGAGATGAGTCTGAGCCGGGTCCGGTGCCTTGGCGATTCAGATTTGGTGGCTCAACATGTGTCAGGCAAGTGGGATTCCAAGGATCCTCTCATGGCGGCTTATCGCCGCGAGGTCGACGCTGTTGCAGGGCATTTTAAGGGTTATCAAGTGGAACACATTGACCGCAGAAAGAACGAAGCGGCCGATGCCTTAAGCCAGTTGGGATCTCAGCATTAGCCGGTACCACCTAACACCTTTTTGGATGTTTTACGTAACCCGTCTGTTAAGTTGCCTACAGAGGAAGATTTGGCCATTCCTGACCCGGAGGCACAGTTAGTGGCGGCTATTCATGTTATTCCAAATTGGACAGTACCATTCCTGGCTTACATGACCTGTGGCGAGTTACCAGAGGACGAAACCCTGGCCCGACAGATAACCCGGCGGTCCAAGTCAATGACGATTTCTGACAAAGAGTTGTATCATCGCAGCGTCACCGGAGCGTTTTAGCGTTGTGTTTCTCCTGAAGAAGGTCAAGAAATACTTTGTGAGATCCATGAAGGGGATTGTGGTCATCACGTCGGGTCAAAATCTCTTGTGGCCAAAGCTTTTCGTCATGGTTTTTACTGGTTAACGGCTCACGCTGATGCAGAGGATCTGGTCAGTAGGTGTGATGGATGTCAAAAATTTGCACGACGAGCGCATGTGCCGGCTCAAGAATTGCGGATGATCCCAATCACTTGGCCGTTTGCAGTTTGGGGGCTGGACATGGTTGGACCTTTCAAAAGGTCCAAGGATAAAAAGACACATCTTTTAGTGGCAGTTGACAAGTTCACAAAATCGGTTGAGGCAGAGCCAGTGAGTAAGTGTGATGCAGCCATGGCAGTTCAGTTCATGAAAAAGGTGATTTTTTCTCTTTGGTTTTCCACACAGCATTATCACTGAAAATGGCACTAATTTGTCCCAAGGTGCTATGGAGGAGTTTTGTCAACGAGAGCACATCCTGCTTGATGTTTCTTCTGTAGCTCACCCTCAATCTAATGGTCAGGCTGAGAGAGCAAATCAGGAAATCTTAAAAGGTCTCAAGCTCCGGCTTATGGTTCCCTTACAACGGACGTGGGTTGTTGGGTAGAGGAATTACCCTCGGTGCTGTGGAGTATCAACACCACTCCTAACAGGTCTACAGGTTATACACCTTTCTTCATGGTTTATGGAGCAGAAGCGGTGCTGCCCAGTGACATCCGTCGTGACTCGCCTCGCATGGAGGCTTACGTTGAAGCTAATAATGATCAAGCCCGACAGGATGCACTTGACTTGTTAGATGAGGAGAGAGACTTGGCGGCGGCTCGACCAGCAATTTATCAACAAGACCTGCATTGTTATCATAGCTGCCGGGTTAAGTCCAGGACCTTTCAAGAAGGTGACCTGGTTCTCCGGCTCATTCAGTATCTGTCGGATGCACACAAACTATCCCCGCCTTGGGAAGGACCTTTTGTGGTCAGCAAGAATTTAAACAATGGGTCATATTACCTCATTGACGTTCGAGAGCACAAAGACTCACGTAAGTCGGAGGAGGAGACCCGCCGGCCGTGGAACATTGCTCAGCTTCGGCCGTACTACACCTGAGCTACCGACTCTCGTCATGTACATACTTTGACGTTGTATATATTATGATAAGTAATAACGCAGGACTTCTGTCTGTTTTCTCTTTGAAGGTCATATATCTTTACTATTTTCATTATTTAAATGACTATTAAGGAGCTGATCATATCTGAACCTAGTTTATCCTTTTGGGCCGACTTATGATCGTATTCGAATCTAGCTGTAAACCTCATGATCACTTGGGGGATTCCTGTTCAAACATAGGTCGTATTCGAACCAAAGAGAACATAGCTGTAGTAACCCTTTTGATCGGCTCAAAGCCAAACTCACTAGGGGGCTTCTTGATCGTATCTGAATAATAGCTTAACCCCTTTTGAGTCCGACTTGGATCGTATTCAAATCAGGGTCGTTAAAAACCTCTCAAGATCATTTGGGGGCTTCCTGTTCAAACCTAGGTTGTATTCGAACCAAAGAGAACATAGCTATCGGTACCCTCTTGATCTGCGCAACGCCAAAGCCACTGGGGGCTATATGATTGTATTTGAATCTTAGCTTAACCGCTTTGGTCCGGTTTACTAATTGTATTAGAATCAAAAACCCCCAAAATTTATGTTGTTTGAAATCGGCTATCTTACTGGTTTTTATTGTCTCAAATCTAAACTATCAGTATGGTTTTTAATTAAGCCGGTTTGACTATTTGACAATAAGCCCCCAAGGCATGATAGTCATCAGGTGTATGGAAGCATTGACTTCTCAAAAAGATTGGATCATGAAAACCGGTAGTCCAGAAACACAGGTTTGACAGTGTTGTTCACGAACAGGTTTCTTTTCAGCCTTGTTTATCTTTTCCAATATGACAATTCATAAAGACATATACCGGGTGTTTTTTGACCCGTCCGGTGTTAAACCGCTAGGCCAGCTGTCGTGGGTTTGTCACGGCAGATGTCCTCATGAAAGGACTTAGTTGTGGAGCCATCGCGACGGGTTAACTTAAAGGTGTTAAACCGGACAAGGGGACACGGGAGTTTATACTAGTTCGGCCCCTTCGATGAAGGTAAAAGCCTACGTCTAGTTGTGATTGGTATTGCTAGGGTTTCGAAGGCCAGGGAGCGAATCCGCTTTGTCTGGCTTTCGAGTTGTTGTTCTCTGTCCCTAAACCGCGACCGGGTCGTCCCTTTATATACATAGGTTGACGCCCACCGGGCTACAGAGTCCCGAAGCCGGTTTATAAACGTATCCGGTTCGGCCTCTCTCTTTCTATCTTACTATACAAGTTACATGACTGGGCCGGTTTACATTTACATACTATAACTTGCCTTTGGGCCCTCCGTAAAGCACCAACATCTTTACATCTTCATGGGCTTCTAATCTTCAAAGAGTCAACCCGGCTACCCAAGGCCGGTTTACCTCCGGTAGTAATATCCCCAACATTAGGCCCCAGATTGGTTTGAACTTGTTCATGTCAATCTTCCACACTTTAGAAAAAATCTTCTCTCTTGTCTTCGTTTTTTATCTTGTAAACCTCCGTGATGTCATACTTCAAAATTACGATAAACCGTCCTGACATCATCCATCCGTTGATATCGGAGATTTCCTTCATTTAATATATATCCAGCTATCGAGGCAACACCTTTATTAACTTATCCATTTTTTGGACTCCTCGATTCCCGCACTTGCCATTTTTCACTTTGCCTTATAAATAGGAACGAGGGGTCATTTTCACCGTTCCCCCCGTGCCTCTTCGCATCGTCTTCCTCGCGCCGCTCAACCTCTGGAACTCCGCCGCCACCGTCGACCATCGTTTCTGCTCCGACCTCGGCCGCTGCATCGCCCTGAACGCACCAGAGAACCGCGGCACCCTTCCTCTTCTTCACTAGCTCCGGTAAGCTCTGCTTTTTTCACCATAGATCTGTTCTAGGGTTTCGATATTCCTCGCAGTTCTTCCGAAGTTCATCAGTGCTGTTCTTCCATGTTCTTCCTTTAATAGATGGACACTTCATGCTTGATACATCTCTTACTGTAGCTTACCTACCATGATCATCCCAAATCTTTATGTGCAAATAACTGATCTGTCTGTCAAAAATTGCTTCAGTTCTGTACCCCTTCAAGATCCAATTATTTTTGCTTTTCTGTCTTATCTCTGGATCCGAAAGTATTATACATCACTGTGAGATCTGTTTTTCCTCACGCCAATATAAGCGATATGACATTGGATAAATAGTCCATGCCATTAGCCCTCTGATAAACCGGAAGAGCATATTACCTTCACAAATATACTCCGGTTTAACAGTGTCGGATCAATCCTGCGCTAGTATTATCTTCTTTCTCATTATACTAGTCTCCGGGTTGTACCATTTATTATATCAGTACATTTCTTACTCCCTTGTCTCTTGTGTATGATCATGCATAATTTATAAACCGGCCTTTTATTTTCAGTTTGTTCGCTTTGCAATGGCCAAACAATTCACTGCCTGCAACTGGGCTCGTTCCCGGGTTACTGAAGCTCAACTGGATGAGATGGTTAGCATCGGCTCTCTGCCTAAGAAAACTGAGATCAAATGGCGAGCCCCAGGAACTGAGAATCCTCCAACCCCAAGACAAGGCAAAGTGGTAATCTTTGTTGACCATATAAGCCGTGGTTTCAAACCGCCAGGGTCAAAATTTTATCGAGATGTGCTTGCCAGCTTCCAACTGCATCCACAAGATATTGGCCCCAATTCTGTCTCCAACTTATGCAATTTCCAAGTCTTCTGTGAAGCCTATTTACGGGAAGAACCAACTGCCGAATTGTTCCGGGATTTCTTTCACTTAAACCGGCGCACAGAGTTTGTGAATGGCCCGAATACAGAGCTTGGTGGTGTTTCGATTCAAAAGCGGAAAGAAGTGGAATTTCCTCATGCCAAACACCATAGTCACCCAAAGGAATGGAACCAAACATGGTTCTATTGCAGAGACACTTCGCTTGAGGATGAGAATCCCCTCCCCGGATTCCGAGATCATAGATTATCCAATACTCACCCAATGCCACAACGCCTGAGCTCCTCAGAAAGGGCAAAATATGCTCCTCAAATCGCCAAGCTCCGAACCTTTATGGCAAACGGTTTAACAGGTGTGGATTTTGTACGCTGTTGGATATCCTGGAGTATCTTGCCGCTAAGCCGGGGCCCCAGTTTAATGTGCGAATATACCGGTGAGGTTGACGATCCTCAACGCCACTGCAATATCCAATTATCTGAGGAAGAAGTTACTGAAGGTGTAAAGAAGATTCTGAGTGAATCGAAACTGGTCTTTAGTCAAACCGGCCTGAGTCCCTTCTACACCAAGAACAAACCGCCTGTTGTAAGCATTACACTTCCTCTTCATCTCTAATATCTTTGACTTATACAAGCTGTAATCCTTCTTCTTTATATGTATAGGGTGATGACCCCTTCTGGAAATGGAAATCCATAGAGAAAGCGGCAAAGCCCACTGGAGACAAAGTGGCCAAGCCAACCCGCCCGAAGACCAAAGCCGTAAAACGGACATCAAAGCGGAAACCGGCTGACCGGATTAATATGGAGCTTGATGATGATACCGATGGCCCAGAAGCTGAGGTAGAACTTGACTCACTTGGCTCTCTTTTTATGCATCTTGTTAACAATGATCTTCCTCAGGAGGAGGCCGAAGCTAGTCATGCTGAGGACGTAGAGGTAATTACCCTTTCCTCCGGTTCAGACTCTATGCCAACACAAAAACCTCACCAAACAATCCGGAAAGTAAGCTTTTCTCATCCTCTTGCTCACTTGGATCCAACATTTATTTTGAAGACTCAACAGCATGAGGCTCGCCGGACAACTCGGCACAGTGGCCAGCAGGTCACCTCTACCGGTTTACCTGATACTCTGGTTCGGAAGCGTCGGTCTGAGGTCTCTCCTACTTCTGACCATTCTTACCCCAAGGCAGGTTATTTCAGACAGCCTCGTAATCCGTCCGATTCAAATTATCAGGTGACACCTCCTTCTTATTCCGGTGAATCGACAGAAACTCAACTCCCTCCTTTGAAAATTGTGGCTGGGTGAGTTACGAAAAACCTTTCCTTTCAATGTGCCCTATATCTTTTGAATAGGATGTTAACTCTTTTTATTCTGTTTGTAGGGCCAAAGATAGACCTAGCAAGAAAGCTCGGGTCACTAATCCGCCAGAAGACCCTGTTGCCGAAGAAGAAGAACCAAGAGTTGAACCGGAGCAAACAGGTGAACCGGAAGGCCTCCATCCTGAAACAACTTTTGATGATCCGCCCCTTGACGGCCAGCATACTGACGAACCCATAGATGTTGAGCCTGCCGCCCCTGATGCTGAACCGGCAGAACCAAACCGGGCTAATCCAATGAAAGACATTGAAATTCCATCATCATCCGCCCAAAATCTTGAAGGCCAAAGCGATGATGTTATTATTACCGGAGCCGGCCACAGTTCTCCTGGTCATCCCGTCATTTTGGCTCAGCATAGTGCCAAAGAAGAGCAAATTGCCAGGGATAAAGGTAAATGGAGCAGCGACTTATCAAACTATGCTCATCTTAACGCTGATGAGCTTCATTCCGACTTCTTGAACCGTCTGCACTCAAACCGGGATTATGAAGCCGGTTTGGTGAATTTGATGAAAGAACGATATGAGGTAAATTCTTCTCCCTTGCACATTGATTTATAGCTGAAATACTATTACAAGTAGCCCCCAAGAGCCGTTTTCTGATTGTCAATCATAAACCGGGTCTTTGTAACACTTTAAGCATCCTATCATTAATCTTTGCCAAGGCGTGTCTTCAATCATAGATAAAACTCATGTTTGAAAAATGAGGTAACATTCTGTAGCATAGCCCCCAAAGGCCGGTTTAACTTGGCAAGTTAATCCGGGTTTTAATCCATACCGCTAGTTAAGAACAAACGTACATTAGCCCCCAAGTGTCAAGGATAATGCTTGCATTGTTCTGGAGACTTGCATAGAAGGTAGTATTTGAGAGCAAATAAGCATTAGCCCCCAAGTATGAAGTGGATAACTTGTTATATGCTTTATACTTAGTGCATATATATGTTGTTTTGTTGAAGATACCTTCAATGTTGCAGGCTGAACTGAGAAGCAAAGATGCCAAAAACTCTGACTTGCAAGAAAATGTGAAGTCGCAACAAGTCGAAGCTGCAAAAGCCAAAGAGGAGCTGACCCAGGCCCTGGCCGGAATGGAAAAAATGAAAGAATCCTTCAATCAAGAGCGTGCTGCATGGGAAACCGAAAAAGCCGGTTTGACCAAAAGAGACGCAGATGCTGAGGAAGCCCTGAAACCGGTGGCTGAAGAATTAGCCGGTTTGAAGCGCCAAATCAACGCTATGACCTCTGCTATCTTTGGTAAGTATCTGCTTATGTATGTTGCATCAGGCAATGAATCTTAAAACTGACCACGATGCTGACAAAATCTTTGGCAGGAACTCGGATCACTCATCTTGGTGCAGATATGCGGATGAAGCTCAAAGCGGCATACACATTGGTTGAGCAGCTATACTCTAGATCTCAGCGAGCCATTAGTATAGCAGCCTATAACAAACCGGCGCCAACGTTGATTAAGGAAACTCTTGAGAAGTTGGGCATGTTACCGGCGTGTATTGCCGAGTTGAAGAGAGCCGCTGCAAGAGCCGGAGCATTAACTGCCCTTATTCGAGCCAAGGCCTGGATTCCAGATCTTGAAGCGGAGGATATCATTAAAGGGTATCCATGCGTTAAAGAAGACGGTTCAAACTTTGACAATGATGATCTTCGGCGGTTGACCAAACAGATGCGACCAGCGGCCAGCAAATTAGCTGAAGACACCGATTTGTCCCATTTTCAACCATTTTATGATGCAGAAGGGAAAAGACAGCCGGTCGAGATCCATGAAGTCGAAGAACTTGTGCCTCCGATTCGTAAGCACACTTATGCCCCTGATATTAACCCTTCTGATCTTATCCATGAAGAAGCAGTATTCCGAGCCTTAACCGGAATCGATTGGTCAACGGCTGATTTCCAGCGGCTGGGGGGGGGTGAAGAAGTGCGTGCACCAACTGATCTGCAACCGTCAAACCATCATGAGGAAGAGTCTTGATCCGGTCGTCGGTTTATATGGCTACTGTGAAAAACAATGGCACTGTTGAGCCGCTTTAAAGCTTCATGTAATAGGATAGCTGAAACTTTGTTTATCTGCCATGCCATCGAGCATGCTTCGTAGCCCTTTGTGACAATCTGTGCCGCCCTTCAGGATGTATTTTATGCATAATCTATGATGACTTGCCTTCCTGGGTACAAAAACTTAAAAGTGTCTAGCGGTTTACCGCTAAACATGTCATAATATCCAAGAAGTATATAGTACTTGAGCTGAATAACCAAGTGTTTGTACAAAAAATAATGTACAGAACATACCTCATTGAGTGAGCAAACGTGTATACAGCAAACGTGTTTAACACCAACCCGATACGTTTGATAATCTCATCTTCCAAAATGCCAGTCTATTTATTAAACCGAACTGGTATACCTACCGGATTTTCTTCATAACACTGGTGATTTAGTCAAACCATACCGGGTTAGTGACCATCGGTTTATAACTGATCATGAGCCAACAGCTGGTGGTTCGAAAGCAAGCCGGATCAAGGATGCCGGTTTATCAAAAAATACTTATGATTGTCAACAAACAAAATGCAAATAGGAAAATATGCAAGGCTTTTTATGAGCTGCCAGGCTCCAAATCGAGGCTTTTCATGGGCTGCCAGGCCTCTGAGTTAAACCATTTAACAAAGCCTTTTAAGATGGGCCTCCAATTAACCAATCACCGTTTTAACTATGACAAGTTCAGGGTCTGTAAAAGATTGATTTGCCAAACGTTCGATGGGTCATACCAGGATTACCTGGATAGGAGTGGCTTACTTGATGAAGGCAGGTTAACCCGGGGTTTTAGGTGAATATACCAGGCTTCCAAGCCGTGGCTTGATAGCCAATTACGAGGGTCCTTTCAAACTCTTTATTGCTTTGCAAAAAAGAGCCCCCAAGTAACTTTGTGAGCGATGCTCAGCATGTGCCTATGTTTGAGTTTGTATAGTGCACAATACTCTCTTTGGCTCCACAAATTTGTCATTGTGTGGCTGAAAAGCGTATCAAGAGGTGTAGATGTGGTTCAAACATGACCAAGCCCCCTAGTGATTTTCTTTATCTTTATGCAGTTGCTAAATCCGGTTTAACAAAGACTCTGCTTTGACCGTTAACTTGTAAAAGCACACATATGATATAAGAAAGAACAGATACCCTGCTTATAACGGAGGCTCCGGTTTATTATATGGTATATACACTGTCATAAATATGTACAGGTGAAAAAGCCTATGGCTTCAAGTATAGTAAGGCCGAAGGAGAGCTATGTTCCATGGCCGCTTTGTCTCCTCCTCCGATTGACGTGAGTCTTCATGCTCTCGAACATCAATGAGGTAGTAGGATCCGTTGTGCAAATTTTTGCTGACCACAAAGGGTCCTTCCCAAGGGGGGGATAACTTATGCATATCAGTCTGATCCTGGATGAGCCGGAGCACCAAATCACCTTCTTGAAAGGTTCTAGTTTTAACCCGGCGGCTGTGATAACGTCAAAGATCTTGTTGATAAATCGCTGAACGCGCTGCTGCAAGATCCCGCTCTTCATCCAACAGGTCCAGAGAATCCTGACGTGCCTTCTCATTATCAGCTTCAACATAAGCTGCCACACGGGGCAAATCATGACGGATGTCACTAGGAAGAACTGCCTCTGCTCCATAAACCATGAAGAAAGGCGTGTAACCCGTAGATCTATTGGGTGTGGTGTTGATGCTCCATAACACAGAAGGTAGCTCCTCGACCCAACAACCCGGCGTCCGCTTTAAGGGAACCATAAGCCTTGGTTTGATGCCCCGCAGAATTTCTTGATTTGCCCTTTCCGCTTGACCATTAGATTGGGGGTGAGCCACTGATGCTAGGTCAAGCCGGATGTGCTCACGTTGACAGAATTCTTCCATCTCTCCTTTTGACAAGTTAGTGCCGTTATCTGTTATAATGCTATGTGGAAAGCCAAACCGGAATATCACCTTTTTGAGGAATTGAACCACTGTGGCTGCATCACACTTGCTGACTGGCTCTGCCTCTACCCATTTAGTGAATTTATCAACTGCTACTAACAGATGGGTCTTCTTGTCCTTGGAGCGCTTGAAGGGTCCAACCATATCCAGCCCCCAAGTGGCAAACGGCAACGTAATTGGAATCATCCGCAACTCTTGAGCCGGAACGTGCGCACGGCGGGCAAACTTTTGACATCCATCACATCTTTTGACTAAATCCTCCACATCAGTATGGGCCGTCAACCAGTAAAAACCATGGCGAAAAGCTTTAGCAACCAATGACTTTGAACCGGCGTGATGACCGCAATCCCCTTCATGAATTTCTCGCAAAATCTCACAACCTTCTTGAGGAGAAACGCATCGTTGAATCGCTCCTGAAACACTGTAACGATGTAACTCCCCATTGAGTATGGTCATGGACTTGGAACGCCGGATTATCTGTCGAGCCAACGTTTCCTCAGCTGGTAACTCACCCCGGTTCATGTAATCTAGATATGGGATCGTCCAATCCGGTATGGCATGCAAAGCTGCCACCAATTGAGCCTCCGGATCAGGAACTGCCAAATCTTCTTCAGTTGGTATTTTGACTGACGGATTGTGCAATACATCAAGAAAGACATTGGGCAGAACCGGTTTACGTTGGGAACCAAGACGACTTAAAGCGACCGCCGCTTCATTTTTCCGCCGGTCTATATGGTCCACCTGATAACCTTTAAAGTGACCGGCCACTGTGTCCACCTCTCGCCGATATGAAGCCATGAGTGGGTCCTTAGAATCCCAAGTGCCAGACACTTGCTGAGCCACTAGATCTGAATCACCGAAGCACTTAACCCGGCTCAAATTCATCTCTTTAGCCATCCGAAGACCGTGGAGTAAGGCCTCATATTCAGCTGCATTGTTAGTACAAGGGAACATTAAACGGAGGACATAACAAAACTTATCACCTCGTGGGGAAGTTAATACGACTCCAGCCCCTGAACCCTCTAGCTGTCTGGACCCATCAAAATGAATAGTCCAATATGTATTATCTGGTTTCTCCTCAGGTGCCTGTAGTTCCTTCCAATCGTTGATGAAATCTACGAGTGCCTGGGACTTGATCGCCGTGCGGGATATATATCTGAGCCCGTGGGGTCCAAGCTCAATGGCCCACTTGGCAATCCGGCCAGTTGCCTCTCTGTTTTGAATGATGTCACCCAGAGGAGCTGAACTGACTACTGTGATAGGATGGCCCTGAAATTAGTGTTTGAGCTTCCGACTTGCCATAAACACCCCATACACCAGTTTCTGTCAATGCGGATACCTCTGCTTTGACTCAATGAGCACCTCACTGATATAATAAACCGGCCGTTGAACCGGATACTCTTTGCCAAGCTCTTTGCGCTCTACCACAATGGATACGCTGACGGCCCGGGCATTAGCAGCCACATATAATAATAAGGGCTCTTTATTGATCGGTGCTGCCAGTACGGGCGGTTTCACGAGCTGTTTCTTCAGATCTTCAAACGCCTTATCAGCTGCTTCACTCCAGATAAAGTTATCCATTTTCTTGAGCATCTGATATAAGGGAATGGCCTTCTCTCCAAGGCGGCTGATAAACCGGCTCAAGGCTGTAATCCGGCCGGCTAGACATTGCACATCGTTAATATACGCCGGTTTAGCCAAGGACGTAATCGCTGCAATCTTTTCCGGATTAGCCTCAATGCCTCTGTTTGAAACTAGAAAGCCTAAGAGCTTGCCTGCCGGGACACCGAAAACACACTTCTCTGGATTGAGCATCATCTTGTAGACCCGGAGATTGTCAAAAGTTTCTCGTAGATCATCTATCAATGTCTCCTCCTTTCTGGATTTGACCACAATATCATCTACATATGCATGGACATTGCGCCCAATTTGCTTATGAAGGCAATTCTGAACACATCGCTGGTAAGTTGCCTGGGCACTCTTGAGTCCAAAGGGCATGGAAACATAGCAGAAGGCTCCAAAGGGAGTTATAAAGGCTGTCTTCTCCTGGTCCTTAACTGACATTTTGATCTGATGATAACCAGAGTAAGCATCCAAAAAACACAAACGGTCACAACCCGCCGTAGCATCAATTATCTGATCAATGCGAGGGAGAGCAAAGGGGTCTGCAGGGCAAGCCTTGTTTAAATCTGTGTAGTCCACACACATGCGCCAAGTGCCATTTTTCTTAAGAACCAGCACCGGATTAGCTAACCATTCTGGATGAAAAACTTCAACAATAAACCCAGCAGCCAACAAACGGGCGACCTCTTCACCTATAGCCTTGCGCCTTTCCTCGTTGAAGCGGCGGAGGAACTGTCGGACCGATTTGAATTCCGGATCAATGTTGAGTGTGTGCTCAGCGAGTTCTCTCGGTACACTTGGCATGTCAGAAGGTTTTCATGCAAAGATGTCCCGATTCTCACGGATGAACTCGATGAGCACGCTTTCCTATTTGGGATCCAGGTTAGCGTTGATGCTGAACTGTTTGGATGAATAGCCAGGGACAAAGTCAACCATCTTAGTATCTGTAGCTGATTTGAACTTCATGCTGGATCATGTTCCGTGGTTGGTTTTTTAAGGAAGTCATATCTGCCGGATCAACTTGCTCCTTATAGAATGTTAACTCCTCTGTGGCACAAACCGACTCAGCATAAGCCGCATCGTCTTCTTCACACTCCAAAGCAATCTTTCTACTTCCATGTACTGTGATAGTCCCCTTATGACCTGGCATTTTAAGCTGCAGATAAACATAACATGGCCTTGCCATAAACTTAGCACAAACCGGCCGCCCAAACAGAGCGTGATACAGACTTTTGATCTTCACCACCTCAAATGTCACTGTTTCTGACCTTGAATCGTAGTCATCTCCAAAAGCCACCTCCAAAGCTATCTTACCAACATGATATGCAGACTTACCAGGCACCACACCATGAAATACCGTGTTCGATGATTTAAGATCCTTATCTGTCAACCCCATACGGCGGAATGTATCATAATGCAAAATATTGATACTACTTCCCCCATCCATGAGCACTTTAGTGAACTTGTATCCCCCAACTTGAGGGGCTACCACCAAGGCCAAATGACCTGGATTATCAACCCGGGGCGGGTGGTCCTCTCTGCTCCACAAAATAGGTTGCTCTGACCAGCGTAAATACTGAGGTACTGCCGGCTCAATAGAGTTGACTACCCTTTTGTGAAGCTTCTGATCATGTTTGCACAAACTAGTAGTGAAGACATGATATTGCCCGATGTTCAGCTGTTTGGGATTGCTCTGATAACCCGACTGCTACTGCTGCTGCTGATTCCACTGATGGTTGTAACCTCCCTGGTTGCCTTGGTGTCCTTGATTGACGTGTCCGGTTTGATTGCCTGGAAACCCTGAACCGGAACCACTGCCTCCGTACCCCGGCCCGTGGAAACCTCCTCCTGAACCGCCGGGCGGGCCATTGTCATATTGGAACATATTGGAATTCTTGAAATCCTGCATGATATAACAATCTTTCCAGAGATGTGATGCCGGTTTCTCCTTTGATCCATGCTTTGGACAGGGCTGATTTAACAAACGCTCCAAATTGTTGCCTGGACCTCCACCCCTTTGGGGCTGCTTGCCTTTACGGCGTTGGCCATTCTCCTGTGCGTTGGTATTTGCGACAAAGTCCAAACCACTGTCGGCCTTGCACTTACCAGCGTTTCCATGGCCTGCCGGATTGTGTTGTTGGCCTTTGGCATTGCCGGTCTTCTTACCCTTCTCCGGTTTGTCCTCCTCTGAATCCGGATCCTTGGTATTATCTGAATCGGCGTATTTAACCAAAGCAGCCATGAGTGTTGACATGTCGTTGCAGGACGTTTGAGCCTTCCCAACTTCTGTTTCAACGGTTTGAAACCACAATTACCCTCTAATGTTAACACTGCGGTGTCTGCGTTGATACGATCTGACGAATGGAAAATCGCCGAGACCCATTTGACCCAATGGGTCGTGGACTCCCCTTCCTCTTGGACACAAGCGGCCAGATCTACAATTGACATCGGCTGCTTACACGTATCCTTGAAGTTCTGGATAAACCGGTGCTTTAATTCGGCCCATGATCCAATAGAGTTGATCGGCAAGCTCTTCAACCAAGTGCGAGTTGTTCCTTCCAACATCATGGTGAAATATTTAGCACACACCGCCTTGTGCACATCTAACATCTTCATTGCCATCTCATAGCTCTCCACCCATGCCTCTGGCTGCAAATCGGCGGTATAATTTGGTACCTTACGAGGTCCCTTGAAATCCTTGGGTAGTCGCACATTACGCAAAGCAGGAGATAAACACGGTACCCCTAAGGAACTCAACATTGCCCCTGGCTCCACGGAGGCAGCGGGGTGAACCGGAGTATGCTGTCGTGCCTCGTGTCGAGCTGTCAACTCGGCCTCTCGACGTGCGCGGCCATGATCCACAACATCTTGCGCATTAGCACATCCCCTAGCCGGGTTGTTCCCTCGTGGCGAATTTTGGCGCTTGCACTACTGGACACGGCCGGTTCGTCTTCTACGTGTCTGCTCTAACTCCGGCTTGGGCGGGGGGTGGAGTGAATCCTCTCACGGCTGTGTGAATATGCTTGCTGTTGATTTAGTGCTGTCTGAAGGAGATCCCTGGCCCGACGTGCTTACACTGCAACTGGTGACTCGCCGTCCATTGGGAGGGCCGCCAGGCATGACGCAATGGCCACAATGTTGTCCAACGGGTTGGAATAATGCCCGGGCGGCGTTGATGGTACAACGTTGTTCCAGTGAGGCAGGTCCGTCGTGCGCGGCTGAACCGGCGCTCCTGCTCCCGGCGCCCCTGCCTAGTTTAGTGTGGGTTGGTTACCAGCTCCTGCACCTGGCGTGTTGAAAAGATTCTGCGGCTCATAAACCGACGGGAGACGTGATCGGTACCTTCTTCTCAGGACTTCCTCTGAAGCATTCTGATCCAGTCTAATCCGGTAAGCCTGTGCTTCCAACTCGGCCCGCTCCGTAGCCATCCTGGCGTTCTCTGCTGCTAGGACCTCCTTGGCCTGGGCTATCTGATCTTTCACCTTTGCAATCTCCGCATCGTGCTGATCCCTGGCTGCTGCATCTACCTCCGCGGACATCAATGTTGCCAGAGCGTCGAACAAATCAGATAAGACTTGGGCCGGAGGTGGCGCCGAGCTTCCTACCCCTGCTGGTGTGGCCGTTGTTGAACCGGAGAGCATTGCTGCGGTGGGAGATGAATGAGGCGTCGATTGTGTGCCGGCCACGAAGATGGCGGCCCGGTTTGGCAGACCGGGTGAATCCGGAATACTGTTGCCCTCGGATCCTCCCTCAATCCGGCCGTCCTGCAACTGGTAAAGTGATTCGGTTTCTCCAGAAGACTCGTCATCAGAGCATACTACGGTTTCTCCTTCGGACACCGGTCCGTCCTCATGCCCTGATACATGGATGACACCTACGAAAACATGCCTTGCCTCGGGCTGAACCGGCGAAGGACTTGCACACCGAGTCGTTTCGATGATGTCGGTGCAGATGTCCGGCTCGGGGGCCGGTTCGCCGATCTTGCCGATGAAGACGTGAATCCCACCAAAGGGGACCTAGTACCCGTATTCGATTGAATTGGCCTCGGGACCCCATCCTGCGTTGTCGATGTAGAGCTTGCCGCGGCGACTCCTTGTCATCTGGCCCACAGCGTATCCCTTAAGTCCATCGAAGCTTCCCTTCAAGAACTCGAAACCATCGTGCGATTGCCCCACGGTGGGCGCCAACTGTCGTGGGTTTGTCAGGGCAGATGTCCTCGTGAAAGGACTTAGTTGTGGAGCCATCGCGACGGGTTAACTTAAAGGGGTTAAACCGGACAAGGGGACACAGGAGTTTATACTAGTTCGGCCCCTTCGATGAAGGTAAAAGCCTACGTCTAGTTGTGATTGGTATTGCTAGGGTTTCGAAGGCCAGGGAGTGAATCCGCTTTGTCTGGCTTTCGAGTTGTTGTTCTCTGTCCCTAAACCGCGGCCGGGTCGTCCCTTTATATACATAGGTTGACGCCCACCGGGCTACAGAGTCCCGAAGCCGGTTTATGAACGTATCTGGTTCGGCCTCTCTCTTTCTATCTTACTATACAAGTTACATGACTGGGCCGGTTTACATTTACATACTGTAACTCGCCTTTGGGCCCTCCGTAAAGCACCAGCATCTTTACATCTTCATGGGCTTCTAATCTTCAAAGAGTCAACCTGGCTACCCAAGGCCGGTTTACCTCCGGTAGTAATATCCCCAACACTAGCCCTTTCACTTTTTGCAGGAGCAAAGTTAAAACATTGCAGATGTAATCAAAGATGTGCTAGCAAAGAGTAGTATGCAACATTTTTTGTGTGATGGCATAAGCAACACATACAGTTTCAAGCTAAATCTATTACAAGGATTTGAAAAGCCCACAAGATGGTTATGACTCTCCCCTCGCCGGTTCACCTCCTTCTACTGATTGGAAGTTGGGATTGGACCAGTCAAAGCCGTTCAAGGCACTGAACTCTGCTTCGTCGTCAATCAGGCCGGCCGGATCAACTTCCGGAGCAAAAGTATGTTGAGGAACCGGCGGGATAAGATCTGTCACCTTATAAGAGGGAGTCGCCATATTCTTATTCTCTAAATCAAAACCCGGCTGATATTTATCAATGTTGGTCTCATCTCCAAGAATGGTAGCTTGAGGTCGAACTCCCCTCACGTAGGAAATAAAGTCATCCTACTCAAATAGAGTCCCGTCTTCCTTCACGGTTGGGTACCCCTTAGCTACATCCGTCGGGTCTAGATCTGGCACCCAAGCTTTGGAGCGGCTCAGGGCAGTCAGGGCTCCGGCTCTGGCACAGGATCGTTTGACCTCTTGAAACTTGGCGGGTAAGATTGACAAATTCTTCAAGACATCGCTCAACCGATTGTGTCCTTGGTTAGCAGGGGCGATGGTGGCAAGTGCTTGTTGAGCGCCAGTATACAATTGCTCCACCAAGGTATAAACTGCCTTCAGTTTGGTCACACTGTCTTGGCTCAGATTCTGCTTCGTGGACCTGTGAGTGTTTTTTAAACAAAGGCTCAGCAGGCGGCTTATATTCCAGGTCAAAAGAAGGTATACGTGATTAATACAGACGACTTACCAAATATGGCAGAAACCATTTGAGACACCCAGTTCTTTAAGCCGGTGAGCTCCGTGGTAACCTCCTCAAGAGCCGCTTTCAGCTGTTTCAGCATGTTGTATTAGTAGCATCTTTTCTTTGGCCCGGGATTTCTTCTTTGCAGTCAAGCTGGTCTTCAATTTTTCTGTCTCAGAAAGACTCAATTGGAGTTTAGAGTCAGCAGTCTTGATTTCTGCCTCTTGCTCCGTCAGCCGGGTCTTTGCATCAGTTAATTGGGAGCTCAATTCAGATAGGGCGTTCTACAAAATATACACAGGTGTGTCAAGGCTTAAACTAAAATATATAAGGGTTCAAGTCTCAAGTACTATGCACCACAATACCACTTGACACTTGGGTGCTAATGTCTGCCAAAGCTTTTTATGACTCTTATATGTTTTAAGTCCCAAGTGCTTTACAAAGTAACAACATTTGAGACTTGGGGGCTAATGCATGATATTCAGAAAGTTTCTCAAGATTAAGCCGGATTGCAATACTTATTGGGAGTAGTAAAAGACAGTTATGAAGTTAAGTACCGGTTCATTTATGATAAATTGAGCCGGCCCTTGGGGACTACAGGTGAAGTTTACACTACTTTGTTGGACTTTCGAAAAACTTAGAGGGAAAGTATCAATCTATATCATAAAGTCTACAAATCATTCAGGTTCATCATCTGAAGACTTGGGGGCTGGCAGAGTATAAGTGAACCGGAGAACATACCTCATATTTTAGCTGCAATTGCTTGACCATCTCAATTTCTGACTCATGGCTGGAATGAACATGACTGAGATAGCTGGACAGTATGTCACTAGCATTCAGATGAGTGTAGTGAGAGATATCAAAACGCACTTTCTTCTTCTCCAAGGCTTCTTGTTTAGCGGTGTGCCGGGCTAACACAGTGGGGGTCCCCGGTTCAACAAATCAGCTACCAGTAATCAACACGTCAGTATCAGAAGTTGTTGGCGGGTTAGCTGAACTAGACGGTTCAGTGATAGCCGGATTAAGGGTGATCTCATCGGCTGACAACTTAGGAGGAGCCAATTGAGTATGAACAGCCGGGTCTTCAGGTGCTTCAGTTTCAGAGGGAGGAGTTGGCATGGCCGGCTCAGGTGCAGGAACGTTCGGGTCTTCTGACGGCTTAATCACTTTGGCCTTCTTGGATTTAGCTTGGCCGCTAAGAAAAGTTTTATGAGACAATTAGTATAAGAATGTAGTTTTTAAAGATACAGAGGAAAGCTGATTGTTCTTTACCCAGGAGCAGTTTTGAAAGCCAGAAATTGAGTCTGAGATGAGTCGCCAGAAGAGCGAGAAACCTCCTGTAAAAGGTAAAATAAAGTCAGTGAGGCAAGGGAATAGATTCATTAATAAAAGCAACAGATGAAGATGAAAAAACCCTCATTCTGGCACTTTCGAGGAGTTTGTTGTAAAATGGAAGGCGGTTCATCGTCGTCATTATTCCGGGCCTGACGGCGGCTCTCATGTCGCTGCTTTTTCAAAAGAAAATGAGGGTCCAAATAAGCCAAAGGGTGCGAAAACCTTACTTTTCGGGTTACCAGTCGAAGTTTCTGTCTTAGCAAATGGGCTGAGTCGGAGGAAATAGTTACCTCTTCTTCTACGGCTTGACTGGCCCCCGTGTCATCCTGGCAATAGTCAGTGTCAATAAGGTTATTAAAAAACTGGCCAAGGGAGTCAAGGGCTACCTCCAACTCAGAATCATCGTCAAGCTTTAACAGGTCCGAAGGAGTGCACCTTTTCTTCTTGGACCTCCGGGTCGTCTTCCTGGCGGCTATGGCGGCGGCTCTAGCCTTCTTGGCGGCTTCTTGTTCATACTGGCTTTCCAGAAGTCGGATTTGGCCTGTAAACAAATAAACAGGATAAAAGGTCATGCAAGTATTTAAAACTACTTAGGAAAACACAAAAAGAGAAAGAGGTCGGGGGTTTCTCACCTCTAGTGCCGGGTTAAGTTTACAAAAGGGGTTTAACCCAACCTTACGGCAGTCCTCATACTTGCCGTTCACAAGGATGATTGACATTGAAACAATGTCTTCTTCAGTTAGTTGTACAAAGTTGTAACGCAGAGAGACATCTGGGCCTCCGCCATATTCATACATCAATTTGGACCGGCGGCTTAGAGAAATGACCCGCCACGAGATCCAGCAACGGATCAAATCAACTCCGGTTAAGCCATTCCCCAGTAAGGCATTGATCCTTTTAATAGATGGAATAATCTTCTTGCGTTCAACAGCAGTAAGCTTATCAGGGAGCACAAACTTGGAATCCAGACACTCCGCGCGATAACCCAGCAGTGTGTTTTTCATTGGCTGGAGACGTATCTTGGCAATAGAACCAGGTCTGATTCCAATCTTTGGGATGACTCGGTAAGACTATTAAGGGAAAGACGGCGCCCTGTCGGCACTAAATTGAGATTCCACCAAGTTCCAAGCTAGGGCCATTGGTACACTTATTCTGGCAGTTCAGATAAAAGTACTCTCTGAAGAGTTCCACAGTCGGCTCTTCTTGAAGATACACCTCACAGAGAACTTGGAAATTGCAGATGTTGGATATGGAATTGGGTCCAAGATCTTGAGGGTGGAGTTTGAAAAAATTAAGAACGTCTCTGAAGAACTTTGAGCCGGGTGGTGAAAAACCCCGATTCATGTGGTCAGAGAAGACAATAACTTCACCGTCTTTGGGATTAGGCCGTTCCTCGTCCGGGTCAGCCGGTCAGGTACCCGATAAGACATAACATTTTTCCCTGGCAAAAATCCTATGGTGAAGAATTCCTTCAAGGTATCTTCAGTGACTGTGGAAGGGACCCAGTTGAAGACAGTCGGTGCTTTTGATGGCATGATGATCGAAGGACAAACTGGAAAGAAAGTAACGTGCCGGTTCAATTCAATGGTGAAGTTAAATGATGATGGTGCAAATGAGTAATGGCGGCTTAAGTAAGGGCTAATGTCATATAAGGGAAAAGTGAGCCGGCGTAATAAGCCGCCATGACTAAACACATTTGAAGGAAACCAGAAATAGAATTGGCTAAGTGTTGAGACAAACAGATTTCCCAAAGCTATCACTAGTATTCTGGATCAAAATGGGTCAGAAGAGAAAAATAAATCTAGACCTAAAGAATGAGCGCGGAGAAGTTCATCAGCTCTAAGAAGGTATCTTTGCAAAGGAAAATGATCTACTAACATCTAAAATGGGTGTAAAACCACTACCGCATAAGTTCTACTTTCCTTTTGGATCAAAAGGGGTGCGGTGGAGAAACCACGAAGAACCCATGATGAACAGCGAAGAACTCGCGAACCCTAATGTGGATCTAAGGGGCAGAGAAACAGAGACTTACGGATGCAGATCTACTGCGGAGGGTTGCCGTCGTTTTATCTGAACAAGCTCAGGTTGATGCAGCAGCCGAGGTCGAGGAAGACGAAGTGCGCTGCGGCGGCAGTGGAGCTCGAGTAGCAGTAGGGTCGAGAGAAGAAGAAGAGATGGAAAAGGGGGAGAATGAAGAAAGGCCAGTGTGCCTATTTATAAGGGGATAGGTGAACAGGCAGGCACGAAAATTAAGGAACACCAAAACAATGATTATCCAGCTAAACGGACGCCTCGATTCTCGGAAGACATTAAAAGATAAAGATCCGTTGAAGATGACGTCATAGCAGGTTTTCATGTTTTCAGAAGATGACGTCATGGCGGGTTACAGAATCTTTTACAGAGAGAGGAAGATGGATTTCGTCTAAGTATTGAAGATTGACAAAGAACAAAGTTCAAGTCAACCTGGGGCCTAATATTGGGAATATAGCCACCAGGTATGACCCGCCTAGGAGGGCCGGGTCAACCCCAACAGTGGGTTACAAAAGAAGCCCAGTAATATTCAAGGTGATAGATTATTAAGACTTGTAGAAGGATTAAGCCCAAAGGCGGCTTAAGGCCCAATATTGTAAACCGCCGTATGTAAAGAAAGACTTGTAAAGAAAGGCATATAAAAGAAGTCACCGAGCCGGACATGTTTTATGAGCCGGAGGGGACTCCGTAGGCCGCCAGGCGTCAACCCATGCATATAAGGGGACGACTCGGCGGTGTCTTAGGACAAGAAACAAGAGATCGATAGCCAAGCTAGCGGATTCGCTCCTTGGTCATCGAAACCTAGCAATACAACATCAACTGGACTAGGCCTTACCTTCACCGTAAGGGGCCGAACCAGTATAAACCTCTCGTGTCCTTTGTCCCGATTAACCCCTTTAAGCTTCCTAGTTGCGATGGCCCTACGACTAAGTCCTTTCGCTAGGACATCTGTCGTGACAATTCCATGACAAAGTGTTCTCCCTGAGTATGCACCGTTGCTACAGTTCGTCATGCCGAGACAGCACGTGATGATCGGGTGTGATAAGCTCTACGTTCACATACAACGGGTGCAAGCCAGTTTTGCACGTGCAGAATACTCGGGTTAAAATTGACGAGCCTAGCATATGCAGATATGGCCTCGGAACACTGTGTAACGCCCTCGATGCGGCTATAGCTCCCACGTGTCGAGGCACGACTTAGAGACATAACCGCATTGAAAGCAATGTCGCAAGTCAGGCAATCATTACAACATCCCATGTAATACATAATAAAAGGGGGAGATAACATAGTTGGCTTACACTCGCCACGTCACATCAGAGTACATAAATAACATCCATCAAACAAACACTCATGGCCCGACTACGGCGCCAAAATAGAAAAGAACCCAACATGCGACAAGGCCCGAATCGATCCCCAACTAGGCACCACTACTGATCATCGGGAAAGGAAACATAATAACGCTGAGAGTCCTCGTCGAACTCCCACTTGAGCTCGTACTCGTCACCTGGAGCGAAATCACCTGGACCTGCATCTGGAATTATAGTATCTGTGAGCCACAGGGACTCAGCAATCTCGCACCCTCGCGATCAAAACTATTTAAGCTTATAGGAAATGGATGAGGCAAACATATGTGGAGCTGCAGCAAGCGACTAGCATGTATGTGGCTAACTTATCCGCAAAAGAGAGCGAGGAGAGGAGGCAAAGCACGAGCGAGAATCTAGAGGAACAACCTGCGCAAGCATTACTCCAACACCGTGTCCACTTCCCGAACTCCGCCGAGAAGAGGCCATCACGGTAACACACTCGGTTGATTCATTTTAATTAATTAAGGTTTAAGTTATCTACAACCGGACATTAACAAATTCCCATCTGCCCATAACCGCGGGCACGGCTTTCGAAAGTTCAATCCCTGCAGGGGAGTCCCAACTTAGCCCATGACAAGCTCTCATGGTCAAAGAAGGAATAGACCTCCACCCGAGACACACCGATCAGACTCGGTAACCCGGTACAACAAGACAATTCGACAGGTTAAAACAAGACCAGCAACACCGCCCGAATGTGCCGACAAATCCCGATAGGAGCTGCACATATCTCTTTCTCAGGGCACACTCAGATGAGACTAGCTACGAGTAAAACCAACCCTCAAGTTTCCCCGAGGTGGCCCCGCAGGCAGCTCAGTTCGGACCAACACTCAGAGGGAGCACTGGCCCGTGGGGGGGCTAAAATAAGATGACCCTTGAGTCTGCAGAACCCAAGGGAAAGAAAAGGGTAGGTGGCAAATGGTAAAACCAAGGTTGGGCATTGCTGGAAAAGCTTTAATCGAGGCGAAATATCAAGGGGTTCCCATTATAACCCAACCGCGTAAGGAACGCAAAATCCGGGAACATAACACCGATATGCCGGAAACTAGGGCGGCAAAAGTGGAACAAAACACTAGGCGAGAGGCCGAGCCTTCCACCCTTTACCAAGTATATAGATGAATTAAGATAACATAGCAATATAATGATATCCCAACAAGTAAATAAATGTCCCAACAAGGAACGGCTCCAAACTTCACCTGCAACTAGCAACGCTATAAGAGGGGCTGAGCAAAGCGGTAACATAGCCAATCAACGGTTTGCTAGGACAAGGTGGGTTAGAGGTTGACATGGCAATTGGGAGGCTGACAAGCAAAAGGTAGGCATCGTAGCATTGGCATAGCAAGAGCGAGCAAACTAGCATAGCAAAGATAGTAGTGATTTCGAGGGTATGATCATCTTGCCTGCACGGTTGTCAGAGTTGACTGGATCCTCACAAGCAAACTCAACGGGCTCCTCAGTAGCGAACTCGTCTCCCAGCTCTACCCAACAAGACAAACAAGCAACAAGGATACAATCAACCACGTGCAAGACCAAGCAATATGATGAAATGATGATATGCTATGCGGGATGCGATGCGGGATGCAAAATGCAAGATATGACAGGAAATGCATGAACCTGGCCTCAACTTGGAATTCCAAGGGTGCCAATGAATAGAGGGGATGAAATCTCTTGAAAACGATATAAAGATCATTGGAATCGGAGTTACGGTTTGGAAATGGCAAGCGTTTTAAGATATGACACCGGTCTGCGATTTACAGCAAGTAGGCATCTAAATGCAATGAGATGAACATTCTACAGCCACCAAACATGACAAAAAAATACATGTTAGGGATGCACACAAGATGCTTAACAAAAGACTAGCACTGAGCCACGTCCAATTCATCCATTATGAGGTTCAAACAAGCATGGCAAAAACGCAAATGCAAAACAGATTCCAGACTTAGTGAAATTAACACTAGTCTGAAATTTCAGATCACAAAGCCCTCTTCGGAGCAGCAAAACAACATGATACATGATCTGATTAGGACAAGTAAGGACATGACATGGAGCTACTCAACAAGCTTAACAAAAGTCCCAAAGTACCTGAGGCCAAAAGGGATCACAAAATATATTAACGGGCACACGAACATAGCTAAAACACAATCAGTTTTCAGACTTAGTGAAAACTGAGACATGCTGAAATATAGCTCACGAAGGCATGTAAACGAGCTCGATGCACTCACCACGTTGCAAGTCGTGGCAAGGCAGGCATACATACATTAAGAAGGCACAAAATACAAGCTATACATGGCAAGAACAATGGCATAGCATGCACGGATCAACTACAATAACGCCGGCAAAATCGCAAACGAGTTGACGATCTGCCCAGATTCAGCATGAAGCAAAAGTAGAGCTCGATTGACTCAAGCTAGGATGCTCCATAATTGCAAACAAAGACATGGATGGATAGAGCATAACATGAATAACAAAAGTCCCTTACTGATCATCCTCAAAAGAGGCACGGATCACTAGGAAACAAGCTGAACATATGGCATCATGAACTAAAATATCCCAGACTTAGTGAAAACAACTAAGTCCCTGAAAACAGATTTCCCGGGTGCCTCACTTTGCAAGCTTGCACAAGTCACCACACACATCCTAAAAATGCATGGGTTGCACCTCTGGAAAGAATACAAAATGCTTAACAAAACATATGAAGGACTCACAGGCATAGCATGCACACATTAACCATGGCAAAAATGACAAAAGTCTAAGATGAACTAACAGATCTGACAATTAACTCACGGAGCCTCCTTCTAACAGCATTTAGGGCATCAAGATGAACTCAAATGAATATGATGCAATGGAATGGAATGATGTACTCGTTGAGACAAACATTTGGATATATTATATGCCCAAATCGGAGCTACGGACGCAAAGTTACAGAGCCTCGAACATAGCAACTTGGACTGAAAAATCTGAGGACTTAGAAGAATTTTGACCGAGGGTTCGTCCCAGATCTGGATCGGCACGCGAACCGAGGAGCTCCGGCGAGGGTTGACTTGCTCCGGCGAGGTCGCAAAAACCGGCGAGGAGGAGTGGGAGAGCCGGACCCGGCCGGATCCGGGCCGGACCTGGCGGCGGACGGCGACGGCGGCCACCGGGGACGCGGGGCGGCGAGCCCGCGGCGGAGGCGGGGCCGGCCGGCGAGGTGGCGACGGGGGCGGCGGGCGGCGCCGGCGCGGCTGAGGCGGAGGGAGGCGGCCGGCGAGGAGGGAGATGGAGGCGCGGGCGGCGGCGCAACCGGGCTGCGGCGCGGGCCTCGGGGGCCGGCCTTGGGCTCCCGGGCCGGTGGGGATGTGGGGCGGCGGCGCGGCCAACGGGAGGCGGACACGTGGCGGCGGCGGGTAAGTCGGACGTTGTTCGGTGCGGCCGGACACGTCCGTCGGCGGCGGATCTGGCGGGGATGATTTTTTTTTAGGGTTTCGGGGAGAGGGAGAGATCCGAAAACGGAGGGGTGTATATATAGGCATAAGTGGAGCTAGGAGAGTCCAAATGAGGTACGGTTTTCGGCCACGTGATCGTGATCGAACGCTCTAGGACATGGAGCTGAGTTAGGTGGGTCTTGGGCCAAATTTGAGGGGTGTTGGGCTGCAACACACACGAGGCCTTTTCGGTCCCTCGGTTAACCGTTGGAGTATCAAACGAAGTCCAAATGATACGAAACTTGACAGGCGGTCTACCGGTAGTAAACCAAGGCTGCATGACAATTCTCGGTCCAATCCGGAAATGTTTAATCCCCACACACGAAAGAAAGCTAGTAATGGCCACCGGAGAAGAACGAAGCGCCGGAATGCAAAACGGACAACGGGGAAAATGCTCGAATGCATGAGATGAACACGTATGCAAATGCAATGCACATGATGACATGATATGAGATGCATGAAAACGAAAAACAACACACGGAGACAAAGACCCGAACCCGAGAAATAAATATAACTTAACGCCGGAAACGGCAAGAGTTGGAGTACAAATTGGGAAAGTTACATCCGGGGTGTTACACACTGAGACCGAAAGGTCGAGCGTGAATCATATAGTAGATTTTTTCAACATAGTGATGTTCACCATTGAAAGCTACTCCATCTCACGTGATGATCGGACATGGTTTAGTTGATATGGATCACATGATCACTTAGATGATTAGAGGGATGTCTATCTAAGTGGGAATTTTTAAGTAATATGATTTATCATGAACTTAGTCCTGGTAGTATTTGCATATCTATGTTGTAGATTAATTGCTCGCGTATAGCTTCCCCGTTTTATTTATGATATGTTCCTAGAGAAAACTATCTTGAAAGATGTTAGTAGCAATGATGCGGACTAGCTCCATGATCTGAGGATTATCCTCATTGCTGCACAGAAGAATTATGTCCTTGATGCACCGCTAGGTGACGGATCTATTGCAGGAGCAGATGCAAATGTTATGAACGTTTGGCAAGCTCGGTATGATGACTACTTGATAGTTTAGTGCCCCATGGTTTACGACTTAGAACCTGGAGTTCAAAAATGTTTTGAATGACATGGAGCATATGAGATGTTCCGGGAGTTGAAGTTGGTATTTCAGACTCATGCCCGTGTCATGAGGTATGAGACCTCTGACAAGTATTTTGCGTAGAAGATGGAGGAGAATAGCTCAACCAGTGAGCATGTGCTCAGAATGTCTGAGTAGTACAATTGCTTGAATAAAGTGGGAGCTAATATTCCAAATAAGATAGTGATTGATAGAGTTCTCTAGTCACTATCACCAAGTTACTTGAACTTTGTGATGAACTATAATATGCAAGGTATGACAAAAACGATTCCCAAGCTCTTCGCAATACTGAAATCGGCGAAGGTAGAAATCAAGAAAAGCATCAAGTGTTGATGGCTGACAAGACCACTAGTTTCAAGTAAAAGGGCAAGGGAAAGAAAGGGAACTTCAAGAAGAATGGCAAGCAAGTTACCACTCCCATGAAGAAGCCCAAAGCTAGACCCAAGCCTGAAACTGAGTACTTCTAGTACAAAGGAAATGGTCACTGGAAGCGGAACTGCCCCAAATATTTGGCGGATAAGAAATATGGCAAAGTGAAAGGTATATTTGATATACATGTGATGTAGGGTGACGGTGTCCTGGACTAGGGGGTACTCACCACGTCGTCTCCCGATCTATTAGATTGGGCCGAGGCCCCCCATGGCCGTATACTCATGGGCCAGTTCGGACAGCTGCCGCATACAAGGAAGATTCCACAAAGACTTGGCGATCAAGACAAGGACTTCTCCCCACCGGCGTATTCGGCTAGGACTCTTGTAACCTAGGCCTCTGGTGCATTATATAAACCAGGGCCAGGCTAGTCGATAGAACATAGACAACAACAATCATACCATAGGCTAGCTTCTAGGGTTTAGCCTCTCCGATCTCGTGGTAGATCTACTCTTGTACTACCCATATCATCAATATTAATCAAGCAGGACGTAGGGTTTTACCTCCATCGAGAGGGCCCGAACCTGGGTAAAACTTCGTGTCCCTTGCCTCCTGTTACCATCCGGCCTAGACGCATAGTTCGGGACCCCCTACCCGAGATCCGCCGGTTTTGACACCGACATTGGTGCTTTCATTGAGAGTTCCGCTGTGTAATCGACAAAAGGATCGATGGCTCGCCTGCAGATCAATTGCGACTTCGGCATCTTCGTCACCAGTTCGACTGGTCACCTTGGTTCGACCAAGAATCGCGCCCCATGTTCGGATCACCATGTTCGGACGAGGGCCTTCATCAAACATCAACTCTGATCTCTATCAAGATCACGGAGTAATCATCTATGGAGCTCGAGGGCTCAACGTCAACATTGCCCTCAAGCGACCGTGCTGTTTTTTTTTTGGACAGCGAACTCGTATCTGCCGCCACCACCTCCTCGAGTATTGCTTTGACGATCGCTTTGGTGAAATTGTGCGGAATTGAGTCTATAACAACCCTGGAAAATTTCGTCGAGTTCCGATGGAGGAATCTCTAACAATCCACGATATACCGGAGCCCTGTCAAATCTGGATGGGAATTTGGATGAGTTTAGGGTGTGGTGTCCAGCTTCTAGCTCAGACGTCCTTTGGAAGATCCAACCGTTGATCGGCTGCCGAATTCCTATATCTACCACCTCTCAAATTTCAGCTCGATCCGACCGTCCAAATTCCGGGAACCTTCCGATTAGTGCATCACTTTTCGAATCTGTTTTCTGCGCGAAAACGAATCCGACCTGAGTTCATCTTTTTTATGAACGGCATTTCGGACATCCCTTTTGAAGGATTTTTTTTATGGGGTATTGTGTTTTGTTCCCGAATACATCCCACTAACTTTAAGATCTTTTGAACATGATCTTCAACATCATGCTGGTGTCAAACCAGTCCGGCAATATTACTCCACAGCTGCCGACCTGTGCTAGACACATCGTCACTTTAGCCGAGCTCAACTTCTTCGGATCATCATCTTGGCAAGCCGAACAAGAGTCCGACATCGCGAAGGATAAATCATCATCAACATCGCCGCCCCACGGATTACACGGAGCGAGCATACCGGCATCCCCGCACGGTTGCTTTATCAAGCCGGCATCGACCACGTCACGACCTGCATCGACAGGGCCGCACTATTGCTTCTTCAAGCTGGTGTCCATCACGCCGACCTACTTCGACTCATCGGCTGACGTCGAGGCTTCGACATCTCGGCTGGACCGGGGGCTTCGCCATCTCTTCATCAACCTACTCCGGACACTTCGGTGTCACTAGCCGACCAGCTTGGTCACATTAGCTGGGCCGAGGGCTTTGCCTCGGCGAGTCAACCTTTACCAGCATTGCCATGCCGTCGTTTTATCGCCCATCAGGCAATGGGTGTGCGGAGCGAGTCCCAATTTTGGGAATCACCTTCCTTCGGATTGCTACAACAAATAAACCAGGTGTTATTAATCCTAGTATTTTTTGCTTGTTTGGGTTCATTTTTCCCAAGGAATTATTACTCTGGTTTGTCCATGATATGTACACAGTTCTATCAAATGGTGACTGCATTAACGACGGTCGCGTGGTGGTTCGATCAGTTTCCGTACATAGTCCGGCGAACGCCGCATCCGGAGCTCGGACCGACCTGTGAATTCAGGCTTTGCCACGCCTTTACTACATCACGCTGACGCCCTGCATCGACATTGACTTCGGCGCCAGACCATATTTCTTCTATTCCTCACTTTGCATAAATTATTTATTATGCAACATTTTTATCATTATTACTATTATCTCCGGTTTGCACTATTTTTTGTGCACGGGAAAATGATCCGGGGACTTCGGCGTCACCCTGCCGATCTGCATTGACCGTGCTATGTCACCACTTCGACGTGTCGAGCTCTCCGCTCCGCCACCTCGGGACCAGCTTGGGGGATGGAACCTTGCCCCGCATCAAGCTCGGACCGCGTCATCAATACCGAACACATTAACCAGCTAAGTCGCTTTCATGCTCGAAGCTTTAATTTCTAATTTGTGTTCGGTTCGACCAAGCATTATACTTTGTTGGAAAAAAGTTGCTTGTAAAAAATTTCCTTGTCCAAACTTTGTTTGTGACGCATAAATTTAAATACCCAATTCATTTGGGGGCTTCCTTCATGAAGCTTTTCCACTTGCATATGATTATACTTGTACGGCTTCATTCCTTGTTCGTGTATTACGCCACAATATGCACCATATTGACTTAAGCGATTTGCAAGCTGGGTTGCCTCGCTCCTGTGTTTACCCCTACGTTCCCGATTGTTCGGCTAGGGAGTAAAGGGAGCACCTCTGCGATTGTCACGATCGGGTCACCCGAGCCGGACCTCAGACTGGGTGAAGCCGAAAGCTAGCGCTCTTATAGTTTTCAATGATGGTCGGCACACAACGGAACTCATGAGTACAAAAAATCTATTGCACAAGTCTCATAATAACAATGAGCACCGAAGAAAGGTATCGGTGGGGGTACTATTTTCTTCGAAGATGCTTCTTACACTTCACGGTAATATACATAAGTTCCCTGAGCGCGCTTTGTCTGTTACAGCCTTATGGCCTTGATTGCCTGGTTATTGGAAACACCATCGATATTCTCGACCGATGGAGTACATAACACTTTTCGGTCCTTGACCGAAGAGGGAGAAGCTGACGGTCGGTTAAGACGCGTTTAAAGTTTGGTTGAACATAGATATGATATAAGTACTTCGGTACATGCAATCATTCTTCTACCCAAGTCACTTGGGGGCTCTTAAGTTTATTTGAGCCATTTTATAATATGTGTTCTTCTTCTTAGTCGTTGCAAAGTTTTATTATTATTATTTATCACTCCTTTTTTCGACACGAGTGTGCGGTCACTAGCCGGGGAGCCTAATTTCTCTCTCAAAGCCGCTAGAGTTTAGTTTGCTAAACTGGCCTGATGAGAAGTACTCCGCCCTCGGGATAGGAGGTTGAAGCCGTAGGCTGACCCGCTCAAAGTCTTGAGATAGGATGTATCATGTTAAAGCACGACAGAAGCACTTCTTTTTTCTAAGACCAACTTTCGGATTGGCACCGAACACTTGATATTGTTCGGACGTCATGTTTTTACTGACGTTTCTTGGTTTTCCAAGCTTTTTGGCACTTTTAAACTATTTGTGCTTTTCCAGCATTAGTCTCGTAGTGCAACGCCGGTCACCTTTAGGGATTCGGCAAAAACATTCTCAGATATTGCTATATATGCATCGGTTTCGAATTGTGTCTTCGGTAAATAGTTGGGTTGCCCGGCTCCTGCACTTGCTTCCTACGTTCCGTTTTGTTCGGCTAGGCGTGCAAAGGGGGGACCACTGCAATGGTGCTTCCAGCTCACATAGTTAAGCACCTTAGTGGAGAAAAGCCGAAAACTGACTTTCACAATAAGCGTAAACTGGTCAGCGATCCGATGACTATGTTAAATGATAGGCCGTTCATAACATTGGCCGAAGTGTTTACGGCTTGACCCCGACTGTTGCCGAACACTACCGGGGGCTATTAACTGGCCTCCCAAACTAAATCCTCAATATTTTGCTCTTACATTAGAGCTGAGGTTTAATGATCATGCTTAGCATGACAACCCAAAGAAAGGAACCGATAGCGGGACTATTTTCTTTGGAAGACATTTCTTCTGTTAAACAGTAATGTAACTCTCTGCGTACCTTTGTTTATAAAACCGTATGGCCAGATTGCCTTGTTTGTTGTAAATCTTTGCCCTCATAAAAGCTTTATAAAGTAGGACAAACACTCCTCGGCTACTGGCCGAGGAGGTGGCAGCCGATGGTTGGTCAACAAAGTTTTGTACAATGCGGATCCGAGCATTAATGACATAAAGTACTTGGATACATAGAGTCATTACACATAATTTGTGATTTTACTATGGATATTGATCCTTAATTCGGCCACCCGTGCCCGCATTAAGGCTCGGGGGCTACTGGGCTTCGGGCTTATTATTTACAAATATTAAAGGGGCACATTGATCCCCTGATCTGGTGTTACCACCCGACCAGCGTCTCGGGGGCTACTGCATTGCTTGTCCAATGCAGAAAATTTTATGTGCAATATAGTTTCCAAGGAGATTTTGATCCTCAGGTTGGTCGGCCGCACCCAACATGAGTCTCGAGGACTGAGCACGCCGCTTTTAGTGTCTCGAAGTATTCTGCCGATCTTGGACTTGATCCTCAGGCCGATTTTGCAAATCAACCTGAGTCTCAGCGGCTACTGGGATCAGCGGTCTTACGTCATCCTTCAGGTGCATCTTGGGTTTTAGACCGATACACACCTTGAGGGCTACTGGCTATATATCTCGGTAGAGAATAAATTGCACCAATAAAAATATTCACAAAAATCGGCCCACATTCGGGGTGGTGCACCACCTGGGAAGCAGCCCGGCATAAAGCTCGGGCGCTAGTGGCTGGCTCCATAGAGGGCATTTCCGGCATTAAGCTCGGCTAAACTCCTTCAAACTTCTTTGAACCAAGGTGATTTACGACACCTCGGATATAGTCCGCCGTTGGACCTCAGATACAGTCCGGCGTTGGAGCTCGGATATACAGTCCGGCGTTGGAGCTCGGATACATAGTCCGGCGTTGGAGCTCGGATACATTCCGGCGTTAGAGCTGGGAAGCGGTTCGGCGTTGGTGCTCGGTTGCAAAAGATACCTCGAATACAGTCCGGCGTTGGAGCTCGGACGCAAGAGGACGCTGCCGCCCGGGAACAACTTCAAACCCGAGGTGTGGCATAAAAATAACAAGGCATTGGTAAAGGCCGGAAACTTAAAGGGGCTCCTCGGATACCCGACGTGTAAACTCGTCGAATGCATTTCGGCGATCTTCAAGATCGAAGATAAAGAAGATTTGTTGAACCAGTTTTCAAGACCGACGACCGAAGATGAAGAACAGTTCAGAAGAATCGAGGAGCATCCCTAACTTGAAGACCGGTTCAGGGGGCTACTGACGGTGTCCTGGACTAGGGGGTACTCACCACATCGTCTCCCGATCTATTAGATTGGGCCGAGGCCCCCCATGGCCGTATACTCATGGGCCAGTTCGGACAGCTGCCGCATACAAGGAAGATTCCACAAAGACTTGGCGATCAAGACAAGGACTTCTCCCCACCGGCGTATTCGGCTAGGACTCTTGTTAACCTAGGCCTCTGGTGCATTATATAAACCAGAGCCACGCTAGTCGATAGAACATAGACAACAACAATCATACCATAGGCTAGCTTCTAGGGTTTAGCCTCTCCGATCTCGTGGTAGATCTACTCTTGTACTACCCATATCATCAATATTAATCAAGCAGGACGTAGGGTTTTACCTCCATCGAGAGGGCCCGAACCTGGGTAAAACTTCGTGTCCCTTGCCTCCTGTTACCATCCGGCCTAGACGCACAGTTCGGGACCCCCTACCCGAGATCCACCGGTTTTGACACCGACATAGGGTAGAGACCCTAATCGCCCGATCTTTCACGAAAGGAGCGGATCCCGGGGAAATCACGAAGAACACGAGGAAGAACGGAAGGAAAACACAAGAGGAAAACACTAAACCGACATGAATAAGTCACACATGGGCTAGATCCTCGAGTACATAGGACGATACACGAATCCATAGACAACTAGGGACGATACACGGTAACCGGTTCTTCTCCGTGAGGAGGTCTTGAATCCACAAGGGGATCTTCCCATAAAGGGGTCTTGAATCCAAGGTGGATCTTCTCCGTAGAGGGGCCGCGGTCTCTCTCGTCGAGTAGATCCAATATGGATGAGCAATGCTCTATCTCTAAAATGAGCTAAACCAATGCTAACCCTAGCTAGGATGAATGGGGGGTCTATTTATAGTCTAAGTGCAAATGGGGGCGAAGTGAAGGGGTACATGGGCCTCGGGCCCGAACACTATGCGTAGACAGGTACCGGACGTCTGCTGGGGACCGGTCGTCTGGTGTCTCAGGAGCTGCCGGACGTCCGGTGTCCTCCGGTCGTCCGCTGGTTCTGTTCTGTGATGGGGGTGCCGGACGTCCGGAGGCTCCGGACTTCCGCTGATGTTGGCTCAGGTGCGGTCGCGCCGGTCGTCCGGTCGGGGCCGGACGTCCGCTCATTGGCCTCGGGTGCAGGGGCACCGGTCGTCCGGTCTAGACCGGACGTCCGCTCGCTGGGGCTCGGCTGACGCTTCAGGCGCCGGACGTCCTCTCCCAGCCGGTCGTTCGGTGGCTGGGACTTTTCCTTCAGCCCTCCTTCTTCTCCGTCTTCTCGTCCATCTTCCTCTTCTTCTTGTCCTTGCTCCTTAGCTTCTCCATTGTACCTGAGTATGCACAAAGTATCCATATGAGGTAGTAGCCATGCTTCATGTGCATCGAAGTGGAATTGTGAGAGGAGAGATGTCACCTCGGTTTCAAGAGCTCTTGCACGTGATCGAGTCATGGGTCCACTAGGCACTTGATGAGACGATGGTAGGTCCATGGGGATGACCTTGGGATGCTCCGCATCATCTCCCTTCCCTTGGGGAAGATCCGACCTCAGATCAAAATCCTCATCACCATGGTACGGGGAGAGATCTTTGACGTTGAAGATGTCGCTCACGGAGTACTTGTCACGTGGGATGTCGATCTTGTATGTGTTGTTGTTGTAGCGGGCAAGCACCTTGAATGGTCCATCGGCTCATGGTAGTAGCTTGGACTTGCGTTCGTTGGGGAAGCGTTCCTTGCGAAGGTGTAGCCACACAAGATCTCCAATGTTGAATATCATGTGATTCTTGTTGACGTTGAGCTTGGTCGCGAGTCGTTGTACTTGGAGCTCAATGGTGTGCCTTGTATCTTCATGCATCTTCTTGAGGTGGTTGACTCGGTCACTCGCGTCCATGTTTGTGCGCTCATGGAGTGGTAGGGGAAGGATGTCCAATGGGGACAAAGGGTTGAAACCGTAGACAACCTCGAATGGGGACTTGCCGGTAGTCGAATGTCTTGCGCGGTTGTAGGCGTACTTAGCGATGGGTAAGCACTCATCCCATTCCTTGATGTTCTTCTTGATTAGGACACGAAGAAGGGTGGAGAGCATCCGGTTTGTCACCTCCGCTTGGCCATCGGTATGTGGATGATAGGCTGTGGAGAATAGAAGCTTGATTCCGAGCTTGGCGCATAAGGTCTTCCAAAAGTAACTCAAAAACTTGACGTCGCGGTCCGAGACGATAGTCTTTGGCACACCATGTAGACGCAATATGTCCCTACAAAATAGATTAGCAACATGTGAAGCATCGTCTATCTTGTTACAAGGAATAAAATGTGCCATTTTTGAGAAACGGTCCACAACGACAAATATAGAATCTTTCCCATTGTGAGTCCTAGGCAAACCAAGTACGAAGTCCATGCTAATGTCTTCCCATGGTTGGTATGGAATCGGTAGAGGCATATAGAGACCATGATATTGAGCTTTGGACTTAGCTTTGCGACATGTCGAACCTCGGTTGGAGCGATTGACGTCCCGAAACATCTTTGGCCAAAAGTAGCTCTTCGAGAGCATGGTGAACGTCTTGTCTCGTCCGAAATGTCCCATTAAGCCTCCTCCATGTGATTCCTATAAAAGCAACAAACAAAGGGATGACTTTGGGATGCAAAGTTTGTTAGCTCTCATAAGATAGCCGTCTTTGATGTAATAGTGTTCCCAAGATGTATTTGACAAACACTTGGCATAAGGAGTGGCAAAAGTTTCATCATGCTCATACAATTCTTTGATATGCTCGAAGCCAATGACATCTAACTCAAGTTGCGTGACTAGCATGCATATGCGGGAAAGAGCATCCGCTATGATATTTTCTTTACCCTTGATGTACTTGATGACATAGGGAAAAGACTCAATGAATTCACTCCATTTAGCATGACGCTTGTTCAACTTAGTTTGACCCTTAAGATACTTGAGAGTCTCATGATCGGTATGAATGATAAACTCATGGGGACGAAGGTAATGTTCCCATTCATGTAAAACGCGGACTAAAGCATATAGCTCTTTGTCATAGATGGATAGTTGAGTTGTGCTCCGGAAAGTTTCTCACTAAAGTAGGCTATGGGGCGCTTCTCTTGCGTTAACACACCTCCTATGCCATTACCACTAGCATCGCTATGAATCTCAAAAGGCTTGTCGAAGTTGGGTAAAGCAAGCACGGGAGCATGAGTAAGCAAATTATTAAGCTCATTGAATGCGGTATCTTGGATGGTCCCCAAATAAACGGCGCATTCTTCTTGCTCAAAGCATGCAAAGGCGAAGCAATGGTGCTAAAGTTCTTCACAAAGCGACGATAGAAACCCGCAAGACCAAGGAAACTACGCACTTGATGCAAGTTGGTTGGTTGCGGCCAAGTCTTAATAGCATTGATCTTGGACTCATCTACATGAACACCCTTAGAAGAGACAACAAACCCTAAGAAAACGAGCTTATCAACACCAAAAAGGCATTTCTCCATATTAGCATAGAGACGCTCTTTCCTAAGAGTTTGCAAAATGGTGCGGACATGGGTGACATGCTCTTGGATAGATTTGCTAAACACAAGAATGTCATCGAAGTAAACCACAACAAATATACCAATGTAAGGGCGAAAGACATGATTCATAAGGTGCATAAAAGTGTCTGGTGCTTCCGAGAGACCCATAGGCATGACTAACCACTCATACAAACCAAATTTGGTTTTGAAGGCGGTTTTCCATTCATCGCCCTCTTGTATGCGGATTTGATAGTAACCACTCTTAAGAACAATTTTGGAAAATATAGTGGCACCACTAAGCTCATCTAGCATATCATCTAGGCGTGGAATGGGGTACCTATAGCGAACGGTGATAGCATTGATAGGTCTACAATCGGAGCACATGCGAAAGCTACCGTCACATTTTGGCACAAGAATGACCGGTACGCACAAGGGCTCAAACTTTCACGCACATGACCATGGTCTATGAGATGCTTTACTTGCCTTTGAATTTCTTTGGTTTCTTCGGGGTTGACGCGGTATGGAGGTTTGTTCGGAAGCGGTGCTCCGGGGATGAGGTCGATGCGGTGCTCAATGCCTCGTAGTGGAGGTAGTCCTGGAGGTAACTCATCGGGGAAAACATCTTGAAATTCCTGCAAAAAATAAGACAACACTAGAGGAAGAGTGTGAGAAGTGTTAGTTTGTGGTGCATTGTCCTTGCACATGAGGACGTAGCGTAGGACACTAGATGTGTTCTCACACACTTCTCTCATCTCACGTTTGGTGTCAAATAGAACTAGGTTCTTGTTTTCACTCATCGTGGGGGCACTCAATTTAGGCTTGTGGCGCTCACTCTCTTTTTGGTGGCTCACTCTCTCACCATTCTCTCCACGATGGGTGGCTTGCTTATCGGCGATCACTTGGCTTGGAGACATAGGTCGTAATACAAACTCCTTTCCTTGCATCTTGAAGCTATAGTGGTTTGTACGCCCATTGTGGACGATTCCTCTATCAAATTGCCATGGTCGTCCAAGGAGAAGATGACAAACGGTCATTGGGATGACGTCGCACTCCAAGGTGTCTTCGTAGGCGCCGATCTTGAAGGAGACTTGCACTCGGTGCTCGACTTGGATGGTACCGGAGTCACTAAGCCATTGTACTTTGTATGGATGTGGATGCTTCGTCTTGGGAAATTGGAGCTTGGAGCAAAGTTCTTCACTTGCGAGATTGTGACAACTCCCTCCATCGATGATGACCTTGACGGATCGTCCATTGATGCCGGCCTTGGTGTGGAATATGTGTAATCGTTGGTCTTCTTCTTGGTGATGTTGTAGAGTCAAGACTTTGGAGACAACAAGTGCGGGACTTGAGTCTTCATCACAAAAGACTTGTTCTTCTTCATTGTTCACTTGGCGGTGCATGGTGACTTGCTCAAGGGCTTCAATTTCTCCTTCACTCATGGAATCATAAGTGCCATCGTCGTTGAAGATCATGGTGCGCTTGTTGGTGCACTCATAGGACTTGTGGCCTCGGCCGCCGCAAGTGAAACACTTGAGGGAACTCGTCTTGACGGTCTCATCGGTAGGGGTTGACGATGATGAAACTCTTGGCTTGAAGTTGCTCGTATTAGGATTGCTTGTAGTTGGCGAAGCTTTCTTGGAAGTCGACTTGTCAATGTTGTAAGTAGAGGGTCTTGTAGTCGGTGTTGGAGTCATTGAAGCTTGGTTATTGGAGAAACCATAGGACTTGGATGAGAACTTGGCATACTTGAAATCATCTTGCACTTGGCGTTCCGCTTTGGTAGCTTGGTGCACGAGCTCGATGAGATTTGAGTATGGTTGGAAGTCGGCGATCTTCTTGATAGGATGATTGAGTCCATTCAAGAAACGTGCCATTGTTTGCTCTTCATCTTCCGTCACATTGGCTCTTATCATTGCAATCTCCATCTCCTTGTAGTATTCTTCAACGCTCTTGGTTCCTTGCTTGAGTTGTTGGAGTCTCTTGAAGAGGTCGCGGTTGTAGTAGGTAGGCACAAAGTGTGCTCTCATGACATCCTTCATTTGTGCCCAAGTAGTGATGGGTGGTTCACCTCTTGCCTCGTGGCGCTCTATGATTTGTTCCCACCAAATGAGGACATAGTCTTGGAACTCAAGGGATGCCATCGTGATCTTCTTCTCTTCGTCATAATTGTGCAAGCGGAAGATCTTGTCAACTTTCAATGCCCATGGAAGGTATTCTTTGGGATCGTTGCTTCTGTTGAACTTAGGCATGGTGAACTTGAGCTTGTCGTAGCGTTGTTCTTCATTGTGTTGGGGTCGGGGATGATGACGCCCATGTTGTAGATGATTGTTCAAGTCGTGGCGTTCTTGACACGGAGGGTTGTCAACCTTGTGTTGCTCTTGTCGCGGAGGATTCCCATTATCTTCATGCTCTTGATGAACTTGATGGTCTTGGCGAGCTTGTGGAGGAGCGCGTCGAGCTCGAGGAGGAACTAGACGATGCATGCGAGCTTGAAATCGTCGCTCGTGAATTTCTTCGCGAAGTGCTTCCTCTTCTTCACGGGCTTGTCGGCCTCCATCGGCAACGGCTCGACTCGCATCGCGTAGAGCTTGTTGCGCCTCAAGTGCTTGAGCATCACGGAGTTGTTGTTCTTGACATTGAGCCTCGGCATCTTGTGCATGTTGGTGTAGACGTGCGTGTTCTTCCTCTTCATGTTGGCGTTGTTGTTGCCGTTCTTGAGCTAGCGCAAAGGCTTCTTCGGCTTGACGTCGTCGGCGCTCTTGAGAGTCGGTGTCTCGGAGTGGATTAAGGTTTGCTTGACGGTCGGTGCGCGCGGCTCGACGAAGAGTGTTTGATGTCGGTGTACTTGAGCTGGAGAGGGTAAAGTCGGAATGGCGACTTGAACGGCTCCTTCTTGAAGTGGAAGAAGAGCGGTTGAGCAACAAAGCGCGAATCTCGTCCATCCTTGCGTCATTATCTTGCTTGTGATTGTCGAGCTTGTGGTCAAAGTAGTCCCTTGTACGTTGCTCGGAAAGTCGCAAGTCAGCGGCAAGGTTGTCGATGCGTTCACTCATAGCTTGTTGCTCTTGATGCAAAGCACGTTGTGCACCAAAGAGGTGACTCTTGGTGACGAAGGAGTTCATGTCGTCGTCTTGCTCCATGAAGAGTGGGTTGGTAGAAGTACTTGGCCTATCCATCATTCCAAGACAAATGTGAGTGGTAGAAAGAGAAGAACGAATACCAAATGTACCTTGGCCGAAGTTGAAAGTGAATCGATGATCACTCCAATGTAGGACAAGGAAATAGCCCAATTGGTACGAATTCTCGTCGGTTTCTCACACCTACAAAAGTAAAAGCTTATGGTGGAGCTTGGTTAGGATGGTGGCACAATTTTCAATGTGAATGTAAGCAAGATTCAATAATGTTGGAGAAGATTCGCAAGATGCAATGTAACAAGTAGACCAAGCATATACGGTACACGGAAACACACGCGCAAAAAGATAAGTGGGGTGGTGCAACCAAGGGTGAGCCAAAATGTGGAATCCACAAAAATGCTCTTGTTGCACAACACTAGAGAGATGCTAGCACGATTGCACGATAGGCGGATACAAGAACTTGTGCACAACCTACTTAGCAAAAATGCAACGACTTCTATCCCAAATATGTTTTATGCAAGGTGTTGCTATGATATGATCCAAGATGATCGAGTATGACAATCTTAATGTTGTATGATGCTATGGTTCTTGCTTAAAAGCTCTTTGCTTATCTTTCCTCGTTGCTTAAAAGCGTGGTTGGCTCTTTGATGTTTGAGCTCTTTTCTTATGCAATGCTTGACGAACCAAGATAGCAAGTGAGTATGCGATGACAACTTTGTGACACAAGAGATGATACCAATATAGGCAACAATGATGTATGTATGTATGCTATGGGAAGTATGATCACTAATGTGCACAAGTCTCGTTGCCGACAATACTCAACGGCTAGTCTCGATGGGTAAGCGACGCAAAAGAGTAAGGCTATGACGGCTATCAATGTAATGGCAAGAGTTATCGGTCTTGCTTCCGGTATGGTGTCAAAATGGTGGCACGAATACCAAGTCATAGTCGAGGTGGTCGTTGTTGATGACGCGTCCGTGGCGAAGATGAGCGGCGGTGATGTCGATGTCGAACCGTACCTAGATAGCCGAAACACAAAAGGATACGGTACCGCAACTCAAATTCTCAAAACCAAGTGCGAGCAAAATCATCGGAGTAGGTAGCGGGTAAGTGGTGGTGTGGGTTGGGATATTGGCAATGTTTGCGGAAAGTCGGTGGTGGTGTAGTGGATGATGTGGTGGAAGGAGCGGTCGTCCGGAAGTGGACGGATGTACGATCGCCGGATGTACGGTACGGTAGTGTCGGAAATCCGCTAATTTCAGCTCGGTGTAGAGGTTCCGGTCGTCCGATAATCGTCGGACGTCCGGTGGTTCCTGGGTCGCCGGACGTCCGGTAAGTTGCGGTCATCCGGTGGGTTGGGGTCAACGCGAAATTGATAGGATTTCATGGATTTTGGATGGATTTCGAGGTGGAGATGGTGGGGGAAGGCTAGATCCACTTGCAACACAACAAATCCACGGATCAAAACCAACAAAACATCATCAAAACTCACAAAACACAAGAAAAAAAATTTGGGGCTATTTTTGTGGGGATTTTCGAATTAGGATGAAAAACAACAAAATCAAGCTAGAAAAAAGAAGAGGGGGCTCCGAAATCATGATCAACCTTGCTCTAGATACCAAGATGATGTAGGGTAGAGACCCTAATCGCTCGATCTTTCACGAAAGGAGCGGATCCCGGGGAAATCATGAAGAACACGAGGAAGAACGAAAGGAAAACACAAGAGGAAAACACTAAACCGACATGAATAAGTCACACATGGGCTAGATCCTCGAGTACATAGGACGATACACGAATCCACGGACAACTAGGGACAATACACGGTAACCGGTTCTTCTCCGTGAGGAGGTCTTGAATCCACAAGGGGATCTTCCCGTAAAGGGGTCTTGAATCCAAGGTGGATCTTCTCCGTAGAGGGGCCGTGGTCTCTCTCGTCGAGTAGATCCAATATGGATGCGTAATGCTCTATCTCTAAAATGAGCTAAACCAATGCTAACCCTAGCTAGGATGAATGGGGGGTCTATTTATAGTCTAAGTGCAAATGGGGGCGAAGTGAAGGGGTACACAGTGCGCAGACATGTACCGGACGTCCGCTGGGGACCGGTCGTCCGGTGTCTCAGGAGCTGCCGGAAGTCCGGTGTCCTCCGGTCGTCCGCTGGTTCTGTTCTGTGATGGGGGTGCCGGACGTCCGGAGGCTCCGGACTTCCGCTGATGTTGGCTCGGGTGCGGTCGCGCCGGTCGTCCGGTTGGGGCCGGACGTCCGCTCATTGGCCTCGGGTGCAGGGGCACCGGTCGTCCGGTCTGGACCGGACGTCCGCTCACTGGGGCTCGGCTGACGCTTCAGCCGCCGGACGTCCGGTCCCGGCCGGTCATCCGGTGGTTGGGACTTTTCCTTCAGCCCTCCTTCTTCTCCATCTTTTCGTCCATCTTCCTCTTCTTCTTGTCCTTGCTCCTTAGCTTCTCCATTGTACCTGAGTATGCACAAAGTATCCATATGAGGTAGTTGTAGCCATGCTTCATGTGCATCGAAGTGGAATTGTGAGAGGAGAGATGTCACCTCGGTTTCAAGAGCTCTTGCACGTGATCGAGTCATGGGTCCACTAGGCACTTGATGAGACGATGGTAGGTCCATGGGGATGACCTTGGGATGCTCCGCATCAACATGTTACTGATGTGTACCTTACTAATGCTCGCAGTAGCACCTGGGTATTTGATACTGGTTCTGTTGCTAATATTTGCAACTCGAAACATGGGCTACGGATTAAGTGAAGATTGGCTAAGGACGAGGTGACGATGCGCGTGGGAAATGGTTCCAAAGTCGATTTGATCGCCGTCGTCACGCTACCTCTACATCTACCTTCGGGATTAGTTTTAGACCTGAATAATTGTTATTTGGTGCCATCGTTAAGCATGAACATTATATCTGGATCTTGTTTGATGCGAGACGGTTATTCATTTAAATCAGAGGATAATAGTTGTTCTATTTATACGAGTAATATCTTTTATGGTCATGCACCCTTGATGAGTGGTCTATTTTTACTAAATCTTGATAGTAGTGATACACATATTCATAGTATTGAAGCCAAAAGATATAAGTTTAATAATGATAGTGCAACTTATTTGTGGCACTGCCGTTTAGGTCATATTGGTGTAAAGCGCGTGAAGAAACTCCATGCTGATGGGCTTTTGGAATCACTTGATTATGAGTCAGTTGATGCTTGCGAACCATGCCTCATGGGCAAGATGACTAAGACTCCATTCTCCGGAACAATGGAATGAGCAACAGACTTATTGGAAATAATACATACTGATGTATGCGGCCCGATGAGTATTGATGCTCGTGGTGAGTATCCTTTTTTCTGACCTTCACATATGATTTGAGAAGATATGGGTATATCTACTTGATGAAACATAAGTATGAAACATTTGAAAAGTTTAAAGAATTTCGGAGTGAAGTGGAAAATCATTGTAACAAGAAAATAAAGTTTCTACGATGTGATCGTGGAGGAGAATATTTGAGTTACGAGTTTGGTCTTCATTTGAAACAATGCGGAATAGTTTTGCAACTCACGCCACCTGGAACACCATAGCGTAATGGTGTGTCCGAACGTCATAACCGTACTTTATTAGATATGTTGCGATTTATGATGTCTCTTACCGATTTACCATTATCGTTTTTGGGGGTTATGCATTAGAGACAGCTACATTCACGTTAAATAGGGCACCATCTAAATCCGTTGAGACGACACCGTATGAACTATGGTTTGACAAGAAACCAAAACTGTCATTTCTTAAAGTTTGGGTTTGAGATGCTTATGTGAAAAAGTTTCAAACTGATAAGATCGAACCCAAATCGGAGAAGTGCGTCTTCATAGGATACCCAAAAGAAACTATTGGGTACACCTTCTATCATAGATCCGAAGGCAAGATATTTGTTGCCAAGAATGGATCCTTTCTAGAGAAGGAGTTTCTCCCGAAAGAAGTGAGTGGGAGGAAAGTAGAAATTGATGAGGTAATTGTACCTTCTCCCGAATTGGAAAATAGTTCATCACAGAAATCAGTTCCAGTGATGCCTACACCAATTAGTGAGGAAGTTAATGATGATGATCATGAAACTTCAGATGAAGTTACTACCGAACGTTGTAGGTCAACCAGAGTACGTTCCGCACCAGAGTGGTACGGTAATCCTGTTCCGGAAGTCATGTTACTAGACCATGACAAACCTACGAACTATGAGGAAGCGATGATGAGCCAAGATTCCGCGAAATGGCTTAAGGCCATGAAATCTGAGATGGGATCCATGTATGAGAACAAAGTATGGACTTTGATTAACTTGCCCAATGATCGGTGAGCCATTCAGAATAAATGGATCTTCAAGAGGAAGACAGACACTGATAATAGTGTTACTATCTGCAAAGCTCAAATTGTCGCAAAAGGTTTTCGACAAGTTCAAGGTGTTGACTACGATGAGAGTTTCCCACTCGTATCTATGCTTAAAGTCTGTCCGAATCATGTTAGAAATTGCCATTTTATGAAATTTGGCAAATGGATGTTAAAACTGCATTCCTTAATGGATTTCTTAAAGAAGAGTTGTATATGATGCAACCAGAAGGTTTTGACAATCCGAAAGGTGCTAACAAAGTGTGTAAGCTCCAGTGATCCATTTATGGACTGGTGCAAGCATCTCAGAGTTGGAATGTACGTTTTGATAGTGTGATCAAAGCATATGGTTTTATACAGACTTTTGGAGAAGCCTGTATTTACAAGAAAGTGAGTGGGAGCTCTATAGCATTTCTGATATTATATGTGGATGACATATTGTTGATTGGAAATAATACATAATTTCTGGATAGCATAAAAGGATACTTGAATAAGAATTTTTCAATAAAAGACCTCGGTGAAGCTACTTGCATATTGGGCATCAAGATCTATAGAGATAGATCAAGACGCTTGATAAGACTTTCGATAAGTACATACCTTGATAAGATTTTGAAGGAGTTCAAAATGGACCAGTCAAAGAATGAGTTCTTGCGTGAGTTGTAAGGTGTGAAGTTGAGTAAAGACTCAAAACCCGACCACGGCAGAAAATAGAAAGAGAATGAAAAGTCATTCCCTATGCCTCAACCATAGGTTCTATAAAGTATGCTATGCTGTGTACCAAACCTTTTTATGTACCTTGCCATGAGTTTGGCAAGGGGGTACGATATTGATCCAGGAGTGGATCACTTGACAGCAGTCAAAATTATCCTTAGAAGACTAAGGAGATATTTCTCGGTTATGGAGGTGATAAAGAGTTCGTCGTAAAGAGTTATGCCGATGCAAGCTTTTACACGTATCGGGATGACTCTGAGTCTCAATCTGGATACATATTGAAAGTGGGAGCAATTAGCTAGAGTAGCTTCATGCAGAGCATTGTAGACATAGAAAATTTGCAAAATACATATGGCTCTGAATGTGACAGAACCATTGACTAAGCTTCTCTCACAAGCAAAACATGATCACACCTTAGTACTCTTTGGGTGTTAATCACATAGCGATGTGAACTAGATTATTGACTCTAGTAAAACCCTTTGGGTATTAGTCACATGGCGATGTGAACTAATCACATGGTGATGTGAACTATTGGTGTTAAATCACATGGCGATGTGAACTAGATTATTGACTCTATTGCAAGTGGGAGACTCAAGGAAATATGCCCTATAGGCAATAATAAAGTTGTTATTTATATTTCCTTATATCATGATAAATGTTTATTATTCATGCTAGAATTGTATTAACCGGAAACTTAGTACATGTGTGAATACATAGACAAAACAAAGTGTCCCTAGTATTCCTCTACTTGACTAGCTCGTTAATCAAAGATGGTTAAGTTTCCTAGCCATAGACATGTGTTGTCATTTGATGAACGGGATCACATCATTAGAGAATGATGTGATGGACAAGACCCATCCGTTAGCTTAGCACTATGATCATTTAGTTTATTGATATTGCTTTCTCCATAACTTAGACATGTTCCTATGACTATGAGATTATGCAACTCCCGAATACCGGAGGAACACTTAGTGTGCTATCAAACGTCACAACGTAACTGGGTGAATAAAGATGCTCTACAGGTGTCTCCGATGGTGTTTGTTGAGTTGGCATAGATCGAGATTAGGATTTGTCACTCCGATTGTCGGAGAGGTATCTCTGGGCCCTCTTGGTAATGCACATCACTGTAAGCCTTGCAAGAAATGTGACTAATGAGTTAGTTACGGGATGTTGCATTACAGAACGAGTAAAGAGACTTATCGGTAACGATATTGAACTAGGTATGATGATACCGAAGATCGAATCTCAGGCAAGTAACATACTGATGACAAAGGGAACAACGTATGTTGTTATGCGGTTTGACCAATAAAGATCTTCGTAGAATATGGGAACCAATATGAACATCCAGCTTCAGCTATTTGTTATTGACCCGAGATGAGTCTCGGTCATGTCTACATAGTTCTCGAACCCGTAGGGTCCGCACGCTAAACGTTCGATTACGATCAGTATTATGAGTTTATGTGTTTTGATGTACCGAAGGTAGTTCGGAGTCTCGGATGAGATCACGGACATGACGAGGAGTCTCGAAATGGCGAGACATAAAGATTGATATATTGGAAGACTATATTCGGACACCGGAATAGTTTCGAGGTGTATCGGGTATTTTCCAGAGTACCGGGGGGTTACCGGAACCCCCGAGGGGGTTATTGGGCCTCATGGGCCTATTGGTGGAAGAGAGGAGGCAGGCCAAGGAAGGGCGCATGCCCCCCTAGCCCAAACCGAATTGGACTAGGGGGGCCAGCCCCCTTTCCTTCTCTCCTCCCTCACATTCCCCCTTCTCCTTGTTGGAATAGGAAAGGGGGGGCTGAATCCTACTTGGAGTAGGATTGCCCCCCATGGCGTGCCTCCTCCCCTTGGCCGGCCTCCTCCTCCCTTCACCTTTATATACGTGGGAGGGGGGCACCCCAAAGACACACCAAAGTTTCTCTTAGCCGTGTGCGGTGCCCCCCTCCACAGAAACACACATCGGTCATATCGTCGTCATGCATAGGCGAAGCCCTGCGCCGGTAACTTCATCATCACCGTCAACACGCCGTTGTGCTGACGAAACTCTCCCTCGGCCTCAACTGGATCAAGAGTTCGAGGGACGTCACCGAGCTGAACATGTGCAGATCGCGGAGGTTCCGTACGCTCGGTACTTGATCGGTTGGATCGTGAAGACGTTCGACTACATCAACCGTGTTGCCTAACGCTTCCGCTTTCGGTCTACGAGGGTACGTAGACAAACTCTCCCCTCTCGTTGCTATGCATCTCCTAGATAGATCTTGCGTGATCGTAGGAAAAAATTTGAAATACTGTGTTCCCCAACAAAAACATTTATCATGATATAAGGAAATATAAAATAACAACTTTATTATTGCCTCTATGGCATATTTCCTTCATAACACTCGAGAGTTCCTCTGCTTCCACAAGGCCCAAACAGTGATAATTACCAGAGTATCAAAATCGCGCCGCTTGGCGTGCCTGAACTGGCTCCTCGCCAGATGCCACCATTCAAGGAATGTGTCGTGTGGCTCCGGCGTCCTGACCTGAATGTTGAGCTCTTGGAAGCCCAAGTGCCAAACCTCTCTTGCATACACGCACTGTGTCAACATGTGGTCAACATTATCTTCATCATGTAGGCATATAAAGCATGGCGAGGGATGGTCCTGTAATCCATGTCTGGCACAACGGTTCGAGGTCCACAGTCGATGTTGAGCTGCTAGCCAAGCGGAAATTTTGCATCTAAGGGGTACCCAGCTCCTCCAGACGCACTCCGTGAAAGGGGCCCTCTCCAACCCAGCGCAAAGCCTCTGGTAGATGGATCGCACCATGTAAAGTCCTGAAATATCGCAAGGCCACGAGAAGTGATCCGGCAACTGCGTGTCCATTTGCACCGATCCCACCGCGTGCCCTAGATGCATGAGTTGGAGCTGAGCCATGAAGGAGATGTTGCCGTGGATATCCTGAAGCCATCTGTTACTTTCCATCGCCTCTTGAACCGTCCTACGGTTGCGCGTGTGAGCTTCAACGCTGCTGTAGATCCGCAGGGCGATGTCAATGATCGCAAAGCTATGAATCCATCTATCCCTCCAGAACAACACACGGCTCCCATCACCCACCTTTATCTGAACTAGGCTATCAAACACCTGCCTAGCCATCTTATCATCAGTCATGGGAATGCCTTGCCTCGGTCTGTTGGGGTCCGTTCTGCACAGCCATTCCCAACGCACACGCAGCGCCAAAGCTTGCAGCTGCAAATTCTTCACACCCAGACCACCGAATTGAGTCGGCCGGCAGATAGAGTTCCATGCGACTTGGCAGTGCCCACCACTGACTTTCTCTTTTCCTTTCTAGAAGAAAGCTCTCGTCCAACTATTTATCTTCTCGAAGACCCAGTTTGGCGCTTCCAAAACCATTAAGTGCTGAATGGGCCTCGCTGCAGCAACTGAATTCACCAACACTAACCTGCCAGCCGCTGGATAAGCCCTCTCTGCCAAGCCGGAACAAAGCGCTTCGCCTGGTCCAACAAGGGTTGCCACTGCGCCCTGGTAAGTTGCCGAATGGCAAGCTGCAGGCCAAGATACTTGCAGGGGAACTCACCCGCCTGGCACTGTAACACGTCGGCCACCCTCTGCTGGTCCTGCTCGTCCCCTATGATGAGAATGGCAGAGGATTTGGTGTAATTGACCTTGAGTCCGGACGCCTCGCCGAAAATGTGTATGGCTTGTCGAACAAAGTTCATATCCCACGCAAAAGGTCTGATGAACAGGGCCACATCGTCGGCGTAAATCGACAGGCGCTGCAACGCCACAATTCCCGTGAGCGAACTAATGATGCCTTCAGCCTCTGCTTTGTTGATGATGTTGGCTAGTGCATCCATCGCAATCACGAATAGCAGAGACGAGATTGGGTCTCCCTGCCTCAAACCTTTGGCATGCACAAAGGTCCTTCCTGGGACTCCATTAACAATGACTTTGGAGCAGCGCAGCCACCCAGCCAATCCTTTCGCGCGAAGAACATCGAAAAGGAACGGCCATGCCAGAGACCCGCAAAAAAAAATGTGAACGTTCTAATTTTGGCTTGTTATGCAAGCTATGCAGAGGCAGAGTGGTACCGAGCTCCTCAGGAAAAAACGCCTTGTGCAATGGCGGCGTGCGGGCACCCCAGTTGCGGCCCAAACACCATGCGTCATCGTTCGTCGATGCCATCCATGCCTTGGCCACTATATTTTTTTTGAGGTGTTGGCCACACTAATTGACAGTTTGCGCGTCAGGGAAAGGACGCCGTTACCTTGTCCGCCCTTCCAGTACGAGCCAAGCCAACCCGTGTACTCGATGGTGCTTGAAGGTTTGCTTTTTTTACACCAGGCCCGGTTTGTCAAAAGGGCCATTGAAGATGGCACGGCCGTTCAGTCAATAATCAGATGGTTAGTAGCACTTGCAGCAGTACCACGTTGCAGCAACTTGCTTTTGCTGGTTAATTAGGTTGGACGCCCGTAACAGAAGTAAGTGTCTTCCTACCGTCTGAAAGATGATAACTATGTGACGGCGGAAACGCACACGTGACTGCGTGAGTCAGGAATCGGGGCAGCGGCTCCGTCTTAATTTTGAACAGACGCTTGGATGGCGATAAGCAAGCGATCGGTCCTGCCGTTAAGGCGCAAAAAAAAAAGGCGGCGGTTAGGGCGTCAGGTAAGGCATCCAATTCAGCGGGACATACGATCGATCGATCACATCCCGTTGATGATGAGAGATCTCGTAGGCCATTTAGCACAGTGGACGCAGTTATGGTCGTGGGCTTTCTTGGGCCGTGCTGAACGGGTCGTTAATTAGCGCCGAAAAGCTTGAGTTAACGTTGGCTCCCCGCGTGATCTTCTCCAACGACTTGCCTCGTTTCTCGGTTGTCAAGCCTCCAGTCGAGCCTCAACCAAGTCGAACTCACCGCGCACACACGTACTCGGCACTCGGCAGCACACAAGCCCTCCTCTCCTCTCCTCTCCTCTCTTCCGTTGCGTCTGCATGCACACTCCGCGGCTCGGCTTCCGCGGGCTGCAGCCTGCAGCCATGGACGCCCCCGCCGCGCCTCCAAGAAAGCTCTCGCCGCCCGCCGCGCCGCGAAGAAGGCTATCGCCGCCCGCCGCGCCACCAAGAAGGCTGTCGCCGCCAGCCGCACGGGCGCGGCCCGTGAACAAGAGCCCCCCGCATCCCCATCCCCCACCTCACCGTCGGCCGCCGACGCCGACGCCGCAGCGCAGCCACCTCCACGGGCAGCAGCAGCAGCACAAGCAGCAGACGTCCGCGTGGAGCGTCGGCTTCCTGAGCGCCTGGCTCTCGCAGCGCACCCCCGTGCTCGGCCTCCGCGCCTGGGTCCTCGTCGCCGCGGCCGCGGCCGCGGTCGTCCTCGCCGTCCTCGTGCTCACCGTCTGCCTCTGCCGCTGCCGGCGCCGGCGCCGGCGATGCCCCCGCGTCGCCCCGAGCCTGCACCACGGGGGCGCGTCCAGGTCCATGAAGCACCACCTGCATCAGGCGATGGCGGACAAGGACATCGTCGAGGAGTCCGTCCGCTGGCACCCGCCGCCTCCGTGCGAGCCGCCGTTCCAGCCGCCGATCGAGGTCATCAAGGCGGAGCAGAAGGCCCCGCTGATCAGGGTCGAGTCCGCGCGGACTAGCGGCGAGACGGCGACGAGCATCGCCGGGAGCGCGCGCGGTTGGAGCAGCGAGAGCGGAGGCGGCAGCGACGCGGAGGCCGACGCGTCGCAGCGCGGCTGGGGCCGCCGGTACACGCGCCGGGAGCTGGAGGAGGCCACCGACGGGTTCGCCGCCCAGAACGTGCTCGGGGAGGGCGGCTACGGGGTGGTCTACAAGGGTGTGCTACGGGACTCCACCCTCGTCGCCATCAAGAATCTGCACAACAACAGGTAAACCTCGTCCCGGAGCTCGAATTTTTCGGTGTCTCTCGAGTTTCTCCAATTGAATTTCAGGCAGCACATTGTTCAACCATTCGAATTTCTTGTCATTAGAAACGCGAAATGATGTCTTCCCTTGAATTCGTTACGAGGCGATCTGGATTGATTTCAAATGCAGAACTCCCGCTAGAACCGCACTCTTCTGTTTTTTGACGCTGAAATTTCTCACAGTTCCCAAGATGTGTGTGATCAGGAGAAGTGTTATTTTCTTGTTTAGTTGGGAGCAACAACTTTGTTTCAGGGCAGTTGTCAGATTTGAATGTTCAGTTCACGAGTACTACTCCGCAACCATGGCCGGTAGTAACTGCCTCCAGCGGCCTCCTGGGGCCCAAGATGTTCAAATTTCAAAACAGCGATCACCAACTGCTCCGTCCTTGGTTTCAGGGGCCAGGCCGAGAAAGATTTCAAGGTGGAGGTGGCGACGATCGGCCGGGTTCGGCACAAGAACTTGGTCAGTCTGCTCGGCTACTGCAGCGAGGGCGCCTGCAGGTAATGAGAAATGCAATGCCTAACTGCGCCACATTTCTCTGTCTGCCCTCTGTTGACATTGCTTAATTTGATCCCTGTCACTGCTTTGGTTGGATGGGCAGGATGCTGGTCTACGAGTACATGGAGAACAGTAACCTGGACAAGTGGCTGCACCATGAGGAGGGTGAGATTAGTCAGCTCAACTGGGACACAAGGATGCACATACTTCTCGGAACCGCTAAAGGGTACTGTAATTCTTCACTTTCGTATCGTCTCATATGTGATTGTTTAACAAAGCATGAATTAAAAATCTAAAATTAAGGTGGCCGATTAGGAGTAGAGAAGAAGTATGGCATGTTTGTAGATAACAAATTTTATGGACGCACTACATCACTGCTGCTAGTTGGCATGATTGGCAAGTGGTGTGTCACTCTGAAATCTGAATGCTGAAAACAACATCGCCAGTGCTACTCTTGCTTAAACGGCACATATGTCTTGAACACCGAAAGTCTGATACGCGTGCGCGGTGCACTAGCTAGAACTGATGTGCATCTTGTACCTGAACTTCAGGCTGGCGTACCTTCACGAAGGGCTGGAGCCCAAGATCGTCCACCGAGACGTCAAATCCAGCAACATCCTCCTGGACGGGCAGTGGAACGCCAGGGTGTCGGACTTCGGGCTCGCCAAGCTCCTCTGCTCCGAGGCGTCCTACGTCACCACCCGCGTCATGGGCACCTTCGGGTCAGTCTCCACTAGATTTCCATGTCACCGTTCATTTACCTGGCCGCAGCTTAGCAATTCGCGTTGCAGGTACGTGGCGCCGGAGTACGCGCGGACCGGGATGCTGAACGAGAGGAGCGACGTGTACAGCTTCGGGGTGCTCGTCATGGAGATGATAACCGGCAGAACTCCGGTGGACTACACCAGGCCCACCGCGGAGGTCAGCTGTCCTACTCGCCGTCGTTTTCTTTCTTCTACCCGCGCACTTCGACCGGCATGCACTGCCAGTGCACTCTTCTCTGGTGGAAGTGGAACTGAACTTTCCGTGGTGACTCAGGTGAACTTGGTGGAGTGGCTGAAGCGCATGGTGGCGGAGAGGAGGGTGGAGGAGGTGCTGGACCCGACGCTGCCCGAGGCGCCGCCGTCCAAGGTGCTGAAGCGCGCCGTCCTCGCCGCGCTCCGGTGCGTCGACCCCGACGGCGGCCAGCGGCCCACCATGGGGCACGTGGTGCACATGCTCGAGGACGACCTCAGGTTCAGAGACGTATGTCGTCGTTGCCATACACCGCATTGACCCGCAGCTCCTAGTGTCAAGTGTCAACTCTTCATTTGCATCCGTATGCTCTATGCAGGAACTCCAACTTGCGCGGGGTCTGTCGGCCCACGCGTCGGCGTCGGCGTCGTCGGGGAGCTACGAGCGCGAGGAGTGAAGGGAACGCCATGGGCATGGACGGACGAACGGCTGTGTTTCCTTCGTGTTCGCACACCACATGTTCTTGTACTGCAAGCTAGTCGATCGGACCTCTTTTCTTCTCCGGTTGTGTTTGTTTGCATGACAGCAATGACTCAATCAAACAGCCGGTGCATAATCAAGGCTAGCATTAGTACGAGGAGTACTTCACAACTTTATATGATCGACATAACGGAAGTGCATCTACGCTTCCACAATATTACCTGTGTCACTTTGGTGTCTACGGTTCGCTTTAGTTGTTGGATTCGGCTACAATAAAGAACCTCGTTCCAGCTCCAAGCTTGCGTGGTTGCCGTCATTCACAGCACTCATTACTCACTTCAGAAGTTCAGCCCGTACCTGCAGTAGGAGTTGCCATTGCGTCACTCTGACAGTGGGTCCCCGTGTCAAGCAGGACGCAAGAAAGAGATGCCTTCAAGTGAAGGCCGTCCGATGAGGTATGGACGTCAAACACGATCTCCAGAACACGGGAAGAGTGGAACTGTCGAACAGAAGATTCGGGCCTGAATCTGACGGTCAACCAGGACGCACGAAAGAGATGTCTCTTAGAGCCACGCGCCGGCCGGCCGGCCCAATTTTCGGCCGGCTGCCTAGCAGTCGTTCATCTGAGAGTACATGGGCTGTTAGATCTCAGCTGTCTTCTCTTTTTTCTTTCCCTACCCTCCTTCGTCTCTAGCACGCTCATAGGGGTAGCGAACCGTCGACCAGACGACCTCGAAACACCGCTGGCTCGCACCGCTTGCTGTTCACGGCTCGCCGGTTGGACCACTGGTACCCCATGGCCCGCCCTTCTTATGCACCAAATCGGACCCAACAAAATAAATCGACCCGCCAGTCCGTGGAGTTCGTCACCGCTGTAGCTGTAGCTCCGCCGTGAAGCCATCGCAGTAGTTAGTTGCATCAATGGTGAGGTGTCGATTCCAGCTTTTTGTCGCTGGTCTCTGCTTGAAGCTTTTCAAATATAGGGTTGAAGCATTTCATCTCAACACTTGCAACTTTTTCGTTGTGTACTCGTGGAGTTGAAGCTTCTTTTTATTTCGTAGTGATATGATGCCTGTTGAAGCTTTTCCAAATATGGTTTGAACTTTCACATGAACGGGTGTAGCTTTTTTCAGTTGCACAGGTGATCCATCGAAACTTTTTTAAATTACGGTTGAAGCTTTCATATGGACAATTGTAGCTTTTATTAGTGCACGGTGTCCGGTTGAAACTTTATATACCCGCGGGTTGAAGCATTCGAATCAAACGGTTGCAGCTTTTTGGGTCCTCGGTTGCAGCATCAATGGAGAAGCAAAGCTTTTAGGTTCATTTTGGGAGGAGATGGTTGTAGCAGTCGCGCCGCCGTTGTTATAGCATTTTCCGTGGACGGTTCCAACATAGAAAACTGTGAGCAACAACTCGTGATGACATATTCATGGCGGCTTTCCAACTCTAGCTCGCCGGGGCGAAAGGGGCCTGTAGCCATGGGCAGTGGGCGTGGGCGCTGAGGTTGGAGGCAGGGGACATACACAGGATTAGGGCTAGCCGGCGACGCAATCTAAAGGAGTAAGATGAGGAGCTGCTGAGGGGATCCGAAGGAAGAAGACGAGGAGTGGAGAGAAGGGGGTCGGGAGGAAGAAGACAGAGAAAGAAAAAAAGATAAGCGCCCGAAAAAAATAAGTATAAGATGGACAGATGGTGCAGGGGTGAGATGTACGACAGCCTCTCTTTTTTTAACTAGATGTACGACAGGCTTGATCGTCAGGCTCGCGTGCGACCGGCCGAAGTTTCTAACCAGACGGCCGGGCACAAACGTTTTGACTATCTTTTGTGGGGCCGACACACGTGGCACCCAACCCAGGAAGGCATCGAGAATGCAGTTACGCGCCACCACTGACCACTGCCCATGGCGATAAGGCTATTACCACGAGGAAGCGGGAGAGCAGCTCGCCGCCTCCTACGAATCCACCGGCGGCGCGCATGGCCGCCTTGCTCCACGTAATGGCTCTCCAGCCCGCCCCTTACCCTCATCACCAACAGATGCACAGCCTATCCTCCACTTCCATCCTTTCACCACCTCGCGCGATGCCGTCCATGCAACGACGAGCCCCGGCCCGGCGGCTACACGCGGCCGGCAACGGCAGCGGCGTCGGCACGCCAGCCGCGGACAGCACAGGAAACAAGAAGACGAGCCGCAAGGAGAAGCAGCGGCAGCAGCAGCGGGTGCGGGAGCGGGAGGAGCAGCAGCAGCTGCTGCTCCTGAAGGAGTCGCTCGTGGAGCCCGCCCGCGAGGAGGACGGCGGCGGCCGCGGCGACGACGAGCTGCCGCAGGTGGTGTTCGACCGCATCCTCCGGCGGATCCTGTTCACGGTGGGCGTCCCGATGGCGTCGGGCGTGGCGCTCCTCAACGTGTACGACGCGCTCAAGCGCGGCGGCGGGGCGGAGGTGCCGTCGTGGGTGCAGCTGCTCACCATCCTCCTCTCCTTCGGCACGTCGGCGCTCGGCATCGCCTACGGGACGCTGTCGGCGAGCTGGGACCCGGAGAAGGAAGGCTCGCTGCTCGGCGTCGACGAGGCCCGGACCAACTGGCCGGAGCTGTGGAAGGAAGAGATCGACAAGGATAACAAGTAGTAACTGTAAATAGACTAGATATTTTCTCCCCTGGAAATAGCAGTACGCTTGTTGTCGACACTTGATACTCGTACAGGCTACAACAGTGAAACTATGGAACAATTCGCAGTGGCTTTGCAAGGTCTCTGCAATAGGTAGAATGGCCAAAACTGAACACTTGGCAGGAAAAGAAAGAAAACTGAGTGAACCCCCAGGCCAGCCAGAATACAACACTGATGAGTCAGTTGCTTTGGTTCTCCTAAAGCAGATGGATGGGTTATTTTGATCAATCGAGCCACCTGGTGATGCCATCTTCTTCGCTCACCGCTGCGAGGATCTCGATATAGACCTCCAATGCAGCCTACGCACAATTTAAACCACCATCAGGAAACAAAATATTACCAACAGAACTGTTTTTTCGAGTTAGTCATGGCGGTGGAAATTCCCGGTCCAGAACATTAACTGGTCCTGTTTTGCAATGAAAATGAAGATTGGCTATTGCCATTGGGACGAGGACGGATGTGCATCTTATAACTCTTAAATGTTGCTGTTATGTGCATAAAATGGTGATACACAAATGGGCATACCAAAGGATTTCTGTGGTTGACCAGTTTGCAGCACTCCAGTAAAGACCCTTCCAGCGTCCAGCTCTCCCAAACATCAAAAGCATGACTGGCAAATACGAGCTCCGCCTTCTTATTAACCTGAAAACAAGTTTAAAAGCGAGTTAAATATAGTAAATCGGCAATCTAAATAAAGCATTTCACTTTCAATGCTGAAAATTATACAGGGATCGTGGAATGTAAGAACAAATCAGTGATTCTATTCATAAACTTCTTAAACCTCCTGCAATGGAATCGAGCATGGAGCGAGCACTTAACAACTATTCAAAGTAAATTCTCAAAACAAAAAGGTCAAACGGAAGAGTAGTACAAGATACACTAGTACTTGTTTTAAGCATACCGTGGAATCAAGTTGGTAATTTTCAACATGGAACAAAAAATAGGACAATGTGTAAAGCATAAAAAATGGTGTGACCATAGATGTCATTGCATCTAAAAATTACCAAGAGGTTCATGCACAGAAGAACACCGGTGCATAATCTTTTAATTTCACTACTAGTATTATATTCACCTCTCAGCATATCTTCAGGGAACGAGTACTAACTGAAAAGGGTATTATTACCTGCAATAGTTTGCCCCCAGCAACAAAAGATCGCAATCCCATTGTATCCTGAAAGGTGTAAATCCTATCATAAGTACATGTATATGTAGTTGTACAAAAAAAAATACCTGACAGGTTAGGGAACAGCATAGAAAAAAGAGGGAGAGGGAGAGAGACAGAGGAAACCCGACTACCACCTTGTTTTTAAATGTGATTAGGAATTGAGCAGCAGGATCCCTCTTTGTAGCATTTGACACAACATCAAGATACCAGCCACCACCAGCAACTCTTTCTCTTGAAACATGAAAACCCGAATTATCTCTTGTCCTTAGGGCAATGACAAAGCCATCTTTAAGCCTCTCAGGAGGCTTTCTACCAAGCCCTGCAGGCAACTTATGTTCAGAAATTATTTCCATTGGAGATTCAGCAGAAGACCTGAGCTTATTTTTGGATTCCTCGGGGGAAGCAAATCGTGAACTGGAACTTAAGACTTGGTCCCGGCCACTCATCACAGTATCATCATCTCTTCGTGAAGAATAATTACTTCCGCTCTCCACAGTTGACAATTCATCCATTTTCTGTTGTGATCTGCGGCGCGCAGGTCTCTTTTTCCCTTTCTTTCCAGATCTGCTACGTCTTCCTTCTGATCTCAAACCAATACTTTGGGACTGCCCTGAAGCTTCAGGCACTTCAGGCTTGGAGATGGCTCTTCTCTTGTCACACTCTAGAGTTAGTTGGCTTTCATCTGTCTGCTGTTCACCATCGCAGACCCGCAAAGAGTGTTCATTTGCCTGTTTATATAGCTGATCATCTTCACATCCAACATCACTTATTGCTTCATCTTCATCGGAAATAGCATTGTTTGGAACAATGCCATCAAAGAAAAAGGATTGTAATATTGTGATTGCTTTCTCTCTGATTTCCATCCACACTTCTTCACTATAGTCTGCACTTCGAGGAAGAATTAACACGTTCGGCATCTCATGTACCTATTATTGAAGAAAAAACATAGTTAGTGCTTAATCAATTATTTTCTTTGACAGAAAGACTGTAAGGGAACCCCCTACAGTATAATTGGTGCAACAAACCCAAATTGCAAGTACCATGCCTTGAACCTGGGTGGGTGGGAAGGCATCAACCCCTTCCCACCACTAGGCTATGCCTTTTCATTTTCCTTGCGGTAAAACATGCTCTTCTAGATATAATCATCTTGCCAAAATTCATAGTATAGTGACCATAGTCCAAGCGTAGGGCAAAAGAACTAAAGAGTGCATCAGTTGTGCATCTCTTGGAACCAGTAGGCAGGTCAATTAGCTAACTGTATAGTCTATACCTCTAGAAGAAAGTTTCCTACATATACTTACATCACTTGCACTATCTTCCTATCCTCACTGACGTATGTAGTTATGTTAATAAGGAGCGCCTTCCACAAGTGGTGAACTAGAAATGTAATACAGTGTCACGACATATCCTAGCAGAACTGAATCTTCTCATGGGAAAGAAACTGAAACTCAAAGAAGGTTTACTGGAAAGAAACTGAAACTCAAAGAAGGTTTGCTGGAAAGAAACTGCATCTCAAATAAGGCGTACTGAAAAGAAGAACAGATTATTCTATAGGAAGATATTTGGCTGTTTTTCATTTCAAACAGCCTTTTGGACAAAATTTAATTGTAACCAGATCTAAGTTTCATACCCATGCTTCCATCCATTGTGGACCTTCAGCGCCATCCAATGCACATCCAGCAATAGTCCCATCGAGCAAGAGTTGTTTCAGTGCACAGTCATCTATCAGCTGGCAGCTACTGGTATTGACTATGAAAGCTCCTGCAGGGCTCAAAAGATAGTCAATGAGAGACTATGATTGAAGAAAACCAGTAAGTCTGTCAAGGCCAAATATAAGGGGGAAACAGAATATGGAAATAGGAAGCAACTATCTTACCAGGTTTTATGTGCTGCAGACGCTCGGCACTAATTATGTTTGTTGTATCATTTGTTAACGCACAGTGAAGTGAAACAAGGTCACTTGCTGCCAATAAATCATTGAGAGTATCCATTCTTCTGGCGGAAGAAGGAAATACAATGGAAGGCCGCTTTGTTTTGCCCACACCCTTCACAAAATGTTTCACAGTTGGAAATCAGTGTGGTGCTTTAACTCTGGCACATACTTACATGGGGTACAATTTATTGTATGAAGAAACATAACAGCAGCTGAGAAATTCCTTGTGTAGATACTAATTCCGCCATGAAACATAAATTTATTTTCATGTGGTCATACTAACATAAACTACTTCGTCAGACAGCTTGTTGTGAAAAATTAAATTCAGTTTTTAGCTCTCAAGACAAGAAGATCAGATCACTCCTAAAAGGGCATACAGAATATCAAGAAAATTCAGACTGTCTGATCATCTTTACTGATTCTTATATTGAGGACTTGCTTTAGCATACAAATGCAGGAATGCAATGATTTAACTTTAGCATACAAAAATAGGACGGTAATCTTACAAGATACACTCATAAGTCATAACTAGCAGGAGGGTAGAAGAACTAAATGCCAGAAATTTGATTATATATATATACTTTATGAAACAAATGCTGGAAGTTAGCGAACAATTAGTAACTATGAAGTCTTCAAAACCACCCAAACTAGCAACGAACAAGAACCACAGAACAATGCTAGAGCTAAAAATTAACAGAAGAAAAGTAAGCTAACAAAATAATTTAACTGTAAAAACCTAGCAGCGCAGATCAGAGGTTTATAAGCGCAGAAATAGCGGATCCGGCACCTCGTAGAGCGGATCGAAGTAGAGCACGCTCATGCGGAAGGCGAGGCTGCGGGTGGCGAGGCATCGCGCGGCGGCGTTGACGCCGACGATGCCTAGCACGAGCCCACGGCAGCGCCGCATGCCGCGGCACAGCGGCTGGACGGAGCCGAGCCACCCGGCGGACGGCGTGGAGGAGGACGCGTGCCCGGACAGCAGGTGGGTGCGGCGGAGGAGGCCGAGGAAGAGCGCCATGACGGTGTCCGCGATCTCCTCGGCGCGGTTGGCGTCGACGTGGACGAGGCGGAGGCCGAGCTCCGCGGCCGCTGCGGCGTCCGCGGCGCGGTCGGGGGATCCCAAGCAGAGCAGCAGCTGCCACGGCCGGAGCCGGCGCTGCGCGGCGCGCGGGAGGAAGGCGAGCGAGGTGAGGAGCACGGCCGCGGCGGCCTCGACGTGGCCAGAGGCGAGCGCGGAGAGCGGCGCGTGCTCCACGGCCGCCGCGCCGGCCAGCGCGTCCCGCTCCACCGACGGGTCCTCGAGGCAGTTCAGCGTCACCACCAGCGGCTGCCCGCCGCCGGCGGCGGTGGCGGCGGTCGCCGGCACGGGATGGGCCGGGCCGCGCAACATGTTTGGGCCGACTCCGCTGCAGAGTTGCTCGCTTGTCGGATCAGAACGTGGAGCAGAGGACACTCCGCTACAGTCTACAGCAGCGAGGCGCGGTCTCTGGGCGTTTTGGATTTTGGTGCTCCGAGTCGCGAACTCGCGATCTCCACGGCTAAACGCACGAGCAGAGAGATGAGTGGGGGAATGCGCTTGCTCGTCAACGGTCTGTGCTGTGCACGGGGATCGCTGCTATGAAAAAACTCAATACGCAAGTGACAGCATTGGCCATTCGGGTTGGATAACATGCTTCCATCCTAAAAAAAGGCAGATAATAGTGCCGCCGATGGATTCAAGAGTCAAACGATTTTCGGTGTTTTACCCTTAAAAAAGGATTTCCTTAAGAATTTTGTATATTTGTTGTTTGAGAAAAATGTGAAATCAACCTTGAATTCGTACACGAAGTCTGAATCAAACCCTAATCTTAAAATCCCTTAAACTGGCACCATGTCCTTTCTAATCCCGATTGATCCCGATCGATTTTCACAGAAAGCTCATTTGGGCTCCAGGATTGCTTACATGGCGCGCGTACGAGGCAGAATTCAGCGTTATCTTGCCTGCACTAGAGCTTGATGGTGACAGTGTTCAACGTTGGTCACCTCCTGGTGCTCGACACTTTTATATTGCCGTTGGCGAGAAGCACGCAGGACAGGGGGACGGGTAGAGACGCGTCGGTCCGAGCACCTACAGCCCTCGGCAGTCAGCATGCTACTGGAGCATGGTGACCGCCCTTCCGTTGGAGTGGCATTGAGCCAAACACCATGTGTCCCAAATAAACCACTGATCCGGCATTGAGCTAGTACTTCTTGGCGAAATACAAGGTGGAGAGATGGAATTTGAGGCAATGGCGCAACTCTCAAAGCCTGCCAATGACTCGAGGGTGGAACCGAGCTGTGGAGCTCATCACCGTGGAGCAGCATCACCGTGAAGCTCATCTCCACCTTCTCCCACACACTCAATGACTCGGGGGTGGAACTGAGCTGCTCATTCATGCTCGAAAGAGTCTAGCAACCATGACGCTGGAGCAGTTCTGTAGTGCCTTCAGTTTCGAGAACCAAGGAGTTCTCAACACCAGGGGCACACCGGTTGCTGACGCGTTGGGTTTGTGGGAACTCATCTCCATCAAGGACGAACATGACCTCTCCGGAAAGAAGGTATCGAGCATCCAAAACCCCGTCATTCACTACTTCATGATTTTCCTTGCCAACACTATTTTTGGTAGGGAAAACATAGCGGGCATGTCGAGCTATGGCATGTGTGTGCTGCACACGGTACTCCACCCCAATTACTGTTGGGGAACGTAGTAATTTCAAAAAAATCCTACTCACACGTAAGATCATGGTGATGCATAGCAACGAGAGGGAAGAGTATCGTCCACGTACCCTCGTAGACCGTAAGCGGAAGCGTTATGAGAACACGGTTGATGTAGTCGGACGTCTTCACGATCCGACCGACCCAAGTACCGAACGCACGACACCTCCGAGTTCAGCACACGTTCAGCTCGATGACGTCCCACGAACTCCGATCCATCAGAGCGTGATGGGAGAGCTCCGTCAGCACGACAGCGTGATGACGGTGATGATGTTGCTACCGACGCAGGGCTTCGCCTAAGCACCGCTACGATATGATCGAGGTGGATTATGGTAGAGGGGGGCACCTCACACGGCTAAGGGATCAATGGTCAACTTGTGTGTTCTAGGGTGCCTCGCTGCCCCCGTATATAAAGGAGCAAGGGGGAGGCCGGTCGGCCCTCCTAGGGCGCGCCAGGAGGAGGAGTCCTCCTAGTAGGAGTAGGACTCCCCTTTCCTACTCCTACTAGGAGGAGGAAAGGAAGGGGGGAAGGGGAGAAGGAAGGAGAGGGAGGAAAGGAGGAAAGGGGGCCCGACTCCCTAGTCCAATTCGGTTTGGGCTAGGGGGGCCGCGTGCCCTGCCTCCTCTCTTCCACCACTTGGCCCATGAGGCCCAATACTTCTTCCCCGTATTCCCGTAACTCCCCGGTACTCCGAAAAATACCTGAATCACTCGGAACCTTTCTGATGTCCGAATATAGTCGTCCAATATATCGATCTTTATGTATCGACCATTTCGAGACTCCTCATCATGTCCCCGATCTCATCCGGGATTCCGAACTACCTTCGGTACATCAAATCACATAAACTCATAATATTGATCGTCGCCGAACGTTAAGTGTGCGGACCCTACGGGCTCGAGAACTATGTAGACATGACCGAGACACGTCTCCGGTCAATAACCAATAGCGGAACCTGGATGTTCATATAGGCTCCTACATATTCTACGAAGATCTTTATCGGTCAAACCGCATAACAACATACGTTGTTCCCTTTGTCATCGGTATGTTACTTGCCCGAGATTCGATCGTCGGTATCTTAATACCTAGTTCAATCTCGTTACCGGTGAGTCTCTTTACTCGTTCCGTAATGCACTATCCCGCAACTAACTCATTAGTTGCATTGCTTGCAAGGCTTATAGTGATGTGCATTACCGAGAGGGCCCAGAGATACCTCTCCGACAATCGGAGTGACAAATCCTAATCTCGATCTATGACAACTCAACAAGTACCATCGAAGACACCTATAGAGCACCTTTATAATCACCCAGTTATGTTGTGGCGTTTGGTAGCACACAAAGTGTTCCTGGTAATCGGGAGTTGCATAATCTCATAGTCATAGGAACATGTATAAGTCATGAAGAAAGCAATAGCAGTAAACTAAAAAATGATCAATTGCTAAGCTAACGGAATGGGTCAAGTCAATGACATCATTCTCCTAATGATGTGATTCCATTTATCAAATGACAACTCATGTCCATGGTTAGGAAACATAACCATATTTGATCAACGAGCTAGTCAAGTAGAGGCATACTAGTGACACTTTGTTTGTCTATGTATTCACACATGTATTATGTTTCCGGTTAATACAATTCTAGCATGAATAATAAACATTTATCATGAAATAAGGAAATAAATAATAACTTTATTATTGCCTCTAGGTCATATTTCCTTTAGTCTCCCACTTGCACTAGAGTCAATAATCTAGTTCACATCTCCATGTGACTAATACCCAAAGGGTTTACTAGAGTCAATAATCTAGTTCACATTGCTATGTGATTAACACCCAAAGAGTGATCATGTTTTGCTTGTGAGAGAAGTTTAGCCTACGGGTCTGCAACATTCAGATCCGTATGTATTTCGCAAATTTCTATGTCTACAATGCTCTGCATGAAGCTACTCTAGCTAATTGCTCCTACTTTCAATATGTATCCAGATCGAGACTTGAGTCATCTAGATCGATGTAAAAAGCTTGCATCGACGTAACTCTTTACGACGAACTATTTTATCACCTCCATAACCGAGAAATATTTCCTTAGTCCTCTAAGGATAATTTTGACCGCTGTCCAGTGATCTACTCCTAGATCACTATTGTAATCCCTTGCCAGAATGATGCTAAGGTATACAATAGGAATGGTAAACAAAATAGCATACTTTATAGAACCTACGACTGAGGCATAGGGAATGACTTTTCATTCTCTTTCTATTTTCTGCTGTGGTCGGGTTTTGAGTCTTTACTCAACTTCACACCTTGCAACACAGGCAAGAACTCCTTCTTTGACTGTTCCATTTTGAACTACTTCAAAATCTTGTCAAGGCATGTACTCATTGAAAAAACTTATCAAGCCTCTCGATCTATCTCTATAGATCTTGATGCTCAATGTGTAAGCAGCTTCATCGAGGTCTTTCTTTGAAAAACTCTTTTCAAACACTCCTTTATGCTTTCCAGAAAATTCTACATTATTCCGATCAACAATATGTCATTCACATATACTTATCAGAAATGTTGTAGTGCTCCTACTCACTTTCTTGTAAATACAGGCTTCACCGCAAGTCTGTATAAAACCATATGCTTTGATCACTTTATCAAAGCATATATTCCAACTCCGAGATGCTTGCACCAGTCCATAGATGGATCGCTGGAGCTTGCTCACTTTGTTAGCACCTTTAGGATCGACAAAACCTTCTGGTTGCATCATATACAACTCTTCTTTTAAGAAATCCATGAAGGAATACGGTTTTGACATCCATTTGCCAGATTTCATAAAATGCGACAACTGCTAACATGATTCGGACAGACTTTTAAGCATCGATACGAGTGAGAAAATATCATCGTAGTCAACACCTTGAACTTGTCGAAAACATTTTGCGACAATTCGAGCTTTGTAGATAGTAACACTACTATCAGCGTCCGTCTTCCTCTTGAAGATCCATTTATTCTTAATGACTCACCGATCATCGGGCAAGTCAATCAAAGTCCATACTTTGTTCTCATACATGGACCTCATCTCAGATTTCATGGCCTCAAGCCATTTCGCGGAATCTGGGCTCATCATCGCTTCCTCATAGTTCATAGGTTCGTCATGGTCAAGTAACATGACATCCAGAACAGGATTACCGTACCACTCTGGTGCGGATTTCACTCTGGTTGACCTACGAGGTTCGGTAGTAACTTGATCTGAAGTTACATGATCATCATCATTAGCTTCCTCACTAATTGGTGCAGGAGTCACAGGAACAGATTTCTGTGATGAACTACTTTCCAATAAGGGAGAACGTACAGTTACCTCATCAAGTTCTACTTTCCTCGCACTTACTTCTTTCGAGAGAAACTCCTTCTCTAGAAAGGATCCATTCTTAGCAATGAATGTCTTGCCTTCGAATCTGTGATAGAAGGTGTACCCAACTGTCTCCTTTGGGTATCCTATGAAGACACATTTCTCCGATTTGGGTTTGAGCTTATCAGGATGAAACTTTTTCACATAAGCATCGCAACCCCAAAATTTAAGAAACGACAACTTTGGTTTCTTGCCAAACCACAGTTCATATGGCGTCGTCTCAACGGATTTAGATGTTGCCCTATTTAACGTGAATGCAATTGTCTCTAATGCATAACCCCAAAATGATAGTGGTAAATCGGTAAGAGACATCATAGATTGCACCATATCTAATAAAGTACGGTTATGATGTTCGGACACATCATTACGCTGTGGTGTTCCAGGTGGCGTGAGTTGCGAAACTATTCCGCATTGTTTCAAATGAAGACCAAACTCGTAACTCAAATATTCTCCTCCACGATCAGATCGTAGAAACTTTATTTTCTTGTTACGATGATTTTCCACTTCACTCTGAAATTATTTGAACTTTTCAAATGTTTCAGATTTATGTTTCATCAAGAAGATATACCCATATCTTACTCAAATCATCTGTGAAGGTCAGAAAATAACGATACCTGCCACGAGCCTCAACACTCATCGGACTGCATACATTAGTATGCATTATTTCCAACAAGTCAGTTGCTCGCTCCATTGTTCCGGAGAACGAAGTCTTAGTCATCTTTCCCATGAGGCATGGTTCGCAAGCATCAAGTGATTCCAAAAGTCCATCAGCATGGAGTTTCTTCATGCGCTTTACACCAATATGACCTAAACGGCAGTGCCACAAATAAGTTGCACTATCATTATTAACTTTGCATCTTTTGGCTTCAATATGAATATGTGTATTACTACGATCGAGATTCAATAAACCATTCACCTTGGGTGTATGACCATTGAAGGTTTTATTCATGTAAACAGAACAACAATTATTCTCTGACTTTAAATGAATAACCGTATTGTAATAAACATGATCAAATCATATTCATGCTTAACGCAAACACCAAATAACATTTATTTAGGTTCAACACTAATCCCGAAAGTATAGGGAGTGTGCGATGATGATCATATCAATCTTGGAACCACTTCCAACACACATCATCACTTCACCCTTAACTAGTCTCTGTTCATTCTACAACTCCCGTTTCGAGTTACTAATCTCAGCAACTGAACTAGTATCAAATACTGAGGGGTTGCTATAAACACTAGTAAAGTACACATCAATAACATGTATATCAAATATACCTTTGTCCACTTTGCCATCTTTCTTATCCGCCAAATACTTGGGGCAGTTCTGCCTCCAGTGACCAGTCCCTTTGCAGTAGAAGCACTTATTCTCAGGCTTAGGTCTAGACTTGGGCTTCTTCACTTGAGCAGCAACTTGCTTGCCATTCTTCTTGAAGTTCCCCTTCTTCCCTTTGCCCTTTTCTTGAAACTAGTGGTCTTGTCAACCATCAACACTTGATGCTTTTCTTGATTTCTACCTTCGTCGATTCCAGCATCACGAAGAGCATGGGAATCATTTCCGTTATCCCTTGCATATTATAGTTCATCACGAAGTTCCGGTAACTTGGTGATAGTGACTAGAGAACTCTGTCAATCACTATCTTATCTGGAAGATTAACTCTCACTTGATTCAAGTGATTGTAGCACTCAGACATTCTGAGTACGTGCTCACTAGCTGAGCTATTCTCCTCCATCTTGTAGGCAAAGTGCTTGTCAAAGGTCTCATACCTTTCGACATGGGCATGAGTCTGAAATATTAATTTCAACTCTTGGAACATATCATATGCTCCGTGGCGTTCAAAACGTCTTTGAAGCCCCGATTCTAAGCCGTAAAGCATGGTGCACTAGACTATCAAGTAGTCATCATATCGAGCTCGCCAAATGTTCATAATGTCTGCATCTGCTCCTGCAATCAGTCTGTCTCCTAGCGGTGCATCAAGGACATAATTCTTCTATGCAACAATGAGGATAATCCTCAGATCACGGATCTAATCCGCATCATTGCTACTAACATCTTTCAACTTAGTTTTTCTCTAGGAACATATCAAAATAAACGGGGAGCTACATCGCGAGCTATTGATCTACAACATAGTTATGCTAATACTATCAGGACTAAGTTCATGATAAATTAAAGTTCAATTGATCATATTACTTAAGAACTCCCACTTAGATAGACATCCCTCTAGTCATCTAAATGATCACGTGATCTAAATCAACTAAACCATGTCCGATCATCACGTGAGATGGAGTAGTTTTCAATGGTGAACATCACTATGTTGATCATATCTACTATATGATTCACGCTCGACCTTTCGGTCTCCAGTGTTCCGAGGCCATATCTGCATATGCTAGGCTCGTCAAGTTTAACCCAAGTATTCCGCGTGTGCAAAACTGGCTTGCACCCATTGTATATGAACGTAGAGCTTATCACACCCGATCATCACGTGGTGTCTCAGCACGACGAACTTTGGCAACGGTGCATACTCAGGGAGAACACTTATACCTTGAAATTTAGTGAGAGATCATCTTATAATGCTACCACCGAACTAAGCAAAATAAGATGCATAAAGGATAAAATCACATGCAATCAAAAATATGTGACATGATATGGTCATGATCATCTTGCGCCTTTGATCTCCATCTCCAAAGTACCGTCATGATCTCTATCATCACCGACATGACACAATGATCCCCATCATCTTGATATCTATCAATGTGTCATCACATGGTCGTCTCGCCAAGTATTGCTTTTGCAACTATTGCTATCACATAGCGATAAAGTAAAGCAATTACATGGCACTTGCATCTTATGCAATAAAGAGACAACCATAAGGCTTCTGCCAGTTGCCGGTAACTTTAACAAAACATGATCATCTCATACAACAATTTATATCTCATCACGTCTTGACCATATCACATCACAACATGCCCTGCAAAAACAAGTTAGACGTCCTCTACTTTGTTGTTGCAAGTCTTACGTGGCTGCTACGGGCTGAGCAAGAACCGTTTCTTACCTACGCATTAAAAACCACAACACGGTATAGTGATTGCTTTTTGATCTTCAGAAAGAACCATGTTCATTGAATCCGATTCAACTAAAGCTGGAGAAACAGACACCCACTAGCCACATGTGTGCGAAGCACGTCGGTAGAACCAGTCTCGCGTAAGCATACGCGTAATGTCCGTCTGGGCCGCTTCATCCAATAATGCCACTGAATCAAGAATCAACTAGTGACGGCAAGCAATATGTATATACCCACGCCCACAACTCCTTTGTGTTCTACTCATGCATATAACATCTACGCATAAACCTGGCTCGGATGCCACTGTTGGGGAACGTAGTAATTTCAAAAAAAATCCTACGCACACGCAAGATCATGGTGATGCATAACAACGAGAGGGAAGAGTATCGTCCACGTACCCTCGTAGACCGTAAGCGGAAGCGTTATGAGAACGCGGTTGATGTAGTCGAACGTCTTCACGATCCGACCGATCCAAGTACCGAACGCACGACATCTCCGAGTTCAGCACACGTTCAGCTCGATGACGTCCCACGAACTCCGATCCAGCAGAGCTTTACGGGAGAGTTTCGTCAGCACGACGGCGTGATGACAGTGATGATGTTGCTACCGACGCAGGGCTTCGCCTAAGCACCGCTATGATATGATCGAGGTGGATTATGGTGGAGGGGGGCACCGCACACGGCTAAGGGATCAATGATAAACTTGTGTGTTCTAGGGTGCCCCGTTGCCCCCGTATATAAAGGAGCAAGGGGGGAGGCCGGCCGGCCCTCCTAGGGCGCGCCAGCAGGAGGAGTCCTCCTCCTAGTGGGAGTAGGACTCCCCTTTCCTACTCCTACTAGGAGGAGGAAAGGAAGGGTGTCGGTGTCAAAACCGGCGGATCTCGGGTAGGGGGTCCCGAACTGTGCGTCTAGGCCGGATGGTAACAGGAGGCAAGGAACACGATGTTTTACCCAGGTTCGGGCCCTCTTGGTGGAGGTAAAACCCTACGTCCTGCTTGATTAATATTGATGATATGGATAGTACAAGAGTAGATCTACCACGAGATCAAGGAGGCTAAACCCTAGAAGCTAGCCTATGGTATGATTGTTGTATATGAAGTTGTCCTACGGACTAAAACCCTCCGGTTTATATAGACACCGGAGAGGGTTAGGGTTACACAAAGTCGGTTACAATGGTAGGAGATCTTGAATATCCACATCGCCAAGCTTGCCTTCCACGCCAAGGAAAGTCCCATCCGGACACGGGACGAAGTCTTCAATCTTGTATCTTCATAGTCCTGCAGTCCGGCTGAAGGTATAGTCCGGCTACCCGAACACCCCCTAATCCAGGACTCCCTCAGTAGCCCCTGAACCAGGCTTCAATGACGACGAGTCCGGCACGTAGATTGTCTTCGGCATTGCAAGGCGGGTTCCTCCTCCAAATTCTTCATAAAAGTTTGTAAACACCAAGAGTAGTGTCCGGCTCTGCAAAATAAGTTTCCACGTATTGCCACAAAGAGAATAATATTAACACAAATCTAATCTTCTGACGTATTCCGCAGCGTGACATCACACTACGGCCAAGCCTTTATTCGAATCGTTTTCACTTTTCCACCTCAGCGTGTTTTGCGAGGCGGTTTCCTTGGCACGTCTTGTCAAAGCAGAGATCGTGTCCCCTTTATTTACGGGATTCTCGTCAATACGGACGTGGGTAACCCAACCGCGCCACTTATCACGGCGCTTGGGAGGCAAGCGAGTTTTACTAGGCTGGTGGGGACGCATAGTCGCATCCGCCCATATAAGGGGATAAGGATCCACCTTTTTACCTACGCCTTCTTCCTCCTTTGCCTATCCATCTTCTGCGCACCCGAGCTCCAGCGCCCAGGCCCGCACTTCCTACCTCAACCTTCTCCAACAATGTCCGGAGCGGGAGGCAAGTGGATGGTCTCCTCCGTCACGGAGGGCCATGTCAAAAAGCTAAGGAAGGCCGGATACTTGTCCAAAGACATCGCGCACCGGCTTCCTGAGGAGGGGCAGCTTCTCCCCACCCCAAGGCCCCATGAGAGGGTAGTATTTCTTCCCCACTTCCTCCACGGACTGGGTTTTCCTCTCCACCCATTTGTCCACGGGCTCATGTTCTACTATGGCCTAGATTTCCACGATCTGGCCCCGAACTTCATCCTCAATATCTCGGCATTTATCGTTGTGTGCGAGGCTTTCCTCTGCATCCGCCCCCATTTCGGCCTCTGGCTCAAGACCTTCAACGTCAAGCCAAAGGTGGTGCGCGGCAACCAGGCGGAGTGCGGAGGTGCCATGGCGGGCAAAATAGCCAACGTCCTATGGCTCGAGGGCTCCTTTGTGGAGACCTTAAAGGGGTGGCAGTCAGGGTGGTTTTACATCACCGAGCCACGGGATCCGAAGTGGATCACGGCCCCTGAATTTCGATCCGGACCCCCTACACGGCTCACGTCCTAGAAGGAGACGGGCTTGTCGTGGGGCGACGAAGAAGAGGTGACCAGACTGCAAAAATGCATCCAGTCCCTGGTGAACAAGCAGCTCAAGCTTGTCAACGTAGTCCAGGTCATGCTCGTCCGCCGGATCCTTCCGTGTCAAGAACGGGACTTCAATTTGTGGGAGTTCAACCCGGCGCAGCACCGAATTCTGAGCAGGCTCTTCGACACGACGTACGAAGATGCCTGGAAGGGGCTAACCAAAGGCGCGGAGGCTCCCACATCCGCCTCCGAAGACCGCGGATTCAGCTCGCAGCGTCCTGCTGGCGAGGTAAGATATTTTCATCTTTTACAGGATGTTAAGTTTTTTCATAGTTTGACTCTATGCGGGATCTAAACTCCCTCACCTTTGACAGGATTGGCAGGCGAAGTCCGGACTGATTAACTGTCCGGCTCCCTTGCCCGAAGACCCAGCCCCTGCTCTCCTAGTGAAGCTGCTGGTTCTGGCACCTTATGTGGTGCCGGAGAAGAAGGCCAAGAAGAAGAAGGCCACGGGGACTCGAAAGAGTTCCCGGCATATGGTGGTGTCGGACTCGTCGTCCGATGAGTCCGAGATGCACTCCTCCCGTGAAGACGAGGAGGAGGAAGAAGAGACCTCTCCCCCTCCAGCGGGGGAGGAAAGAAGAGGAAGGCCGCCCTAGTAGGGGAGGCCGAAGGGTCCAAGAAGAGGAAAACCCCTCCGCCAGACTACGCCCCCGACGCCGACGAGGACGAAGAGGAGTGGCCGAACAGGGCCAAGCATCTGGCGAAATCGTAAGTGTTCGGATACCAGAGTAACTCATGATATTCCTTTTGTTGCGCAGCTTTCCCTAATGTCGAATATAATCATGCAGCCCGCCCAAGGACGGGCTCGACGAGTCGTCGAGCGGCTCCCTGGATTCATCGAACGTGAATTCAGTTCCGCCCGCTGCCTCCCCCTGTGCCGCGGATGACGCCGAAGTGGCGTCGCGACAAGCTCCGGGGCAAGAGGAGGTGGTCCAGGAGGAGCCGCGAGGCGACCTCCCGGACTCCAGGAGTAAAGGGGACAAGACCCCCCAGGGCTCCAAGTCCGGCTTTAAGCCAGACACTGCGCCGAAATCATCAACGGTTCCGGAACGTGGTAGGCGAACTCCTGCCAAGAGGAGCAAGCCTACTGAGCCGGCGTCCTCCGCCCAACCGGAGGCGCTGGGCAATCTGCTGGAGGTGCTTAAGGGCGCCTCCATTGACGAGGAGCACCATACCATCATGAGTACGGTGGTCCAGAAGGTTCGGTCCGCCAAAAGCGGACTGACTGAAGCTTGTGCTAGCCTTCTAACAGGCTTTGAGGTAAGTAAAAATATGTAAAAATATTACCACATAGACAGTAGCCCGTGATGCCCTGTTTGGCGTTCGGAAAGAAAAGCCGAATAGAGGATCTATTAAATATCGCAGGAGTCTAACTAAAAAGGAGTCAATATACATATGCAGGCTTCGCTGCTGGCCACCGCCGCCCTGACTGCGGAGGTGGGTGCCCTGAAGCGGGGCCTCGAGCGGACCGAGCAAGAGCTCGGCCTTGCCAAACGGCAGCTCGAGGAGAAAGAAGGTAAGAGATACCTTATAGAAAAAATGCCTATAAGAAGACGCAATTGCAAAAAATGACAGGAGTATACTACTTATTGTAGGGGCCACAACTGAGGTGGCGACCCTCAAGCAGGCGCTGTCCGAGGCCGAGAAGAAAGCGGCCACGGAGCACACCGAGCAAGAGAAATTTGAGGCGCATGTCGGCGAGGTGCAGCAAGAGCTTCAGGCTCTCATGAAAAAACATGAGAGTTTGGAGCTCGACTCGAAGACGCGAGCGTCCGAGCTTGCTGCGGCCCTTAAAACTGCCAAATCTGCCAAGGCCGAAGCCCAGAAGGCCCTCCAGGAATTGGATGCGGTGAAAAAGATAGCGGCGGGTAAGGCATTCTCTATGGAAAGCAGACATATAAAAGTAAACTACTTGTTACTTACCCGAATCCGGAGCTCTCTAGGGGCATTCGCAGATCTTCCCCACAGCGTATCCGATGCCGCCGCATTCTACCGAGCCGAGGAAGGCAGCTCGACGGAGAAGGTGTTCTGGTCTCAGTACGCTGAGGCCGGACACCCTGTGCCCTTGAGCGACCAGCTGAAGCAGCTGGTCGAGCTCCACAAGGCGGCCGAACAGGCCCTGAAGGGCTTCATAGTTCGGCTGTGGCCTGGAGAGGCCCTGCCTGGGAGCTACTTCGGACTGGTGCGGCGGCTGGTGGAGGCTTGTCCAAGGCTCGAGGTCATCAAGCGCTCCGTCTGCATCGAAGGTGCCCGTAGGGCCCTTGCCCGTGCAAAGGTGCACTGGGGCAAGCTGGACGGTGAGAAGCTTGTGAGGGACGGGCCGCCGCCGGGGAAGGAGCATCGCAAGCCCGAGAACTATTACAAGGATGTTCTGGCTGGTGCCCGCCTTATGGCGGATGAATGTACCAAGGATGTAATTTTTGAATGAACTCGCTCGTGTTATCCTGTGCGCTGAAAACTTGTTCATATGCGCTAAGCAATGCTTGTTGAATTTAAAATATTACTTTCTGTGCGGCTGTTTATCAAAAAATTGAGAGATGGCTAGTCGTCGGCTTCTGCCTCCATGCCACTAGTGCTGGGGTGTTCGGGATAAACCTGAGCGCTCTTTTTCCCATGATTGGGTCCGTCGAGGGAGGCGATCAGCACAACGAACAAGGCAATCAGACTATAATGCTTGAACACTCTCACTTAGCCATAGAACTCTATAATTTTAAATTTTGGCGAAGCCCCTAGTATTCGGAAGACCGAGTTCGGGGCGCTATCCACGCCTTGGCCGGACAAAGCCGGTTCCTCGCTCGAAGCGGCATAAGTCTTTAAGGACTCGAAAAACCTCTCGAACAGCGACCGGTCTCTCGCCTCATCATGACAGTCGGTTTTAGCTTTCTCTACTGAGGTGCTTAGCCCAGCTCAACTGGGGCACAATCGCAATAGTTCTCCTAGTGCTACCTTAGCCGATATAGCGGAACGTAAGGCACCAAAACATAGGAGCCGGGCAAACCCAACCATTGACACAAATCATGATTCGGAGCCGATGCATATAGTGCTATAAGTTCGGGGTGCCGCACTTGTGAAAGTGCACGGACTTCTCACGCCATATAGATGGGTACTGAAGCCCCTGGCGTATTTTGCCGTACCACAGTGTACATATGCGACATGTTATTGATAAACATATATATAAAAAGAGGATAATGCAAAAAATAGACAAAAAGCTATGCATTGTTTATAGAAAGGCTGCTATGAGAGCGGAACGATACAAATAGTGCGATAAGCAAAAGAAATTGGACTATTTAACATGTCCTGGCCAGGGGCAGGCCGCGGAATTGTATTAAAAACAGGTATACTGCTCGCAATAGAGACCACCTGGGAGTTCCATAATGCGGCGTGGCTTGTCTGCTTTCCTGGATCTTGCATCGTTTGTGCGGCAGTTGAATTGCCGAACGGGTCATTTGAAGTATGGAGTCCTGAGAGTAAGAAAAAAAGGAATCCGGCAGCCCCTAGTGTGGTTTAAGCCGTATTTCGGGCGTGTCGTGATAGTGCCCCTTCCCCTGTGCCCATGGTATTTCAAGAGCGTAGTTATGTACGCGAGGCACTGGTTTCGCTATATTGCGAGGGCTAGGGTTGGGGCCGCATTGCTACGCTAGCTCAGAACGTGCCAGGCGGTCTTGTTGTAGGGTACTCCGGGCGCGCTTGATAGTGTCCGGCTTTTTGAAGGCCGAACTAGAGAACTGCCTAGAGAGGCTACTTTGTACTTCTGCTGCGAGCGCTGCCGTGTGCTCCTCCGTTCGGAGGGAGCGTTCAATGTTCCCATTGACCGTGATTACTCCTCTAGGGCCTGGCATCTTGAGCTTGAGGTATGCATAGTGTGGTACCGCATTGAATTTTGCGAATGCGGTTTGCCCGAGCAGTGCGTGATAGCCACTACCGAACGGGACTATGTCGAAGATTAACTCCTCGCTTCGGAAGTTATCCGGAGATCCGAAGATCACTTCCAGTGTAAATGAGCCTATACAGTTGGCTTCTACACCTGGTATGACGCCTTTAAAGGTCGTTTTGGTGGGCTTGATCCTCGAGGGATCTATGCCCATTTTTCGCATTGTATCCTGGTAAAGCAGGTTCAGCCTGCTGCCGCCGTCCATGAGAACTCTTGTGAGATGAAATCCGTCAATGATTGGGTCTAGAACCAATGCGGCGAAGCCGCCGTGATGGATGCTAGTGGGGTGGTCCCTTCGATCAAAGGTGATCAGGCAGGAGGACCATGGGTTGAACTTTGGGGCGACTGGCTCTATCGCATATACGTCCCGTAACGCACGCTTCTGCTCCGTCTTGGGGATGTGGGTTGCGTATATCATGTTCATCGTCCGCACTTGCGGGGTAAATCCCTTTTGTCCACTATTGTTCGGCGGCCTGGGCTCCTCCTCGTTGTCGCTATACAGCCCCTTGTCTTTGTTTTCAGCTCTTAACTTGCCTGCCTGCTTGAACACCCAACAATCCCTGTTGGTGTGATTGGCTGGCTTTTCGGGGGTGCCATGTATCTGGCACAAGTGGTCGAGTATTCGGTCCAAACTAGACGGGCCCTGAGTATTTCTTTTGAATGGATTTTTCCGTTGACCGGATTTGTAGCCTCGGAATTCGGCATTAACTGCCGTATCCTCGTTGCTGTCGCTGTTAACGCGGCGCTTTTGTTTGTTCCGACGCGACCTGTCACTTTTGTCCTTGGTATTCGAATTACCAGGGTTCTTGGTTAAGTTGTTGCTGCGAGCTAGCCAGCTGTCTTCTCCCGCGCAAAAGCGGGTCATGAGTGTCGTGAGGGCTTCCATAGATTTTGGCTTTTCCTGTCCCAGGTGCCGGGCAAGCCACTCGTCACGGATATTATGCTTGAAGGCCGCTAAGGCCTCTGCGTCCGGACAGTCGACTATCTGGTTTTTCTTTGTCAGGAACCGTGTCCAGAATTGCCTGGCCGATTCCTCTGGCTGCTGAATTATGTGTCTTAGGTCATCGGCGTCCGGTGGTCGCACATAAGTGCCCTGGAAGTTGTCAAGGAATGCGGCTTCCAGGTCCTCCCAAGAACCGATTGAGTATGCTGGCAAGCTGTTAAGCCAATGCCGGGCCGGTCCCTTAAGTTTGAGTGGGAGGTATTTGATGGCGTGTAGATCATCACCGCGGGCCATGTGGATATGAAGGAGATAATCCTCGATCCATATCGCAGGATCTGTTGTGCCATCGTACGATTCGATGTTTACGGGTTTGAAGCCCTCAGGGATTTTATGATCCATTACTTCATCTGTGAAGCATAGTGGGTGTGCGGCGCCTCTGTATTGGGCTATATCACGGCGCAGCTCGAAGGAGCTTTGTCTGTTGAGTTCGGCCCGGCCGGATTTATTGCATCCGGAGTGACGATCACTGTCACGTGACGTGGGGCGCCTGCGCGATCCGTAGATCGATCTTGTTTGCCTTGCCTTGTCCTCCAGTATGTCGTGCAGGTCGGGCGCATTTTCCCGTGCCTTAGTATGCTTGACGCGGCGTCGGGGCATGGCTTGAGTGGAGGGCCAAGAGGCCTCTCTGTCGCGGCCACGAGGTGGCCGGTCGGCCATGTCATGCGCTAGTGATGTAGGTGCTTCCTCCTCTAGTCGGGGTAGCAGCCTGTGCTTTGGGTAACTCTTGGAGGGGCGTTCGAGTTCATACTCTTCGGCCGCAAGGACTTCAGTCCATCTGTCAGCTAGCACATCCTGATCAGCTCTAAGCTATTGCTGCTTTTTCTTGAGGCTGCTTGCCGTGGCCATAAGCCTGCGTTTAAAACGCTCTTGTTCGGCGAGATCCTTTGGCACGACGAACTCGTCGCCGTTGAGGCTTGCCTCGTCTTCGAAGGGAGGCGTATAATTGCCGTCCTCAACCTCTTGGTCTGCCGCCCTCTCATGAGGGCTGGCTTCTCTGTCCTCCTGTGCTGAATCTTGCTGGAGGGGGTGTTCTTCGGCGCTATCTGGAGTAGTATTATCTCCCGTGCTGGAATCACCGTTTTTGCTTTGGCGGCATTTAGAGCGGCGCCGCTGACGCCGACGCTTGGGCTGTTTCTTAGAGGTATCGTCCCCCGCTGTTCCATCGCCATCTCCATCCTTTGGAGTGTCCACCATATATATGTCATATGACGAGGTGGCCTTCCAGCACCCTACAGGTGCTGGTTCTTGTTCGTCTCCTGCATCGTCGTCCATGCCATCGATGTCTTCGGAGTCGAAGTCAAGCATGTCGGTTAAGTCGTCGACAGTGGCTACGAAGTGGGTGGTGGGTGGGTTTTGAATTTCTTCATCGTCCGTATCCCAACCTTGCTGACCGTAGTCCGGTCAGGGCTCTCCTGATAAAGAGAGAGACTTTAGAGAATTCAGGATGTCGCCGAAGGGCGAGTGCTGAAAGATGTCCACGGCGGTGAACTCCATTATCGGCGCCCAATCGGATTCGATCGGCAGGGGCGCGGGGGGCTCGGAGTTCGGAGAGGAATCCGGCTCCTCGGAGTCATGGGCCATGCGGAGTGCGGGGCTGGAGTTCAGCTCGATCGCCTCTGAGATTGTAGCCCCTGAGGCAGCGTCCAACCGTTGATCCTCGATTGGCGCAGTAGGCTCCGAATCAATGGTCGGAACCGATGCGTGTGCGGCCTCCAAGGCGCTGTTCGGCGGCAGAGCTATATCATGCCCATCGAGACAGTGCGGCGCGCTTGGCTGTGGCTCGAATCCGTCGAAGATCAAGTCCCCGCGGATGTCAGCCGTGTAGTTTAGGCTTCCAAACCTGACCTGATGGCTAGGGGCGTAGCTTTCGATCTGCTCAAGGTGGCCATAGCGAATTGGCCCGCAGTGCGAAGCGGCCGAAGACGAAGATCTGTCCGGGGAGAAAAGTCTCACCTTGGACTGCATCGTTGTTGATGATCGAAGGAGCCATCGGGCCTAAAAGCGACGCCACAGAGGAACTCTCAATGAAAGCACCAATGTCGGTGTCAAAACCGGCGGATCTCGGGTAGGGGGTCCCGAACTGTGCGTCTAGGCCGGATGGTAACAGGAGGCAAGGAACATGATGTTTTACCCAGGTTCGGGCCCTCTTGATGGAGGTAAAACCCTACGTCCTACTTGATTAATATTGATGATATGGATAGTACAAGAGTAGATCTACCACGAGATCAAGGAGGCTAAACCCTAGAAGCTAGCCTATGGTATGATTGTTGTATATGAAGTTGTCCTACGGACTAAAACCCTCCGGTTTATATAGACACCGAAGAGGGTTAGGGTTACACAAAGTCGATTACAATGGTAGGAGATCTTGAATATCCGCATCGCCAAGCTTGCCTTCCACGCCAAGGAAAGTCCCATCCGGACACGGGACGAAGTCTTCAATCTTGTATCTTCATAGTCCTGCAGTCCGGCTGAAGGTATAGTCCGGCTACCCGAACACCCCCTAATCCAGGACTCCCTCAAAGGGGGAAGGGGAGAAGGAAGGAGAGGGAGGAAAGGAGGAAAGGGGGGCCGACCCCCTAGTCCAATTCGGTTTGGGCTAGGGGTGGGGGGGTGCCATGCCTCCTCTCTTCCACCACTTGGCCCATGAGACCCAATACTTCTTCCCCGTATTCCCGTAACTCCCCGGTACTCCGAAAAATATCCGAATCACTCGAAACCTTTCCGATGTCCGAATATAGTCCTACAATATACCGATCTTTATGTCTCGACCATTTCGAGACTCCTCGTGATGTCCCCGATCTCATTCGGGACTCCGAACTACCTTCAGTACATCAAATCACATAAACTCATTATACTGATCGTCACCGAATGTTAAGTGTGCGGACCCTACGGGTTCGGGAACTATGTAGACATGACCAAGACACGTCTCCGGTCAATAACCAATAGCTGAACCTAGATGTTCATATTGGCTCCTACATATTCTACGAAGATCTTTATCGGTCAAACCGCATAACAACATACGTTGTTCCCTTTGTCATCGGTATGTTACTTGCCCGAGATTCGATCGTTGGTATCTTAATACCTAGTTCAATTTCGCTACCAGAGAGTCTCTTTACTCATTTCGTAATGCACTATCCCGCAACTAACTCATTAGTTGCATTGCTTGGAAGGCTTATAGTGATGTGCTTTACCGAGAGGGCCCAAAGATACCTCTCCGACAATCGGAGTGACAAATCCTAATCTCGATCTATGCCAACTCAACAAGTACCATCGGAGACACCTGTAGAGCACCTTTATAATCACCCAGTTACGTTGTGATGTTTGGTAGAACACAAAGTGTTCCTCCGGTAATCGGGAGTTGCATAATCTCATAGTCATAGGAACATGTATAAGTCATGAAGAAAGCAATAGCAGTAAACTAAAATGATCAAGTGCTAAGCTAACGGAACGGGTCAAGTCAATCACATCATTCTCCTAATGATGTGATCCCATTTATCAAATGACAACTCATGTCCATTGTTAGGAAACATAACCATCTTTGATCAATGAGCTAGTCGAGTAGAGGCATACTAGTGACACTTTGTTTGTCTATGTATTCACACATGTATTATGTTTCCGGTTAATACAATTCTAGCATGAATAATAAACATTTATCATGAAATAAGGAAATAAATAATAACTTTATTATTGCCTCTAGGGCATATTTCCTTCAAATACACCCAAGCCTAAGTTGAGAGATTTTATTATGCATCACCTCGGTAGGTAGCACAAGCAACCGAAGGGAACTATTGTTGTGGGAGGCATAGTGACTCAGCTTGCCGAGCACTTCGGCCTTGATATTGATGCTATTCAACACATCCCAGGAGCAACGAAATTCAACCGTTGAATTATGACATACACTCACTTCATTGGGCCTGTGCAAGGCGAGCATTGCTACAAATGCCCCCTACCTAACACACAAAGTGTTGATGTTCGTTTGCCCTTACTGTTTCTACGGGAGATATGTGGGTACTCTCTATTGACGAGATCAACGAGTAACGCCACAAGGCTGGTTTCGGGAACATCGCTCAACTCGAACCCGCTCCAGAGTGGGACACTGCAGCAGCAGGTCCGGTCCAAGGTTGGGATGCATGGGGCAATGCACCTTAGCACACACCCAACTTTCCACCACAATATGCACCGCAGGTTCATTTTGGGCAGCCTCATGACCATGTGCTTAGGTTTGAGTTTCAGTAGCTGCAACAACAGGTAGGAGGGATCCGTACGGACCTCCGTGAGGCCAACAACAACATTAACCTGCTGAGTGGGAACATGCAGTCCCTCTTTTCTTTCTGGCAGCCACACCCTGGAGCAGGAGGTCCGTCCTCTAGTGGCCCATCCTTCCAGTGGCCACACTTTGTCCAAGGGGACAACGACGACGAGGACATGGACTAGAGAGTAGGCCAAGAGCCTAAGCTTGGGGGAGCTCATCCCCTAGTTATCCATGCATGCATATTTATTTTTCTTTTATTTGTTTTGTATTTTCCATGTTTATTTTCAGTTTGCGTAATTGGACGAGGAGCACATTTTGGTCTTGCCTTGTTGTAGTTCTCTTTGGTTTGTTTTCTTGGAGCCTACATGTTTGTTCTCCGCTAGCGAGAGGAAATGAAGAAGATGAATTGGGACTTGATGAAGGGGAAGAATGAGCCAGCGTGAGAAGGTATAACATATACATAATCCCCTGTCTCGCAATATTATTTGAGAAGGAATTTTCAGTAGACTGGCTGCACTTGAATCAGTTCCCCGTGTTAGTTGAATATCACCTAGTCATAACTCTCAATTCTAGATTTTGCTAGTCAAACCTTGTGGGAAAGCATGTTTTATTTAATGAAAGATTAAGAAAAATTAGAGGACGGGAACTTTCGAAGAGAACAAGTACTTAAGCAATTCAACTCCACATGCTGATTTTGATTGACTTGATGACACCTATTTATGGAGTTGTTTAAAGGGCTAAATATTTGAAGTGGTTGAGGTTATGCCAAAATTTATTTGCAATACATAAATCATGGAGCTCCAGCCTAAGGCTGGCTTTATGTCTCATTGCTATATGTTGGGATAATCCACGTAACTGGAGCTCTGTCACAAACTTGGGGATTGTGTGGTAAATGATCGACCTTCCCCAAGGAAGTGTGTAAGTGGTAAATAAAAGCACTGATCACTGAGCTCGAAAGAGACAACCATTCTTGATCCATAGTGCATGAAATTAAACCACGACGGAACCCAATTGCATATTGTGAATGTTGGCATAACCTCGTTACCTAGAGTTGAAATCTCAAAGAATAATAACTGAGAGAAGTGTCGGAGAGCCATGACTAGGAGGCATTAGTGGGTGTTAATGAAAAACTTGAGTTTGCTATCTTCATTTTCCAAACCATTTAAATGTATTTTGACAATTGAGCTTAAGTTGAATGTCAATCTAATTGAAGAACACCTTCATTTTCCTAAACACTAGGTTAGCGAAGAAAAATTGTTTTAAGAAATTATAACTAATGGTATGAGACTATACGTGGTTAGGCAACGAGTTTAGGTGCGGCTATTCAATTGCAAATATTTTCTTTAATGATCTTGCAGGATAAGAGAGGATGGATAAGGTGTATTTTCCCGAGCCAGTAAAGTTCTTTCCATTCAACCAAGCTCCTGTTCACTCTCTTGATTTCTTGTTTGCTCGGGGACAAGAAAATCTTGAGCTTGGGGGAGTTGATGGCTCGAGAATTTACGATGTTTTTCATAGTGATTTCCATTTGGTTTCATCGGATTTTTGTTATTCTTTGGATATTTATAATGCTAATCAAACAAAAGGGAGGAAGATCTACTTTGTCCTTTGGATGGCAGGAAATATCACATTTGGTAGGAAATCAAAGGAGATTGGTGCAAATCAAGTCAATTGGAGCAACTTTTCTGAAGAGAGCACTGTCAACAGGTGTACCAGAGTGAAAGACGACGTTTCATACGACCACACGTGCTCATTTGAGCGGTCGTTTGGAGTGCCCACGGGCCCTCCTCATCTATACAAGTAACTTTCATGAAGGGGCCATGAGGAGAAGAGAACCCTAGCCGGCGCCACACCATCCAGAATAGGAGAGGAGAAGATAATCGTAGTTTTTGGTCCTTTCATCTCCATCTCCTCCATCATCATCATCATCATCATCATCATCATCATCATCATCACCTCCTTCACTATCGTAAGAGGGATTGGAACTTGTAATCTCTGCTCCATCTCATCTCAGATCAAGACTATTTGAGTACCATTTTATCTCATTGTGGATCCCCTCAATATTATCGATATGGGTTTCATGGTTTTTCTCTCTGTTGTGACTGACTCCCCTCTTATGTTGTGTGAGTAATTCCCGTAGGTGAAGGAGATATAGGTGAGCGGTAAGATTCTTATGTGCCTATCCTATATGTTTTCATTTGAATTAGTAGTAGTACAATCTATTTAGTATGTTGTTATATTGTGGTGAACTCTATGCGTGTTGCCCAATTTAAGGGCCCAGGCAACATGATCTCAACACCTACACATGTAACACATATTGTTTAGGAACTCTGTGATCTCTGGTGTGATGGGTAGAGATATCTATGAGAACTGAAGAAAATATGAGATAACAACTATCCACTGAACTTAATGCTTGGTTCCGGTATTATGACCTTAATTGTGGAAACGACCACTTTGTGGCAACAGAGAAGCGGGACCATAGAATGAAATGTAACCCTTAGTGGATGAGTTTCATGACTCTGGGGAGAATAGCCTATGGAAAGTTTATATCAAATACCATGAGTACAATACAAGGTAACTGGTATTACCGCCGCACTGGCAAAATTCATATATTCTTACCATGAACTGAAATCTCTCCGCACCTAATCTCTTCATTGCAGGAAACACCATTTACATTCTAAGCTCTTGTTATTTACTTTTATTAGTTATTTAGTAGACACCTTTAAGTCCTCTTTTTACTAGCATATTTAGTTTATCGTTTACCCATGATAGTAATAGTATTTGTAGAAGCTCAAGCGGTACTTCACACCAGAACTATGATACCTTGTGTGTGACAGAAATGCCTCCATAAATACTCTCCTCCGCTCTTTGTTTGGACGGTTACTCGTTGGGATACTTCTGCGAAAGTGCTACACTACCTTGTTTGGTGTGCAGGTACCAGGTCGCTCATGCCCTCATATATATGCATAGGCCTCACCCTCTCCTAAAGTGGCCAAATACGATGAATGATAAAGACCTCCAGCATGTCAATACCATCAACGCCAACCCTCTTTATGCCGACAAAAGCATCCAGCAGGATATCAACTTTAGTTTTTTTCGATCTTAGCAAGCCTAAGCATTTTCGGAGGCTCAACTCTATTGCCAGTATAGATAGGGAGACCTATTTGAGAATCACCTGTCAGAATGTCCTTGCAGTAGAACCAGGTATTCTGCCACAACTTGATAGTCCCCGGAAATCTAATTGCCGGAAAAGTGCATGAGCTCTTCACTTGGACTCCTAACCCGCGCATAATTGGATAACTTTGGTGTTATCATCACTCGGAGAGGTCTTTTTGATGGTTTGAGATTGACAAGAGAAGATATGTTTGAAAAAGGCCCAATGGGGAGGACATCCGATGTATTTTTCGCAAAGAGAACTGAATGCAAACAAATAAACCATGGCATTCGGGGGAATGTGATGGAGCTGCGATCCGAAGTAATTCAGAAATTCATGGAGGAATGGATGCGGAAGCAACTAGAAGCCCCTATCTATATTGGAAGTGAGGAGTGATGGAAATATGCCCTAGAGGCAATAATGAAATGGTTATTATTATATTTCCTTAATCATGATAAAGGTTTATTATTCATGCTAGAACTGTATTGACCAGAAACTTAAATACATGTGTGTGGATACATAAATAAATACCGTTTCCCTAGTGAGCCTCTACTAGACTAGCTCATTGATCAAAGATGGTTAAGGTTTCATAACCATAGACATGGTTTGTCATTTGATAACGGGATCACATCATTAGGTGAATGATGTGATGGACAAGATCCATCTGTTAGCTTAGCATAATGATCGTTCAGTTTATTGCTACTGCTTTCTTCATGTCAAATACATATTCCTTCGACTATAAGCTTATGCAACTCCTGGATACCGGAGGAATACCTTGTGTGCTATCAAAGTCACAACGTAACTGGGTGATCATAAATATGTTCTACAGGTATCTCCGAAGGTGTTTGTTGAGTTGGCATAGATCGAGATTAAGATTTGTCACTCCGAGGTATCTCTGGGCCCTCTCGGTAATACACATCATAAGAATCCTTGCAAGCAAAGTGACTAATGAGTTAGTTGCAGGATGATGTATTACAGAACGAGTAAAGAGACTTGCCGGTAACAAGATTGAACTAGGTATGAAGAATGATGCGTCTCCAACGTATCTATAATTTTTGATTGTACCATGCTATTATATTATCTGTTTTGGATGTTTTATATGCATTAATATGCTATTTTATATTATTTTTGGGACTAACCTATTAACCCAGAGCCTAGTGTCAGTTTCTGTTTTTCCTTGTTTTTGAGTTTCACAGAAAAAGAATACCAAACGGAGTCCAAATAGAATAAAACCTTAGCGATGATTTTTCTTGGACCAGAAGACACCCAGGAGACTTAGAGTTCAAGTCAGAGGAGCCACGAGGCGGCCACGTGCCCAGGGGGTAGGGCACGCCCCTGCTTTGTGGGCCCCCCGTGACTCCCCTGACCTAATTCTTTCGCCTATATATTCACATATAGTCCCAAACCACCAGAAGCATCCACGAAAACACTTTTCCACCGCCGCAACCTTCTGTACCCATGAGATCCCATCTAGTGGCCTTTTCCGGCATCCTGTCGGAGGGGGATTCTATCACAGAGAGCTTCTACATCAACTCTATTGCACTTCCGATGAAGCGTGAGTAGTTTACCATAGACCTACGGGTCCATAGCTAGTAGCTAGATGGCTTCTTCTCTCTCTTTGATTCTCAATACCATGTTCTCCTCGATGTTCTTGGAGATCTATCCGATGTAATCTTATTTTGTGGTGTGTTTGTCGAGATCCGATGAATTGTGGATTTATGATCAGCTTATCTATGAATATTATTTGAATCTTCTCTGAATTCTTTTATGCATGATTTGATATCTTTGTAATTCTCTTCGAACTATCGGTTTGGTTTGGCCAACTAGATTGGTTTTCTTGCAATGGGAGAAGTGCTTAGCTTTGGGTTCAATCTTGTGGTGTCCTTTCTAGTGCCAGTAGGAGCAGCAAGGCACGTATTGTATTGTTGCCATCGAGGATAAAAATATGGGGTTTTCATCATATTGCTTGAGTTAATTCATGTACATCATGTCATCTTACTTAATGCGTTACTCTGTTCTTCATGAACTTAATACTCTAGATGCAGGCATGAGTCGGTTGATGTGTGGAGTAATAGTAGTAGATGCATAATCGTTTTGGTCTACTTGACACAGTCGTGATGCTATATTTCATAATCATTTCCCTAGATATAGTCATAAATTTGTGCTTTTCTATCAATTGCTCGACAATAATTTGTTCGCCCACCGTATTATTTGCTATCTTGAGAGAAGCCTCTAGTGAAACCTATGGCCCCCGGGTCTATTTTCCATCATATAAGTTTCTGATCTACTATTTTACAATCTTTTACTTTCTGATCTATAAACCAAAAAACCCAAAAATATTTACTTTATCGTTTGTTTAGTTTCATCTATCTATATCAGATCTCACTTTTGCAAGTAACCGTGAAGGGATTGACAACCCCTTTATCGCGTTGGGTGCAAGTTGTTTGATTGTTTGTGCAGGTATTGGTGATTTGTGCGTTGTCTCCTACTGGATTGATACCTTGGTTATCTAACTGAGAGAAATACTTATCTCTACTTTGCTGCATCACCCTTTCCTCTTCAAGGGAAAAACCAATGCAAGCTCAAGAAGTAGCAGGAAGAATTGCTGGTGCCGTTGCCAGGGAGATATACGCCAAGTCAAGACATACCAAGTACCCATCATAAAACTCTCATATCTGGCATTACATTATTCGGCATTTGCCTCTCATTTTCCTCTCCCCCACTTCTAAAAGGATTTTCAAAAATATTTGCCTTTTCTTCACGCCTCTTCCATTCGTCTTCTTCGTTTGCTTTTTGTGTGCTCCTGCATTGAATGGCTTGCTTTGTCACGATGGCTCAAGAGAATACCAAATTGTGTGACTTTTCCAACACTAATAACAATGATTTTATTAGTACTCCGATTGGTCCCGCCACTAGTGCGAAATCTTATGAAATTAATGCCACTTTGTTGAATCTTGTCATGAAAGATCAATTTTCCATCCTTCCTAGTGAAGATGACGCATCCCATCTGAATAATTTCGTTGAGTTGTGTGATATGCAAAAGAAAAAATATGTGGATAATGATATTGTTAAATTGAAGCTATTTCCATTCTCACTTCGAGATCGTGCTAAAACTTGGTTTTCATCTTTGCCTAAAAATAGTATTGATTCATGGAATAAGTGTAAAGATGTTTTATTTCCAAGTATTTTCCTCCCGCTAAGATCATCTCCCTTAGGAACGATATTATGAATTTTAAGCAACTTGATCATGAACATGTTGCACAATCTTGGGAGAGGATGAAATTGATGATACGAAATTGCCCTACTCATGGTTTGAATTTGTGGATGATTATACAAAATGTTTATGCCGGATTGAGTTTTGCTTCTAGAAATCTTTTAGTTCGGCCGCGGGTGGTACTTTTATGGAAATTACTTTTGGAGAAGCTACTAAACTCCTAGATAATATTATGGTTAATTATTCGCAATGGTATACCGAAAGATCTTCTAGTAAAAAAAGTGCATGCGATTGAAGAGATTAATGTTTTGAGTGGAAAGATGGATGAACTTATGAAATTATTTGCTAGCAAGAGTGCTTCTATAGATCCTAATGATATGCCTTTGTCTACTTTGATTGAAAATAATAATGAATCTATGGATGTGAATTTTGTTGGTAGGAACAATTTTGGCAATAACACGTATAGAGGTAATTTTAATCCTAGGTCGTTTCCTAGTAATTACTCTAATAATTATGGTAATTCCTACGACAATTCTTATGAAAATTATAATAAGATGCCCTCTGATTTTGAGAATAGTGTTAGAAAATTTATGAGTTCACAAAAGAATTTCAATGCTTTGGTTGAAGAAAAATTGCTCAAGATTGATGATTTGGCTAGGAACGTGGATAGAATTTCTCTTGATGTTGATTATTTGAAACTTAGATCTATTACACCCAAGAATGATATTAATGAGTATTTCAAAGCTATGATAATTTCCATTGATGAGTGCAAAGAAAGAAATGATAAGATGCATGCTAAACTAATTGGTTTGTAAAAACATGTTCTTCTAGTTTCCGTGAAAATAATGATGAAGATCTTAAAGTGATTGATGTGACTCCTATTGAATCTTGTTTTCCAATATAAATCTTGATAAAGATGGGACTGGAGATGAGTCAACTTTAGTTAAAAGGCATCCGAATGATTCGGAGTTTTTAGATCTTGATGCAAAAATTGATAAAAGTGGGATTGGAGAGGACAAAACTTTAAGTAGCAATGAACCCACTCTCTTGGATTTCAAGGAATTCAATTATGATAATTGTTCTTTAATATATTGCATTTCCTTGTTGCAATGCATGTTGAATTCTCCTCATGCTTATAATCAAAACAAAGCTTTTACTAAACATATCATTGATGCTATGATGCAATCTTTTGAAGAAAAGCTTGAATTGGAAGTTTCTATCCCTAGAAAACTTTATGATGAATGGGAAACTACTATTAAGATTAAGATCAAAGATTATTAGTGCTATGCTTTGTGTGATTTGGGTGCTAGCATTTCTATGATTCCAAAAACTTCATGTGATGTGTTAGGTTTTTGTGAATTTGATGATTGTTCTTTAAATTTGCATCTTGCGGATTCCACTATTAAGAAACCTATGGGAAGGATTAATGATGTTCTTATTGTTGCAAATAGGAATTATGTGCCTATAGATTTCATTGTTCTTGATATAGATTGCAATCCTACATGTCCTATTATTCTTGGTAGACCTTTCCTTAGAACGATTGGTGCAATTATTGATATGAAAGAAGGAAACATTAGATTTCAATTTCCGTTAAGGAAGGGCATGGAACAGTTTCCAAGAAAGAAAATTAAATTGCCATATGAATCTATTATGAGAGCTACCTATGGATTGCATACCAAAGATGACAATACCTAGATCTATTTGTATTTTTATGCCTAGCTAAGGGCGTTAAACAATAGCACTTGTTGGGAGGCAACCCAATTTTATTTTTGTTCTTTTCTTTTTGGTTCTGCTTTATAATAAATAATTCATCTAGCCTCTGGTTAGATGTGGTTTTGTTTATTAATTAGTGTTCGTGCCAAGTAAGACCTTTGGGATGGCTTACAGTGATAGTTGATTTGATCTTGCTGAAAAACAGAAACTTTTGCGCTCAGGAAACCAATTCTCATTTTTAACAGAAGCGTGATAAAATACTGATTCTTTCTGCGGAAGAATAATAAACAAATTTCCGAGGCTGTCCTAATTTTTCAGAATTTTTGGAGTTACCGAAGTATTCGAGAGTTCCAGATTACTAAAGACTGTTCTGTTTTTGACAGATTCTGTTTTCTATGTGTTGTTTGCTTATTTTGATGAATCTATGGGTAGTATCGGGGGGTATGAACCATGGAAAAGTTGGAATACAGTAGATATTACACAAACATAAATAAATAATGAGTTCACAATAGTACCAAAAGTGGTGATTTATTTTCTCATACTAACGGAGCTTATGAGATTTTCTTTTGAGTTTTGTGTTGTAAAGTTTTCAAGTTTTGGGTAAGGATTTGATGGACTATGGAATAAGTAGTGGCAAGAGACTAAGCTTGGGGATGCCCAAGGCACCCCAAGTTAATATTAAAGGACAACCAAGAGCCTAAGCTTGGGGATGTCTCGTAAGACGGGACATCCCCTCTTTCGTCTTCGTCTATCGGTAACTTTACTTCAGGCTATATTTTTATTCACCACATGATATGTGTTTTGCTTGGAGCGTCTTGTATGATTTGAGTCTTTGCTTTTTAGTTTGCCACAATCATCCTTGTTTTACACACCTTTTGAGAGGAACACACATGAATCGTGATTTATTAGAATACTCTATGTGCTTCACTTATATCTTTTGAGGTAAGCAATTTTGTCCTAGTGCTTCACTTATATCTTTTTAGAGCACGACAGTGGCTTTATTTTATAGAAAGTATTGAACTCTAATGCTTCACTTATATTATTTTTAGAGTCTTTAAACAATATTGTAATTTGCGTTGGTTATAAATTTAGTCCTAATATGATAGGCATCCAAGAGGGATATAATAAAAACTTTCATATAAAGTGCACTGAATACTATGAGAAGTTTGATTCTTTATGATTGTTTTGAGATATAGAGATGGTGATATTAGAGTCATGCTAGTGAGTAATTGTGAATTTGAGAAATACTTGTGTTAAGGTTTGGGATTCCCATATCATGCACGTATGGTGAACCGTTATGTAACGAAGTTGGAGCATGAGGTATTTTTTGACTGTCTTCCTGATGAGTGGTGGTCGGGGATGAGCGATGGTCTTTTCCTACCAATCTATCCCCCTAGTAGCATGCGCGTAGTACTTTGTTTCGATAACTAATAGATTTTTGCAATAAGTATGTGAGTTCTTTATGACTAATTGATACGTCTCCAACGTATCTATAATTTTTGATTGTTCCATGCTATTATATTATCTGTTTTGGATGTTTATGGGCTTTATTATATACTTTTATATTATTTTGGGACTAACCTATTAACCTAGAGCCCAGTGCCAGTTTTTTCCTTGTTTTTAAGTATTGCAGAAAAGGAAAGTCAAACGGAGTCCAATTGACCTGAAACTTCACGGAACTTATTTTTGGACCAGAAGAAGCCCACGGAGTATCGGAGATGGACCAGAAGAGTCTCAGGCTGCCCACAAGGGTGGGGGGCGTGCCCACCCCCCTGGGCGTGCCCCCTGCCTCGTGGACAGCCCGGAGGTCCACCGACGTACTTCTTCCTCCTCCTATCTATACCCATATACCCTAAAAACTTCGGGGGGGGGGGGGCACAATAGATCGGTAGTTCCGCCGCCAGAAGCCTCCGTAGCCACCGAAAACCAATCTAGACCCGTTCCGGCACCCTGCCGGAGGGGGGAATCCCTCTCCGGTGGCCATCTTCATCACCCCGGTGCTCTCCACGACGAGGAGGAGTAGTTCTCCCTCGGGGCTGAGGGTATGTACCAGTAGCTATGTGTTTGATCTCTCTCTCTCTCTCGTGTTCTTGAGGTGGTACGATCTTGATGTATCGCGAGCTTTGCTATTATACTTGGATCTTATGATGTTTCTCCCCCTCTACTCTCTTGTAATGGATTGAGTTTTCCCTTTGAAGTTATCTTATTGGATTGAGTCTTTAATGATTTGAGAACACTTGATGTATGTCTTGCATGGGATACCCGTGGTGACAATGGGGTATTCTATTGATCCACTTGATGTATGTTTTGGTGATCAACTTGCGGGTTCCGCCCATGAACCTATGCATAGGGGTTGGCACACGTTTTCGTCTTGACTCTCCGGTAGAATCTTTGGGGCACTCTTTGAAGTACTTTGTGTTGGTTTGAATAGATGAATCTGAGATTGTGTGATGCATATCGTATAATCATACCCACAGATACTTGAGGTGACATTGGAGTATCTAGGTGACATTAGTGTTTTGGTTGATTTATGTCTTAAGGTGTTATTCTAGTACGAACTCTATGATAGATTGAACGGAAAGAATAGCTTCATGTTATTTTACTACGGACTCTTGAATAGATCGATCAGAAAGGATAACTTTGATGTGGTTTCGTACCCTACCATAATCTCTTCGTTTGTTCTCCGCTATTGGTGACTTTGGAGTGACTCTTTGTTACATGTTGAGGGATAGTTATATGATCCAATTTTGTTATTATTGTTGAGAGAACTTGCACTAGTGAAAGTATGAACCCTAGGCCTTGTTTCAACGCATTGCAATACCGTTTGTGCTCACTTTTATCATTAGTTACCTTGCTGTTTTTATATTTTTAGATTACAAAAACCATTATCTACCATCCATATTGCACTTGTATCACCATCTCTTTGCCGAACTAGTGCACCTATACAATTTACCATTGTATTGGGTGTGTTGGGGACACAAGAGACTCTTTGTTATTTGGTTGCAGGATTGCTTGGGAGAGACCGTCTTCATCCTACGCCTCCCACGGATTGATAAACCTTAGGTCATCCACTTGAGGGAAATTTGCTACTATCCTACAAACCTCTGCACTTGGAGGCCCAACAACGTCTACAAGAAGAAGGTTGTGTAGTAGACATCACTAATGTCGAGTCCATGGATTATACGCACTCTCACCCTTCCACTATTGCTAGCCTCTCTAGTGTCGCGCAACTTTCGTCGGTACCATACACCCACCATATACCTTCCTCAAAACAGCCACCATACCTACCTATTGCGGCATTTCCATAGCCATTCCGAGATATATTGCCATGCAACTTTCCACCACTCCGTTTTATTATGACACGTTCCATCATTGTCATATTGCTTTGCATGATCATGTAGTAGACATCGTATTTTTGGCAAAGCCACCTTTCATCATTTTTCATACATGTCGCTCTTGAGTCATTGCAGATCCTGGTACACCGACAGAGGCATTCATATAAAGTCATATTTTGTTCTAGTATCGAGTTGTAATTTTTGAGTTGTAAGTAAATAAAAGTGTGATGATCTTCATTATTAGAGCATTGCCCCATGTGAGGAAAAATAAAAATAAAAGGAGAGACCAAAGAAGCCAAAGAAAAAAAAGAAAAAAAAGAAAAAATGAGAGAAAAATAGAGAAGGGGCAATGTTACTATCCTTTTTCCACACTTGTGCTTCAAAGTAGCACCATGATCTTCATGATAGAGAGTCTCCTATGTTGTCACTTTCATATGCTAGTGGGAATTTTTCATTATAGAACTTGGCTTGTATATTCCAAGGATGGGATTCCTCAAATTGCCCTAGGTCTTCATGAGCAAGCAAGTTGGATGCACACCCACATAGTTTTCTTTTGAGCTGTCATAAATTTATGGCTCTAGTGCATCCGTTGCATGGCGATCCCTACTCACTCACATTGATATCTATTGATGGACATCTCCATAGCCCGTTTGTAGCGACCAGACCTCAAACGGTCCAATCTCTGTGCTCCGGTGTCATCCCTGGATCAGTAATGCTGACACCACACAGTACTTGAAGGATTTATAACAGAGTAGCAATCACACACTTATTACATCGAGTGTCTCAAAAGAGAACTTATTACAATAAATATGGCTTAAGGCCATGTAATAACGATAACAGCGGAAGGCTTGGAAGATAAGTGAGTCCATCAACTCCAACGGCATCACTGAGTATAGAACCACGACCTAAAACTCCTTAATCGTCATCTGAAAAGTCTGCAACATTAACGTTGCAGCCCGAAAACGGGTCAGCACATGGAATATGCTGGCAATGTAACACATAGAGAGTAATGGATTGAAACAGCTATACTATATGCATATTTGGCTGGTGGAAAGCTCTATGGTTACAGTTTTGCGTAAAGCCAATTTTTCCCTACTGCAAAAGGAATAAATTTATTTAACTATTATGGTGGTTGTTAAACATTGAGAATGGTTGACAGCATTCTCAATCCCAATTAAACATCATTAAACAAACCCGTCAAACTTAATCTTATAGTAACATGCTGAGATTCACATGATAATCCAAGTACTAGATACTCAAGATGTCCATAACCGGGGACACGGCTAACCATGATTAGTTTATACACTCTGTAGAGGTTTGCGCACTTTTCCCCACAAGACTCGATCTCCTCCGTTGGATATCTCGCACTGCATGGTGTTTGAGAAACGGATGACCGAGACATAGTCTTTCAGAAGCGCTGGCACCTTACGACCGGGTAGACCGTACCACCTACATCCCCTACATCTGCTAGTCTACCACTGTAAGAGTTCGCACGACTTAGTCAACTATGCTAGAGCCCATAATAGCTTGTGGCTACACACGGAAGTTTCTAGCATGAATAATCTCATGATCCCTTTGAGCCTGGGTGGCGGTCCAAAAGAAAACAGGCGATCCTGGAATACCCAGGTACCTCAATCCACCCAGATGTGTATTTAAGTTGCCACCTTAGATAAACCATTGATTAAAGAAATCTCACATCTGTCATGGATATCACTCACCCAATCCACGTCTACTAGCATAGCATAGCAATAGTAAGCAAACGTAGAAGTAACTCCCAAAGGTTTGATAAATAAATAGGTAATAGGTACTACCTCAACTACTCCCCAAACCCACGATTTAATTAGATCCTAATCATGCAATGTGTGAGGATTGATCTAATGCAATAAAACTGGGTAGTAGGAGGTATGATCAAAGTGTTACTTGCCTTGCTGATGATCCGGGAAACCTAGTGATTCGAAGTAACAAGTGGCGCACTCCGGGTACTCTATCGCAAACAAACAAACATACAATAAGTACTCAACTAATGAACATGTAAACTCAAATAAGAGATCTATCCAGAAAGTTCAACTTAAGAACTCCGGTTGGCAAAAAGAATCAAATCGAACGAAGCAACGAAAGACAAACGACAAAAGAAAATAGGCTTCGATTACTATTCTGGATCTAGGGCAATTTTTACAGAAACAAAAACTTGTTTAAGTTGGTTAAACGGAAAGAGGGTTTCAAGACGAAACTCCAGGCGCTTGAATCGCCTGATTCCGATAAACGAGCGAGAAGTTATACTAAAACGAAAATCGGATCAGAAATCACGATCAGAAAAATCGCGGATTTAATCCGAGAAAAAGAAAAACGACGAACAATTTAACGAACGAACGTTCGTTAACTGGATCTAAACGACGAACACGTTCGTTAAAACGAACGAACGGGCGAACGTTCACTAAATAGACTAAACCAAAAAAACCAATCTAATAAAAAATGGAAACTAAAAAAAACCGACGGAAAAACCAAACGGTTTTTTTTCAAGAAAAAACGGCGGCGGGGTCAACCTCGGGGTGCGGTCGGTGGCGGCGGCTCCGGCGGCGGCGGCGCGGCGGCGGCTAGGGTTAGGGCGCAGGGCGGGCTTCGGCGGCTCGGGTCGGGCGGCTTATAAAGGCCCCCGGGCGGAGTCCCGCTCGGGTACGGCCCAGAGTCGGTTCACGTTTTTTTAAATTAATTCCGCACAGAAAAACAAATAAAAGAAATACTAAACGGACTCCAAAAATCCTGAAATAAATTTTCCCCGGCTTCTAAAATCAAGCCGCACAGGATGAACATTTATTTGGGGCCTAAATGCAATTTTGAAAAACACGCACTTTTCCTAAATTCAAATAAAATAGCAAATAAAGCCAAATAAAATCTTATTTGATTTTTTATTAAATCCCCAATATTTCTTTATTTTGGGAAAGTCATTTTATTCCCTCTCTCATATTTTTGTAATAAAAATTATTGAAGATAAAATAAATAAAATCAAATGATCCTATTTTTAAAATTCGAGACAACACAAATATGAAAATAACGAAATCCCCAACTCTCTCCGAGGGTCCTTGAGTTGCGAAAAATTTCTAGGATCAACCAAAATGCAATAAATATGATATGCAATGATGATCTAGTGTATAACATTCCATATTGAAAATTTGGGATGTTACACCGTTGATATGCCTAGTTGATGTGAGACTATCTCCTTCTTTTTGTCTTCTCCACAACCACCATATTCTATTCCACCTATAGTGCTATGTCCATGGCTCATGCTCATGTATGACGTGAAAGTTGAAAAAGTTTGAGAACATCAAAAGTATGAAACAATTACCTGGTTTGTCATTGGGGTTGTGCATGATTTAAATATTTTGTGTGATGAAGATGGAGCATAGCCAGACTATATGATTTTGTAGGGATAAGCTTTATTTGGCCATGTTATTTTGAGAAGACATAATTGCCTTGTTAGTATGCTTGAAGTATTATTGTTTTTATGTCAATATTAAACTTTTTTTGAATCTTGTGGATCTGAACATTCATGCCACAATAAATAAAAATTACATGGATAAATATGTTAGGTAGCATTCCACATCAAAAATTCTGTTTTTATCATTTACCTACTCAAGGACGAGCAGGAATTAAGCTTGGGGATGCTTGATACGTCTCCAGCGTATCTATAATTTTTGATTGTTCCATGCTATTATATTATCTGTTTTGGATGTTTTATATGCATTAATATGCTATTTTATATTAGTTTTGGGACTAACCTATTAACCTAGAGCCCAGTGCCAGTTTTTGTTTCTTCTTTTCCTTGTTTTTGAGTTTCGCAAGAAAGGAATACCAAACGGAATAAAACCTTCGTGATGATTTTTATTGGACCGGAAGACACCTAGGATACTTGGAGTTCAAGTTAGAGGAGCCACGAGGCAGCCACAAGGGTGGAGGGCATGCCCAAGGGGGTAGGGCGCCCCCCATGACTTGTGGGCCCCCCGTGACTCCCCTGACCTAATTCTTTGACCTATATATTCACATATATTCCCAAACCACCAGAAACATCCATGAAAACACTTTTCCACCACTGCAACCTTCTGTACCCGTGAGATCCCATCTAGGGCCTTTTCCGGCATCCTGCCGGAGGGGGATTCGATCATGGAGGGCTTCTACATCAACTTTATTGCTCTTCCAATGAAGCGTGAGTAGTTTACCACAGACCTACGGGTCCATAGCTAGTAGCTAGATGGCTTCTTCTCTCTCTTTGATTCTCAATACCATGTTCTCCTCGATGTTCTTGGAGATCTATCCGATGTAATCTTCTTTTGCGGTGTGTTTGTCGAGATCCAATGAATTGTGGATTTATGATCAGCTTATCTATGAATATTATTTGAATCTTCCTTGAATTCATTTATGCATGATTTGATTTCTTTGCTATTCTCTTCAAACTATCGGTTTGGTTTAGCCAACTAGATTGGTTTTTCTTGCAATGGGAGACGTGCTTAGCTTTGGGTTCAATCTTGCGGTGTCCTTTCCAGTGATAGTAGGGGCAGCAAGGCACGTATTGTATTGTTTCCATAGAGGATAAAAAATGGGGTTTTCATCATATTGCTTGAGTTAATTCCTCTACATCATGTCATCTTACTTAATGCGTTACTCTGTTCTTCATGAACTTAATACTCTAGATGCAGGCAGGAGTCGGTCGATGTGTGGAGTAATAGTAGTAGATGCAGAATCGTTTCAGTCTACTTAACACGGACGTGATACCTATATTTCATAATCATTGCCTTAGATATCGTCATAACTTTGCGCTTTTCCATCAATTGCTCAACAGTAATTTGTTCACCCACCATATTATTTGCTATCTTGAGAGAAGCCTCTAGTGAAACCTATGGCCCCCGGGTCTATTTTCCATCATATAAGTTTCCGATCTACTATTTTGCAATATTTTACTTTCCGGTCTATAAACCAAAAAACCCAAAAATATTTACTTTATCATTTGTTTAGTTTCATCTATCTCTATCAGATCTCACTTTTGCAAGTAACCGTGAAGGGTTGACAACCCCTTTATCGCGTTGGGTGCAAGTTGTTTGATTGTTTGTGCAGGTATTGGTGATTTGTGTGTTGTCTCCTACTGGATTGATACCTTGGTTCTCTAACTGAGGGAAATATTTATCTCTACTTTGCTGCATCACCCTTTCCTCTTCAAGGGAAAAACCAATGCAAGCTTAAGAAGTAGCAAAGACACCGACGATCGAATCCCGAGCAAGTAACATACCGATGGACAAAGGGAATCACATATGTTGTCATAACAGTTCGATCGATAAATATCTTCGTAGAATATGTAGGAGACAATATGGGCATCCAGGTTCCGCTATTGGTTATTGAACGGAGAGGTACCTCAACCATGTCTACATAGTTCTCGAACCCGTAGGGTCCGCACGCTTGACGTTCGTTGATGATATAGTGTTATATGAGTTATATGATTTGGTGACCGAATATTGTTCGGAGTCCCAGATGAGATCATGGACATGATGAGGAGTCTCGAAATGGTCGAGAGGTAAAGATTTATATATAGGACGATGGTACTTGGACGCCGGAAGTGTTTCGGGTGGTACCGGGTACTTATCGGGTCACCGGAAGGGGTTCCGAGCAGCCCCGGTAGGTTATTGGGCCTTATGGGCTAAAAGGGGAAGATCACACCAGCCCAAAAGGGGCTGGTGCACCCCTCTACCCCTTTCCCATGCACCAAAGGAGGGAGGGAAGGAAAGGGGAGGCGCCCTAAGGCATCCATCTCTCTTTCCTTTCCCCCTCATGTTCAAATAAGGAAAGGGGGGCTCTGCAGGTGCCCTAGGGCAGCCGCCGGCCACTTGGGGTGCCCTAGGGGCTGCCTCTCCTCCCCTGCCTATATATATATATATATGAGGGAGGGGGCGCCACAATAGAACAGAACATTGTCTTAGTCCTGTGCGGCGCCCCCGTCCACCGTTTACTCCCTCGGTCATATTTTCTTAGTGCTTATGCGAAGCCCTGCGGAGATTGCATCACCTTCACCGTCACCACGCCTTCGTGATGCCAGAACTCATCTACTACCTCACCATCTTGCTAGATCAAGAAGGCGGAGGACATCACTGAGCAGAACGTGTGCAAAACGCGGAGGTCATGTACGTTCGGTACTTGATCGGTTTGAACGCGAAGAAGTTCGACTACATCAACCGCGTTGTTACACGCTTCCGCTTGCGGTCTAAGAGGGTACGTAGACACACTCTCCCCTCTCGTTGCTATGCATCTCCATGGATAGATCTTGCGTGTGCATAGAATTTTTTTGTTTTCCATGCAATGTTTCCCAACAGTGGCATCAGAGCCAGGTCTATGCGTAGATGTTATGCACGAGTAGAACACAAAGAGTTATGGGCGGTGATAGTCATACTGCTTACCAGCAACGTCTTATTTTGATTCGGCGGTATTGTGGGATGAAGCAGCCCGTGCCAACCTTACATGTCCACGCACATGAGACCGGTTCCACCGACTGACATGCAACTAGTTTTGCATAAAGGTGGCTGGCAGGTGTCTGTTTCTCCTACTTTAGTTGAATCAAATTTGACTGCAGCCAGTCCTTGAAGAGGGTTAAAACAGCAAACTTGATGAATCACCATTGTGGTTTTATGCAGAGGTAAGAACGGTTCTTGCTAGAAGCCCATAGCAGCCACGTAAAACTTGCAACAACAAAGTAGAGGATGTCTAACTTGTTTTTGCAGGGCATGTTGTGATGTGATATGGTCAAGATATGATGTGATATATGTTGATGTATGAGATGATCATGTTTTGTAATATGGACAACCGACATGAGCCTTAGGGTTGTCTCTTTATTGTATGAAGTGCAAGCGTCATGTAATTGCTTTACTTTATCACTATGCGTTAGACATAGTTGTAGAAGTAATAGTTGACATGACGACCTCGACACAATGACGCTATGATGGAGATCAAGGTGTTGAGCCAGTGACGATGGAGATCATGACGATGCTTTGGAGATGGAGATCAAAAGCATAATATGATGATGGCCATATCATGTCACGTATTTTGATTTCATGTGATGTTTATCCTTTATGCATCTTATTTTGCTTAGAACGGCGGTAGAATTATTAGATGATCCCTTCACTTAATTTCAAGATAAAAGTGTTCTCCCTGAGTATGCACCATTGCTACAGTTCGTCATTTCGAGACACCATGTGATGATCGGGTGTGATAGACTCTACAGTACTGTAGGATGCTGCTAACTCGACACTACGACGAGAGACCCTTCGATGAAACTGTGTGTGATGCAATAATCACAAATGGTGGTGTAAAAAACCCATCAAAAAGGTGCAAAACGTTTGCGATGACGGATGCATCAAACACTGTACATATTTTAGTTGCGTGTGCGATGCAGGGCATACGTTTTAGTTCAATTAATTGTTTGCGATGAGGAAGAACAAAAGAAATGGGCAGCCAAATGAAGGTGTGCCTGATATACAACATACAGTTCACTCGGATCATCTGTTTTTGATTAGGAAACACAAAAGAAATGGTCAGCCAGATCAAGGTGTGTGCGATATATGGCATGCGGTTCACTCGGATGAACTGTTTGCGTTGAGGCAAGAGAACAGAAACGGTTCAATATGACAAGATGTGTGTGATACACGGCAAATAGGTCTGTAATCAGAAATGGGTGCGAAGACCGATAATAACACAGATGATTGCTGCTAATAATACGTGTGTGTTGTGCAATGGGATTGCATATAGAACAACAACATATATACACACACTTATAAGGACATGGTTGCATAACCAAATTAAACATCCACTTACATAGGTGGCTACTACAACCATGGCATTTGCACACACCAAAGTAAACTATTACATGCATAATTACATAGGTGGCTACTACACACATGCCATTTCCACACACCAAAGTAAACTACATATTACATGCATGATTAACTAGGATAAACGATCATCTGGTCATCATCTACTTCTTGTGACGCTTGCTTTGCTTGTGGCTCGATCCGACCTCGTCGATCTCGGTAACAAGGCACTTGCTCATGTCAACAATCCGCCTGTGCATCTCGTAGCATGTGTACACGCTCTTGGCCACGAACCTGAAGTGAGGTTCATCTAGTTGCCACATCCAGGCCCTGTGCCAGGATACGGGACGTGTTCTGTTGGCATCCCGCTCCATCTTTTCGTAGTATGGGTCGATGATGGCCTAGGTGAGTTCAACCAGGGAGTCCTTCTTCGTGCTGCCCCAGACCCTGTAGTGCTCATGGATTTCGACAAGGTTCTTGCAGGCCAAGCCCGTAACCCTGAGCGCTTTTACATCGTCGGTGGTTTCCACCGTAGAGAACTTGTAGTCGGTGCTGTTGACAAACCTGGTGAAACGTACAGAAGGCTCTGTGGCCATGCTGTAGTAGATGAGGACATGATGGCACACGCACAACTGGGCGACGACAACCTTCTGATCTATGTTGGGACGACCGACGGTGTACTGGAGGTCGATGCCGACCACCTTGTACTTGTCTCGAGCAAGCAACTGCTCAACGGTGTTGATGTAGTCGTCCACCATGGCCGGGTCGATGGTGCACACCACCAAGAGATCTGTCCTCCTCGCGTGGGTCTCCACTTTATGCTCGCCGAACTCCATTGGAGCGCCACTATACATCCCCTCTCTATGTGCCGCCGTGGGTGTGCTTGTTGTGTTGTGGGGCATGATCGAAATGTTGAAGAGACTAAGGTTATAATGGCCGCGGGAATTAAAGGGGAAGTCGGACAACCTGGAATATCGGCACGCCCTGATGGCAGTTCTAAGTTGAAGCGCGTAACTCCATCGTGCCGCATGTAACTGCATCGCGTGGCAACGTGCGCAGCGCAACCGCATGCATATGCGGTCCCCGACGTGATCGTGCGCAGGCCCAACCGCTGGTAGAGCACGCATGGAGGGATACAAGTAGAGCGCTCCGCGGTTGCCTAAACGGCAAGCAACCATATATATGCATATAGCAGTTGAACATGCAAGGAAAAGCTGTTTACAAGCCAAGCGCGCCGACGGACGCGAGGAGAGCATGCCGCGATGCCTAACGGCGAGCAAAGCTTGCCGAGGGACGCGAGCAGAGGCCGGCACGGTGATACGTGGCAAATAAGATGAACAATGTGAATCAGATTAGAATTACGTGTGCGATACGTGGCATACAGTTGATCCATCCGAGCTGTTTGTGATGGAATAAGCCATGTGTGTTGTGGGGAAACGCTTGCTGGTATATAACCTTAAATTTAACCAACAAAATGTTAATGCATGTTATAAAAATTATGTAACTGGAAACTATGTTCAAATACGAATCCAACATATAATCTTTGGCGACATGCATTTGTATTTTATTAGTTCAATCCTACTTATAAACCAGGACAGGGGTATAGTAGGTAATTAAATTGCAAACATTTTTTATTAACAGTATGTGTATGTGTCCTTTCGTCCTCCTCTCGCACATCTTGTCATCCCGCTGCCGCAGACGGCTTCGAGCGCAAGCTTCAGCAGCGCACGGGGGTGTTCTTTTGGCCAAACGGTGGTGAGACCGTTCCTGCGCAACCGCGCAGGTTCCCGCGCAAGCTTCCCACCTGACTCGGTGAAATCCCCCAAAATCCCAATGCTTACCAGCCTACTATATAAACCCTCACGGCCAGCGAGTCCTGCATCGCATTTCCCCTCCCTCCCTGTAGCTTATCTTGTCTGCTTCTCCCACAATCGTCAATGGCACCGGTCTGTCGTCGTCGCTCAGCCACTCCACCATCATCAGAGGATAGCTCCAACTAGGAGGCTACACCACGGCGGTGTGGCAGTCCCCGACATAGTGTAGTGCGTGTGGCGTCCCCGTTGGGTGTGCGCAGAACACCCACCACACGCTCCGCCACTGCTGCCCGTCGGCAGCTGTTGCCAGCCGTCGTTGCCGCCAGACCACCGTCGAAAGCCAGGGCCATCGCCCACTCCACCGCGGCCCGAAGGCGGGAGGTGTTGGTCGTTGCCGCCACCCTATCATCGGCCGCCGTGGCCGCCAGCCCACCGTCGACCGCAAGGATCATCACCCGCTCTGCCACCGCTGCCCGAAGGAGGGAGGCGGAGGTGGAGGCCTGCACGTGCGTTAGCGATCTTGCGTGCTACATCAAGTTCCTGCGGGAGGAGGAGGAGCGCCTCGTCGAGCATGCAAAGAGCCTTACCACAGCCATGGCCACAGCACACGCCGACGCAGAGGCAGGGAATCAGGAGATCTACGAGCAGTCCAACCGCTTCTAGGGGGGTCGTCTAGAGTGGCAGAGGGCGTTCCTGGTGAGCGTCGCTGAAGGTGCAGTAGCGACAGGCACCGTATTGCAGTTGTGCAGCTCGTTGGTAGGCTCCTCCTCCTCTTCCTCTTACTGAGTGCACTCGGCAGAGGAGAGGCTGCCAGAAGTAGTACAAAGCCCCTCCATAGTAGTAGCAGTATTTAGGGGCTATTTTGTTCAGTTCATCTGACTATAAATATGGTGGAACTGTACAACGTACTTAAAATTAGCTAGTATATATAGTTGAACTAGCTATTTCAGTACGTGGTTGGCAACAATTGGGGAAGTTTGGTCATTTCAGCTGTCGAGTTGAACTGTTTGTATAAATTAAGAATGACTGCTTAATCTATGAATGAAATCTATGCTTAATTACTGAATTTTAGTTGCAAAAATTAGATAATGCTAGTGAGTTTTAGGTGCATATTTTGACAAATCGCAGTGTTACAAGGATTAACAAATGACAATGTTACTAGATCAACAAATGTCAATCTTTCCAGTTTGACAAATAGCAATATACCCAATATGACAGATGCAAATCTTACCAAATTGTCTGTACGTGGTTGCACACGGATCATCCAAAAAAAACGTTTGCGTTGAAGGGAGGTACAAATCCTACATGCCAAATTTTCTCTTGGCTTAGCGCCGAAGTCTCGCTTTTGCATACCTTATTCAATCTGAACCGTTTGCATTGAAGAGGTGCAAAAATCCTGCGCGGCAAATTTTCCCTTGGCTTACTGTGGAATACCATAGCTCTCACTTTGCATACAGGTGTTCTATCTAAAATGTTTGCGTTGAAGAGCTGCACAAATCCTGCTCGGCACATTTTCCCTTGGCTTACTAGGGAAGCTGTCGGTTTACATACCGATGTTCTATCTAAAACGTTTGCGATGTTAGAGTGGCAACTATTTGTTTCAAAACGCCTTTGTTGGCTGTTATTCGAGTGTGCCTTCTCTCAAAATGGACACGAAAAATACCAGAGCATGTCGGGTGCCATTCCATGGTAGCATGCCAAGTTTCATGAATTTCAGACAAGTTTTGGATTACTAGAATTTGAAAACAAAGTATCTCAACGTTTTGCCAACAATCAACAGTGCCCTGGTGTTTGAAATTCATTCCCATTTCTTGCAAGGGACCTAAGCATGCACCCAAGGACACAAATTTGATTTTTCAACCAATTTATATGCACTGGAGCATGTGCATGTAGTTCAAATTTGAATTATGCACATAAAATGCCTAGAAAACCCAGTTAATGTATAAAAATGTCTAAACAAATCCCCAAAAATTCCAAAATTTAACACAACACTCTTGTTGTTCTATGTTGACACTAGAATTTTTTTGAAAGCAATAAGAGGCAATGAATATCATTTCGTCCCCAAAGGTGACACGTTCCCTACCGAAACCATGGGGCTTGTTGTGAGAAGCTCTGGTTTGTGAGAAGCTTATACCCAAACCTGCCCCAAATGGGACAAAAATTTTACCACGACATGTTGATGCCGCTCCATGATAGCATGACAAGTTTCATGAATTTCAGACGAGTTTTGGATTTACTAGAATTTAAAAACTAGGTACCTCAATGTTTGCGGCCGAGTGATGGTGGAAGGGTGTTTGACATTCATTCCCATTTCTTGCATGGGACCTAAGCATGCAACCAAGGACACATATTTGAATTTTCAACCAATTTATATGCATTAGAGCATGTGCCTGTAGTTCAAATTTGAATTATGCACATAAATGCATTGAAAACTCAATTAATGTATAAATATGTCCAAACGAACCCCGAAAAATTCCAATATTTAACACAACACTCCTGTTGTTCTATGTTGACACTAGAGAAAAAAAATTGAAATCAAGAAGAGGCAACGGATGTCGTTTCTTCGAGAAAGGTGAGACGTTGGCTACCGAAACCATCAGGCTTGTTGTGAGAAGCTTATATCCAAACCTGCCCCAAATGGGACAACATTTTACCACAGCATTTTGATGCCGCTCCATGATAGCAAGCAAAGTTTCATGAATTTCATACAAGTTTTGGATTTACTAGAATTTAAAAACCAGATATCTCAATGTTTGCGGCCGAGTGACGGTGGCAGGGTGTTTGACATTCATTCTCATTTCTTGCATGGGACCTAAGCATGCAACCAAGGACACATATTTGATTTTTTTTCAACCAATTAATATGCATTAGAGCATGTGCCTGTAGTTCAATTTGCATTATGCACATAAATGCATTGAAAACTTAATTACTGTATAAAAATGTCCAAACGAACCGTAGAAAATTCCAAAATTTAACACAATACTCCCGTTGTTCTATGTTGACACTAAAGAAAAACTTGAAATCAAGAAGAGGTAACGGATATCGTTTCGTCCAGAAATGTGAAACATTCCCTACCGTAACCATGAGGCTTGTTGCGAGAAGCTCTAGTTTGTGTGAAGCTTATACCCCAACCTACCCCAAATGGGATATTATTTTTACCACTACATGTTGATGCCGTTCCATGATAGCATGTCAAGTTTCATGAATTTCAGACAAGTTTTCAATTTACTAGAATTTTAAAACCATGTATCTCAATGTTAGCGGACGAGCGACAGTGGCAAAGGTGTTTGACATTCATTCCCATTTCTTGCATGGGACCTAAGGTTGCAACCAAGGACACAAATTTGATTTTTCAACCCGTTTATATGCACTGGAGCATGTACATATAGTTCAAATTTGAATTATGCACATGAATGCATAGAAAACTCAGTTAATGTATACAAATGTCCAAGCGAACCCCAAAAAATCCCAAAAATTGCACAACACTCCTGTTGTTCTATGTTGACACGAGAAATTTTTTGAAAGTAATAAGAGGCAACAGATATCGTTTCGTCCCCCAAGGTGGCACGTTCCCTACCAAAACCATCGGGCTTGTTGTGAGAGAAGCTCGATCTGGTTTGCGAGAAGCTTATATCATAACCTGCCCCAAATGGGACAATATTTTTTTACCCCAGCATGTTGATGCCGTTCCATGATAGCATGCCAAGGTTCATGAATTTCAGATGAGTTTTGTATTTACTAGAATTACAAAAGCAAGCACCTCAACGTTTTCCGGAGAGCCACGGTGTCGTGGTGTTTGAAATTCATCCCCATTTCTTGAATGGGACATAAGCATCAACCCATGGACACATATATCATTTCCCATTTTGGTGCACTGGAGCATGTGCATGTAGTTTAATTTTGAATTGTGCACCTCAAATACCTAGAAAACCAAGTTAATGTATAAAAATGTCCAAACAAACCCTAAATAATTCCAATTTTTTTGACGACACACCTATAGTTGCATGTTCACTGTAGATAAAAGTTCTAGCAATTCAGACACCATCCTTTGCAGCCATGACCCCATTATGTAATTCAAATTAAGACGAAAAATCAAGTAGATTGCAGACAGTTTATTATCACCAACCATGTGAGATGCAGTACAAAATATCCTGGAGCACTGTCGGTGTATAGTACGCATGCGGCTTATGCGAGAAGGTGCGTCGGCTATAGTCCACAGCCGTAGTACCAGCCGTAGTAGTACTCTTTGTTTTGTTTAATTAAGAGCGTCATTGTTTAATTTGTTAGAGTAATTTTTAGGTCAGCCAACTCTGTTTAATTGCTGAAATTGCTCGATTAATAAGTGTGGGTGTGCTGTAGTCTCCTTTGTGTACACAAATTATGCAATGACATGGATGACCACTGTAACCAGGAAAATTCGAACCAAAATTTTTGTTGTTCAAACTCATCACACACGGGTTAAGCTATTTGGACCGTTTGCGATGTTCACATATCGTACACAATGCTGAATAAGGGACTGTGTCTGATGACACTTTGCACACCAGTTTTTCGCTGAACCGATTCAAAATTTTCGGCTTCCGTAGAAATATCTACCTCGCCGCCCCTCCCCCTTACCAAAAGCCACATTTCCCCTGTTTTCGCCTTCCTTTCCAAGTTGAAACCTTCACTCCTTGCTTGTAGCGCCGCCTCCTCATGGGCGACCCTCCTTCACGCTGCTTGGCCTCGTCTATCCAGGCAGGTAATCCACACCTGACCCCCATCCTCCTCCCCCTTCCACATCCCACATGCTCCGACCGCCGGCGCAACACCTACCACCCAAATCACCGACCCCTCCACCAAATAAGCGCCGCCCTAAGCCATGGTGCATGCAGTATAGCCAGGAGCTCAAGGATCATTTGGCATCAGAGAAGCAAATCACGGCCACACGGGCGGATGAGGTCGCAATGGCTACCATTCGTGCTGACACCCAGATCTTGGAGGAGCACATCACCGTCGAGGCCAGTATCGACACCTCGCGCACCGATGCCGCAACGCGATTGGCTGCTTTAAACGGCAGTTCGTGGCGTTTTCTCAAGGCCACCCTCGGTGCCTTCGACTAAGAGTACGAGGCATTTTCTCAGCGTGCACGTGCTTACCTCAACTCAAGAGCCAGCAGGTTGGTGCCTGGAGCGGCTCAGGCAACTCACCGCTACGACGAGGGCACCCATGATGCGGAGGCCTCACCCTCTTCCATGTCCAAGGAGCCAATCGTCATTGATATCTCTGATAATGAGGAGTAGTTTGTCTTATTAGCTCACTTTAAGGACCCATGTTCAGTTTGCTAGCTACTGCCTTTCCTTAACAAATTCTAGTGAATTGTGCTATCTGCTTTTTGAAGGAAATATGCCCTAGAGACAATAATAAAGTTGTTATTTATATTTTTCTTATATCATGATAAATGTTTATTATTCATGCTAGAATTGTATTAACCGGAAACTTGATACATGTGTGGATACATAGACAAAACACAGTGTCCCTAGTAAGCCTCTACTAGACTAGCTCATTAATCAAAGATGGTTAAGTTTCCTAGCCATAGACATGTGTTGTCATTTGATGAACGAGATCACATTATTAGAAGAATGATGTGATGGACAAGACCCATCCGTTAGCTTAGCATAATGATCATTAAGTTTTATTGCTATTGCTTTCTTCATGTCAAATACATATTCCTTCGACTATGAGATTATGAAACTCCCGGATATCGGAGGAATACCTTGTGTGCTATCAAACGTCACAACATAACTGGGTGATTATAAAGATGCTCTACAGGTATCTCTGAATGTGTTTGTTGGGTTGGCATAGATCGAGATTAGGATTTGTCACTCCAAGTATCGGAGAGGTATCTCTGGCCCTCTCGGTAATGCACATCATGATAAGCCTTGCAAGCAATGTGACTAATGAGTTAGTTGCGGGATGATGCATTACAGAACGAGTAAAGAGACTTGCCAGTAACGAGATTGAACTAGGTATGAAGATACTGAGGATCGAATGTCGGGAAAGTACCATACCGATGATAAAGGGAATAACGTATGTTGTCATTACGATACGACCGATAAAGATCTTCGTAGAATATGTGGGAAACAATATGAGCATCCAGGTTCCGATATTGGTTATTGACTGGAGAGGTGTCTCAGTCATGTCTACATAGTTCTCGAACCTGTAGGGTCCACATGCTTAATGTTCGCTGACGATTGTGTATTATATGAGTTATGTGATTTGGTGACCGAATGTTGTTCGGAGCCCCAGATGAGATCACGAACATGATGAGGAGTCTCAAAATGGTTGAGAGGTAAAGATTCATATATAGGATGATAGTATTTGGACATCAGAAGTGTTCCGGTGGTACTGGGTCACCGGAAGGGGTTCCGGGCAACCCCTGGCAAGCTATATGGGCCTAATGGGACAAGAGAGGGACAAACCAGCCCCAAAAGGGGCTGGTGTGCCCTGTATAGGCTGAATAGGAGGAGAAGGAAAGGAAAGGAAAGGAAGGGATAAGGAAAGGGGTGGATTCGGCCTCCCCCTTTCCTTCCCCTCCCCCTCTCTTTCCTTCCCCCTCCGGATGGATATGGAAGGGGGAGGCCGAATTGGGAGGCACCCAAGTAGGATTCCTCCTACTTGGGGCACCCCTTGGCTGCCTCTCCTCCCCTCCAACCTATATATATGAGGGGGGCACCACTAGAACACACAACCATGATTGTTAGCCGTGTGCGGTGCCCCCCTCCATAGTTTACGCCTCTGGTCATATTCACGTAGTGCTTAGGCAAAGCCCTGCACGGATCACTTCATCATCACCATCACCACGCTGTCGTGCTGACGAAACTCTCCCTCGACACTTTGCTGGATCAAGAGTTCGAGGGACGTCATCGAGCTGAAACTGTGCATAACTCGGAGGTGCCGTACATTCGGTGCTTGATCGGTCAAAACAAGAAGAAGTTCGAATACACCTACCGCGTTGTCAAACGCTTCCGCTTTCGGTCTACGAGGGTACGTGGTCACACTCTTACCCTCTCGTTGCTATGCATCTCCTAGATAGATCTTGCGTGAGCATAGGATTTTTTTTGAAATTTCATGCTACGTTCCCCAACAGTGGCATCTGAGCCAGGTCTATGCGTAGATGTTATGCACGAGTAGAACACAAAGAGTTGTCGACGGTGATCATCATACTGCTTACCACCAATGTCTTATTTTGATTCGGTGGTATTGTTGGATGAAGCGGCCCGGACCAACCTTACATGACCACGTTCATGTGACTAGTTCCACCGACATACATGCAACTAGTTTTGCATAAAGGTGGCTGGCGGGTGTATGTTTTTCCAACTGTAGTTGAATCAAATTTGACTGCGGCCAGTCCTTGTTGAAGGTTAATATAGAAAACTTGATAAATCACCATTGTGGTTTTGATGCGTAGGTAAGAACGGTTCTTACTAGAAGCCCGTAGCAGCCACGTAAAACTTGCAATAACAAAGTAGAGGATGTCTAACTTGTTTTTGCAGGGCATGTTGTGATGTGATATGGTCAAGACATGATGTGATATACGTTATTGTATGAGATGATCATGTTTTGTAAAAGTTATCAGCAACTAGAAGGGGCATTATGGTTGTCGCTTTATCGTATGAAATGCAAACACCATATAATTGCTTTACTTTATCACTATGCATTAGCAATAGTTGTAGAAGAAATAGTTGGCGAGACGATGATGATGATACGATGGAGATCAAGGTGTCAAGCCGGTGAAAATGGAGATCATGAAGGTGCTTTGGAGATGGAGATCAAAGGCACAAGATGATGATGGCCATATCATGTCACATATTTTGATTGCATGTGATGTTTGTCTTTATGCATCTTATTTTGCTTAGTACGGCGGTAGCATTATAAGATGATCCCTCACTAAAATTTCAAGGTATAAGTGTTCTCCCTGAGTATGCACCGTTGCGACAGTTCGTCATGCTGAGACACCACGTGATGATCGAGTGTGATAAGCTCTACGTTCACATACGACGGGTGCAAGACAGTTTTGCACATGCGGAATCACTACAAAAAAAGACACATCCGTGACATTTTGGGCCGAACGAATTTTCTTTCTGTCATGCTTATGACACTTCTATGACGATAATTGTGACAAAACCCGGTATCATTATAGATGTGGTGGGATCCTACTTCTATGACAGAAAATCATGACAAAAAATGGGCTTTTCGTTGTTGGCGGGCCAGAGACGCAGCTGCATGACATTCTTTGGGCCGTCCATGACGGAAAAAACCATGGTAGAAGCGAGGGCGAGGAAAATATCAGGGGAGTTCCCGGTTACGGTGGGTGGTCGGGGGCCGAACGATGCACGTTTCTCTTGTACATACGCGCGCGTGTGTGAGGCGTTGGGCTCTAACTGAACCCGAGCGATTGCACTAGCTACGTTACTGAACCCGAGCGATCGATTCCTTGTTGTTAACTGAACCCGAGTGATTCCTTCACTACTGCTGCTAACTAAAGCCGATCGATGCTGCCTCTTGATGAACAGTGAGCGTTGTTGGGGGTTTGGATGAACATTTTCCAATGGGGGGGTGGATGAATAGGACCCCATGGTGTTGCCGCTGGATGAACAGTACCCCGATCGATCGAGCCGGTGGATGAACATGATCCCGTGGAGGGGTGGATGAACAGGACCCCGTGGAGGGCGGGATGAACAGGACGACCCCGTGGAGGGCTGGTTGAACAGTAGCCGATGGATGGCTGGATGACCAGTAGCCCGTGGAGGGGTGGTTTAACAGGACCCCGTGGAGAGGGTTGGTTGAACAGTAGATGGTGGAGCAGCACGCGATGGAAGCTGGATGAAAAGGAGCCCGTGGATGAACAGTCGCAGGTGGAGGCTGGAGGAGGACGACGGTGGATGAACAGTAGCCCGTGGAGGCTGGAGGAGGTCGACGTTGGAGATGAACAGTATCCCGTGGAGTCCCGTTTTGCGGTACGCCACACCCCTCTTGATGAACAGGACCCCCGTTTTGACCGTAGTGCTCCAACACAAGTCCGTTTCCTCCGTTTTGCGGTACGCCACACCCCTCCCGATCAACAGGACCCTGTTTCGACCAAGAGAAGTCCGTTTCCTCCGTTTTGCGGTACGCCAGACCCATCCCGATGAATTGGATCCTGTTTCGACTGTGGCCGGTCGAACACAAGGCCGTTTCCTCTATTCTGCGGTATGAAGGGCTTCGTTTCCATTGGCTGTTCCGTCCAAGCCGGTTGGCTCCTGATGAACAGCACGCGTTCTGTTGTCTCCTGATGAACACGATGCATTCCGTTGCCTCCCCATGAACACGACAACGATGCAGTTTCTCCGTTCCGACCCAGCCATGTACACGAGCCCTGGCCGTATGTATGCGTGAGTAGGCGTTCGAGACCCCACCCGTATCTACGTACGTGCCCGTATTTTTTGGCGTGTGGATGTATGTACATGTACACAGTTTAGACGGGACAGCCTGAACTGCTACATGGGGGGCTATACTATGACATGTGCTGCTACTTACTCGGCACGGTTTTTGTGCAGGCTAATTGGAGAGATTTATTCATCTGAAAGCATTCTTGGAACAGTCAGCAAATAGGCTGGTTACCAAGAAGCTTGGAGTTTCATCTATCCAGCTATCTGTAACATCCAGCGCACAAGCACGTTTTGCACATAGATGCACATTTTACTCGGCCACGGTTCATCCTTGCAGAGCGACCGATCGACTAGTATGTACGTACATGTTCCAACAAGACAGACAACGCTACTTACGCTTCGACCGGATGGGTCCCATCTGTCAGGGAGGATAAGGACGCACTTCCATGCGTGCGAAGATATAGCTACTGGGTCCCAGCTGTCAGGGGGGATATTTGTTTGCCCGTAATAAGGACGCACTTCCTTGTGTGCGAAGATATAGCTGGCGGGTCCCAGCAGTCAGGGGGAGAAAACATTAATTTTCAGGGTAAAAAGGATGCAGTTGCATGCATGCGTCCATGGGCGTGGTGCGTCCCCGCTGTCAACCTCTCATGTACAGTCATCTTCCGATGACTCTCGTTTGTTGACCACATTGACCACACCGTGCCGAGGCACCAAGGCCGGTGGACGACAGCGAGGCCCCAGACTGGAATGACCCGGAGATGGGGAAGACACGACAGTGGAGTCACAGATGGAGAGGAGTGGGAAACTTGACTGGTTCGGGTGCGCGGCAGCACTGCCGCCCACGGGAGACAGGAGCAAGAATAGAGGTTGAAGAAGGAGCATGTCTGTTGGATTAACATCCAACAGTCCAGCTGCTAGAATCATTTGTTGGTTAAGTTGACAAAGCCCTACGTACACGTCTGCTTAGTAGGCCCACAAGTCAGCCACCAAGTCTGCCGGGTCCCAGCTGTCATCGGGAGGAATAGTTTTTTTTGCATAACAAGGAGGCACTTCCTTCCGTGTGAAGATAGAGACGGTGGGTCCCAGTTGTCAGGGGGAGGAAACAACTTAATAAGAAGGAACTTTCCTTGTTTGCGACCATGGACCTCGTGGGTCCCAGCCGTCAGGCTCTCCACGTACAGTCCTCTTCCGATGACTCTCGTTTGTTGACCACGCCACGCTGAGCGCAGCGAGGCGGTGGATGATGGTGAGGCCTCAGACTGGAATGGCCCAGAGATGGGGAAGACGCGGCAGTGGAGTCGTGCTACCTCTTGAGCACTGCGTTGGTTTTCCCTTGAAGAGGAAAGGGTGATGTAGCAAAGTAGCGTAAGTATTTCCCTCAGTTTCTTAGAACCAAGGTATCAATCCAGTAGGAGGCTACGCGCGAGTCCCTCGCACCTACACAAAACAAATAAATCCTCGCAACCAACGCGATAAGGGGTTGTCAATCCCTACACGGTCACTTACGAGAGTGAGATCTGATAGATATGATAAGATAATATTTTTGGTATTTTTATGATAAAGATGCAAAGTAAAATAAAAGCAAAGTAAAAAGCAGAGGAAATAACTAAGTGTTGGAAGATTAATATGATGAAGATAGACCCGGGGGCCTTAGGTTTCACTAGTGGCTTCTTTCAAGAGCATACGTATTTTATGGTGGGTGAACAAATTACTATTGAGCAATTGACAGAATTGAGCATAGTTATGAGAATATCTAGGTATGATCATGTATATAGGCATCACGTCCGAGACAAGTAGACCGACTCCTGCCTGCATGTACTACTATTAATCCACACATCGACCGCTATCCAGCATGCATCTAGAGTATTAAGTTCATAAGAATAGAGTAATGCTTTAATCAAGATGACATGATGTAGAGGGATAAATTCATGCAATATGATAAAACCCCATCTTGTTATCCTCAATGGCAACAATACAATACATGCCTTGCTACCCCTACTGTCACTGGGAAAGGACACTGCAAGATTGAACCCAAAGCTAAGCACTTCTCCCATTGCAAGAAAGATCAATCTAGTAGGCCAAACCAAACTGATATTTCGAAGAGACTTGCAAAGATAACCAATCATACATAAAAGAATTCAAAGAAGATTCAAATATTGTTCATAGATAAACTTGATCATAAACCCACAATTCATCGGTCTCAACAAACACACCGCAAAAAAAGATTACATCGAATAGATCTCCACAAGAGAGGGGGAGAACTTTGTATTGAGATCCAAAAAGAGAGAAGAAGCCATCTAGCTAATAACTATGGACCCGTAGGTCTGAGGTAAACTACTCACACTTCATCAGAGAGGCTATGGTGTTGACGTAGAAGCCCTCCATGATCGATGCCCCCTCCGGCGGAGCTCCGGAACAGGCCCCAAGATGGGATCTCATGGATACAGAAAGTTACGGCGGTGGAATTAGGGTTTTGGCTCTGTGTCTGGTCGTTTGGGGGTACGTAGGTATATATAGGAGGAAGAAGTACGTCGGTGGAGAAACAGGGGGCCCACGAGGGTGGATGGCGCGCCTGGGGGGGGGGTAGGCGCACCCCTACCTCGTGGCCTCCCTGCTGGTTGCTTGACATAGGGTCCAAGTCTCCTAGGTCTTGTTCGTTCCAAAAATCACGTCCCCGAAGGTTTCATTCCGTTTGGACTCCGTTTGATATTCCTTTTCTTCGAAACCCTAAAATAGGCTAAAACAAGAATTTTGGGCTGGGCCTCCGGTTAATAGGTTAGTCCCAAAAATAATATAAAAGTGAATAATAAAGCCCAATAATGTCCAAAACAGAAGATAGTATAGCATGAAGCAATCAAAAATTATAGATACGTTGGAGACATATCAAGCATCCCCAAGCTTAATTCCTGCTCGTCCTCGAGTAGGTAAATGATAAAAACAGAATTTTTGATGTGGAATGCCACTAGGCATAATTTCAATGTAATCCTTCTTAATTGTGGTATGAATATTTAGATCCGGAAGATTCAAGATAAAAGTTTAATATTGACATAAAAATAATAATACTTCAAGCATACTAACTAAGCAATTATGTCTTCTCAAAATAACTTGGCCAAAGAAAGTTATCCCTACAAAATCATATAGTCTTGCTATGCTCTATCTTCGCCACATGAAGTATTTAAATTATGCACAACCCCGATGACAAGCCAAGCAATTGTTTCATACTTTTGACATTCTCAAACTTTTTTAATCTTCACGCAATACATGAGCGTGAGCCATGGACATAGCACTATATATGGAATAGAAAGGTGGTTGTGGAGAAGACAAAAAGGGAGAAGATAGTCTCACATCAACTAGGCGTATCAACGGGCTATGGAGATGCCCATCAATAGATATCAATGTGGGTGAGTAGGGATTGCCATGCAACGGATGCACTAGAGCTATAAGTATATGAAAGCTCAAAAAGAAACTAAGTGGGTGTGCATCCAACTTGCTTGCTCACGAAGACCTAGGGCATTTTGAGGAAGCCCATCATTGGAATATAGAAGCCAAGTTCTATAATGTAAAATTCTCACTAGTATATGAAAGTGACAACATAGGAGACTCTCTATCATGAAGATCATGGTGCTACTTTGAAGCACAAGTGTGGTAAAAGGATAGTAGCATTGTCCCTTCTCTCTTTTCTCTCATTTTTTATTTGGGCCTTTTCTCTCTTTTTTATCACTACAAAAAAATACACTTCCGTGATGATACGTGTTTGTCACAGTAGGTCGCTTTTTTTGTCATGCATGTACATCCATGACAAATTTATGACAGAATCAAGATAGTCATACCTGTGCTGTCGTAGAAGTGTTCCATGACATTACCAAAATTATCATCACGGAAGTGTCCACTTCCATGACGATAAATCGCGCGTCACAGAAGTGCTTTCGTCAAGGGTGACCGACACGTGGCATCCACCGTAACGGAACGCCGTTAAGCTATCGGGTCGGGTTTTGGATCCGATAACCCGTTAACAGCCCCGACCAATGGGGATTTTCCACGTGTAAAATCATCATTGGCTGGAGGAAACATGTGTCGGCTCATCGTTGGGACAGATGCCAACCACTCATTGGACGGAAGGCGCCTATGATACATCGACACGTGGCACGGCCCAACAGAGGCCCATTCCTGTGAAAAGGCCGGCCCGTTTGACTTGGTCAAAAGCTGGCAGGCCGGCCCATGGAAAGCCTGTTAACGGCATGTTCGAATATAGCCCATTTACAACCCGCTAACCCAAGGCCCGTTACGCCCTATCCGAATTAGGCCTAGTAGCATCATCTGGGCCATCCAATATGATTCCAGCCCGTTTTCACTTCTGGCCCATGTATGGCCCATGACGTCTTTCGGCCCATATGAGGCCCTATGTAACTCTTGGCCTATTAACGGCCCGTGGTGAAACTGGCCCGTAATGAACAGTGTATCACTTTACACCCATTAACGGCCCGTGGTGAAACTGGCCCGTAATGAACAGTGTATCACTTTATACCCATTAACGGCCCGTTATTCGTTGGGCCGTTTCCAGCCCATGTTATCTTTCGGCCTTCTCAGAGCCCATTTATTCTTGGGCTCATTTCCAGCATTCGTTTACTTACGGCCCGTTACTGTCATTTTCTGCTTGTGGGCCAAATTCAGCCCGTGGTTACAGTCGGCCCGTTTGTGGTCGTTAATACGTTGGGCCATTTTCATAGCGTCATCAAATACGGCCTATTAACGATGGCCGTTATGGTCGGCCCATGAACAGACGATTCCAACTCTAGCCCGTTTACGGCCATAATGCGCTGTTATTGGCCCATGTTTGGCCAATCGATCATACGGCCCGTATAAGGCCCATTGATGATACGACCCGTAGAAGGCCCATGTTTCTACGGCCCGTAGGAGGCCCAGTGTCACTACAGTAAATATTAGCCCATGGTTATTGTGGCCTAGTTTTAAAAAAATAGGTTATTGCAGCCACTAGCAAACCGCGGAAAAAGAACTGCAATGACTAGAAGCAAACAAATAAACAAGACAACAAGGAAATAAATAAGCAAGCAACTTACGCTAGGCTATCACAGCTATCACACATATTACATCCACTGGGCATCAAAGTTCGCCACCAGTGCAAATAAACACGCCGACAAAAGAATATACAAAACTGAGAGCACTTCAGAAGGCACTAGGCTTGGCCAGGTCGGGCCCCCCCAAACAGCTGAAGAAGCTGAGTAGACCTCAGTTGTGTCAATGATAGATGCATCAACACTAGATTTAAGGCATGATGGTGCGCACGGCAGTCCTCTGACATCTTCATTGCATCTTTGACTTCAAGTCGGAGTTGAGCTGAAGCAAGCCTTTCCGCTTTAAGTCGAGACTGAAGAAGTCGAACTGATTGAGGCGGCGACTGCACAGAGGTTGTCTCACACCTGCTGGTGAGTAGCTTCAACTCACTGTCTTCATCAAGACAGGACCTTGGGGTCATCTCGCTGTCCTCAAGATGGTTTGGCTCACTATCTTCCCTAAAGTTCTGCCTGGCGTAAGAGATACGAGTCTGAAAGAGAAACAAGGAGACACGTAACAGGTTTCACAATTATATAAGAAAATAAATGGATCTGTTCTGCATAAGGAACATGTTTTTACAACTACAATTTGAAACTGGTAGTTGTTGCAAACATCCAATCAGATGTAAACAGCAAAGCAAACAAAAGTGGAGGAAATGATGCCTACCCAGATCTATACTAGAACAAAGTTTGAAGGCTTGAGAAGGATGAACTTACATTACATGTTAACACGGGCTGGACAAAGCCCTTCTCCATATTGATGGAAGGATAATTCAATAAATTCCCCAAATAAAATTATTTATAACCGTTGCCATTATTCTACATTTTGCAAAGAGTAAATATAGATCAAATAATATTGGAAGAAACAGAGGATAATGAAGCTCAGGTGCAGACTGATGATACATAATCAAATAGCAATTAATTAAGTACAGCGTTACAAGGCAAAAGGGAGGGAGGTACTTACAAGAGCAATGCAGAGCCCATTATTGTTTTGAGATCGTATGATCGTTTGAGCAAGGAGATTCATCTGAAATTAGCTTTCATACAAGAGAGAAGGTAAGGCACAAGCAGAAATCTAGGAGTTCAAATTTTGAATTGATATCATAGACAGTACCTGACGCTGGGCTCCCAGCAGTTCTAATAGGGGTTTGGCCACTGGAGTAGGGGTAATGTGTGGTCCAGTTGGGTCTGTGTTTTCTGTGGCTGCTGATCTATCTGATTTAACAAGTATCACTACCTTTTCCAAATACCTAGTTTGTACTCCTTGACGACCTGCACTCACCCTCTTCCTTTTGGACACCTATTACGAAAGAACAACATTTGACTGGAAAAACATAGTGTGACGACACATGGAATAGGTACAGAAAATGGATAGGTATGGCATATACTCATATATGATGCTTAAACTAAGCAGATGGTGTAACAAAGTAGAAGTAATGCAAGAGGTCAGAAGCAAAATATGTGTGACCAATACAACTTTGCAAAGTTAGAGCAAGCACCTTGATGGGTGAATAAGATAGGCCATCCTCCACCATGCCAAGTTTGTTAGGCAGTGGATCATTCCGCAATATTCCTCTCATGCGCCCATTCTCATATTCATTTTGATAATGTTCAATATCTGACATGCATGAAAACATAAAAACAAGTGAGATTTTCTTTGTAATGCAGAAGTGGTTCTAATCCAATACTGCCTCCCTGTAAACCCCTTTGTGTTATCTCTGCAATTCTCTTAAAAGATGCCATGCATGCTGTAATTTGTTGTGTGCATTAATATAATGTGGCCTACTACTCAAAATATGAGAGCTCCAGAGGTGATGGCACTTCGCAGATGATAGCTTCAACATATAGTAAAGAAGAACAAGTCGACCTGACCTGACAGATTCAAAATATACTAAGGGAGAACAACTCGACCTGACCAGTTGACCACAAGAGAAGAGTATCATCTTAAAGAAGAGCAGAAGAGCAAGCAGATTGAAGATATTACAAGTCTTTTAATACAATGTCGGTTGGCCACCCATGATGAACCAGAGCGCACAGAGAAATACTATTCTTTCCGGTCTCTCCATATGTGGCTCACATGCATTTTGAAACTAAAGTAGGAACATTTAGCTAACCAATTGAACATCTCTCAGTTTTACTAATATCAGCAATAATATCAGATATGAATTTGTACAACTAAGATTGTTTAGCTCGATGGGTGGAGCAGTGCTATTACGACACGAACCACGTAGGCTGATTGTGGTCATCATAAAATGGGGAAAACATAAGCATGATGAGTACAGTGTTGATCATGGCAGTGGGATGGCAGATCTGAAGCTGCAAACTGCGTAAAGGGTAGTTAGCAACCGATGTTTGCTTTGAAATAACAACTAAGATTTGGTATGGACAAGAAAGTACGGTCAACAAGTGACAAAGAAATGCAATTATGCTGTCTCTCTATATGTCGTGACATGCATTTGTAAACTCAAGTGGGACCTTTAGCACTAATATTAGTATCATATCACAATCATATTTGAACAACTAAGCTTTCGAATTTTGAGTGTTGTGTTGTTTAGCTTGAAGGGTGGAGTAATGCTAGTATGACAGAAAGCACCTACGCACATCATAGTAGAGTAGATAAAAGTGGCAAACCCTAAGCATCAAGAGAAAAATTAGGAAAGTGGAACTAGCTAGACCAGTGGGTGGTGCACATGCTTTTCGAAACGAATATAGGAACATTAGGTGACCAATTAAACGTTCTTTGTTTTAGTGATATGAGCATCATATCAGATTCGTATTTCAACACATAAGCTTTGGGTTGAGGTCTTGAGGAGCAGTGCTAGCATGACACGAAGCACCTACAATGATGGTAGTGAATATAAAGGGGGGAAACCATAAGCTTTACAAGTATAGTGCCCGTGCCATGGCGGATCTGAAGGTGCAAACCGGACAAAGCTACTTCGCAACCAATGTTTGCTTTCAACTAGCCACTACGATTTGATACGGACAAGAAAAGTACAGTAAACAAATTACGATCTATTTTCCGGGTGAGATCAATAACTTAAGCACATATGGAAGAGTACCACCTCTCTTGCGATGCCGTGTAGGCCTATGTTGATACGTTGAGGGTGCTGCGGGTGCGATGGCTGTCGGCGGCGGGGAAGAAGACTTTAGACGGCAGACGACCGGGTCGGGGGATATATCCTGTTACCGTGGACAAGGCGGTCGTAGGAGCGGCAACGACAAGGTGGACGACGGCGCTGATGAAGCGAGAGGAGGCGATGAAAGGATGCTGGTCTAGCGCCGTGGATGAGAGACGTCCATCTCTTGTAGTGGACGACGGGGTAGGGGTAGCGGCTCCGGCAAGGTGGAGGATGGGGTGGCGGACGGAGGAGGCTGTCCGCAGTGCGGAGGTTGTCGTACCGCCGACGGTGTATGAATGTGGAAATGGAGGGGAGGGGGGATCACAAACTTTGGGACGCGCTTCTCTGAAATGGGGGAAAGTGATGAACTTATCCCCCGTTTAAAATTTCGGACATCGCGTCGGTTGGGGATAGGACGGTAATCTCGCATCTCCAAAATATTTGCTGGTAACTATTTCGGGTGAGGAGAGGGTGTTTTGCCGCCCACGGTTGGCACCCACGGTGTATGAACGGGGCTGACAGGTAGGGCGGTTGTGTCATGTCTGATGGAAGTTACACATCTGCCCCTATTTAAAATATAAGCCTACATCGATTTCGGACGAGGAGAGTTTGTTTTGCCGCCCACCGTGTATGAATGGGGAAATGGAGGAAGAGACACATGTCTTTCGGACGAGCTTGAATCAAATGTGTTTTGCCGCCCACGTTTGGCGCCCACCGTGTCTGAATGGGCTTAGAGGTCGTCGTGTCACATCTGATTGAAGTTACTAGTCTACCCCTATCGACAGCAGTGTAAATCCTGTCAAGGATGTCAAGTGTCAGGGGTAGATAGTAATGTCCATCTTGCAAACACTTGCTTCAAGCAGCCCACAAATTATAGTGGGTGTTTAGCCGCTTTGTTCAAAACTTGGGAGAATTATCATTCACGTTTGCCCTGGGACCTGGCAAACTAAATTCCAATCCAATTTGTATTCGATTACGAATATCCACAGATAATTATACGTTTTGTTATTTCTTTCTTCAAAACCACAACAAAGATTTATTCCACCTTTATATATGATTATGATTTAGAAATGCCGTGATCTTCGAATTCAGTAGGTTGGATACACTCTGAGTCAAACAGTTATTTCATCCAATACAATATGCTCACACGACAAACAGTTCACCTTATGTCAATCATACAAGTTCTGAGGATTACCTCGCCTAAAAAATTCGGATCATTACAACACATGGATAACATAGGGGGTCTTGCAACATAATCCATTCAGAGACATGACACAACATGCAAGTACAATAATCTAATGAAAATTTGAACTGGTATCTAAGGAAGAACCGGGATTATCTTGGGCTTCAGATAGTAGAAACAGCAGGACCTCCTCCGTCTTCAAATGCAACATTCTTACTTCCTCCAATTCTTGGGTTGCTTGCATAATGCGTGCCGCTAATTCCGTAATTTCCAGCCTCAAGATAAATATTACCTCATTCATGGCAGCCACACCATCTCTTTCTGCCTCTAGTAGAGCCTCAAGCACTATAATATCTGTGCTCAGATTGCTCTCCGGCGGTGTTGCCTCTGAACTGCTACCATCTGGTAACATGGATGGCACACTGCTTCCACAAATAGATTATGGGGTTGTACATTGTGTCCTAGTGTGAACGGCATCCTGAGAGGTTTTCGCTGGACATCAGTAAGAGATAGTTATCGTATGATCCAGGCAGTAAGCTTACATGGTAAACGACGGACGAATTATTGCCGAGCATGGCAAACTATATTTAAATGGTTCGAAGCAGCATCAGCCGAAAAGAAATTAAAATGGTAAGATGAAACTAGGGATGTAAGTAGCAAATAAACGAAATCCGCCAGTCCCATCTAGTTAGTTTTTGCTACCTCCCTCGTTCATTTTCCTCAAAAAAACAAAAACTCTTTTGAACTATCATACCACTAGTGGACTTTAATCGGGATTAAACCGGACCCAGTTGACATCCCTAGTTGAAAGGGACTGTACAACCGCTATATTTAAGTTGCCAAGGCATCTAAGCAGTTGAAATAATCTGAGCACTTAACAGTGTGGCCTCATATAAACTATGAAGACAGTCATGTGATGAAGTTGAGAGGAAACGTTAAGGACTCAAGTGAAATAGGCATGCATTTCTTTACGATAGTACAGCAGGCACTGCTGACATATTGGCCAACTCAGGTATAGCGTAACAACAAATAAGCATTCGAATGAAGCAATACAGCAAAGCAGACAACTGAACTATTTGTAATTCGGTAGGATTACATGTTGAGGGCACAAGCCAAGAAAGCAGCCCACTCGCATTACATTTCGCATGTACTAAAACACACTGGCTTACCATATGTTGCTGTGAAGCCTAGCTGCTGTTGCAATGTTCTTTGAAGATATCGCCAGCATCCCGTGGTTGCAAATCTAGTTGTCGTAGTTTATTCTGCACCATCTATTTAGGTAAAATTAATTTTAATCGCATGCACTGGTCCGAATTGATCATCAATGGTTCATCTAAACTAATGAAAGAAGGGTGTGTGCATACACGACAATACTCCCTCCGATTCTTTTTACTTTGCGTATAACTTTTTCTCAGTTTTCTCGTATTAGTCTGCGCGTTGCCGATTCCTAGCACTGGTTTCCTTTTGTGCCCCGCCCCATCCGCCTCTGCCCTAATTAATTGGCAAATTAGTCCAGAAAAATTAAACCAGTGCCCTCCTTGGTATGCGGGTCAAGAGTTATGGGCAGAGTAAATAGAATCGGAGGGAGTATATCTGCTTCCCTCTATTTTTATGCTTGTTTGAGGTGCCAGCCCCAAAAGAACAAATATTTTGCTTGATGGGGTTGGCAGCTCCATAATTAATAGAAGCATCACATTAGTCATGCAACTTGGGAAGATCAAGAACACACAAACATGTAATGAACAGAGGCTCGGAGCAGTGATGCAATAGCTAGCATCAGAAAATGTAGGGTAAAACGAACAAAAAGCAGCGTAACCACATGCTAGTTTGCTGATGTGTAATTAAGCATAGAGAACATTAAGCAGTCTGATGGAACCAACAGGTGGCATCAGAAAAAAACTAAAGCATATTAACTATATGTGCACTGGTATGTAATTTAGCACATGTAACATGTTCACTGCCAGAAGTATGGCCCTACATGTGCAAGCAGAATAACGTGTCTCATGAAAAATTGAATGATGCCCTGAAGAAATTCAAAGGTGCGGTGCTTATGCTAGGAAAGTGAACGTAGGCGCCGGCCGTTGGATAATAGTACCTGATTCTCGGCGGCGTATGGGTATCGTTGTCATACTTGATAGCTAAGGATCTGTAACATCCCAAATTTTCAATTTGGAATGTTATACATTAGGTCATCATGCATATCATATTTTATTTTGCTTTTGGTTTTGATCCTAGAAAATCCTAAGCAACTCAAGGACCCACGGAGAGAGTTGGGGATTTCGTTATTTACGTATTTGAGTTTTCTCAAATTATGTAAACAGGATCATTTGATTTTATTTATTTTATCATCAATTATTTCTATTACAAAAATATGAGAGAGGGAATAAAATGTCTTTCCCAAAATATAGAAATATTGAGGATTTAATAAAAAAATCAAATAAGTTTTATTTCGGAGTTTTTCGGTATTTTTATTTGAATTTAGGAAAAATGCGCGTTTCTCAAAGTTGTAGTTTGGGCCCAGATAAATGTTCACTTTATCGGGCTTGATTTTAGGAACCCGGCAAAATTTATTTCGTGATTTTTGGAGTCCGTTTAGTATTTCTTTTTATTTTTCTTCCGAGCGAATTTAAAAAAAACGCGAACCGACTACGGGCCGTATTCGGCCTGGACACCGCCGGCCGGGAGCCTTTATATAGCGCCCGAGGGAGAGAGCCAGCCCACCGAACCGAACCCTAACCCTAGCCCCAGGCCGCCGCCGCCGCCCGCCGCCGCCGCCGCCGGAGCCGCGCGACTTTCGAGGTTCGCCGCCGCCTCGTTTTCCGTGCAGTTTTTTTTTAAAAAAAATTCTGTTCGTCTTTGTCTTTTTCGTCGGATTTTTCCGTGGTTATTTTCTGATCGCGATTTCTGATCCGATTTTCGTTTTAGTATAACTTTTCGCTCGTTTATCAGAATCAGGCGATTCAAGCGCCTGGAGTTTCATCTCGAAACCCTCTTTCCGAATAATCAACTTAAACAAGTTTTTGCTACTGTAAAATTTGCCCTAGATCCAGATTACTAGAACGAAGTTGTTTTCTTTCGCCGTTTGATTTCTTTTGCTTCGTTCGATTTGATTCTTTTTGCCAACCAGGGTTCTTAAGTTGAACTTTCTGGTTAGATCTTCTATTTGAGTTTTACCTGTGCATTAGATGAGTACTTATCGTATGCTTGTTGTTTGTGTGCGATAGAATACCCGGAGTGCGCCGCTTGTTACTTCGAATCTCTAGGTTTCGCGGATCATCAGCAAGGCAAGTAACACTTTGATCATACCTTTTTCTACAACCCAGTTTTATTGCATTAGATCCATCCTCACACATTGCATGATTAGGATCTAATTAAATTGTGGGATGGGAAGTAGATGAGGTAGTACCTATTACCTGTTTATTATCAAACCTTTGGGAGTTACTTCTACGTTTGCTTATTATGCCATGCTATGTTAGTAGACGTGGATTGGGTGAGTGATATCCATGACAGATGTGAGATTGTTAATTAATGGTTTATCTAAGGTGGCAACCTAACACACATCTGGGTGGATTGAGGCACCTGGGGTTACCAGGACTTGCCTGTTTTTCTTTGGACCGCCACCCAGGCTCAAAGGGATCATGAGATTTTTCATACTAGAAACTTCCGTGTGCAGCCACAAGCCATTATGGGCTCTGGCATAGTTGATTAAGTCGTGCGAACTCTTACGGGTAGACTAGCAGATGTAGGGGAAAGTAGGTGTACCGGTCTACCCACATGTAAGGTGCTAGCGCTTCTGAAAGACTGTGTCTCGGTCATCCGTCTTCTCAAACACCCTGCAGTGCGAGAAACCAAACGGAGGCGATCGAGTCTTGTGGGGAAAAGTGCGCAAACCTCTGCAGAGTGTAACAAACTAATCATGATTAGCCGTGTCCCCGGTTATGGACATCTTGAGTATCTAGTACCTGGATTATCATGTGAATCTCAACATGTTACTCTAAAATTAATATTGATGGGTTTTAATGATGGTATTTAATTGGGATTGAGAATGCTGTCAACCATTCTCAATGTTTAACAACCACCATGATAGTAATAAATTTATTCCTTTGAAGTAGGGAAAAATTGGCTTTATGCAAAAACAGTAACCATAGAGCTTTCCACCAACCAAATTTGCATATAGTATAGCTGTTGCATTCCATTATTCTCTATGTGTTACCTTGCCAGCATATTCCATGTGCTGACCCGTTTTCGGGCTGCAACGTTAATGTTGCAGACTTTTCAGACGACGATTAAGGAGTTTTAGGTCGTGGTTCTATACTCAGTGATGCCGTTGGAGTTGATGGACTCACTTATCTTCCAAGCCTTCCGCTGTTATCGTCACTAGATGGCCTTAAGCCATATTTATTGTAATAAGTTCTCTCTTGAGACACTCGATGTAATAAGTGTGTGATTGCTACTCTGCTATAAATCCTCCAAGTATTGTGTGGTGTCAGCATTACTGATCCAGGGATGACACCGGAGCACAGAGATCAGACTATTTGAGGTCTGGTCGCTACAGGATCGTCGATGGTGCTCGTGTTGCGGTTGAGTTTGGGCCGGCTATCGCCGTCGCTGAAGTGGCTCCGGTGCTACGGTTGCGGCGCCTGTCGACATACAAGAAAGCTCATCTGTGGTAAGTGAACAGTTGCACGATAAAGAGAAAAACCGAAGGAGTACAAATCGAAATAACCTGATGAGGCTGCGGCGTCGGTAAAGCAGGGCCGGTGGAGTTGAATATGGCGTCCGGGAGCGGGTCCGGTGCAGTGGACGAAGGCTTCGGCGGGCGCGTTGTACAGTGCTTTCGGTGAGGCGGATCTGTTGCGGCGGACGAGGGCTTGTATGAAGGGCCAGCGAAGGGGCGGACGAGGGAGTCAGTGAAGGGCCTACGCTGTGGTGGACGAGGGCGCCGGTTAAGCAGATCCGGTGCGGTGGACCATGATGGCGGTCAAGGAGATCTGGAGCGGTGGACAAGCCAGTCGCTGAAGCGGCTCCGGTGAAGTGGTGAGTTGGCAGTTGGGGGTTCCAAGGTGCGGAAGGTAGATCCGGCGGGGTGTGAGGTCCACCGCTGCGGCGGAGGACTAGATTCGGCGGCTTGCCGTGGTTGGGGGGTCGGGGAGGGGAAGGGGAGGGGCTCTGGGGAAGAATGTTGGGGGCAAAGAGGGGAAAACAATGGAGTTACCAAAGCAGCCCTTTTCCGTTCATGTGGCAGGGGTAAAACAGGAATATCGCAGGGCTAAACTTTCGGGCGCGTGATATTTCGATGTGAGCGGGAAGTTTGAAAGCTTTTGGCACCTAAAATTATAAGTATTCTGCTCTCGTACGGCCGACTATGATATCATGGCCGACAATTTGTTTGTTTTGCACGCAAAAAAATGTGCAAGTTTTGAAAATCAATGTCTCCAACTCGAAACTTAGATTGTCCATTCAATTCAAATATGGATCATTGAGCTACTACAAGCAAATACCATCATACGGTCCAATTCAAATGAAATTCCAAATGTGTTTATCCTAAATATGATGACAAAAGCAAAAATGTGTATGTGTATGAATAAAGTGGATGATTATAAAGTTTGAACATGCCCGTATGTGTATATCTCTAGGTTTGATATATGAATTTGAAATCACGAAATCCCGGCTTAAAAAATGTACCTCCGTTTAAATGAATTACAAAAGCTAATGATGGAGTCGAATTCCAAAATTCCAATCTTAGGTTTGTAATTCTGGTACATCAAGGTATATCACGCATGTTCAAAAGTATCGTTATCTCATAGTACAAACTGTGAAACAAATTGATCAACCATGAGTGCACAATATCTCAATTACGCTAAAGTCCCTCAAATATAGACACCTCACTCTTTATCTGAAGTCAACCCCCCCCACCACCACACCACACACACACATAGAGAAGTCGTTCTCTCCCCCAAACACCAACACACGAGCACATTAACACCCCTCTCTCTTGTAAAGCCCGGACCCCAACATAGGTCGCTATCACTTTGTCTCTCGGGCATGCACACATCTCTTCCCTCACTCTCTAGGTCTCCCGCTATCTCTCTTACCCAAGCACACACACTATGTAGAGTGTATATTTCCCATACACACAAAACGTCACCCCCAAACGTCTATCTCCCTACTTATGTGGTTCTCGCGCACTCACCTCACACACCACCCCACTGCAAACAAGCACACTTTGTCTCCTTGTGCACCACTCTCCTCTTTCTATCTCTCCCACATGCGGACCCGCCCCAGCTCCTTCCCTGTATACATATATGTCGTGACTCTTTGCATAGCTCCCTAATGTATAATCGTTCTCGATTTCGCACATTGTTCTCTACACCATCTATTCTAGCTCTCTCATGAAGTCCCTATCACACACACGATGACTCGCTTCCCTTGCGTCTCCGTTCATAGGCCAATTTCGGACAACATCAACATTGTCTCCCTATCTATACGCCATTTATGGACACAAACGACCCCTCTCGCCCCCTCTCTTCCTCTCTCTCTCTCTCTCTCTCTCTCCGTCGCTAGCTCTCTCTTTCTCTCACTCTCACACCCCTCTCCCACAAGCACACTCGATGTCTCTTCCAAATAGTCTGCTCCCCCCGCCCGCACCCATGCTATCTCGCTACTACACATGTCACACCATTCCCCCTTCCCTTATACTAGGTTTACATCATCAGTGGTCTCTCTACTCCACATACACTCTCTCCCTCTCACACACAAACACATGCACAAACACACACAGACACGCACAAACACCCATTTACCTGGATCCTCCATCTCTCCTCATGTCTGCATGTGTATCTCACACACTCACTCTCTAATTATGTATACGTGTCTCCACGTTACACAACACAAAGCCCCATGTACATGTCTCTCTCTATCCTCCACACGCATAGACACAAAGAATATGTTATCATTGCCTCAGTCTCTAACATATCACACACGCACTCTCTCTCTCTCTCTTGCAAACACGCTCAACAAGGGTTTCCCCGTGAATAACTTACCGTCTATTCATGAATAGTCGTGGCAGTACGGCGAACACGAGACGTGAAAAAGAATAAATCTACACGTGCTTAGACCACCTAGTATGACTACTAGGACTAGAGCAAGCCAAAAAGCGCGCCGCCGTCACCACCTCCGTGTCGGCGACGGGAAAATCTTCATTTTACACAGTCGAGAAGTCATTGTGCTAAGGGCCCACATGACGAGGCGTTGAATAGAATGTAGATGCTAGTTTACGGAAGCAAGTATCGATAATACGTTTGTATCTCCATACTTATATTTCTTCTCTTATAAAAAACCGAGTTGGTGATGATGGTACGTGTGCCATCTTGCAATATAGACCATCCGATCTATATCTGACGGATGGAAATTAAACTAAAAGATACCCGCACCCCTCTCCACATTTGCAGACAAGGCCTTCCCTCATTCATCCTTATCTCCAACAAACCTCATTGTTGAGCAATTAAGAAAGGAAGCCTCTTGAACAAACTGGCCTGGTGGCCGTTGCCGGCGTCGTCAATCCCCATGCCTCCACTCAGTTCGACCACCAACCACCACCACACCCCACTCCTCTTCACCTTATCTCATATTTCTCGAGATATCATTAGTTTTTACACATGGGATTACTCCCGCAAGGGTCAATCACAACAAGTGTTTTATAAAAAATGCATCTTGATGTTCCGTGCAATGCACAGATCTTGCTAGTACTCCTACACAAGACTAAGTTGGTGATGCTGGTGTGTCTGCCATCCGTCGTTTCTGACCATTAGATTTACATCTAATGATTGTGAGGTAAGTTGTTGCCTTTTCTCACCAACATCCCACTTGTCTACCAATTTGCAGAAAAACTCATAATTAGTATCTTAAAACCAACCACATCCCTCCCTGTCCTCACCAAAACAGCCCAAGGAATATATTCTAATTGAAACATAATATATCTCTAGTGACATATGTATATCAAAATTAGAGTGTTTTGTACCAAGTTTGTGAATAAGTATTATTCTAATTATGATTCGTTGCAATGGACATGAACATTGCTAGTATTTCCAACCATGCATTTCTTTTCCTAGTATTCCATAGTTTCGAGTTTTCCATTAAGATATTAGTCCCTCATGGTTGATATTTACTTTCAATCATGTACACATATGCACTATGTAACTAGCCTTGCTTATTGGCTTCCAAAGCTTAACTTTCACTCCTACTTACAATATGTAGAGTATTCAACAAAAAACTACCACTTTCAACCAGCCCTAGGAGGAATGTATTGTAAAAAAATTAGCAAAAACATACCCAAAATTTCTTAATCCACGCCAAAAACTACCTAGTACTCCTACCGATTAGGTTTGTTTAAACCCATTTATGACAGGGTTGGCCCACATGTCCGTGCTGATGAGGCAGCTTAAACCAACACATTTTGTTTGACCGTTGACACGAGGGACCCACATCTGACCTTCTATCCTGTTATTCCCCCTCAAATCATTATTTTTCCTGAACATTACTTCAAACAGTACTGATGCGTGTTCATCGGTGGCGCCGGTGATGAGCGAGTTGGCCGCCGCTCCGCCGGACGGGCCGGACGCCGCGTTGGCCTCGGCGCAGGTTGGCAGGCTGGCCCGAGCGTGACTCACGAGCGAGGAAGCCGCCGTGCTGGCCTTCGCTCGAGCCAGATGGCTGGCCTTAGCGCGGCGCGCGCGAGCAAGCCGCCGCGCTACCTTGCCAATCTAGCTAGCAAACGTTGCAGACAAGCAGCTGGACGGAGCTATCTTGGCTAGCTAGCGGCCGCGAGCGCCGGACGGAGCTGGCATCTGGGCTGCCGCAACATGGACTCCGCACCGCCGGCGGTTTTCACCTCGCCTTCTGCCGGCGGCGGTAGCTGCGTCCCATGGCCGAGGATGACTAGGTGGACGGGCCGGAGGTAGGAGGTCACTCGAGGATTTTTGTTGGTAAGAGCATGTACAATGGTTGATAAGGTAGTCTTATCTTAAGTCTGCCACGTATGCAAGTGGTAGTAGTTTCTAGGCATTTGTAACGTCCTCGATGCGGCTATATCTCCCACGTGTCGAAGCACGACTTAGAGGCATAACCGCATCGAAAGCAATGTCGCAAGTGAGGTAATCTTCACACAACCCATGTAATACATAAAGGGAAAGAGATACATAGTTGGCTTACAATCGCCACTTCACACAATTACATGAATAAAGCATTACATCATCCAGATACAATCAAGGTCCGACTACGGAACCAAAATAAAAGAAGACTACCCCAAATGCTACACAGATCCCCGATCGACCCCAACTGGGCTCCACTACTGATCAACTAGAACAAAACAACACAAAGGACAAGATCTTCAACGAGCTCCTCCTTGAGCTTGGTTGCGTCACCTGCTCGGTAACATTGGCACCTGCAAATTAGTTTTGGAAGTATCTGTGAGTCACGGGGACTCAGCAATCTCGCACCCTCGCGATCAAGACTATTTAAGCTTATAGGAAGGGTAAAAGGTATGCGGTGGAGCTGCAGCAAGCGACTAGCATATATGGTGGCTAACATATGCAAAAGAGAGCGAGAAGAGAAGGCAAAGCACGGTCGAACAACTATGATCAAGAAGTGATCCTCGAACAACGTACGTCAAGCATTACTCCAACACCGTGTTCACTTCCCGGACCCCGCCGAGAAGAGACCATCATGGTAACACACGCGGTTGATGTATTTTAATTAAGGTCAACTTCAGGTTTTCTACAACCGAACATTAACAAATTCCCATCTGCCCATAACCACGGGCACGGCTTTCGAAAGTTCAAATCCCTGCAGGGGTATCCCAACTTAGCCCATCACAAGCTCTCACGGTCAACGAAGCATATTCCTTCTCCCAAGACAATGCGATCAGGCTCGGCATCCCGGTTACAAGACATCCTCGACAATGGTAAAACAAGTCCAGCAACACCGCCCGAATGTGCTGACAAATCCCGATAGGAGCTGCACATATCTCGTTCTCAGGGCACACTCAGATGAGACTAGCTACGAGTAAAACCAACCCTCAAGTTTCCCCGAGGTGGCCCCGCAGGCAGCTCAGTTTGGACCAACACTCAGAGGAGCACTGGCCCAGGGAGGGTTAAAATAAAGATGACCCTTGGGCAGGCCTACCCAAGGGAAAGAAAAGGCTAGGTGGCGAATGGTAAAACCAATGTTCGGCATTGTTGCAGGAGTTTTATTCAAGGCGAACTGTCAAGGGGTTCCCATTATAACCCAACCGCGTAAGGAACGCAAAATCCGGGAACATAACACCGATATGACAGAAACTAGGGCGGCAAGAGTGGAACAAAACACTAGGCATAAGGCCGAGCCTTCCACCCTTTACTAAGTATATAGATGCATTAATTAAATAAGAGATATTGTGATATCCCAACAAAAAATCCATGTTCCAACAAGGAACAAACTCCAATCTTCACCTGCAACTAGCAACGCTATAAGAGGGGCTGAGCAAAGCGGTAACATAGCCAAACAACGGTTTGCTAGGACAAGGTGGGTTAGAGGCTTGTCTTAACAATATGGGAGGCATGATAAGCAAGTGGTATGTATCGCAGCAAAGGCATAGCAAAAGAGCAAGCAACTAGCAAGCAAAGATAGAAGTGATTTCGAGGGTATGGTCATCTTGCCTGAAAACCCGCAAGGAAGAAGAACGAGTCCATGAAGAAGACAAATGGACGTAGTTGAACGGATACTCACAAACGCGACGTTAACGGAACCAACCCGAAGAAACATCACCGGAAAGAAGCAAACAACATCGTAAACAAACATCACATAAACATGGAATGATGCACAACCAAGTATGATGCATGTCCGGTTTAATGATACATGGCATGGCAAAGTGCACAAGCAAAACTACAAGTTAAGTGGAGCTCAATATGCAACGGGTTGCATGTTGACGAAACACCACATTCAAGTTATTTAGTTCTCTCTCGTTTAGGTACTCAACAATATTAAATGTTGGTTAGCATGGCAAGAGGTGAAGCATAAAGAAAACTACCTATCTAGGTAAGTTTAAATGAGGCCGGAACAACAAACAACAAGTCCGGAAAAATCCCAGTGTGCAATTTAAGGATTTGGTACTGTTCTGCCCTAAACCATATTTTAGAGTTGTTAAACATGCAAAGTGAGGCCACCATGTTAAACTAGGCATTTTTCTACCCCATTTACATATAAAGATTATTAAATATGGAGTTACGGTTAAATAGTTACAAATTAAAACATTTTAATAAGTTATTTAAGCAAATTTAAACAAACATCATTTTATACATTTTAAACATAGATGAAAGTTGGATATTATTAATCTACAAAAAATTCTAAGCAACTTTCATTTATAGAGTTTTTACATGTGATGCTTAGTTTGTGAGTCATGATATGCATGAAGTAAAGGGGGTTTTCTACAAAATTGGAGTCTCTGGAAAAATGCTAAAATCACATACAAGGGAAAAACACACTGGGCCGAAAGTAGCTGGCCCGATAGTACACAAGGGAATCTTGGGCAGCTACTTACATAGCGGGCCATGGCCCAGGACGGCGAGGCCGGATCTGGAGGTGGGCTTGGCGCGGTGTAGCAGAAACAGCCCAAGGCGAAGAGGCATGGCACGGTCAACGGGCACGAGCGAGCGGGAAGCAGAGGAAGGCCAACGCGGCGGCAACCGGCGGACTCCGGCGAGGGGACAACGGCAGGTGGCGGGCACGGGACCAGCTGACAACGGGAATGGGTAGATCCGGCCCCTCGGCACCGGATCTGGCCGGATGACGGCGCCACCGGGGCCGGCGACAAGCGACGACGGCAGCTCGGCTCCTTGGCCACGGAGAGAGAGAGAGGTTACAAGAGAGAGAGAGAGAGAGACAGGAGCAGCGCGAACGCCAAGGGAAATGGAGGTGGCACCTGGTTGCGGATCCGGTGGTGATCCGGTGGCGCTCGCCAGCGTGGGACCGCGGCAAGGTTGGCGGAGGCGCGGAAGAGCTAGTGTAGCGGGCGACGGTGGCTCAGGCCAGTCAACTGGGCGGCGCTACGAGCGGATGAGCGGGCGCGCGGTGGTGCAGGACACGGGCGCCTCGGGCCCAGATCGGCCCGGGGCGGGCCTGAGATGGGCTTCAGCGGGCCCTGCGGGAAGAGGAGGGAGGCAGGGGCGACATGGCAGCGTAGGAGTGGTGGAGGGCGGCGCTCAGGTGGCGGCTGACCAACTAGGGTGCGCCAAGTGGCGATGGAGGGGTGGCCGGTGCCGGAAATTGAGGTGGGAGGCGGCGGCTGCGGGTTGGGGCACGGATTTCGAGGAAGATGCGCCGGCTGGAGGTGGGAGGAGGCTTGGAGGGGTAGGTTTAGGGGCTAGTGATGCCCAAAATGGCAAGGGTGCCTTCTTAAATAGGAAGGGGCTAGGGTTTAGGTGTGTTTTCATCCGTTTTTGGACCCTCGGATCACGATCGGATGGCTCCAGGCACGAGGAGGAGTAGGCTGGGCCTAGGTGGGATGTGTAGACGGACTAGAGAGGAAAGAGAGGGAAAGCCCGACAACAGTTTTCGGAGACCGAAAGCATCCGACGTTAGACCGGCTATACTGGCGCTATAGTTATCCGTTGGGGCGTCAAACGGACTCCGAACGCGATGAAACTTGGCAGGCGGCCTACCTACAACATAAAAACACCGCATGCCAACTTTCATCCCATTCTGAGAACATTTTCCGGCCACTTATAAAATAATATTTCGGACATGCCGCGGGCGCGTGCAAGTGTGTCAGGGCTCAGAACGGACAACGGAGAGAACGAGGGGACCGGGACGGATGCAAGTTTCGAAAACATGATGATGCAATGCACACGATGACATGACAAGATGCAACACGCAAGCAAATGACATGGAAACGGCGACGGATAACTGGAGGACACCTGGCACATCGGTCTCGGGGCGTTACAAGACTCCACCACTATGAGAGGATCTTGTCCCGAGATCTAGAATGGCACCGGAGGGAAAATCAAAAGAGAAAGAGAAGAGGTAAAACTAAGTTGCTTCTTTGACAAACGAGTGAGACCAAAGAACCTTGGAAAGGTTAAGTAATTTCGAGAAAAGAATACAACGGAGATGAACAAAGTTGAAAACAATCCATTAGGAAAAGGAACAGGAAGAAGAAATTCGAACATCACTCCGGTTGGAAAGATATGCAAGGCTTAATAAAATTAAGAACTTGAGCAGCGGGCACACACTCCGGTTAAATTGATAAGCATGAAAAGAAAACAATCCTCGCAATCCAAGATGATGATTGAAAAGAGCAACATCACAAAGCCTCCGGGGGAAAGAATAGAAGCTAGATCGTTGGAAATGAAAGAATTGAGAAGAAAATGACAACTTCTGCCACAATTGAGCTTGGAAAACACCCTTCCAAGAAAATTATAACGGAGTTGCTGGAAAACCAACAACGAAACGAATAAGCTTGTAGTGGGCTTATGGAAAACATCCCAAAATTATGAGGTGAAATTCTGGCACTAACTGAAACAATAGATTGGATAGATATGAACAAGGAGACGAGAAACTTATTTCACCGGGAGGATAGATGAAGAACTTGGATCATATATTATCACCATTAATAGCATTAATCCTTAGGGAAAGCTTTAGGTGAAATATAACCCAAGAAAACTCCAATGATGAGATTGATGGATTTAAAATAACTCATTCTTAACAACATGTGAATCATGAAACATGAACTCAAATTATCAAGAATGACATAATACCACCTTCAATGATACGGAAGAAAGAATTGCACTCCGGATTGTAAGAAGAAGAAAACTTGAAGTATATCTTGGCGGATCATAGCTTCGAGAGATATCTTGAAGAACAATTGAAGAATGAAAAAAATCCTTGACGAACCACCATGAGGAACTCCGGTAATAAAGGATGATCAAACAAAAGGAAAGAGAAGTTGAAAACACAAGGTGAAACCTTGTAATGATTTAGATGGATCTCCGTGGTGATATAATTGCAAGAGGTTGGAACTCTGAGAAACAAAAGATGAACAAAAGAAAAACAAGAATTTGATGAACCTCCGGAATAAGGAATTAAATCACTTGGAAGAAACAAGAATAAGAATTACATTATGCTTATCCTTCATCAATTTAAATTGATGACGAGCAAACCAATTTGGCATACTAATTCTCGTTGAAAAGGATTAAGAGAGATATCGATAACTTGATAAGGTCTTCCACGAACCGCCGGTAGGATTGGAAAGAACGAATGAATTGATATGATAAACAAGGAAGAGAAATCTTGAACGAACCACCGTAAGAATTGAAAATGAACGAAGAAAACGAACACATCAGCAGGAGGAAGTGGAAAATGAGCGAAGATGCTTGAGAGAATTTAGATACAAGTGGAACGAATAGATCACGAACTGATTAGAGATCACTTGGACGATGCACCGGTAAGATTGGAGAATGATAACTGAAAGTAGAGAATGAATAAACCTGAATTGATGGACTCCGGATAACAAACTGAGAAGACTCTTGAATTGCTTTGGATGGGTGAAAAGAATTCTGACCATCGAAAACAATTATGAGAGGAGGACATCAAGCTAGACCCATGAATCTCTGAGAGAACGGACAAGATTTCAAGGAAAAACTCTTCTTCGGTCTTCAAATGTTGAGAATGACGACGAGAAACACCACCATGAATTATTGAGGCACTCCGAAATGAAGAATGGAAAGGTTGAGCCAACGATGAAAAGAATTTGAAAGATCTTGGAGAAATACATAAGACTGATGATAATTCATTCTTACGTACAAACTTGGAAAAGAATTTGAGAAGCTCCGGGAAAATAAGAAGAGTCAGGTAAGATCCCGGGAAAAGACCTGTGGGTTAGGGCCCACTCAAAAGAAACACCGTTGAAAAGATTACTTGAAAAGGAGATAGCACCAGATGAGTTAGATGGCTTGAATGAGATAACAACCTCGAAATAACTTGAACGAATCGGGAATGTAAACGTGAATCTTCTGAGATATCTTGAGCACTCCGGAACAATTGAATAGTGAGAAGTGGATGATTACGAGGTGCACCGGCATAAGAAAAGCATTGGGCAAAAGGAAATGACTATGCTCAATACCAAAACTTGAATTGAATCCACCGGAGAAGAAAAAGAATGAAGAATGATGAACTTCAAGCTCCGTTAGGATCGTCATGAGAGCCGTCGGGTAAGAATATTGACGGAAAAGAATGGAGAGGCTTCATAACCAATAAGATGGATACTTAATTACGAATTCTGAGTCCTCGAAGAAAAAGGGAGGGTGGGTGGGAAAACAAAGACAACTTGGAACGAATGAAGCAAACACCGTTGAGAAGAACTGATAATTGATCTTGCGAATGTTGAAGTGATCGGATCCACTAGAAGAGAAACACACCGGTTGAAAAGGATTGACATGACACTCTCGATTATCATGAAGTATTAGTATCCACATAGGAATATGAGAACACCACTTAGGAAAAGGCATGGAATCAACATTTGGGTTCGAAGCAACTCGAATACCACAACTCAAAAACAAAACAAGGATTGGCTTGCAGAATGAGCCAGAACAAACATATGATAGAGATTTCATCCGAAGTTTTCGTGGTGGGGCCTACATGGGCTCGATCGTACAGCACCATCATGTACAAGGCAGTTCACATGACATACGAAGCATCCCCGAGTCGGCATAGCCAAGGACTCTTTAAGACACAACGAAACCACTGTAAAACCAACCATGAATAGGCGGACCACTAGACGTCGAACCCCAATTTCATATCATATATCCGTCGGAAAGATATCCTAAGAGCTACTTGAATTCCCACTTATAAACTCCCGAAAGTTTCCGGTTATGCAATCAGGTGTTGGGGATACAGGGGAAGCATAATATCTCACCCAAAACTAGCAAATCCTACATCCAGCTGTATCCATCCTTCAACACATAACCAAGAAACCTTCGGAAATCATTTACCTCAACCTTCGAAAAGCATCCGTTACACGAGTTATGGCAATACTCCCGAACTCTCGCCCCAGTACTGGGTGGCGTCGAGGTTATCTCACCAACAACTGCATAAAAGAGATTTTCGATGTCGGCGAACTCAGGTATTCCAGAATCTCGACGGTAAAATTGTGACGACAACACCTCGGAGCTCAACTCCCCGGGACACTGCCACAACCCCTAAATGTCAGGAGGCACCAAGAACAATGTTCTCGTCACAAAACCATCGGAACGATTCCAAGATACCCTCGTGATCCTAATTTTTTTAGTGAAATTTGAGGAGAGAAGAGTCAAAACTCTACGTCAGGATGCCTCACCAGAGCGATGAAGGGACTGAGGAGTAAAAATAATTCCTAACTCTCCGATATATAATTCCTAAATGACTCAAAAGATTTTTCTAGACTCGACAACGCCAGCGATTCGATCAAGCAGGGGGCTACTAAGTCGGGGAAGGCTCTGATTACCAACTTGTAACGCCCTCGATGCGGCTATATCTCCCACGTGTCGAAGCACGACTTAGAGGCATAACCGCATTGAAAGCAATGCCGCAAGTGAGGTAATCTTCACACAACCCATGTAATACATAAAGGGAAAGAGATACATAGTTGGCTTACAATCGCCACTTCACACAATTACATGAGTAAAGCATTACATCATCCAGATACAATCAAGGTCCAACTACGGAACTAAAATAAAAGAAGACTACCCCAAATGCTACACAGATCCCCGATCGACCCCAACTGGGCTCCACTACTGATCAACTAGAACGAAACAACACAAAGGACAAGATCTTCAACGAGCTCCTCCTTGAGCTTGGTTGCGTCACCTGCTCGGTAACATCGGCACCTGCAAACTGGTTTTGGAAGTATCTGTGAGTCACGGGGACTCAGCAATCTCGCACCCTCGCGATCAAGACTATTTAAGCTTATAGGAAGGGTAAAAGGTATGCGGTGGAGCTACAGCAAGCGACTAGCATATATGGTGGCTAACATACGCAAAAGAGAGCGAGAAGAGAAGGCAAAGCACGGTCGAACAACTATGATCAAGAAGTGATCCTCAAACAACCTACGTCAAGCATTACTCCAACACCGTGTTCACTTCCCGGACCCCGCCGAGAAGAGACCATCATGGTAACACACGCGGTTGATGTATTTTAATTAAGGTCAACTTCAGGTTTTCTATAACCGGACATTAACAAATTCCCATCTGCCCATAACCGCGGGCACGACTTTCAAAAGTTCAAATCCCTGCAGGGGTGTCCCAACTTAGCCCATCACAAGCTCTCACGGTCAACGAAGGATATTCCTTCTCCCAAGACAATCCGATCAGCCTCGGCATCCCGGTTACAAGACATCCTCGACAACGGTAAAACAAGTCCAGCAACACCGCCCGAATGTGCCGACAAATCCCGATAGGAGCTGCACATATCTCGTTCTCAGGACACTCAGATGAGACTAGCTACGAGTAAAACCAACCCTCAAGTTTCCCCGAGGTGGACTCGCAGGCAGCTCAGTTTGGACCAACACTCAGAGGAGCACTGGCCCAGGGGGGGTTAAAATAAAGATGACCCTTGGGCAGGCCTACCCAAGGGAAAGAAAAGGCTAGGTGGCGAATGGTAAAACCAATGTTGGGCATTGTTGCAGGAGTTTTATTCAAGGCGAACTGTCAAGGGGTTCCCATTATAACCCAACCGCGTAAGGAACGCAAAATCCGGGAACATAACACCGATATGACGGAAACTAGGGCGGCAAGAGTGGAACAAAACACCAGGCATAAGGCCGAGCCTTCCACCCTTTACCAAGTATATAGATGCATTAATTAAATAAGAGATATTGTGATATCCCAACAAAAAATCCATGTTCCAACAAGGAACAAACTCCAATCTTCACCTGCAACTAGCAACGCTATAAGAGGGGCTGAGCAAAGCGGTAACATAGCCAAACAACGGTTTGCTAGGACAAGGTGGGTTAGAGGCTTGGCTTAACAATATGGGAGGCATGATAAGCAAGTGGTAGGTATTGCAGCATAGGCATAGCAAAAGAGCGAGCAACTAGCAAGCAAAGATAGAAGTGATTTCGAGGGTATGGTCATCTTGCCTGAGAACCCACAAGGAAGAAGAACGAGTCCATGAAGAAGACAAACGGACGTAGTCGAACGGATCCTCACGAACGCGACATTAACGGAACCAACCCGAAGAAGCATCACCGGAAAGAAGCAAACAACATCGTAAACAAACATCACATAAACATGGAATGATGCACAACCAAGTATGATGCATGTCCGGTTTAATGATACATGGCATGGCAAAGTGCACAAGCAAAACTACAAGTTAAGTGGAGCTCAATATGCAACGGGTTGCATATTGACGAAACACCACATTCAAGTTATTTAGTTCTCTCTCGTTTAGGTACTCAACAATATTAAATGTTGGTTAGCATGGCAAGAGGTGAAGCATAAAGAAAACTACCTATCTAGGCAAGTTTAAATGAGGCCGGAACAACAAACAACAAGTCCGGAAAAATCCCCATGTGCAATTTAAGGATTTGGTACTGTTCTGCCCTAAACCATATTTTAGAGTTGTTAAACATGCAAAGTGAGGCCACCATGTTAAACTAGGCATTTTTCTACCCCGTTTACATATAAAGATTATTAAATATGGAGTTACGGTTAAATAGTTACAAATTAAAACATTTTAATAAGTTATTTAAGCAAATTTAAACAAACATCATTTTATACATTTTAAACATAGATGAAAGTTGGATATTATTAATCTACAAAAAATTCTAAGCAACTTTCATATATAGAGTTTTTACATGTGATGCTTAGTTTGTGAGTCAAGATATGCATGAAGTAAAGGGGGTTTTCTGCAAAACTGGAGTCTCTGGAATAATGCTAAAATCACAGACAAGGGAAAAAACACACTGGGCCGAAAGTAGCTGGCCCGATAGTACACAGGGGAATCTTGGGCAGCTGCTCACATAGCGGGCCATGGCCCAGGACGGCGAGGCCGGATCTGGAGGTGGGCTTGCCGCGGTGCAGCAGAAATGGCCCAAGGCGAAGAGGCATGGCACGGTCAACGGGCACGAGCGAGCGGGAAGCAGAGGAAGGCCAACGCGGCGGCGAACGGCGGACTCCGGCGAGGGGACGACGGCAGGTGGTGGTCACGGGACCAGCTGACGACGGGAATGGGTAGATCCGGTCCCTGGGCACCGGATCTGGCCGGATGATGGCGCCACCGGGGCCGGCGACAAGCGACGACGGCAGCTCGGCTCCCTGGCCACGGAGAGAGAGAGAGGTTACAAGAGAGAGAGAGAGGTGGCACCTGGTTGCGGATCCGGTGGTGATCCGGTGGCGCTCGCCAGCGTGGGACCGCGGCAAGGTTGGCGGAGGCGCGGAAGAGCTAGTGTAGCGGGCGACGGTGGCTCAGGCCAGTCAACTGGGCGGCGCTACGAGCGGATGAGCGGGCGCGCGGTGGTGCAGGACACGGGCGCCTCGGGCCCAGATCGGCCCGGGGCGGGCCTGAGATGGGCTTCAGCGGGCCCTGCGGGAAGAGGAGGGAGGCAGGGGCGACATGGCAGCGTAGGAGTGGTGGAGGGCGGCGCTCAGGTGGCGGCTGACCAACTAGGGTGCGCCAAGTGGCGATGGAGGGGTGGCCGGTGCCGGAAATTGAGGTGGGAGGCGGCGGCTGCGGGTTGGGGCACGGATTTCGAGGAAGATGCGCCGGCTGGAGGTGGGAGGAGGCTGGAGGGGTAGGTTTAGGGGCTAGGGATGCCCAAAATGGCAAGGGTGGCTTCTTAATATGGGTAGATGGGCTGTAGATGACATGGCACTAGCTTAGAGCCAGCAGCTGGCTATATTATTAACCATGCTCTTAGGGGTTTCTTGTAAGGAACAATGTACGTACTACTAGTGACAAAAGGCGATTCTGGTTGTGTTGTACTCCAACGAGTACTACTAGTGGTCGCGGGAGTGTATACCTCGTTTTGTGGGTTCGATCCCGGCCGAACGCACATCGGCCTTTTTAAAAAAAAATAGTACTACTACACTTCGCTGCGAGCCAATATTTTACACGGGTAGTTTGAGTTTTGAAGTCAAACGGACGTGCGGCCCCACAATTTGGGTGCACTGGACAGCCTAGCCACGTGAATGGGTTTTCCTTCCCAGCATCCTGTGGCTCGCGTGCTCGCCCTAGCCGCACCTCGCTTGCAGCTTCCAGCTAGTAGCATATTTAAACTAGCGCCTCCCAATTAAGCCCGAGGAGCCAGAAAAGCCTGGCGGGGCATTGGGAATTGTGCAATATGGCTCTGTACGTAAAGTGCTCTACTACTACTCTGTAGCTTGTGGCGTTGCATGCATGGACTTCACTCCATTATCGGCTCTACTATAAAAGAAATTCCTCTTGCCGTTTTTTTTGAAACGGAGGCAGAAGCTTTGCTTCATCTCATTCATAAAGAAGGAACTACTAACAAAGTTCGACAAGATCCATTACACCTCTACAAATGGAAGCGAAAAGCCTAGTCTCGCTGTATCAAATAACTCAAATGTTCTGCCCCCGTAGTAACCGTCGCTGATAAACAGGCTGCTAGTGTGTGCGTGAGAGGAGCGGCTGAGTAGGCCAGCTACGTGAGAGGAGTGGCTGAATAGAGCACCGAGAGTACCCACTAGGCCACTACGCAGGTGTACTTCCCCTGCATTGATAGTACAGCGATGGTTCTAGAGAACAGTAGTACCCTCCACTTCCAACTGTAGCTCCTTGGCCCTGAGATTCAAGAGTTCAAAACTGGTGCACCTATACTATACTAGACTAGACTAGAAGTACAGTACATCGCACTACTAGTTGAGAAAAGTAGTACTAGTACTGCTACAATACAATTACGTACTCCTCCGTCACATAATGTAAGACGTTTTTTGACACTAGTTGGTGTGTACAAAAAATGGCAAAAACATACCCAAAATTTCTTAATCCACGCCAAAAACTACTACCTAGTGCCAAAAATTTCTTACTAGTGCTATTATTTACAGTATAATGCAATCCCATAACGTTCCATATTCCCTTTCTTTCAAAAAAATCACTTCTGGAGAGAAGGTTGCTATCTCCACGCGAGCTTCTCATAGGCCAGCGCCACCGCATGCAGCCATGTGAGAGAGAGGGAGACATCCATGCAGCATGCAGAGAGAGGAGAACGCGGGCGGATAGCCAATGGGCTGCATGGGGCATTTATAGCTGCTAACTCCTCCCATCCATGCGCCAGGGGTATTTCCGTCCAGAAAGCATGCAGCGAGCCCCTGCCTTGGTATCCGGGTCTGCTCTTATGCGCAGAGTAAAAAGAATCAGAGGGAGTACTAGTAGTAAATAATAGCCTCACCCCTTCGCTGAGGAACTATCTACAGTTGGAAGGGACGAGGCCCTGCGGTTACTACGCTCTTATCTCCTCCTCGCCAGTTCCCCTCCCCCCGAAGAGAAGGCAGTTCGTCGCTGCTCCCATGGATTCACCCGGCGGTTCTCCTCCTCGTCAGGGCTGGGAGACCTTCGACGACGATCCTGTGGGAGAAATCGCACACCGCTCCGACGTCCTCACCGCCGCAAGACTCGGTGCTTCCTGCACCAACTTTTTCAAGATGCTGCTTAAACAGGCCATGCTTGTTGGTCTTCCATGCATCCTCGAGGAGAAGGTTCTTCTATGGGACAATCCTTCGAACAGTCCACTGCTCCCTGGCCATGGTTGCATGTTGACTCCGCTAGAGTTGCCGACGTTGAGAGGTAGTCGGATTTTGTCCAATGAGCAGGTCAGTAATGGAGTTTGATCATGTAGTACATAGTTATTCCATTTCCATCCCGTAATTTCTCCGCTGCCCACCGTCTTATATATAGGTCTGGGTCGGTGCCAACAAAGATTGGCTTGCATACCTTTGGACGGATACCACCATCATTTTGCACAACATCCACAGCAGTGCGGCTGTTCCGGTAGACCCCTTCTCCATCATTGGGATCGGCCTTCCAGACTGGCTGGGCAAGAATACGTATGATGATGCCTACATGAGATTGAAGAAGATAGCAATTGCAGACCCGCCGACAAAGCGACGCGGCTACGACAATTACTATCTCATCGCGGTGTTCGACATAAGGATTGCCATCAATGCAGGAGGCAGTAACGGTAGAGGCTGGCGCATGTTGGCGGCGGTAGATTTGTACCCCTACACGTTCGAAGACGCCGTGCGCCATCTAGGCTGCATCTTCGCGGTGACAAGCCAGGGGACTTGTTTCATCTGGTTGACATCCTACGGTATGGGAGATTACAAACGGAATGCACAAACCATCATTTGCATCCCTAACGGTACTCCATTATTTTGCAGGGACCAGTCATCCCCCGATCAAAATAAGATCGCCGATCCTGGATGTGCATTTGCATCCGCGATTCGGTCTAACCTGGAACCTTGTAGCTGACTTTGGCATATTGGGATCAACTATCTTAGCAGTCGTTACCCATGGTACCACTGATGTGTAACATGGTCACATAATCTACCATGATCGGACCGTCACCATCTACCCAGGTATTCCATTTTTAACCCTCTCTCCTTCTCTTTCATTGTTGTACTAGTAGTATACTTTGTAGTACTAGTAGGAGTACTTTTTACCTTGGAGGACGCGTATAGCTAGCTAGGCCCTTGAAGACTTGAACCCACTAGCTGCCACCATTTTTGTTTTTCCATGTCTTACTATCTCATCCATGTAGCCAAGAGTGGCTATATATAATAAGGCGGTTATTTTACTTCCTCAATACCGGAGTAGTACTATTTGCTGCACAGTATTACTGACCGCCACATTTGAGCACAACATTATTATGCATGAACCTTGACTATGTACGTCACCATGTGTCCAGGTCTGGGATGCCGCGTGTACCAGATGAACGGCGCCGAGTTCGACCCCCGTGATGCTACGTGGGTGCCGAGGAACACTCTTGGAGAGTACTCGCTTTTCATCGGGGACAACTACACCATTGTGAAGCGGATGCCACCTTCCGTGCATGGCACATAAGGCCTGCCGTTCATGAAGCATGGTTGTGTCTTTAGTGCGCACCGCCGGATGAACGACATGCTGGGACACGCTATCCCTGATTTATGCCGCTTCAGCTTGAATGAGTCTCCATCGTGTGGAACCAGACTAGAAAGCTGCGACAATGATTCCCGTTGCCCACCGCTATGGATCGTGACATCCATGAAGAACACCTAGGACTGGAACCTGGAGGAGGACATGTAGCCCATCTATAACGTGTATGTGGAGTACGGTAATTGTGGACGGTAGCGCTGTGAATATATGTAGACTAGTCGTGCACAAATTTATCACATGAGTTGGAGATGAACTTGTGTGGCATACTGACATTTGTCCTTTAGAATTTATTACTAGTAAATGTGTTATGTGTACGTGCAACTTGTGTGGTTGTTGCACGGGCTCCAACACGCTTTTTGAGAAAAAAAGGTGGCACAACTTTGGATATACGTGACGTGGCGGCATCATACAGTAGCATCGTTCGCTATAGTTGTACTAGTACACTCCTACTAGGACGACAACTCCTATAAAACCTTGCGCTTGGCTCTTTGCCTCTTCGGGAGGTTCAACAGTTCGTACTCGTGTGAACCTTGCACTTGGCTCTTCACCTCTTCGGAAGGTCCAACAATGATGATACTACAGTACAATATGCTTCTGGCAATCTGATACCGATTGAACTGCTGCACGTCCACCGTGAGGGCGAGGGCGAGGGAGAGGGAGAGGGCGCTGTAGTCAAAACCCTCTCCTCGTCCTGCGAACCACCGCGCGTGTGGGCGAGGGAGAGGTGTAGTAAGCAAGCTTCTCCTCGTTCGGCGAGTTGACGGGACACATCAAAGCAGTACTAGTACTAGTAGTAGTAGTCCATACTGCATCCTTTCCGATTAATATGGCTTAATTTGAAACGAGAAAAATACACTGGCGGTCAACGTGTGTAACAATACGCTCTTTACGGTCACTATATATAGTTTTGCGGCGATTATGCGATCACTAGCTCATCGTAGAGCACCGTATTGAACCCTACTGACCGTCCACATAGTCGACGTGGCACTTTGTTGACTGGTTAAATTGTCACCTGGTTTCTGGGTCCCACCTGTTAGTTGGTAGAGCAAAGAAATCAGTTAAACAAAACTTTACGCAGGCGCGACACGAGTCCAACCCTTGCGCGCGAACCGCCCTGGCTGTGTATGTGAGTGCATGCACGTGTGCTTCCTCGGTCTTCCAACAAAGAGTGTACTACATGATGTACATCTACACGTCCAATGTGTTTAGCCTTTAATCTAAATCGATATTGATTGACTAATGCACCAACTTGTGCTGTAGGTATAGGCTACATGTCTATCCTTAATTACAGCATGCAACGTCCTTCATTTAATCTTCTTATCTCAATGGTCGCATGCACACATAAGTCTGCTACTTTTGGGCGTTAATTATGCCCTGGTCAATGTGTAAATATCTAAATGTACAGTCTTTCAGTGACGTAGGGAGTAGGTTGAGCACTTGAGCGTGAGCGTGTGTGTTGCGTCGTGTGCTGTGTGCCGCATGGGTGCGTGAGTGTTGCGTGCGTCCATGTGTACGTGTGAGTGTTGCATGTTGCATGCATGCATGCATGGGGCTTACTCCCTCCCATTGACATGTCCATTTGGCTATAGATTTCAACAAGTGACTAGGTACGGAGAAAAATGAGTGAAGTGAGCGTAGAGGCATAGGGATACTGTAGAAAGGAAGTCCTCGCGATCCATTTATTCCCCATCTCGGTCAGAGAGAACTATTCAACTAGTCGTCACAGTGAAGTGACAATACACACTGCAGCAGATGGGACACGTAATTAATAAGCTGAACCAGCGTGTTGGTGTTACTAAATCAGTCGGTTATGTTTGGTAGTCTCAAGTCACTGAAAGCATGCACAGCCCACATATCTTATTGGTTGATATGCCACAAAACAAAAAACAAGAAGGGAGTTAATGTACAGTGCCTAAGTGTTTTGGGATTATTTGGTTTTCGTAAGGTGACTTACACACCTAGACGGAGGGAGTAGTAGAATTGAGATTGAATGCACTTTCTTCCCCGTCTTCCACTCTTCTTCCTCCTCTCTTCTTCTTCCTCCTCTCTTCCCCATCGTCGGCCGCACACCATTTACCCCCGCTCACTGCTCACCCGCCCGCGCCATCTTTCTTGGTAGCTTGCGCGTACCATATCCCCCCGCTCACTGCTCGGCCACACGAGGAGAAGCTTCTTCGCTCGCCCGCCCGAATCCACTTCCCCGCTAGCTCGCAGGCACCGAAAACCCCAATGGCAGAACTGACTGACACGCAGAGCCACGATTGGAATTCCCTCCCCGATGTTCTCTTGGAGCAGATCTATAGTCGTATGGACCTACTCAGCACCGTCCGTCTGGCCGCATGCTCGGTGTCTTTGTACCATCTACTCGCCTGCAACCGGCCGGCTCTTTTCAAGACACCCTGCTTGCTGATGCTCGATCCTCGTAGGTGGCCCAGACACCGACTTGACGATTGTCGGGGATATACCCCACGGTGTAAACCGGCTGGAAGTTAACCCGGCCGGACTTGGCAGTTTATCTGAAGACCCCGCTGACACTTGGCGAGTTACTGGCGACCCGCCCTGACCTAGCGGTTTATAAGCAACCCACCTGGTCATTATGACTCACTGGTGATCCGGCGTGCGGGACAGACGGATGACAAGGCCCAAGGCCCAGAAGGCCGGTTCACGTTAACGGTGGGCCGGTATAAGAGGAAAGGCATGAGGAATATTTGTCCTACAAGGAGTTAAGACCTGGACTTATATCCGGTTTGTATTAGAGATAGACTAGTCCTAATCCTAATAGGACTCTACATATAACCTGCCCCTTCTTCATATATAAGGAGGGGCAGGGCTCCCCAAAAGGGACAAGATTGACAAGTTCCACAAGTTGGACAAGTTAGGTTTAGACAATAGCTCTCGAGATAGAGCACTCTTGTAACCATGATCATCATCATCAATATCAATGAAGCAGGATGTAGGCTTTTACCTCCACCGTGAGGGGCCGAACCTGGGTAAAACATCGTGTATCTCGTCCCGCTCAACCCCTCTCAAGCTACCACATAGATGCGTTGGCCTCGCGACTAAGTCCTGACACTAAGGACATCTGCCGTGATAATTCCACGACAGTTGGCGCCCACTGTGGGGCTTGCGCACGGTGGTGTTGAGTTCTTGGAGGGATCTCTTCAGGGATCGAGGAGTTTGCAATTTTTTAGATAAAGATTTTACAATCCGGGAGATTGAAGTCGAAGAAGGAAGATAGGGTTGTGCCTATACGCCGCCGCCGACACAAGTCTCCGTACGATTCGACGAAATCCAATCGGTAAAAGTTTTGAATGTGAGCCGGCAGCAATCCATCAAGTCGTCAAATCACCAAGTCGCTGACACCATTGAAATCAGATCTACGCGTAGCTACTGTTGTTATTTCCCTCAATATACAACAATCTGAACCCAAATCGAGGTTGGAAAGTACCACCTACAAGAGGCCGAGACCGACAGGAGTTCTATATCCGTGCAAGTCACCGAGTTTTGCTGCTCCAACGTCCCATATACTTTTCTGCTGGTAATACATTGACCAAGTCCATGTGCTAGTCACGTAAGGAAAAAACTGAGGAGAAAGATTCCATCAGCGGCGGCCCACAACGCCCGTTCACATGGGTTGCTAGCCCCGTTTTGGCCTTGCCTTCGTTCGAATTGGCCGCTTTGGGTTGCTGTGTCGAGCCGCCACCGCGCCTCACTCGTCGCCTGCCCTTGAATACCTAAGTCGCTGCAGTGGGCTCACCCTCCGCCTCTACTGCCTATCTCCATTGAGTCGTCGACGTACTGCCGATACTAGTACATGGAGGAAGAGAAAGACTATAATAACAGCCATGCATGGCGCATCTACATTGATATTTCGTCCGATCAAATTCTAGCCTGCGCACGGATCATTTGTCGTCCGGATAAATCAGGTGATATTCATCCGAGTCTACTTTTAACACATATTGTTTTTTGTCAAAAACAATCTATCTTTGCTGCAATGTTTTTATGCAGGATAATTATTTATGACAAATGTATTGTTATACCGCGGACATGGAGCGCATGCCAGCATAGTTTTGCAGTGGCGTTCTTCCGGGCCATGCTGCTCGACGGATACACATGCAAATCGCCGCCCCCGCTGTTTGGTTTACATCCGTCCACGCATGCGGCCGACTCATTGTCCGCGCCGGTTTACAAACATCACGGCCGGCTCACCCGTCCGCACCGGTTTACCATACTGTGGCCGGTTCACCCATGATTAATTTCAGCTTCATACAGTTATCATCAACTTCATGGCGGGTTATTTCCGGCCTAAACACATCATGTGATACCCATATGAAATATATTTTATTAGTATATTTTTTTATATCAAAGAGCAGTTTATCTTTGCCTTGGTCTGCAATACTGTTTATGCAGGACAATTGTTCATTACAAATGAGGCGCTATGTTACGGGCACGGAGCACGCACTAGCAATGTTCTGCACTGGCGTTTCGTCCGTGTCCTACCACCCGGTGAATGAACGTGAGAAGGTTGCCGTCCCTGTGGGCCGCTTTACATCAGCTTGCCGGGACCGCGCCCGCGATTAACTCGCCCGTCCAAGCCGGTTTATGACACCGGTGCCAATCTTCCCCGTCTGCACCAGTTTACAATGCCGCGGCCGACTCATCTGTCCAAGATGCCTCTGATGTTGCGGTCGTCCATCTCTTGCGGCCTGGTCTACATCAACATACCGGGCCGCACCTGTCTGCATGAGTTGTTTGTTGAGTATGAGCAAGTCACGGCTTGGGTAGCCCGGTTTTTCTTTCAACAAAATGGAGGTAAATCATCATACACTATCAACCGCCATCTGCACTGGGTGGTTCAATGGGCAGGCGCACAAATCGCTGCCACTACAGTTTGGTTAACTTCAAATCACCAGTTGGAAGGAACCATTGGCCGAGTTGCTGACACGACTCATACGGGATCATTTACAACCCGCCGTAGTCACCTCAACCTTATGTGGATTCACATCGCGCTATCAACATCAATGATATACAAATTATGCCGGTTTATATCACGGTCAAATATGGAGAATCTCAAGCCAACTCCTCGAGTCACCTTGAGACTTGGGGGCTACAATGATATGACTTAGCAAACGTTGCCGGTTTTCAGTGAAGTCAAGAACCCCAATACGTTGGAGGGAAAGATAACCCGGTCCCGGATTCACATCGTGCTGTCAGAAGATTTCCGGATTAGAAAGTATATGACAGTTACAAAATCCCGGCTCAATAAAGAAGTTTCAGGTCATCAGAAAAGGATTCCGGTTTACAATCCAGTACAAGGGAAATTTGTTCTCCGACAAAGCTCTGAAGCTCTCAAATCCGGTTTAAGAATTTCCGGTTCAAAAAGGAATTAACTTCTCGCAAGTTCGAGTTTAAAGGCCGTCAGAAAATTTCCGGCTAAAAATGAAGATTCCGGTTTAAAATCCGGTTCAAGGGAAAGATGTCTCCCACAAAGCTTTGAAGCTCTCAATATCCGGTTCAAGATCCCGGTTCAAGAAGAATTTATCTCTTGCAAAAAAGTTAAAAAGTGCCAAAGAGGACCTGCTGCCACGATGCGCGATTCGAACATGGGTATCCCACCTACCGGCCTGACATATTATAGATCACATGGGGGCTTCTGCTTCATAAAGCGGGGTCTCTGTTCTTTTACATCATGTGTGGTTACACGGAGTTGTTCTAAAGCGGCCTCCGGTTTGCCCCTTGAGTTTGCTTTTTAAAAGCATTGTGTTATATCACTTGGAGGATTGGTCGTGTCCGAACCAATACCATACCTCTTGATAGGCGAGAGCCACCAGATCACTTGGGGACTTGGTCACGTCTGAACCACTCATGCCTTTTGATCGGCCTAAGGCCACAGAATCACTTGGGGGCTTGGTCGAAGCCGAACCATGACCTTGCCACTTGATCGGCATAAATGCCACAGTTTCATTTGGGGACCTGGCTGACTAGAACCATAGTTACACCTAACGGGAGCTTGGTCGTGTTCGGCCATGGTAACACCATCTGATCAGCTCAAATAAACCTTTTTTTTGCAAAGTTTTGTCATTGCACTTGATTTACACTTTTCTTTGAAGGGTTTTTTTGCTTTTTATTGCGTTTTTTAAACCGACAAAGTTTTTTAACCAATCAATTGACGGAACACAGTTCACGTCAATCCGGAGACTATTTGTCCGGTTTGATCCTTGTTGTTAACATCCTCTTATGGAGTAACACGGTGTTTATCACAACCCGGCACGGTTTTATTATAAACCGGCACAATATGGAAGGAGTTATCAGTACTCAAGATTTGGGTTATCACCCTTACTACAAAAAGTTGGTAAAACCAACGATGTGATTCAATGTCATAGGTATGATATATTTCATATTTGATTATTCTTAAGTACAGCCTTGGTTATAAACCCGGGTTATATGTTGGGTATTATGACCCGTCCGGCGGTAAACCGCTAGGACACTTTAAACTTGTTGTATGCAGAAACAGGTTTGTTAAACCGGCCTGGCTTTGGACAACAAGTCGCCAGTATATATTTGGATTGCGCCATTGGAATCATGCGCTTATAAATCATTGGGTTATATTATTCAAATAGCCAAACTTGGCTGAAATTTCATTATGATGTTGAATGAATAAGGTTTTCATACCGGATTATATTATCTTGAAATAGCCAACATGGCTGGATTTTTATTATTAAGGTTTTCAAAAGTCACTATAGCGCAATGTCTACTCTTTTATCAAAGGATATGATTTATTCTACAATGGAAGGAATAGTCCCGAGTTGCTGCAGGCTTACAACCCGGCACTTGGGGGCTACATTATTCAAATTGAGATTACATGCAAGTCTCATGTTGCTGCAAGCATGCACCATGACACTTGGGGGCTAATGCAAAGTCATTTTTACTGGTCTTATTGAAGACCCGACTCATCATATTATAATGAGCCGGCCCTTGGGGGCTAGCAATTGCTCCTGTCAACAATTCAAGGTACACAAGTTTTCGTCCATAATATTGAAGAATCCATTGCTCAGTTGGTAAAGCACAAAGCTCTTAACCTTGTGGACGTGGGTTCAAGCCCTATGATGGAAGCTACATTATAATATGTTATTTTCATTAAAGTATATATATATATCAAGTCCCGATTCAGTATTATCTTACTAAGCCGGCCCTGGGGGGCCACACGTTGCTGTTCAAAGTTTACAAGATTATACTTACAAAGTCCCTGCTCATTATTGCATAATGACCCGGCCCTTGGGGGCTACACTGGTTGAAGTTTTTATGAGCATCAAGTAATTACAAGTCCCAGGTTGCTGCAAGCATGACAACCCAGCACTTGGGGGCTACATATATGGAGTATTCAGTTTTGAGATGAACAAACCAGATTTCTTCAAGGTTGAAACACTTATTGGAGCAAGTCTTAAGTTATCATTATGTTCTCCTCTTAAGACTTGGGGGCTACAGGTATTATGCATATAAAGGAGGAACATCTTCATTTTATTAGTTTTGAGAAAATCAGGAAGATCAATTACATGACCCGGTGTCGACAACTATTATGACCCGGCGCCATCAATATTTATAAACCGGCCATTTTGGTAATATTAAACCGGCAAGTTTTACATCTTCAAACCGGCTGAATATCAGATAAGTATTTTTAGACCCATATTTCTTAAAATCGGCGCTATGGGAGCTGAGTCAAAGGAGTTATTCTTCACAATATTTCTCGGTGACAAACCAATGGTGGCAAATTGATTATGAAGCTGATCTGTTCACCCGGATTTCCCAGAAGGAGGAAATAACAAGGACTTAAGGATGATCAGGTACCGGTTTACAAAAATTCTTAACCCGGAGCATAACCTGTCAAATTTGTTCTTGTGTTTATTTTGCAGTATAAGTTTACCATGAATAAATCCAAGCTAAACTTGGGGACTAATGTCGGGGATATACCCCGCGGTGTAAACCGGCCGGAAGTTAACCCGGCCGGACTTGGCGGTTTATCTGAAGACCCTGCTGACACTTGGCGAGTTACTGGCGACCCGCCCTGACCTGGCGGTTTACAAGCAACCCACCTGGTCATTATGACTCACTGGTGATCCGGCGTGCGGGACAGACGGATGACAAGGCCCAAGGCCCAGAAGGCCGGTTCACGTTTAACGGTGGGCCGGTTTAAGAGGAAAGGCATGAGGAATATTTGTCCTACAAGGAGTTAAGACCTGGACTTATATCCGGTTTGTATTAGAGATAGACTAGTCCTAATCCTAATAGGACTCTACATGTAACCGCCCCTCCAACATATATAAGGAGGGGCAGGGCTCCCCAAAGGAAGATTCACAAGTTCCACAAGTTGGACAAGTTAGGTTTAGACAATAGCTCTCGAGATAGAGCACTCTTGTAACCATGATCATCATCATCAATATCAATGAAGCAGGATGTAGGCTTTTACCTCCACCTGTGAGGGGCCGAACCTGGGTAAAACATCGCGTCTCTCGTCCCGCTCAACCCCTCTCAAGCTACCACATAGATGCGTTGGCCTCGCGACTAAGTCCTGACACTAAGGACATCTGCTGTACAATTCCACGACACCACTTGTGATAAGAGAGATGCTATCTCAGATCGCTAGTGTCGCTATTGTGAGTTTCCTCCGTTTCAGCAAGGGTAGCTTTGGTCGATTTCCAGCAGGAAATGTGGGGGGTCGAGCTCTCGACTATCCAGACCATGAGAAGCAGCTGTTCTTACGACGCGTGGTATTCCACTTCAGAAAGGTACTACGCAAGCTGCGCGGGCCACTACTGGGCGGGCATGAAGGCCAACTGGATCATCCTCATCCACCACACCGGTAGTCCGTGGCGTCTCGTGGATATCTACACCCAGCGAGAGATCACCCTTCCATCGTTGGATACCGCCGCCATCGAGCACTCGCGGCCCGCCGGACACTCCTGCCTACTACGCATGAGACGCGTCAAGCTTTTGGCTCGACCTCTGTTTGCAGAAAGTTGTAATCTGCGAAGTGCCCACACCATCAGAAGACTACATGGATTACAAGCTCATTGCCTTGTTCAACAAGGGATTAGTCTATCTGGAATCCGGTCGCCATACATGGTTATGGCTCATCATCAATCCTGTTGAGGAAACATTTCTGTCTGATGCTATAGTGCATGATGGCATCGTTTACGCGGTCGACGCACAGATTGGCTACCTATATTGGTGGAATCTATCGTGTAATTGTTCTATCTCATCTCATCTTTACCTTATGAATACGACTGCCTGTTCATTTGTTACAAATTTAGAATGCATAGCATGTCTATAACCACATCATTGCTATATGTTCCTCTCATTTCCTAGATTTTTATGACCACACATGTTATTGTTAGAGTTGATATGAGAACAATTGGCATCTAATGATTGTTAGAATACATATTATGAGCATAACATCATGATTGCTATATGTTACTCTCATTTACAAGATTTTTATAACAACGCATGTTATTGCTTAGAGTTGATATGAGAACAGTAGTAGTAAGTGCTATGGTAGAATATGAGTAGGCGCTGTCATAGCTGTTTTCCTCTCATTGTTACATGATGTTTGAACCATGACATATTGCTAGAATATGAAAGCCATTGCTTATTTTTTTAACTTGGGGTATGATTATGACCACGATTGCAATTCTCTGTCTATGATATGTGTCACTGTTATAATAATCTTAATTCCACACATACTCTGAACATGATTGTTTATTTTTGTCCTTTTGGTCTCCAATTTGAATTGTTGCAGCAGACGCAAATGCGCTGGCCTTCATGATTCCAGGACCTGGAAATCATACCAGCCGATGGGTGGTGGTTTATCGCTCGTTCAGCTAACGGTGGTCATTTGATGCTCATTCGCACGTACCAAATTGACCAAACCATTACATCAAACCACATGCAGTAGAATGCGTGGGGCGTTCGTAACATTGATGGCTATGGCTGCTTCGTGTTCGAGAAAGATCCCAGCTCCATTGGGCCAGGCGTATTCAACTGGAGGCGGGTTTACAGCCTCGGCAACCACTCCTTGTTCCTCGGTCTCAATTATCCGATCATCCAACCAATCATCGATCATATCACCGGCGATGATTATTGTGCTATGCAACTTCCATTCGCGAGGGGGGCTGTGTTTATACATCATACCATGGGTTTCATGAATCACCATATCCAGAGATTCGTCGACACAGCTTGTTGCCAGATAATCTTCAGTGTGTGAAAGGCATCAAGCTTCCATGCGATGGATGGCTTTTGCAAACCTGACATGCGGCGATGTGGTTCATGCCAACGGCAAATATGCACAACTTGATTTGTGCTGATATCTAGACTAAGCCATGTATTCTGCTGCTGTAGCACGACCCTCTTTTGTTGGATATTATGTACTGTTGTTAGTTTGAAGCACTCTTCTAGTTTGAAGGATAGATACCTTCCTGGGATCAAGTGCATCCTAACTCACCTGCGTAGGATGTACTGATAATGATGATGGAGATGCTGTGCAGAAGCCATATATATATCAGTTAGGCTTCAAGTGCGTACTTGTTAGTTAAACCTATGTATAAATCGTGACACTAAATATGACTAGTAAGTAGTACAGTAGCAGTACTAGTATACATCGGTCAAATTATTCATCATGTCCACACATTGAATTGACGTGACAACACGCTGCGTGAGGTGACACAAGAATCCCAGCGGCGTGTTCGGGTATTCTGGACTTCAGATTTGGAGTACCACTTATCTGTCGAAATCTTTCATCATTCAGTTAAAACAGTCGATTGATCATACATTGAGTACCATATAACTGGAGTTACCGATGCAAGTCGAAGAAGGATTGGCCCGTGCTGCCGGCTGGCGTCAAGTTCGATCCCACGGATCAGGAGCTGATCGAGCACCTTGAGGCCAAAGTGAGTGCTGACAGCGCGAGATTTCAGTCTCTCATCGATTTGTTCATACCAACCATCGACATCGAGCATGACATATGTTACACCCAACCTGAGAAACTTCCAGGTAAGACACCGATCAGCCGTCTACTTGCACAAACATATTCCTTTGTTTATAGCTCTATTTTTCTTTTTAGACACAGACCTGGTGAAGCAATTACAATTTGACAGTTAATAAAAAGTGAAACAAGTGACTGCAACATGCCAAAGATGTTATGAAAATGCCAACTAGGTACACTAAAACCTGTATTCCACAATACTGTAGGTATCACACTGAGTGGCCTAAGGAAGTATTTCTTCTAGCGCAATTCCAGGGCATTCAAAAGGGGCACGTGGACGCGTCGCAAGATACAGTCGGAGTGCGGCATGCACGCTATGTGGCACAAGACCGGCAATACCTTGCCGGTGATGGTCAACGACCGGCAGACGGGCAGCAAAAAAGGTTCTGGTGCTGCACACCAACAAGAACTTCAACCAGCAGAGGACCAACTGGGTGATGCACCAGTACCACCTCGGGGACCTGGAGCAAGAGAAGGAGCGGGAGTTGGTCCTCTGCAAGATTTTCTACCATACGAACACTAGGGCCAGGAGTAAAAATATTATAAGTTAGTTTGGTATTGGTAGTTGTACTACCTTGTCGTCCGCAAGTTGGTATTGTTGTTAACGATCTTTTGGTATGAACTTGCATTTGCTTCCAAACATCATGCCGAGGGTCGACGTGGATATAAAGCTGAATCATTTGTTTCGAAACGAATTTTCAGGCACCTGATTTTTATTTGATGGGTAGCATAAGCACCTGCCATTCGAATTCCCATTTCTCCGATTTTTTCGAAACAAGTGCATGCACTTATTATCACGATAAAAAACAATATCCGTGCTGCATCCCAGTTATCAGTCTGTACTTGCAGAATTCTCTCGTTTATTGAGCACGTATATTGTTTTTTTAGGTCGAGCAAGTTTCAACTGGGCTGTAGATTGCCCAGGGTTGTTTTGTTTTTAATAGGACCAACCCATGACGACAATGGGGCACAAAGATCCAGCAGGTATCTACTGGCCTCTGGCCCGCCAGCGTTAGTTATATTTTGTCTTACAACATCCGCAGGCAGTTTTTTTACTGAATCAAACACACAGCCCAGTTCTATTTTCCTCTTGAAACGCATGTCCTACATCCGTTTTATAATCTCTACCTATAGTTTTACTAGTTCATATACACGTATCATTATATTGAAAACACAAAAAATTCCCTTTTCATATTTAAATCCTTATTTTTGTTGTTTTTCCCACCCAGCGCTGATTTTTTTACCACTGGTTTTCCCTTAAACCAACTAAATTGTCCCACGTCTTATTTGCTTACAAAAACAAAACAATTTTTTTTGGCAAATCAATAAGTTCTTAAAAAAATGTTTATCATTTCGGGATTACAACAGTTCGGACTCCACCGAAATATGCAAAATAAGGTTGGACTTTTTGACCGTGGTCCTGGGCAGAAAATGGGCTGTAATAAATTACTTAAGAATTAGCAAATGGGCTGCAAATTATAAAAAATAGCAAATGGGCTTTATGTTGTCTGCCACAGATTTGGAGGCTGACTTGTGGGCCTACTAAGTTCATGCGTACACAAGGTTTCTCAAAAAGAAACTTATTCAACAATCAACTCTACCAGCGTCAGACCGTTAGATGTCAATCTAACGACAATCGTGCTTCTTCAGTCTCTGATCTTCCTGCCCCAGCCACCCAAACCAGCGCCGTCGGAACCGCCCGCTCCCGCCTCCCGTGGCCGGCAATGCTGCTGGGAGGGCCTCACGACCCCATCATACTCGCATCCCTGGCCTGTCTATCCCTCTACTCAGCCTCACCTCCTATTATTTTCCGGCGACGGCAGCCGAACCAGTCAACCCTCGTACTCTCCACCGCATGGGCAGCCATTGCCGTGTCTTCCTCGGCTCCATGTCGTTCCCTTTGTAGGCCTCGCCGTCGTCCACCGCCCTGGTGCTCTCGGCGCAGCGTGGTCAACGATGTCCATCCAACAGCCGTAGTGCTTCTTCAACCTCTGGTCTTCTTGCCCCAGCCGCCAAAAGCAGCGCTAGTCGTGCCGCATCCTCCTGACTCCCGTGGCCGGCTGTGTTGCCGCGGAGGCCTCACCGTCCCCATACTACTCCCACCGCTGGCCAGGCCATCCCTCCACTCACCCACTCCCCCTGTTATTCTGCGGTGACGGCAGCCTCACACCACAGCTGAACCAGCGAACCCTCGTACTCCTCTCCGCGTGGGCATCCACTGCCGCGTCTTCCCCGGCTCCGCGTCGTCCCCTTCCTAGGCCTCACCGTCGTCCACCGTCGTGGTGCTCTCGGCGCGGCGTGGTCAATGTGGTAAACGACCGACCTCCATCGGAGGAGTACTGTACGTGGAGAGGCTGACAGCTGGGTCCACGGCAGCCGCAAGGAAGTGCCTCATTACGCGCAAAATAATTATTCCTCGACCTAACAGCAGGGACCCACCGGACGAGCCACCAGTATTTCGCAAAAAAAACGTTTCCCCCCTGACTGCTGGGACCCACCGGATGGGCCACTGTATTTCGCGAAAAAAGGTTTGCCCCTGACTGCTGGGACCCACCGGACGGACCATAGTATTTTGTGAAAAAACGTTCCCCCCACTGTCAGCTCGGACCTACCGGAAGTTCCTCCTTATTACGCACAGAAAAATGAATACCCCCTGCTAGCTGGGACCCAACCTGGTGGGATGCTGACTTGTGGGCCTACTACGTTGAAGAGGATGGAGGGCTTTGTCAACTTAGTCAATATGAGCCATTCTAGCTCCAGTGACCGTATGATGTCCATCCAACGTTCGTAGTGCTTCTTCAACCTCTGGTCTTCTTGCTCCAGCCGCCCAAAGCTGCGCCGGTCGTGCCGCGTGCTCCTGCCTCTCGTGGCCGGCTGTGATGCCGCGGAGGCGTCACCGCCCCCTACTACTCCCACCGCTGGCCCATGCTATCCCTCTACTCACCCACACCCCCTGTTATTCTGCGGCGATGGCAGCCTCACGCGGTAGCCGAACCAGTGAACCCTCGTACTCCTCTCCGCATGGGCATCCACTGCCGCGTCTTCCCCGGCTCCGTGTCGTCCCCTTCCTAGGCCTCGCCGTCGTCCACCGCCTTGGTGCTCTCAGCGCGGCGTGGTCAATGTGGTCAATGACCGACTTCCATCGGAAGAGTACTGTACGTGGAGAGGCTGACAGCTGGGTCCACGGCCACAGCCTAGTTTTTTTGTGATTTGCCAAGTAAGTCGCTTTGTCAGGCCTGTTGGGCTGCAAATCTTTCAAGACAAGGAGAGCTTCATTCGGCTGGTCGAGAAAATGGCCCATCAGTAATGAGAAATGGGCTGTACATTTTTAAAACACATCAAACCGACAATTAGTTTAAAATATATTTTTTTTCATTTCGAGATTTTAAATTACATTAATTTTTATGCGTGGAGAATTTTTTGGATTTTGTATTGATATACATTTATTTTTAAAATCAGTTTTAATGTGAGTCGAAATTTTGGGATTAAAAACAGTTCGGACCGCACCGAAATATGCAAAATTTCGTTAATTTTTTAACCGTGGCCACAATATGGGCTGTAATGCTAACAAAAAGAATATGGGCTCCAAAAAAACCTTAATAATTAGCAAATGGGCTGTAAATTATTAGAAATAATGGCAGATGGGCTGTATGCTATTTTCCACGGATTTGAGGCTTTCCTAAAAAAAGGTTGACGCACAAGCACTGACTGTTGGATGTCCATCTAACGGCCGTCGTGCTTCTTCAATATCTGCTCTTCCTGCTCCAGCCACTCAAACAAGCGCCGGCGGGACTGCCTGCTCCCTCCTCCTTGCGGCCGGCTGTGCTGCCGCGCAGGCCTCACCGCCCGACCGTACTCCCATCGTTGGCCTAGCCATCCCTCTACTCACCCACACCTGCTGTTATTCTCCGGCGATGGCAGACGAACCAGTAAACCCTCATACAGTCGTACTCCCCTCCGCGTGGGAAACAACTGCCGAGTCTTCCCTGCCTCCGTGTCGTCCCCTTCCTAGGCCTCGCCGTCGTCCACCGCCCTGGTGCTCTCGGTGCGGCATGGTCAACGATCGACATGCATCTGAAGTGGACTGTACGTGGAGAGGCCGACAGCTGGGTCCACGGCCGCACGCTAGGAAATGCCTCCTTATTACGCGCAAAATAATGATTCCTCCCCTGACATCTGGGACCCACCGAAAGGGCCTCTGTATTTCGCGAAAAAAACGTTACCGCCTCTGACAGCTCGGACCCACCAGCTATATCTTCGCACGCAAGGAAGTGCCTCCTTATTACGCTCCAAAAAATGAATACCCCCTGCTAGCTGCGACCCACCTTGGTGGGAGGCTGACTTGTGGGCCTACTAAGTTGACGGGGACGGAGGGCTTTGTCAACTTAGTCAATATGCACGATTCTAGCTCCAGTGACCGTACGATATCCATCCAACGACCGTAGTGCTTCTTCAACCTCTAGTCTTCTTGCTCCATCCGCCCAAACCAGCGCCGGTCGTGCCTCGTGCTCCTGCCTCCCGTGGCCGGCTACGATGCGGCGGAGGCCTCACCGCCCCCTACTACTCCCACCGCTGGCCAGGCTATCCCTCTACTCACCCACACCCCCTGTTATTCTGCGGCGACGGCAGCCTCACACCGCAGCGAACCAGTGAACCCTCGTACTCCTCTATGCGTGGGCATCCATTGCCGCGTCTTCCCCGGCTCCGCGTCGTCCCCTTCCTAGGCCTCGCCGTCGTCCACCGCCCTGGAGCTCTCGGCGCGGCGTGGTCAACGTGGTCAAGGAATGGCTTCCATCGGACGTGGACTATACGTGGAGAGGCTGACAGCTGGGTCCACGACCGCAGCAAGGAAGTGCCTCCTTATTACGTGCAAAATAATTATTCCTCCACCTGACAGCGGGACCCACCGTACGGGCCATCGTATTTCGTGAAAAAAACATTTCCCCCTGACTGCTGGGACCCACCAGCTACATCTTCGCACGCAAGGAAGTGCGTCCGGGCAAAAAAAAATGATTCGCCCCCTGACTGCTGGGACCCACCAGCTACATCTTCGCAGGCAAGGAAGTTCCTAACAGTCGGGACCCACCTGGTCGAAGCGTACGTAGCGTTGTCATTCTGGTCGCGAATGTGTACATACATACTGGTCGATGTAGAGGCGCGCACGTGTCATAGTAGAGGCGCGCATGTGTCGTAGTAGAGGCACACACGTAGCATTTACACGTACGTACAGCGGCCAGGTTGCAAGAAAGAAAATACGGCCACGTATGTGTACATACGGGCAGGGTCTCAAACGCCTACTCGCGCATACATATGGCCAGGGCTCGTGTACATGGCTGGGTCAGAACGGAGAAACAGCGTCGTCGTCGTGTTCATGGGGAGGCAACAGAATGCGTCGTGTTCATGGGGAGGCAACGGAATGCGTCGTGTTCATCGGGAGGGCTTGGACGGAACAGGCGATGGAAACGAGGCCTGGCATACCGCAGAACGGGGGAAACGGCCTTGTGTTCGACCGGCCACGTTCGAAACAAGATCCTGTTCATCGGGAGGGGTCTGGCATACCGCAAAATGGAGGAAACGGACCTCCTATGGTCGAAACGGGGGTCCTGTTGATCGGGAGGGGTGTGGCGTACCGCAAAACGGACGAAACGGACTTGTGTTGGAGCGCTACGGTCGAAACGGGGGTCCTGTTCATCGGGAGGGGTGTGGCATACTGCAAAACGGGACTCCACGGGATACTGTTCATCTCCACCGTCGACCCCCTCCAGCCTCCACGAGCTACTGTTCATCCACCGTCAACGTCCTCCAGCCTCCACCTACGACTGTTCATCCACGGGCTCCTGTTCATCCAGCCTCCACTGCGTGCTACTCCACTGGCTACTGTTCAACCACCCCTCCACCGTCTACTGTTCATCCAGCCCTCCACACCACAGGGTCCTGTTCAACCACCCCTCCACGGGCACCCCTCCACACCACGGGGTCTTGTTCAACCACCCCTCCATCGTCTACTGTTCATCCAGCCCTCCACACCACTAGGTCATGTTCATCCACCCCTCCACGGGCACCCCTCCACCGTCTACTGTTCATCCAGCCCTCCACCACACCACGGGTTCTTGTTCATCCAGAGGCAACGCCACCACTCACTGTTCATCCAAACACCCCTGCAACGCTCACTGTTCATCCCATCGATAGGATTCAGTTAGCAGTAGTAGCGAAGGAATCGCTCGATCGGGTTCAGTTAACAGCCATCGATCGATCGCTCGGGTTCAGTAACGCGTAGCCTGCAGTGCAATCGCTCGGGTTCAGTTAGAGCCCAACGCCTCTCTCGGGTTCAGTTAGAGCCAACGCCTCGCACACACGCGCGTACGTGTATGAGAGAAACGCGCATCGCTCGGCCCCCGACCTCCCACCGTAACTGGGAACTCCCCGAAATTTTCCTCCCCCTCGCTTCTACCACGGTTTTTTCCGTCATGGACGGCCCAAAGAATGTCATGCAGTTGCGTCTCCGGCCCGCCCAGGACGAAAAGCCCATTTTCTGTCATGATTTTTTGTCATAGAAGTAGGAGCCCACCACATCTATGATGATACCGGGTTTTGTCACAATTATCGTCATAGAAGTGTCATATGTATGACAGAAAAAAAATTCGTTCGGCCCAAAATGTCACGGATGTGTCTTTTTTTTGTAGTGTATGGCCTCTTTTTTCTCTCTCTTTTTTTCAGTCCGGAGTCTCATCCGACTTGTGGGGGAATCATAGTCTCCATCATCCTTTCCTCACTTGGGACAATGCTCTAATAATGATGATCATCACACTTTTATTTACTTACAACTCAACAATTACAACTCAATACTTAGAACAAAATATGACTCTATGTGAATGCCTCCGGCGGTGTACCGGGATATGCAATGAATCAAGAGTGACATGTATGAAGGAATTATGAACGGTGGCTTTGCCCAAAATGTCAACTACATGATCATGCAAAGCAATATGACAATGATGGAGCGTGTCATAAATAAACGGAACGGTGGAAAGTTGCATGGCAATATATCTCGGAATGGCTATGGAAATGCCATGATAGGTAGGTATGGTGGCTGTTTTGAGGAAGGTATTTGGTGGGTGTATGATACCGGCGAAAAGTGCGCGGTATTAGAGAGGCTAGCAATGGTGGAAGGAAGAAAAGTGCGTATAATCCATGGACTCAACATTAGTCGTAAAGAACTCATATACTTATTGCAAAAATCTAGAAGTTATCAAAGCAAAGTATTACGCGCATGCTCCTAGGTGGATAGATTGGTAGGAAAAGGCCATCGCTCGTCCCCAACCGCCACTCATAAGGAAGACAATCAATAAATAAATCATGCTCCGACTTCATCACATAGCGGTTCACCATATGTGCATTCTATGGGAATCACAAACTTTAACACAAGAATTTCTCAAATTCACAACTACTCAACTAGCATGACTCTAATATCACCATCCTCATATCTCAAAACAATTATCAAGCATCAGTTTCTTCTTAGTATTCAACACACTCATACAAAAGTTTTATTATTAATCTTGCATACCAAGCATATTAGGATTTTAAGCGAATTACCATGCTATTAAGACTCTCAAAATAATCTAATTGAAGCATGAGAGATCAATAGTTTCTATAAAACAGATCCACCACCGTGCTCTAAAAGATATAAGTGAAGCACTAGAGCAAAACTATAAAGCTCAAAAGATATAAGTGAAGCACATAGAGTATTCTATCAAATTCCAAATCATGTATGGCTCTCTCAAAAGGTGTGTGCAGCAAGGATGATTGTGGTAAACTAATAAGCAAATACTCAAATCATAAAATACGCTCCAAGCAACACACATACCATGTGGTGAATAAAAATATAGCTCCAAGTAAAGTTACCGATAGAAGTAGACGAAAGAGGGGATGCCTTCCGGGGCATCCCCAAGCTTTGGATTATAGGTGTCCTTAGATTATCTTGGGGGTTCCATGGGCATTCCCAAGCTTAGGCTCTTGCCACTTCTTGTTCCATAATCCATCAAATCTTTACCCAAAACTTGAAAACTTCACAACACAAAACTTAAAGTAGAAAACTCGTGAGCTCCGTTAGCGAAAGAAAACAAAATACCACTTCAAGGTACTGTAATGAACTCATTCTTTATTTATATGGGTGTTATACCTACTTTATTTCAACTTCTCTATGGATTATAAACTATTTTACTAGCCATAGATTCATCAAAATAAGCAAACAACACACGAAAAACAGAATCTGTCAAAAAACAGAACAGTCTGTAGTAATCTGTAGCTAGCGCAAGATCTGGAACCCCAAAAATTCTAAAATAAATTGCTGGATGTGAGGAATTTATCTTTTAATCATCTTCAAAAATAATTAACTAAATAGCACTTTCCAAATAAAAATGACATCAGTTCTCGTGAGTGCTAAAGTTTCTGTTTGGCACAAATAGCACTTTCCAAATAAAAATGACATCAGCAAGTTCAAGAAGACTTTCCCCAAGTCTTCCCAACGGTTCTACTTGGCACAAACAGTAATTAAACACAAAAAAACACAACCAAAACAGAGGCTAAATAATTTATTTATTACTAAACAGGAGCAAAAAGCAAGAAATAAAAATAAAATTGGGTTGCCTCCCAACAAGCGCTATCGTTTAATGCCCCTAGCTAGGCATAACAAGCAAGAATAGATCTAGGTATTGCCATCTTTGGTAGGCAATCCATAAGTGGCTCTCATGATAGATTCATATGGTAATTTTATTTTCTTTCTAGGAAAGTCACTACAAAAAAAATACACTTCCGTGATGATACGTGTTTGTCACAGTAGGTCGCTTTTTTTGTCATGCATGTACATCCATGACAAATTTATGACAGAATCAAGATAGTCATACCTATGATGTCGTAGAAGTGTTCCATGACATTACCAAAATTATCATCACAGAAGTGTCCACTTCCATGACGATAAATCGCGCGTCACAGAAGTGCTTTCATCAAGGGTGACCGACACATGGCATCCACCGTAACGGAACGCCGTTAAGCTATCGGGTCGGGTTTTGGATCCGATAACCCGTTAATAGCCCCGACCAATGGGGATTTTCCATGTGTAAAATCATCATTGGCTAGAGGAAACACGTGTCGGCTCATCGTCGGGACAAATGTCATCCACTCACTGGACAGAAGGCACCTATGATACGTCGACACGTGGCACGACCCAACAAGTTTAAATGGGCCGGCCCAACTAGAGGCCCACAAGATTTTGGGGACCATAATGGGCCGGCCCAGCTAAAGGCCCACGAAATTTTGCGGACCATAATGGGCTGGCCCAGCTAAAGGCCCACAAGATTTTGTGGGCCATAATGGGCCGGGCCAGGTAAAGGCTCACAAGATTTTTTTGTGCCATAATGGGCCGGCCCAGGTAAAGGCCCACAAGATTCTTGTGGGTCACAATGGGCCGGCCCAGCTAAAGGCCCACGAGATTTCGCCGACATTAATGGGCTGGCCCAGTTGTAGGCCCACAAGATTTTGAGGACCCTAGTAGGCCGGCCCATTAACTGGCTGCCAGGTTTTGGGCCAAATGCCGGCCCATATTTGATCCTGTCCATTAATGGCCTGCCACGCTCCGGGCCTAATAGTGGCCCATATGAGATCCGACCTGTTAAAAGCCTACCACGTTCTGGGCCAAATTACGGCCCAGATCAGGTCCGGCCCTTTAAGAGGCTTTGGGCTCAATTATGGCCCATATCAGATTCGGCCCGTCAACTGGACACTATGCTTTTGGGCCCACTTGCTAAAGACCCACTTAGTAATTCGGCCTGATATTAGTTTTGGCCTGTTAAGGGCCTGTTTAACATTTCGGCCCTATATTAATTTCGGCCTGTTAAAAGCCCGTCATATAGTTGGTCCTAACTACGGCCCGATTTGCATCCGGCTTGCTCGCAGCCGATATCTGATTGGGCCAAATAAGGACCGAGACAATTTTGGCCTGTTAAAAGCCCGTGATTTGATTCGCACAATCATGGGCCGGGGTTCATTTCGGGCTGCTACCGGCCCGTGAGCTGATCGGCACGTTTCAGGCCCAACCTATATCGTGATTGCATGACGGCCCGATTATGTACCGTAATTTTACGGTTTGGCCGGTTTACTGCGAAGATAGGATATATATACAGTAAAATAACCGCAGTATCATGAATAAGAAAAAACCTATACTATACAATAAAGAAATTTTGGCATATTACATCCACTGGGCATCAAAGTTCACCACTATGATAATAAAGCACAAGCAGACAGCAGATTACATACACTGGGCATCAAAGATCGCCACCAGTGCAAATAAACACGCCGACAAAATAATATACAAAACTGACAACACCTCAATAGAGTTCAAGAAAGGTTAGCCCTGCTGGGGAGCTGCAGCGCAAGCAGCTGAGCAAGATGATGAGACTGTGCTTGTTCAACACTTATATCTTCCTCACTTTGAAAGATAAACAAGCAGACATATGACAGGTTTTGCACATAAAAGTATCAGTGCTGACAATTCATCACATTTCTTACTGACGAATAAAGTGACATAGTTTAAATTTGCATTAACACAATATGGTATTGTTCAGGTCAAGACATGGAAGGAAATGACATTGTGAAGGAGTTGGCAGCTTCACGACACCACTGGATTACAGATCAAGAACTCATAAGTATCAATGGTTAGTGTGCTGTCAATTTATACCATTTCAGATTGGCAAATAAAGAGACGGTTTAAATAATAGTAGAATGATATGACATTTTTCATAGTTAAGACACTGCAGAATATGATATTGTGCTGTAGTGGGTAGGTTCACCACACCACTGGATTACAGATGAAGACCAGAAGCATACATGCAGTGCAAAAGAAGATCACTTGCTCTGTATAGTTTAATTTACATGGTATGAAGAAGGAACTTGGTTGTACAACTGAAAACTTAAATTAAGAAAGGATGAACTTTTGTTTATGAACTACATATAATAAACTTTAAACAAGCAATTTGATGCAAACACCAAAAATAAACAATTGTTGCAGTCATGCCTAACCAAATATATACAACAAAGTTTGAAGGCTTGAGATGGAAAAACTTACATTATTGGTGAAGACAGGCTCTATAAAGGCCTTGTCCATGCTGATGGGGGGGGGCTAATTCAAGAAGTTTACCACAGAATCTTCTTCAAAAGCATTGCCTTTATTCTACATTTTGTTAAGAGTAAATATAGATGTGATAATATATGAAAAATGGAGAATATTTAAGATAAGATGAAGAGTGATGCTACATAACCAAGTAGCTATAAATGTAAGTGCAGCGATACAGGCAAAAGGTACAGCCAAGAGCAATGCACAGCTAAACTTCTTTAGTACCAACCTTATGGTAAGAGTAAATATAGATCTGATGTGTAGAAAATGGAGGGCAAAGGAAAATAAGTTGCAGAATGATGGTACATGAACAACTACCTGTCATTATAAGTACACTGATAAAGGAAAGCATGTACTTACAAGAACAATGCAGAGCTAAAAAAACATTGGCATTGGATATATTCTACACTAATGTAACCATTCATACAGATCAGATAATTTGGAGCGAACAATTGATAAGCAAGCTATCATGCATACTGTTGTCACATAATGAACCAGGTATGTATGCAAGTACAGTGATACAGGACAACAGGTACTAACAAGAGCAAAGCAGCGGGCAGCATATTTGCGATATCCTGTCGTTCTTGTCAAACCGAAATTCTTCTTCGAGCAGATTTCCGTCAAAGAAGATCCGTAAGGCACATGCGGAAAAGTAAAAGTTCAAATTGTCATGTGATTTCATAGACAATACCTCATCCTGGGAACGAGACCAGTGCATAACAAGGTTTTTCCATTCAATGTTTTCTAAATTTAGCACAGGAGACTTCACCAGAAATTCGTTTATAGACTTGCCATCAAAGTGTGATTTCCTCAGGTAACACCGATACTGCTGCAATGCTTCCTTGAAAAGCACAAGCAAGCTTTGCTCATCATGACTATCCAGATTGACCTTCGCCTAGTTACAACAATGTAATGTAAATCATTGATGTGTTCAATCAATAGAAAACAGTAAAATAATAGCCATGAATAATAGCACTTACACGTAAGTTGGATAGGAAGATGTGAAAATGGCGTTTGTCTTCACAATAATCTTCCCATGATGGGAATATTTGCACGTAGTCCCTAACAACGTTGAAAGCATTGCCTTTTAAACTGGGAATAAATGGAATGGGGTCCCAATCTGCAGGAATTGGCCGTCTCTGCAGTTGGGATAGGAGGATCTGTCTGACCCGTGGACTTCGCTGTACCTTTTTGCTTCGGATTTGGTATTATATTATCTAGTGGTACCCCAGTCGCACTGCCAAATGAAATCGCTATAGTTTGCTTCAGAGTAGGACCATGTCTCTCATATAGAGAGTATTCTTGAAGCTTATATTGCAGCCTTGAGTCCCAGGTCACTTGTGACTTCAGTTGGTATCAAGTGGTAGTTGCCTAGCAAGATGGGTACATTATCTAGCAGACTCGGCCCTATCGTATTATTGTGCTCAGACTGGAGTGGGTACACTTCCTCACCAAAATAGTTCACGAGGTCCTTCATATGAGGCAAGAAGGTGTTTGGATCTGGCATACACCTCCACCTAAGACATTCCACTTTGAGCTTTCATACACTTATTCAATATAGTGACCTATGCTAGATCCGTTCGCCTATCAGGTTCAATGCCCCTAACTCAACATTCCAACACATCGATCACCTCTTGAATGTCTGAGGCGACAAGAAACATCATTTGAGTGGCAAATCACCATAGTCCGTAGAGACAAGAATTGGACGATTGATGATACATTATGTTGAAGGAGTGGGCATGGAGACAACTTACGACTATATTTCTCGATCGATTTAATATAGTCTTACTCTACACACCCATAGATGCGGTTGCCACAAAGTAATCAAAGCATATGCCACATACAACATAATTTACCATACCATCATAAAGTGCATATCTAAATATCCAAAATTTGCTCACACATTAGAAACATGCACCTTTGACTCGGATAGTAATTGGCAGGGTGAAAGTTAGAGAAAACGTGCCTATGCACTGCACTTTCAAGAATCACTCAAAGAAGAGTTTTGATGTAAGATCGTTCTCACTATGCTGAATTCTGAACACGAGAGAGATCTCGATGCATGATCAGTGTCGATGATTCTGAATGAGTTATCAAGATTGACATCTGGAGCACAATTGAGCACAGCTACACGATTCACCTGATTGGTGGCCTGTAGGGATAACTTATCTTTTTGTCCTTAGTGCTATTATTTTTGAGAGAACGACTGATTGTTCAGCTTTCAAGTAAGTTAGGAATCGTGCGTCCTTTAAGTGAAGAATTATTGTGTCTATGAATCCAAAATGATAGACTATTCAAAGTAGGTTACATACTAATTGCAATATACAGGTACGGATCATTACGGAAAAATAATCCACTTAAGCATGCCATGACATGAAAAGATATGTGATTACAAAATGAGTAAAATGCTAAGTGGGAAACTTTAAGTAGCCGAGGTTACACCACATCTATAAAAGTCTCTTATGTTATTAGTCAGTAATCCATGAGACTCACAGCTCGGCATTACAACAGCTCGAGTCATGACACAATTAAGCTTGAGAGGGGCAGGTACTTGCTGATAAGTCATATCGATCCGAATATGCATACTATCAATAGTGTCGAACATTGCTCCTCACCGCATTATCACCAACTACGTAACATTCCGTGCTATTCTTATAAGAAATAACTACCCTATGTGCGTGACTGATCACCCTAGCTTTGTCCACACAATCCTATTACCGATTAGTGGTACAAGATCCTACGAAATCAAAGGAGCCTACGCTGGGTTCATGACTAACATGCAGGTACACCGGTTGACCTCTCATCACACAGGCAACAACACTTCTATGCACTACGAATCATACGATAGAGAGGAGACATCAACTTACTATATTCTAACTGCTCCCGTACACTAGGTTGTCCTCAATAGAACATTTATTACAACTTAAAATTGACCTTTCATATGAGACGTGCAAACATTTATCGAGATTCACAGCTCCAGTTCACACTTTATAGAAATGAGTAGAATTCTGACTCCATCGCGCGCCTCCACATTAACAGGATGACTGCTTTCTGAGTATCAGCTGGTGATAACCAACAAGAACACTTGTGGCATACCAGCTACTCAGAGAGCGTAACGGAGAGAGAGTGACGTAAATATAAAAGAAGAACGAAGAGAGAACAGTGTAAGCACCGAGAGCGAGAGATGTAATTTGGGATAATAAAATTTGTTGCGCAGTGCCCACACATATGACCAGGCGCTAGCAGTTAAGTATACGACATACTTCTCTAGCTGTCTGGCATCCAAACCACTCCTGTTAACCAGGAGCCCGGCTGACTGAAATGAAACCTGGCCAGTCTCCTAACCTTCTGCAATCTTCGTTCCTTCATTCATCGGTGTACCATAACAGAAACATCACTGTGGGCCGCTGCAGACCATCCGCCCAACCACACACGTGTCGGCTCAGCCTATGCTGTCCTCTGGCGGACCCGACCACCCAACCAAGCATCTGTAACTACCTCGGCGTGATTTCTACTCGTTCGGACCGAGGCGCAGCACAACACTACTACGGAAACCACGTCGGATCGCCGAGCGGCTGATCTGCATCGACAGCTCAAAAATCGGAACGTGACCCTCCAAGTATGAAAATTTAGTGTACTGTGATTTAACTACTGACTGTAATAGGACAACGAGCGGCAAACCGTAACAACAGAGCTAGTTAATGAATGGTTTTGACAGGCCAAGCGACATACGTGAAAGTGGCAGACCGAGCGACAAAATTTCAAGCGACGACACTTCCAGTCAAACCAAGACAAGAATCAGAGTAAAGCTGACAGCCTAGGTTCCACACGTCTGATGTGAATAAGGAACTCACACTTAAGCACAACAGAAGATAACATCTTGTGACCATTAGCGGCGCTGGCGCGGCGCCGTGTTAGCGCATGCTGCCATGGACAACTCTGAACCAGCTAAAGGACCCAGAAGAGTTGCTTTGCAGGCCATAAATGTGCCGAACCGCCGAAGTAGTGCTGCCGATAGGAGCTGTGCCTCGCAGCAAGAGTTGTGTATATTCAGATCTATGCAGGCGGAATGCAATGGGGGCCTGGCCCGGCGCGGCGGTAACCAGGCGGTGGACCCACAACGGATCTTTTGGGTCATAATGGGAAGCGCGCTTGGAGGCCAGCCCTATAAGGGCGCAGACGAGATTTCGCCGCGAAACGATGGAACAGAATTGGGCGGGCGCATTGAAAACGAGGAGGAGGGGGAACAGCCACACCCGGTCCCTGAATGAGCCGGTAGGCAGAAGCCTACACAAGATTTCTTCTTGTGAGATGAACCCCGCGTAGGTACCGTCGGGTATACTCGGCACCGCATTGGTGGATGAGAACCGGTCGGATGATGGGGTGGCGGACGACGACAAGAGGACAATAAAAAAAAAAAAAAAAAAAAAGACAAAGGAGTGGGGAAGGGAGGATTAATATGAAGAGACGACCCCACACACAAAAAAAAAAAAAAAAAGGGAGATAACATGAGGGAAAGAGAAGATAAGGGAAAGGGAGAGAGAACCAATAGTATATACAAGGAGCGCGCTTGTCCTACAATGAGAAAGAAAATTTACAAACCTTAGCCCGTTTCAAATCTACTACATCACAGCTAACATAATCGGTACAGAGAAGGATAAGAAAGGTAAAACTACAAGCATTACAAACCGAATATTATGCAGAGAAAACGAAAGATTTGGTACTTCTTGGCACCACCAAGTGTAAAAATAAAATAGAATCAGCGGGAGAGAGTCAAAATTTACGGAAAAGATACCCAGAAGGACCACTGATGTTTGAGGCACCCACAGTAGTATGAAATCCGGTGAGAGCGAGTTAACGTCACGATTTAGTGCTAACAACCTCACACAAATCCATACGAATAACCTAATAGAAAGATCACAGAGACATATAAAGACATTTACAGAGGCAGGGATAAAGGACCAGCAGTAGAGATTTCCAAACTCACAGAAGTTTGGTACCGGACGGATAATAACTAACAAAAAGCGAAACTATTCCCACAACTTACTTATAAAAAATTTTGCACAAGAGTAGTTACTTCAGAGAGTCCAAAACTATCAAAATTCGAAATACAGACACGATTATGATAAATATAAATATTTAATTATATCACGAGCGAGGAATACACTATTCAAAATTGAAAAATCAATCAAAAATAACAACAAGTATTTTATATATATACTAAAATATTCAGAGCAAAACCAAACCAATAAAAAGAGATTAATACATAATAGTTTAACAAATGAAAAAAATCAATCAAAATTGTATCACAAATCATATTAGATATTATCAAACATATTGAAAAAACACACATTAAATGAGAAATAAATATAAATGCATTCCTCGCTAAACATGCCCTCAAAATAAAAATATGCTGTATATCATAAAGCGATTTTACTTACTCAAAGACTTAGATATAAATGTTTTAACACACGCACATATTAAAGTAGTAATCTTCGTAAGAAACATTCTAATGCAAAACAACCAAAATAAGACATTGATAATGTAAAATTTGAAGAAAATCATGGAATACAAACTACAAATAATTAGATAAACTATAATAAAATTAACACACGAGATTCCCCATTATCAAATAATAAAATGACAATGTAATACACCATAAACGTTATGATATTAATCGATTGTCAGTAAGTCTCAAAATATTTAAAATATTATGAATCCCAAATCCAGAAAAATTCGATCTCATATAGCTATCATCATGCTTAATATAGAACATAAAATCATTATGAGGCACTATAACGAGTCAATACAGCTACTCCAGGAGTATCATCATCAGGCACACTGATAGTACGACAATAGAATATTACATTCCGAACACAACTGACGGTAAAACACATCTCACTCGAACTCACAACTCTATATCTACCATAAGTATAAAAACCAACATCACCATGCTATGAATGATCCATCATAAACTATAATCTCACAAATAATCTACATATATACTCAACACAAACACAAAATCTATTGTCTCTCAAGAGGAAGAGTAATAAATATATGCATAAATATCTCATAACACATAATTACACAATTTGAACTCACACACAACCCCTCAATCAGACTTTCAGCTTCACCTTAGAATAAAAAACACTAACGATCTATCACTACAATATCTCTTTCTCAAACACACAAACACAAACATACAGACTCCCAGTTCTATAATTTATCACCTTATTACTCTATGAAGTCGACCACACACTAACACCATCATATTACCCTTAAAGAAACTTGCATATCACCAAATAAAACGAGAAATAAAAAACTATATCTCACACTACATATCACTCTCGTAGATGAAAAAAATACTTATCACTCTCATCGACAAGATACAACAACATAGTCTCTACATGAATCTACAATAAAACTCACAGATAAATTATATTAGTAAATGTGACAACAACAGCAACTCACTCATCATATCATCTCTCACAACCCAACACACGAAACACACACAATAGCTAGCGACCTTCGAATCCAACCTCGAACAACAACCGTAACAATCTCTAAACAAACAACTAGCTGACATAACTATGCAAACATTCTAATATAAATGAGTTTACTCCAATCAACATACTTTCATCACCCTCAACATCTTAATTCACCATCAAATAACAACAAAACATACATAATAGTTTCTCATATAACATGAAGTAAATACCCACTCACTAAAACACATAATACAAAAAAAAAAAAAAAAAAACTATACACACACTTTAGAAAACACCGAAGTAAAATAAAACACTCACAAACACCCAAACAAAAAACTAACGGATAAGCCCTCTAAAAAGCAAAAATGCAATCCACATATCTGTATACTATCTGTAGTATATCATCACCACTATATATACTATCCTCGATAACAAGTAAGTCTTATTGCTACTATCAAACAACACACTAATATTAAATCCTCACAGATACAATATGCATCATAGGTTAGTCTCTTATTGAGAACACAATACGATGCAGACCTCAATCCCTATAAAGAACTCGCCATTAAGATTACATGACTACTCAAGCCCACTGACCATATCTAACATTAAAGAGACAAAAAAACAACATGCTCAAAATTATCGGACTATTACCATGTCATCTTATCAATGACAATTGCCATAATAGAGAGTCATAAACACCGAGAGATACACGATCTCACCACCACTGTCGAGTTGATACTATAGACTATGTCTTCTATTTCTATAAAAAATAATATTCGAAAATCAAATATCGATGAGTACAAGCAACACACAACACACAACAAACACCACGAATACAGTATAATAACCAAATATCACACCATGCAAACGTTCAAAAAGAGTCTCAATAATGTTCAAATGAAATAGATTAAATACATCATACAAATCCATATACAGCAAACAAAAATATACAAAAAAATCAAGAACTCACACTTTGATGAGCACAGAAACTTCCGCTGGAAAAAAGGTAAATAACCACACACTACAACACTAACAAATATCCTACACAAAGCTAACCTCCATCCCCATACTAAATCATACACCCAATAAAAAAAATAAACACCAGAACATCAAAAGACGCATACCACCCAAATATAAAATCCGACTACATGCACTCAAATAGAATAATAGTCTAAAAGTTACCATATTCCTTGGATAGATACTCACATGAAACAAACACAGTTCTACATCAGAAAAGATATCAAATCACTTCAGAAACCTAACAGCAACAACAAAACTCTAAAAATAAAAAAAACATATCATCATAACAATACTACTACAGAAGCATATTACAACTCTCGAAACACCCAATCAAAAATGGTGCCTCTGCAAACACCATCCCTCTCTATGATAAAGCCATCACACTTAAAATATATCCGCAACAGAGGAAAACAACAGAAAAAAAAATAAATACAGGAGCGAAACAAACACAACACCAGCACACCCCCCCAAACAACACATCACAACTATACACAAACAATCTACTAAACTCTCTCACAATACATCACAACCACAACAAAAACACAGACTATCAAAATCTACTCACTCCACATCATACAAAAGCAACACTACAAAACTAAGTACTCCAATATCTCTCTCCTTCTACTCTCTTAACTTAAACAAAACAAAACAACAAAATCACATAAGACAACAAACTCACACATAATGATCTCTAGCAGAGTAAATTGTAACCAAACCAACTCGTGCCAAACCTAGAGTAAATATAAAAAGATACACTTAATATACTTGCAACCTGAGAAATACCAAACATTACTTAAGTAAAATCAGAAAAACTAATCATATTGACCCAATTATAAAAAAATCAGTTAGCCTAGAGTGATAGCATACCAACTGTAAACAAGACCGTATGAAATCAAATAATCTAGAGAGAATAAAGAACAAACAAGAATAATAATTAAACACAAAAGAATAATACGGACAACCAATAATAAGAAATCTCTCCAACAAAATTAACCACCTCATCGCAAACCATACATTACTCAGCAATTAAAAAAGGAAAAGTCCACATGACTAAATACTAGACAATCACAGAGTAGCCAGAAGCACAAAAAAAAAAAAGCCAATGCGCAGACAAAAAGTACATAAACAAACATGCCTCCACACCAAATAACCAAGAACCTAAACAAAAAAGATCACACACACAAAAAACGCAAATCCTAACTAACAATCCTATAAATCTACATCATAACATATACAAGTTATCGAAATAGAATCAATACCACGAGATTATAACCAGTTTATACCGAGAGAGAAAAATTCTTGAGAGTACATCACAAATTATAATTTATAACACAAAACACATAGAAAAAGATAACTCCTGCAATGAGATCACAATACACAAACAGGTTCGTCAGTAAAGCAAATGATGTACAGCAAATCACAGAAATCACTAGCTATTAATATATAAAACAACAAATCAAAGCAAGGAAGTGCATTAATAATATATGAGAACAACACTTTAACAGGACCAACGTAAATACTAAGACAAAGTAAAATCAACATAATACAAAATAATAACGAAAGCAAAAAAGGTGAGTCATGTCCGAAGGAGATATCAGCATAAACATGCACTCATGTCTCAAGAAAATCTACTACAGTCATAACACAACCAAAAAAACACAAAATTACGAAACGAATCAACACACTATAACAAAGAAAACGTAAATAGGAAAAAAATTAAAACAATATGGCACTCACAGAGGTAAACAACTAGAATGCTAGCGCATATTTAAATATAAACCGAAGGCGACCCACAAACATGACTGCATTCAGAAATCACTCCACGCGCAACTTCACTGTCGACCGTCAGAGAACTAGAGTAGTACATAGAGACGGCGAAAGGTAAAAAACAAACATACAAGCACAAACCACGCCGAGAGCGCGTCATTTATAAATATAAGTTTTTTTGGTTCATCATAAAGCATCTAAAAAGAAACAAATATGTGAAAGAATAATTATCTCATCAGATAGTTCTAGCACAACTAATAATAATACTCCCTCCGGTCCTTTTTAGTTCGCATATAAGATTTGACTGAAGTCAAGCCTCGTAAAGTTTGACCAACTTTATAGAAAAAAGTACAACATTCACAATCTGAAATCAATATCAATAGATGTGTCATGACTTAAAGTTTCATATTGTATAACTTTAGCATGACAGATGTTGATATTTTTTCATATAAATACGGTCAAACTTGAAGTTTGACCTTTAGAGAATTCTAATATGCAGAGTAAAAAGGACCGGAGGGAGTATGGATCTTTTGGTTTCCAAAATAAAAAGAGGTAAAGAGATCGCAACTAATACATGACAGACCAAGATGAAAGCGGTGGAAAGAGAGAAGAGAGAAAGGGAAAGATGCAGTGAGATAAAAACAAAATTATTAATAACACAACAATTTACTTAAAGGAACTGAAAGGCAAAAAATATGGTAGTTTTCAAAACTACACCGTACTACAACTAGAAAACACGTTCAAAAACCTAAATACTAACACTTGCAAAACACGCCAGATCACTATGAGACGTGAAAGGTACAGTCACCCTGAAGTAGTAAAGATGCCGCATTAAAGCCCGGCTCAGATGGAGACAAAAACCTCATCACATGTGCGCCAGAGAGGCTTTGAGTGCGCACGGCCGAAGATAGCGCAGAGAGATATCACCGGTACAGACGCAACTGCATCGATCGAGACATGCCAATTAAAGCACCTCGAATTATGGATACACTGGTTATAAAGTTAAGTTGAGAGATGTTGGGAAGAGCCAAGAATATACTAAAACTACCAAAGAGAATGAGAGGATTTAAAAAATGTAGCAAGATAAGCAACACGAGAACCACCAAAAAAACTAAATACAACCAAAAAGAGGTACATACTGAGAATATTCTAAATGCTAGGGCACATTGAGAAAATAAATCACTATATCTACATCAAAATAGAAGATGCATATAAATGTCACAAATCAACCTGAACAACAAACAACCTCTTTAGAGAAGTTAAAGTTAGGAGTTAAACTAACCTACTAAACTAACTTAAGAGTACAAAAACCGGAGCAGACATAAAAGGAACAAGAACAAGAATCAATCAAGCAATACAAGAAAAAATACAGATAATGAAAGGAAATTTATTAATTATCATTTAAAACAGAACAAAGAAAAAAAGAATTATATTTCACAATATAAGAAATACTCATGCATACAGCCTAACAATATGAAAGTTACCGAAAACACCTATCAAATAGACGACAAAAAAACGACAAGAAACAACACGCACAAGCACTATTATGATAACGAGAACAAGGAGGAGAAGCGAATACAACAGCATAGCAAAGGATAACCACAAAAGCCTAAAGATGTCGCACAGAAGACACCCAACAATAAATGGTGAAGCTGGTATTCAACATGTAAATAAATAACTCACTGAGGAACCTGTACGGGAGTATTACAGTACTCTCACCAGTAATGAATAGGAAAGATATGAGGTTAAATTTATATTCGCTGAATAATATAAATATTATGAGTGCAGACGCTCCACACAGTCCTTGCATCCAATCTCACGGTCGTTCAATGTAATCTTAATGAATCTTTCCACACACAATAATTATTATAATTATACAGTAACTATTAGAGTTCATACCTTATAAGCAAAACACTAAAAAATTAAGACGAGCATACAGCATCAAGTAGCACAGTTTAATCAAGAATAAGTAACATATCTATATAGAAGACACACGATGAGGACTGAAAACTAACGAAGACAGAACATTAACCGGAGAGACGACGAACCTGAGTATTAATTAGCGAAGTATGAAAGTAGAAAAGAAGCAACAATAAATGTAAAACAATGACGAATGGCATAATAAAGGTATGTAGCAATATGAGATATTAGCTATACTCAGACTCAAGCATAGTTGTTACACACATCATAACAAATAAGCACCTTTCTAAAGTGTAATAGTGCATAACTTATGATGAGACTCACAGAACCCATCAAACACATCATAACACAAAAAACACCCAAAAATAGATCAGCGAAAGGAGAACACTGGGCGGCATATTTATACTCTATACGTAAAACCAAAAAAAAATGATATACAGAGACAAAGAAGAGAAGATATAGAGAGTACAAATCCAAAGTAAAAATACGAATAAACACTATAATTATAGTTGAGCACAAATAACATTTATAATGTTTTAGTGATAGCCCCGAGAACCTTCCAACCTAGACGTGTCTTTGATCCTACCACGGCTCAGCCAACATTTGTAATCAGAGAGGAAAAGAAAAAAACCACTAAAGAAACAAACTAAAGTTGTTCCGACACCACAGAATGAAGACGCCTAAAAAACACGCTGTTATTTTTACGACACTGAGCACTAACAAAACAGTCTAAGTCCACACTAACCTTATTACATGATTAAGACTGTGGCAACATCAAGAAAAGCCAGAGTTTATGGACAACCCATCACATAGAAAGATTGAAAAAACCTAGCTAAACAACAAAAATTCTAAATAAAAAAATCAAGCAATAGATAACTACAAAATTAAGTGACACAAAGAACAACAGGATAAACTAAAAAAAAAACAAAAACAAAACAAAGCGCTTCTCTCCTCGATATCGAAAGAATACTTCGTTCGCACAACAATGATAGGACATCGACACCAATAACATGGCACACATGACCTGCCATGAAAGAACCCAAGGGAGTCACACCGATTAGTCAAACGCCGCAATAAAACAAGATAAATGAGACCAGTAAAATCAAACACAACTTCCACTTATGAAAAGTATACTAGACAGAAAGAACATCAATGCCATATACGTAAAATTCACGATTCTAGGAAACTAAACCTGAGAAAAATACAGCAGTAACAAGCTAAAACATCAGAGAAATAAACACATACCAAACAGAGAGACATCTTTAATTCGTTCTATGCATGATATATGAAAGGATGCACATCAAATCTAGAGAGCCGACGCAAGACAATTTCAGTCATATCCCGCAGTAGTCCGATTAAATAAGGGCAGCAACTGCCATTTTGGATGCTTAATCGGCTATTCGAGGAGGCACACTAAATAGTTGGCCTCATTATGAGATTCCGTCCATTTTAGTCTAAGCAATGTACTGGTAATTTCTTAAAAAAACTATAGTAGAACTATAGACCTCACTGTTGAGAAGTACAGTGCCTCAGTCTGACAACACGAGAGCGACCACTCTCACATCCGTAGGACTAACGACTCCATACCATTACGAGCCTCTCTCCACATCTGAGTGCGCGGCAAACCGTCGCTCCTTCTAAGTCATGCACCGTTGGGTAGTCGGAAGACTCCATTAATGACCCCCATGCTAGAGTATCACTATCTCCCCGAGCGTCTCCCGCGAGCAGCGTGCGTCAACCATGGTTTACACCTTCACTCATTCTGCGGGTGAGGGGTCCCTCTCTTTCTTGATGCGTGCGCACCTTCTCCACTCCCTGTACGGCGGCTAAAGGCCCACTAGTAATTTGGCTGATGCTTTAGTTCCCTCTTCTCATGTATTTGGCTATTTAAACAGAGCCCATCTTTAGCCAACATAATCTGGGCCTCGAGCGTCCATCACTAAATCTCTACACCATCATTGTTGTGACGGCTCATGTAAGGGAAAGCGACTGCAAGCCACTGGCCGACTAGTGCGGGAGTGCCATCGCACTTCCCTACCATTTTGTGTGCGGCTCGTGGGCGGTGAGGAACTCGGCCCGGCGGGATGCCATCGCTGCCTTACCGGTTAGTGTGCGGCGCGGTGGCATGAACAACGCTTGGTGAGAGCTCTGGGGTGGAGTGGCCGGACAACCGTATAGTGCATTGGTTTTTCAAGAGCTCAAGGACAGAAGATGAAGCAAATTTGGATTCCCCTTCAATCCTGGTCATTTATTACCGAGTAAAATGCATTGGCGGTCATCGAACTTGTCTTGATAGCTCACTTTGATCATTGTATATGGGATATGGTGATTATACGGTCACTGGCTTAGCGTATAGCTCCATATTTGTCTGGTTGACCAGTCAAACAGTCCGCATGCGCCTCATCAGCTCGTGTTCTTTATCTATCTACACGGGCCTACCTGTCAATGGAGAAAGAAATACTGTAAAAACCAAAATTATGCTAGAGTCCGGACCGCTTCCGGAGCCCGCTCTCACCGCCCTGGCCCCTCAAGACGCCAGCTGCCCGCCGCATGCATGCATAGCGAGTAGTACTCCTTATGTGGAGGAGAGAGAGGCATTGACAAAGTCAAGGAGTGGGCTCTGCAAGAGCCCGTCTCTACACGTGCTCCTAGGTATAAAAAAATAATTCTAAAAAAGGCATAAAAACAATTGTGTCTTAAAAAAGAAAGGTAAAAAACATTTGAGAGGAAATAGATAGAGAGAAAGTGAGAAAAAGCTGTAACCTGGGCATTACATGAGGAAGGAGGGAGTGGTGCACATGCCAAGTTCACTGGGCTGCCGTGTTTCACACTCCTCCGTCGTAACAGTGGAGACAATAGCTTTCATCAAAAATAAACAATGAATACTCGTTGCTCGTCCACTATACCGAAAAGAATACTTTCATTCGCCGACATGTGGGACGTCGACCATCCTGGTCCACCTGCCATGCACAAAATTATCCTGGTCTACCCCGGTCGTATCGCAGGCCCAACCTTTCCCACTGTAAGTTGTTCGGACAAAGGAACCATCATGACTTTGTTGAATTCTGCTTCTTCAAGAAAACTTACTGTGCCCGCAATACTGCTACCACACACGAAGACTGGACGGCACTGTACCACGTCATATCACTGAAACCCACTAGGGCAAACTAGCCCGCCTAGGTCATCTATTTTGGAACGAAGGGAGTACGTCTCTGCACTGCTATGATTTTGTGTTGCACATCATATCACTGAAACCCACTCGGCCAAACTAGCCCGCCTAGGTCATCGATCGCTAAGCCTACAATTTTAGGAGCTAGGGATATTGGTCGATCGACGAGGGATAAGTATAAGCGTACCACGAGCTCATCAGCCCCAATGTTTCTCTTCGGTGAGTGTTTTGCAAGTACTATAGCTCGCACGGTAGCTAGCCTACTAACACCAAGAATCATCAAACAAGCCCTGCTGATATGATAAACAGTTCAAACTTACATCTAATCATGCCATATATTACATCAAAAGCTGGTGAGGATACATCTGTTTCCATAACTCGGAGAGGGTTCGCATGATTCATCGCATGATTCACTATCAAACAAAAGTAGCAAGATCCGCCCACACAAGACAGTGCACTAGCCCTAAGATGGTTTGATAACATGCATCGTTCTGGTAATTAAACACAGGGCAATGCAAACTACCCTGAAGGATTAGCCCGACCAACTATTTCTTGTCATCAATCTCTCGGGCAATGACCACAGCACAGACAGCGGCATGGGAATCGATTTCTGGGGCGATGTCCGCAGGACTGACCGCAACATCGGAATCGATCTCCGGGGCGATGCCAATAGGACGGGCCACGACATCGGAATCATCAAGGACGTCCATCGGCACCTGCACAACCCTAACATATTAGCAAGCACATTGCAAATAATCAAAAACCACAACTATGGTAATAAGCCATTATTTTTTACCTTGTGCAACTCACCGGGGGATCTCATTCCTCCGGGGGCCATCTCCTCGTCCTCGATGGGGGCCATCACCTTGCTAGGGGAATACTGCTTCTCAACGGCGACTATCTCCTCAAACTCGGTCTTGAGCCTCACATAGGTGGCAATCAGAGTTCCTGGGGTAGGCACGGTGGGGACCTTGCCGTTCTTACAACTTCCTTTGAGGAGTTCGTCCGCCAACGTCCTCAACTCTTTGGCCAATGCTTGTTTCTTGGAGTTCTTCGTCTCCATGGGTTGGCTCGCCAACATGGTCAACTCGTTGGTCGGTGCTCGCTTCCTGGAGGTCGCTGTCTCCAGTGGGTTGTCCGCCGGCAACTCTTTGCCTAGTGCTCCAGGATCCATCAATGAACTAACAAACAAAAAGCAATCGAAAGGAAACCACAATCGCAATGAAAACGGGAAAAGAATAGGATGTTAGAATCGGTCGGTGCTTCACAAAAAGAAGATTCTTGGAATGAAAATATAGCAGCATAACTGATTCGCCCACCTTTCCTTCATCGGTACAGAAGAAAAATGGCAGAAGTGAGTAGCCTGGAGTGAGGTTTTCTTCAAGAAAGGGAAGAAAGGGCTTGAACGAGCGTTCTAGTGAAATGATGGTTGCTTCGTCCAGTCCAACTTGGAGGCCACCTTACCACTGCTGGTAAAGGTGTGGGTTTTATGATATGACGGGTCATGACGGCCACACCGGGGTTACAGGTGAGTCTCGACTGTAGCACCTCGCTGTGATTTGGTGGATGGCACGCGGGCCCGGATGCTTTGAAATGTCCCGCATGTAGATAGAGCGGCTAGTCATATAGGAGTGCTCAATATTGTGCACCGTGACCAAGGCGGAGAGGAAAACGAGAGAACTACATAATTAATGCATGAGTTTAATTAGGGTAGTTTTGTAAAGTACGAGATACATTCCTCCAATCGCAAAATGCCTTGGTTCATGAGATTTGAGATTTGAGCCCTATAAACCGGAAGGGAGGGAGTACTGCACATGGTGTAGTCTAGTCACTTGTTGAAATCTCTAGAAAGGAAAATACTCCTTTCCGGTTTACAGGGCTATACTACTCCCTCCGTCTAGGTGTTTAAGTCATCTTAGGCTAGCCATAGTGGGAGTAACTTAGCTAGTAACATAGCGCACTCCAAGAATTTTTTTCTTATGTGGCAAGTAATTAATGAGAGGTGGTAACATAATATGTTACTGTAACATAGCGCTTTTCAAGATAAGATGAGTCTACAAGCTAATAAATGAAGCCATCTAAAATACTACTATTATGTTATTTTGCATTATGAAGGTAGTAATTTAGGCTAGTGTTATATGCATGACACTAGTCTAAGTTACTCCCCACTATGACCAGCCTTACGAAAACCAAATAGTCCCAAAACACTTAGGCGCGGTGCATTAACTTCTTCCTTGTTTCTTGTTTCTTGACATATCAACCAATAAGAGATGAGAGGTGTGCATGCTTTTAATGACTTGCAATGGCTAGTTCATTGCATGCAATGCTATTAATTATCAAATAAACATTGGTGACCCCAGGAGGAAATGGTTCTAAGCGCGTGGACCTATGCAGAATGAGTATCAACCAATGGATAATGGAGTTTACTTGTTAAACAATAGCAATTTTGTCTCATGCAAGAGCCTGGCTAGTACTCCAAGGAACCACACCACGCGAGCGTTCGCAACTGCCACGTTCGGGTTGCACTTGGCTCTTCGCCTCTCCGAGAAGACAAACAATAATGATTACTTCTACTTCTACAGTATCGAATGCACTACTGCATGTCCGTCCACCTCATGCGGGAGGGATAGCGAAAGCTTCAACTTACTGCTCCTGCCTTTGCGTCCATGACAGGTGGGCCCAACAGGTGGTTGGCCCTCCTGTCATGCAGCCAAAGGCAGGTGCAGTTAAGGGACCGGAGCTTAGTCTGCGAGGGAGAGGGCGTTGTAGTAATGAAATTTCTCGGTCTTGTACGAGTTGACGAAGATAGGGGTTGCTTGCTTGCTAGCGTTGCTCACTACATATATATAGGCTGGAGCCTCCGCGCTTGCTTGCTAGGGTTGCTCTATTCACACACTCTCATCCTCTCCAGATTTAAACAAGATTGGGGTAGTAACACCGTCTTTCTCCCTTCAAAAAACATTGGCTTTCTATCCTCACCGCTGGTTACAGATCCGGATGTATCCCCCTCCGCCGGTGAAGGGGAGGAGGGGCAGGGTTTAGGCTGTCATCGACAGCGAGGGAGGAGACCCACCGCCGGCCACACCGTTATCTCTGGCCGAGCGCTGGCGCGGGAGGTCCTCCGATCCCTTCGTCGTTGCCTGTGGGCGGATCCGGCCTCCCGCCGCCCACCTATCCACATCCCGACGACCTTCAGGTATATCTTCTTCGAAACCGCCTTAGCTCTACTTCCCCAGCTCGCTACGTTGCTGCATGTGCATCATTTTCTACCTCTCAGCCCCTCTCGATCGGATGGTCCAACGTCACATATTTTTTTCTTCTTCTATTGTTAGAGGTAAAGCTACTTCCTGGAGTCGAATCTTGTACTCCCTCCGTCCGAAAATACTTGTCATTGAAATGGATGTATCTAGATGTATTTTAGTTCTAGACATATCCATTTTGATGACAAGTAATTACGGATAGAGGGAGTACTTGGTTCAAATAAGAAATAAAATGGGGGTGGGGGAATTTAGTATGTACATCCAATGGCGGAGCTAGCACAGGATCATTGGGAGGGGCAATGGCAAAATACGGCTTTATGAAGGGGTAAAAGTCCCTATTTTTCTCAATCTATGCCATCTTAAAAAAATTCTTCACAAAAGCTACCAGGTTTGGGGGGGCCACAGCCCCCTCAGCCATACACATAGCTCCGCCTGTGTGTACATCAGACTTGGTACAAACAGGAAGGAAAGGGGGTGAAAGTAGTACAGACTGGTCATCCAACCGGTCTCTTGGTCGAAAAGGGAAATATAGGGGTAACGCTGTACACAGTGGTATGACCAGGACTAGATTTGCTATCCACACATAGGAGTAGGTGGCTAGAGTGTACAAAAATGGGACCAACCCAGATATGTTTCTTGGATGTTTGTTTCTCGGGGCAACAAACTATGAATCACCACTTTATGCCCCTGTTTACGTACATGGTGCTGGACTGCTGCTGCACCCACTGTTATAAGCCATGACAAGTTTAGCCAAATGTTTTTGCCTGTAATTATTTGAGACTCTGATTGTTTCCTCTGTGCCTTTTTGTGCAAACAGGGATATCCAATTCACCTGGTTGCTGTTGTGACCTTTTGGTGCACTGCACAAAACTCTTCTTAAAAGAAGTGACTTTTGTGCTGTTTAACTGGAATGTCATAATGGAATAGTTGGTTCATTTTGGTGGAACTGCACAAAGGGAGATCTGTGTTCCAATCCTCATCATCCATATTGGCGCCATAACCTTCCTTTAGGTAAGAATGATATTTAATGCATGTGTTCATCTCTATTTTCCGACTGCCATGAGAAAATAATGTTGTTTTTTACTAGTACACTTGTACTCCCTCACTGACAAAACCAATTATGAATTCGAAGGCCAATCATGTACTTGGTTTCACCAACTAGTGAGGAGAAAGAGAAACAGAGCATGAAGAGGAAGAAGAAGAATAATAAACAGTGCCAAGGCGATCTTGCTGAAGCCAGAGGCCTCAGTCGAGGCCATTCAAGGGCTCCGGCAACGACTACCTTACATGTGAGACGATCCTCCAGGGAGCCCTTCCACTTCTGCTGTCTCACTTAATTAATTAGGAGTACTTAAGTACCACTAATTTATTACTGCCTAATTTTCCTGTTGGAGTTAAACAAATCTTTAGTAGGACCCTATGCTGAATCATGTACGTGTGTATGTTTGTCTATGGAGGTGAATCATGTGGTGGAGCAGGGAGGGAATATTATTAGTGTCATGACATAATAGTGCTATTGTTTTGCATGTCAATTTATTGTCATTGGTTCAATGAGGCAATGTTTTGCGTATTATCCATCATGAATTTGATGCTACTGGTTGAGTAATATGCTAATGTCTTCCTATCCTTTCTCACTAAGCTAATGAAGGTTTCACCTTGTTCCTACTTGTGCAAACAGGGATCATGTTGTGCCAATCATACATTAAATGGAACTACACAAGACAATACAATGAACTGTATCCCAGCCAGTGCTTTAACTCTGCTGGAAGTTCTTGATAATCTTTCGATATAATCTCAGCACTGGTAAACAAGACTGATTTCAACCATACATTTGAAGCGCACAAAAATATATACTATTGTGTGATTCCAGTGAGTGCTTTATCATATCTTATGGGACTACATGAATAAGCTTTTTTTCTCAGGTTGGTACGAGCCTAAGGCCTTTATCCATATTAGTTTGCTGTCATCTCTATTTGTATCATGCTACTATCATGAGAAACTCCTTTATCTTTGCACATTAAAGTTTTGCAACCTATGATAAATGGCAATGCTTTGAGTGTTGAGTTGAGCTAATTGGCACTGATTAAATAAACTAATACCTCTCTTTAAGCAAGTCTAATATGTTGCTAACTTTACCAATTAAGATAATGAGGGTGCTTCTATTTGTTAGTGTATGTTTCATAAACTAGTCCCACTATTACAGTAATCTCACTCTCTCAATATATGTGCCAATAGGGATGCTCTATTTTGGTGGAACTGCACAAAAACTTTGGGTGCTTCATTGCCTCGACAACTTCCGTCCTTTCCTGTCAGTTGCTAAACTTCGCATGCTTTCTTCCTTTGTTGTCAGTCGCTTGGCTTATCTCGGCTTCCAGTCAAAGGAAATAGTAATTGATATGCTACCTCACACAGGTTGGTACTGGTCTTTATCCTGATTATTGTGCCTGTCATATGTATTGGTAATTTGGTATTGTGCTACTGTTTGCCGATTTCATAAAGGAGTAATTTGGAGCCTGAACTCGCAGGCAAACCATTACATCGGGTGATTTCAGTAGAACTGTACAAAATGATCAGATGGACAGGTACTTATGCTGCTGCTATGTACTCCAAAGTTCACTCAGACAAGCATCGATGTTGACAAGAAGTGCCTATATTCATTCGAGTATCAACCGGCGTCAACCAATTGTCAAACTCCAAGTGTTAGGAGAGTGAACGCCAAAAATATTGCTTGGTTCATAGCCCAGAAAAACGTAGTCCAGTCTTTGGTCCCAACTTGTGCCTTTTGGTTATCGGCACATATGTTAGCGAACTATATGGAATGGAGTCTAAAGATTCCAGACAAGTTGGTTGACGCGTATATTCATCTGGCACTTAATCAGTCTGCACGCCAAGGATGCTCCATTTCAGTTGAACTGCACAAAAAATTTCGGTGGTTCATTTTCTCAACCGCCTCCTTTCTCGTCTTCAATGTAGAATTTTGGCGAGATACAGGACCAAGATAACCCAGTAAACTGGTTGGATGAAAGTAGTGGCCAAGTTGCTCAAACCTCCCTAGGCACGAGGCCACTATTTGAGGATAAACCTACAAGCAAAGTTCAGATTGTCTGTGCTGCCTCTTATGTACTCGAAAGTTTACTTGTACAAGAACTAATTTTAGCAAGAAGTACCTCCGATTGAACACCATTTACCAGTCTGTACCCTAGGTAATTAAAGTTCGTCCATGGATCATATTGGCTGTAATCTCAATCATTTGGATGCATAAACATACTGAACATGCGTATATCTGAATCTTTTTGTAAATTATGTATGAATATTGTCGTGTGATCTATCAATCATTTGGATGCATAGATATGCTGAGCTTGTGTATATATGAATCTTTTGAGTTATTGATTGTGAATGTTGGCTATGGATATGAACGTGTCGTGTGAACCTGAGTTTGATATGAATGTTTACCTTTTCTGTTGTATTTGTGTGTGAACTTGTTAGTATGACTACTGTGGGGTATAAAACGCAGGTCTCTTATAAAAGTAATGCCATGTCCAATTTATGTTTTCCCTTCTAACCACCGCGGCTGTGCTGCCGCGCACCCGAACCAGTGAAGTTTCCCACTCTTCTACATCTGCGACTCCACTGCAGCTTAATAAATAGTAACGTCTTCGGTTTTAGCCCGGTTTTCCGTAGATTAACCAGGCAATTCTCTTCTTCTTAATTAATCAACGAGGCAATTCTTTTGCCTCCGTTTCTAAAAAAATTAGTAACGTCTAACTGAGCCAGTTAGTTAGATGCATACACTTGGTGTAGTAGGATCTTTATTTAGTTTGATGCATACACTTGTTCTTTTTTGGTAGCCCTTTTGTAATGATGGCTGATGTTTGGTTTATAAGAGAGAGATGCATCTTCACTCTTCTGGCCCGCTTACTGCTTCTGTTGCACCCCCAGCCCTGGTTGCTGCTGCTGCTGTTTTCAATGTACAATCAGTAGTATATTTCGTCTGTTGGTTGAATAAATGTGTTGTTAGAATGACAAACACAATGTTTTGGAAGTCGTTGCATGGTTCGATCCTTTAGTGCCCCGTACCGTACGTAGCGCATACTATTTATCCTACGGAACACATTTTTTTAAACTCGGAACACATTTTGCACTTGTTGATAACATGCAGCCCACTGATGAAGGCCCAATAGAGAAGCCCATAGTTAACTAGAAGGGAGGCTCTCACATGAATCAGGCCCAGGTACATGCTCATGGTCCCCTAAACATAAATAAATAAATAAAGCTAAATGCTCATGCACCAGTTCTTTGGGAAAATAGGTAGCCCAGTATTTCTTTTTGAAGAATACCCAAGCTAGGCCTATTTGTTTTCTCCGAATTACTGGGCTGCAAATCTTTCAAGACGAGGAGGGATGCATTCCGGCCTGGCTTAAGAGTATGGTCAATGTCTGTTAAAAGTAATATCAAAAGGGGTTGAAAATTTCAAAAAAATATAGCAAATGGGATATAAGTTTCTTTTTTTGTTTTTGTTCTTCACTGATATCTTATACGTATTTCATTGGATTTAACATGACATAGTACTAATTTATTTTTAAATTTGTTTTAGTATGTCTATTAATTTTTGGATTAAGAATATTTCGTTCCCCAGCAAAAATTTGTGAATTTTCAAAATTTCCCACATATTTAGTTAATTTTTTGACCCTGGCACTGACCAGAAAATGGCCAGCAATTCTAAAAATGGAAAACGGGCTGCAATAAATTCCATATGAATTAGAAAATGAGTAAAAATTATAAAAATAATAGCAAATGGGTTGTACACGCCACAGATTTCGAGGCTAACTTGTTTATGCAAGGCTTTGTCAGTGAACACACGATTCTAGCAGCAGTTAGTGTTGGATGTCCATCCAACGGCCGACGTGCTTCTTCAATCTCTGATCTTCCTGCTCTAGCCGCCTAAACTAGCGCCGGTGGGACTGCCTGCTCCCTCCTCTTGTGGCCCGCTGTGATGCCGCGCAGGCTTCCCCGGCCCACCCTACTCCCTCCGTTGGCCCGGCCGCACGCAATCAACTGCCTCCTTATTACACGAAAAAAATGATTCCTCCCACTAACATCTGGGGCGCACCGGTTGGGAGGCTGACCTATGGGCCTACTAAGTTGACGCATACACAGGGCTTGTCAACTTAGTCAACAAATGATTCTAGCAGCAGTAACCGTTGGATTTGAATCGAACGGTCCTGCGGCTTCTTCAATCGCTGCTCTTCTTGCACCAGCCGCCCAAACCAGCGCCAGGGAGACCGCCTGCTCCTGCCTCCAGTGGCCGGCTGTGCTGCCGATGAGGCCTCATCGCCCCCTACTACTCCCACCGCTAGCCAGGCCCTGCGGCGACGGCAGCCTCACACCGCAGCCGAACCAGCGAACCCTCATACTCCTCTCCGCGCAGGCATCCACTGCCGCGTCTTCCCCGGCCCCGTGTCGTCCCCTTCCTAGGCCTCCCTGTCTTCCACCGCCTTGGTGCTCTCGGCGCGGCGTGGTCAATGTGGTCAACGACATTCCATCGGAAGTGTACTGTACGTGGAGAGGCTGACAGCTGGGTCCACGGCCACAGCCCAGTTTTTTTTGTGATTTGCCAAGTAAGTCGCTTTGTCAGGCCTGTTGGGCTGCAAATCTTTCAAGACAAGGAGAGCTTTCATTCGGCTGGCCGAGAAAATGGCCCATCAGTAATGAGAAATGGGATGTACATTTTTTAAAAACACATCAAACGGCAATTAGTTTCAAATATCTTTTCTTCATTCGAGATTTGAAAATTACATTAATTTTTATGAATGGAGAATTTGTTGGATTTTATATTGATATACATTTATTTTTAAAATCAGTTTGAATGTGAGTCAAAAATTCGGGATTAAAACAGTTCGGACCGCACCGAAATATGCAAAATTTCGTATAATTTTTTAACCGTGGCCACAATATGGGCTGTAATGCTAACAAAAAGAATATGGGCTCCAAAAAAACCTTAATAATTAGCAAATGGGCTGTAAATTATTAGAAATAATGCAGATGGGTTGTTGCTGTTTTCCACAGATTTGAGGCTTTCCTAAAAAAGGTTGACGCACAGCAGTGAGTGTTGGATGGGCCATTCAACGGCCGTCGTGCTTCTTCCAATCTCTGCTCTTCCTGCTCCAGCCGCTCAAACAGGCGCCGCGGGATTGCCTGCTTCCTCCTCCCCGCAGCCGGCTCAGCTGCCGCGTAGGCCTCACTGCCCCACCGTACTCCATCGCTGGCCTAGCCATCCCTCTACTCACCCACACCTGCTGTTATTCTCCGGCGATGACAGACGAACCAGTAAACCCTCGTACAGTCATACTCCCCTCCGTGTGGGAAACAACTGCCGAGTCTTCCCTGCCTCTGTGTCGTTCCCTTCCTAGGCCTCGTCGTCGTCCACCGCCCTGGTGCTCTCGGCGCGGCCTGATCAACGTGGTCAACGACCGACATGCATCTGAAGTGGACTGTACGTGGAGAGGTTGGCAGCTGGGTCCACGGCCGCACGTAAGGAAATGCCTCCTTATTACGCGCAAAATAATGATTCCTCCGCCTGACATCAGGGACCCACCGAAAGGGCCTCTGCATTTCGCGAAAGAAACGTTACCGCCGCTGACAGCTCGGACCCACCAGCTATATCTTCGCACGCAAGGAAGTGCCTCCTTATTACATAAAAAATGAATACCCCCTGCTAGCTGGACCCACCTTGATGGGAGGCTGACTTGTGGGCCTACTAAGTTCACGGGGACGGAGGGCTTTGTCAACTTAGTCAATTATGCACGATTCTAGCTCCAGTGACCATACGATGTCCATCCAACGGCCGTAGTGCTTCTTCAACCTCTGGTCTTCTTGCTCCAGCCGCCCAAACCAGCGCCGGTCGTGCCTCGTGCTCCTGCCTCTCCGTGGCCGGCTGCGATGCGGCGGAGGCTCACCGCCCCCTACTACTCCCACCGCTGGCCAGGCCATCCCTCTACTCACCCACACCCCCTATTATTCTGCGGCGACTGCAGCCTCACACCGCAGCGAACTAGTGAACCCTCGTACTCCTCTACGCGTGGGCATCCACTACTGCGTCTTCCCCGGCTCCGCGTCGTCCCCTTCCTAGGCCTCGCCGTCGTCCACCGCCCTGGTGCTCTCGCGCGGCGTGGTCAACATGGTCAAGGAACGGCTTTCCATCGGACGTGGACTGTACGTGGGGAGGCTGACAGCTGGGTCCACGGCCGCAAGGAAGTGCCTCCTTATTACGTGGAAAATAATTTATTCCTCCACCTGACAGCGGGACCCACACGACGGCCACCGTATTTCGCAAAAAAACCTTTCCCCCTGACTGCTGGGACCCACCAGCTACATCTTCGCACGCAAGGAAGTGCGTCCGGGCAAAAAAACGATTCGCCCCTGACTGCTGGGACCGACCAGCTACATCTTTGCAGGCAAGGAAGTGCCTGACAGTCGGGACCCACCTGGTCGAAGCGTACGTAGCATTGTCATTCTGGTCGCGAACGTGTACGTACATACTGGTCGATGTAGAGGCGCACACGTGTCGTAGTAGAGGCGCGCACGTGTCGTAGTAGAGGCGCGCACGTAGCATTTACACGTACGTACAGCGGCCAGGGTGCAAGAAAGAAAATACGGCCACGTATGTGTACATACGGGCGGGGTCTCGAATGCCTACTCGCGCAGACGTACGGCCAGGGCTTGTGTACATGGCTGGGTCGGAACGGAGAAACAACGTCGTCGTCGTGTTCATGGGGAGGCAACGGAATGCGTCGTGTTCATGGGGAGGCAACGGAATGCGTCATGTTCATCGGGAGGGCTTGGACGGAACAGGCGATGGAAACGAGGCCTGGCATACCACAGAACGGAGGAAACGGCCTTGTGTTCGACCGGCCACGTTCGAAACGGGATCCTGTTCATCGGGAGGGGTCTGGCGTACCGCAAAACGGAGGAAACAGACCTCCTACGGTCGAAACAGGGGTCCTGTTGATCGGGAGGGGTGTGGCGTACCGCAAAATGGACGATACGGACTTGTGTTGGAGCGCTACGGTCGAAACGGGGGTCCTGTTCATTGGGAGGGGTGTGGCGTACCGCAAAACGGGACTCCACGGGATACTGTTCATCTCCACCATCGACCCCCTCCAGCCTCCACGAGCTACTGTTCATCCACCGTCGACCTCCTCCAGCCTCCACCTGCGACTATTCATCCATGGGCTCTGTTCATCCAGCCTCCACCGCGTGCTACTCCACCGGCTACTGTTCAACCAGCCCTCTCCACGGGCTCCTGTTCAACCACCCCTCGACGAGCTACTGTTCATCCTGCCCTCCACCATCTACTATTCATCCTGCCCTCTACGGGGTGGTCCTGTTCATCCAGCCCTCCACGGGGTCCTGTCCATCCAGCCCCAAGTGGCTCGATCGATCGGGGTCCTGTTTATCCATAGGCAACACCACAGGGTCCTGTTCATCCACCCCCACCGGGAACTGTTCATCCAACGCCCCCCAACGCTCACTGTTCATCCAGAGGCACATCGATCGGCTTCAGTTAGCAACAGTAGCAAGGAATCGCTCGATCAGGGTTCATTTAACAGCCATTCGATCGATAGCTCGGGTTCAGTAACGCGTAGCCTGCAGTGCAATCGCTCGGGTTCAGTTAGAGCCCGACGCCTCGCTTGGGTTCAGTTAGAGCCAATGCCTCGCACACACGCGCGTACGTGTATGAGCGAAGCGCATCGCTCGGCCCCCGACCTCCCACCGTAACCGGGAACTCCCGAAATTTTCCTCGCCCTCGCTTCTACCATGTTTTTTCCGTCATGGATGGCCCAAAGAATGTCATGCAGCTGCATCTCCGCCCGCCCAGGACGAAAAGCCCATTTTTGTCATGATTTTTTTGTCATAGAAGTAGGAGCCCACCACATCTATGATGATACCAGGTTTTGTCACAATATCGTCATAGAAGTGTCATATGTATGACAGAAAAAATTCGTTCGGCCAAAATGTCACAGATGTGTTTTTTGTAGTGAGTGTTCCATGCCCTTTTTTAATGGAAATTGGAATCTAATATTCCCTTCCTTCATATCAATAATTGCACCAACCGTTCTAAGGAAAGGTCTACCAAGAATAATAGGGCAAGAAGGATTGCAATCTATATCAAGAACGATAAAATCTACGGGCACATAATTCCTATTTGCAACAATAAGAACATCATTAATTCTTTCCATAGGTTTCTTAATAGTGGAATCCGCAAGATGCAAGTTTAGAGAGCAATCATCAAAATCACGAAAATCTAGTAAATCACACAAAGTTTTGGGAATAGTAGAGACACTAGCACCCAAATCACACAAAGCATAAAACTCATAATTTTTAATTTTAATTTTAATAGTTGGTTCCCACTCATCATAACGTTTTCTAGGGATAGAAACTTCCAATTCAAGTTTTTCTTCATAAGATTGCATCAAGGCATCAACGATATGTTTAGTAAATGCTTTATTTTGACTATAAGCGTGAGGAGATTTTAGCACGGATTGCAATAAGGAAATACAATCAATCAAAGAGCAATTTTCATAGTTAAATTCCTTGAAATCCATAATAGTGGGTTTAGCAACATCTAGGGTTTTAATTTCTTCAATCCCACTTTTATCAAATTTAGCATCAAGATCAACAAATTCCGAATTCTTAGAACGCCTTCTAGGTAACGGTGGATCATATTCAGTCCCATCATTATCAAGATTCATATTGCAAAACAAAGATTTAATAGGGGACACATCAATAACTTTTAGATCTTCATCATTATATTCATAGGAATTAGAAGAACACGCTTTTATGAAGGCATCTTTCTTATCACGCATCCTAGCGGTTCTTTATTTGCACTAGTCAATGGAAATTCTCATTGCTTTGAGAGACTCATTGATATCATGCTTAGGTGGAATAGATCTAAGTTTCAAAGAATCAACATCAAGAGCAATTCTATCAACGTTCCTAGCCAAATTATCAATCTTAAGCAATTTTTCTTCAATCATAACATTAAAATTCTTTTGTGAAGAAATAAATTCTTTAATATTAGGTTCAAAATCAGCGGGCATCTCATTATAATTTCCATAAGAATTGTTGTAGGAATTACCATAATTATTAGAGGGATTACTAGGATAAGGCCTAGGATTGAAATTTCCTCTATACGTGTTGTTACCAAAATTGTTCCTACCAACAAAATTCACATCCATAGATTCATTATTATTCTCAATCAAAGTAGACAAGGGCACATCATTAGGATCAGAAGAAACACTCTTATTAGCAAATAATTTCATAAGTTCATCCATCTTTCCACTCAAAACATTAATTTCTTCTATCGCATGCACCTTTTTAGTAGATCTTTCAGTATGCCATTGAGAATAATTAACCATAATATTATGTAGAAGTTTAGTAGCTTCTCCTAAAGTGATTTCCATAAAAGTGCCTCCCGCGGCCGAATCTAAAAGATTTCTAGAAGCAAAATTTAATCCGGCATAAAATTTTTGTATAATCATCCACAAATTCAAACCATGAGTAGGGAAATTACGTATCATTAATTTCATTCTCTCCCAAGCTTGTGCAACATTTTCATGATCAAGTTGTTTAAAATTCATAATATCGTTTCTAAGAGAGATGATCTTAGCGGGAGGAAAATACTTAGAGATAAAAGCATCTTTGCGCTTGTTCCATGAATCAATACTACTTTTAGGCAAAGACAAAAACCAAGCTTTAGCACGATCTCTAAGCGAAAAAGGAAATAGCTTCAATTTAACAATATCATTATCGACATCTTTCTTCTTTTGCACGTCACACAAATCAACGAAGCTATTAAGATGGGTAGTGGCATCTTCACTAGGAAGGCCGGAGAATGGATCTTTCACGACAAGATTCAACAAGGCAGTATTAATTTCACAAGATTCAGCATCGGTAAGAGGAGCAATCGGAGTGCTAAGGAAATCATTATTGTTGGTATTGGTGAAGTCACACAATTTAGTATTATCTTGAGCCATCGCGACAAACAAGCAAACTAACACATGAGCAAACAAAAAGCAAATGGGCAAAAGAGGCAAACGGAGAAAGAGAGGGAGGAAGGAGAGAGAGAGGGCGAATAAAACAGCAAGGGTGAAGTGGGGGAGAGGAAAATGAGAGGCAAATGGCAAATAATGTAATGCGGGAGATAGGGATTGTGATGGGTACTTGGTATGTTGACTTTTGCGCAGACTCCCCGGCAACGGCGCCATAAATTCTTCTTGCTACCTCCTGAGCACTGCGTTGGATTTCCTCGAAGAGGAAGGGATGATGCAGCAAAGTAGCGTAAGTATTTCCCTTAGTTTTTGAGAACCAAGGTATCAATCCAGTAGGAGGCTACGCTCGAGTCCCTCGTACCTACACAAAAACAATAGCTCAACGCAACCAACGCGCTTAGGGGTTGTCAATCCCTTCACGGTCACTTACAAAAGTGAGATATGATAGAGATGATAAATAATATTTTTCGTATTTTTGGTATAGAGGTGCAAAGTAAATAAAGTAAAAGCAAAGCAATAATAAAGTGATGGAGAATGATATGATGAGAAAGAGACCATGGGGCCATAGGTTTCACTAGTGGCTTCTCTCAAGAGCATAAGTATTCTACGGTGGGTGAACAAATTAATGTTGAGCAATTGACAGAATTGAGCATAGTTATGAGAATATCTAGGTATGATCATGTATATAGGCATCACGTCCGAGACAAGTAGACCGAAATGATTCTGCATCTACTACTATTACTCCACTCATCGACCGCTATCCAGCATGCATCTAGAGTATTAAGTTAAAAACAGAGTAACGCCTTAAGCAAGATGACATGATGTAGAGGGATGGTTTCATGCAATATGATAAAAAACCCATCTTGTTATCCTCCATGGCAACAATACAATACGTGCCTTGCCGCCCCTTCTATCACTGGGAAAGGACACCGCAAGATTGAACCCAAAGCTAAGCACTTCTCCCATGGCAAGAACAACCAATCTAGTAGGCCAAACCAAACTGATAATTCGAAGAGACTTGCAAAGATAACCAATCATACATAAAAGAATTCAGAGAAGATTCAAATATTATTCATAGATAGACTTGATCATAAACCCACAATTCATCGGTCTCAACAAACACGCCGCAAAAAGAAGATTACATCGAATAGATCTCCACGAGAGAGGGGGAGAACATTGTATTGGGATCCAAAAAGAGAGAAGAAGCCATCTAGCTACTAGCTATGGACCCATAGGTCTAAAGTAAACTACTCACACTTCATCGGAGGGGCTTGGATGATGATGTAGAAGCCCTCCGTGATTGATGCCCCCTCCGGCGGAGCTCCGAAACAGGCCCCAAGATGGGATCTCGTGTATACAGAAAGTTGCGGTGGTGGAATTAGGCTTTTGGCTCCGTCCCGATCATTTGGGGGTACGTGGATATATATAGGAGGAAGAAGTATGTCGGTGGAGCTTCGAGGGGACCACGAGGCAGGGGGCGCGCCCTAGGGGGGGCGCGCCCTAGGGGGGGCGCCCCCTACCCTCGTGACCACCTCGTTGCTTTTTTGACGGAGGGTCCAAGTCTCCTGGGTCTTATCTGATGAGAAAATCAAGTTTCCGAAGGTTTCATTCCGTTTGGACTCCGTTTGATATTCCTTTTCTTCGAAACCCTAAAACAGGCAAAAAACAACAATTCTGGGCTGGGTCTCCGGTTAATAGGTTAGTCCCAAAAATAATATAAAAGTGGATAATAAACCCAATAATGTCTAAAACAGTAGATAATATAGCATGGAGCAATCAAAAATTATAGATACATTGGAGACGTATCAGGAAGAGATCTTGAAGCACGAGGAGGTGCTAATGCTGGTGTTGGGGAATGCAGCATTGCAAAAAAATTCCTACAATCATGCAAGATCTATCTAAGAGATGCATAGCAACGAGAGGAGAGAGTGTGTCTACGTACCCTTGTAGACCTAAAGCGGAAGCATTTAGTAACGTGGTTGATGTAGTCGAACGTCTTCGCGATCCAACCGATCCAAGTACCGAACGTACAGCACCACCGCGATCTCCACACGTTCAGCTCGGTGACGTCCCTCAAACTCTAGATCCAGCTGAGGCCGAGGGAGAGTTTCGTCAGCATGACGACATGGCGACGGTGATGATGAAGTTACTGACGTAGGGCTTCGCCTAAGCACTACGACAATATGACCGAGGTGTGTTTTTGTGGAGGGGGGCAGCGCACACGGCTAAAACAATTGTCAACTTTTGTGTCTATGGGGTGCCCCCTCCCCCGTATATAAAGGAGGGAGGAGGAGGAGGCCGGCCTAGGAGGGGCGCGCCTATAGGGGGAGTCCAACTAGGATTCCCAATCCTAGTTGGAGTCCCCTTCCTTTTCCAAGAGGGGGAGAGGGAAGGAGTAGGAGAGGGAGAAGGAAAGAGAGGGGGGCGCCGCCCCCTCCCTAGTACAATTCGGACTTGCCATGGGGGGCGCGTGGCCAACCCTTGAGGCCCTTCTCTCCTTTCCTGTATGGTCCATTAAGGCCCACTATTTCCCCCAGCGAATTCCAGTAATTCTCCAGTAGTTTGAAAAATACCCGAATCGCTCGGAACCTTTATGATGTTCGAATATAGCCTTACAATATATCGATCTTTACGTCTCGACCATTTCGAGACTTCTCGTCATGTCCGTGATCTCATCCGGGACTCCGAACAACCTTTGGTACATCAAATCACATAACTCATAGTACAAATCATCATCGAACGTTAAGAGTGCGGACCCTACGGGTTCGAGAACTATGTAGACATGACCAAGACACATCTCCGATCAATAACCAATAGCGGAACCTGGATGCTCATATTGGCTCCTACATATTCTACGAAGATCTATATCGGTCAAACCGCATAACAACATACGTTGTTCCCTTTGTTATTGGTATGTTACTTGCCTGAGATTCGATCGTCGGTATCATCATACCTAGTTCAATCTTGTTACCGGAAAGTCTCTTTACTCATTCCGTAATGTAAGATCCCACAACTAACTCATTAGTCACATTGCTTGCAAGGCTTATAGTGATGTGCATTACCGACAGGGCCCAGAGATACCTCTCCGACAATCGGTGTGACAAATCCTAATCTCGATCTATGCCAACTCAACAAACACCATCGGAGACACCTATAGAGCATCTTTATAATCACCCAGTTACGTTGTGACGTTTGGTAGCACACAAGGTGTTCCTCCGGTATTCGGGAGTTGCATGATCTCATAGTCAGAGGAATATGTATAAGTCATGATGAAAGCAATAGTAATAAAACTAAACGATCATTTATGCTAAGCTAACAGATGGGTCTTGTCCATCACATCATTCTCTAATGATATGACCCCGTTCATAAAATGACAACACATGTCTGTGGTCAGGAAACTTAACCATCTTTGATTAACGAGCTAGTCAAGTAGAGGCATACTAGGGACACTCTGTTTGTGTATGTATTCACACATGTACTAAGTTTTCGGTTAATACAATTCTAGCATGAATAATAAACATTTATCATGATATAAGGAAATATAAATAACAACTTTATTATTGCCTCTAGGGCATATTTCCTTCATTCTCCCACTTGCACTAGAGTCAATAATCTAGTTCACATCGCCATGTGATTTAACACCAATAGTTCACATCACCATGTGACCAACACCCAAAGGGTTTACTAGAGTCAATAATGTAGTTCACATCGCTATGTGATTATCACCCAAAGAGTGATCATGTTTTGCTTGTGAGAGAAGTTTAGTCAACGGGTCTGCCACATTCAGAGCCGTATGTATTTTGCAAAAATTTCTATGTCTACAATGCTCTGCACGGAGATACTCTAGCTAATCGCTCCCACTTTCAATATGTATCTAGATCGAGACTTAGAGTCATCCAGATTGGTGTCAAGGCTTGCATCGACGTAACTCGTTACGACGAACTATTTGTCACCTCCATAATCGAGAAACATTTCCTTATTGCACTAAGGATAATTTTGACCGATGTTCAGTGATCCACTCCTGGATCACTATTGTACCCTCTTGCCAAACTCATGGTGAGGTACACAATAGGTCTGGTACACACCATATCATACTTTATAGAACCTATGACTTAGGCATAGGGAATGACTTTTCATTCTATTTCTATTTTCTGCCATGGTTGGGCTTTGAGTCTTTGCTCGAATTCACACCTTGCAACACAGGCAAGAACTCCTTCTTTGACTGTTCCATTTTGAACTACTTCCAAAACTTGTCAAGGTATGTACTCATTGAAAAAAATTATCAAGCATCTTGATCTATCTCTATAGATCTTGATGCTCAATATGTAAGCAGCTTCACCAAGGTGTTTCTTTGAAAAACTCCTTTCAAACACTCCTTTATGCTTTCTAGAAAATTCTACATTATTTCTGATCAACAATATATCATCCACATATAATATCAGAAATGCTACGGAGCTCCCACTCACTTTCTTGTAAATACAAGCTTCTCCAAAAGTCTGTATAAAACTATATGCTTTGATCAACTCATCAAAGCGCATATTCCAACTCCGAGATGCTCGCACCAATCCATAGATGGATCGCTGGAACTTGCACACTTTGTTAGGATCTTTAGGATTGACAAAACCTTATGGTTGCATCATATACACCTCTTCTTTAATAAATCCATTAAGGAATGTAGTTTTCATATCCATTTGCCAGATTTCATAAAATGCAGCAACTGCTAACATGATTCGGACAAACTTTTAAGCATCGATACGAGTGAGAAAATCTCATCATAGTCAACACTTTGAACTTGTCGAAAACCTTTTTGCGACAGTTCAAGCTTTGTAGATATTAACACTACTATCAGCGTCCGTCTTCCTCTTGAAGATCCATTTATTCTGAATGGCCTGCGATCAATGGTCAAGTCCACCAAAGTCCACACTTTGTTCTCATACATGGATTCTATCTCAGATTACATGGCCTCAAGCCATTTTGCGGAATCTGGGCTCATCATCGCTTCCTCATAGTTCGTAAGTTCGTCATGGTCACGTAACATGACCTCCAGAACAGGATTACCATACCACTCTGGTGCGGATCTTACTCTGGTTGACCTATGAGGTTTGGTATTAACTTGATCAGAAGTTTTCATGATCATCATCATTAGCTTCCTCACTAATTGGTGTAGGAATCACTGGAACTGATCTCTGTGATGAACTACTTTCCAATAAGGGAGCAGGTACAATTACCTCATCAAGTTCTACTTTCCTCATACTCACTTATTTCGAGAGAAACTCCTTCTCTAAAAAGGATCCACTCTTAGCAACAAAGATCTTCCCTTCGGATCTGTGATAGAAGGTGTACCCAACAGTTTCTTTTGGGTATCCTATGAAGACGCACTTCACTGATTTGGGTTTGAGCTTATCAGGTTGAAACTTTTTCACATAAGCATCACAACCCCAAACTTTAAGAAACGACAGCTTAGGTTTCTTGCTAAACCACAGTTCAGGTTTGGACGCACCATTACATTGTGGTGTTCCAGGTGGCATGAGTTGCGAAACTATTCCACATTGTTTCAAATGAAGACCAAACTCGTAACTCAAATATTTGTTTCCGTGATCACATCGTAGAAACTTGATTTTCTTGTTATGATGATTTTCCACTTCACTATGAAATTATTAGAACTTTTCAAATGTTTCAGACTTATCTTTCATCTAGTAAATATACCCATATCTTCTCAAATCATCTGTGAAGGTAAAAAAATAACGATACCCACCGCGAGCCTCAACACTCATTGGACCGCACACATCAGTATGTATTATGTCCAACAAGTCTGTTGCTCGCTCCATTGTTCCGACGAACGGAGTCTTAGTCATCTTGCCCATGAGACATGGTTCGCAAGCATCAAGTGATTCATAATCAAGTGATTCCAAAAGTCCATCAGCATGGAGTTTCTTCATGCGCTTTACACCAATATGTCCTAAACGGCAGTGCCACATATACGTTGCACTATCATTATTAACTTTGCATCTTTTGGATTCAATATTATGAATATGTGTATCACTACAATCAAGATTCAATAAACCATTTATATTGAGTGTATGACCATAGAAGGTTTTATTCATGTAAATAGAACAACAATTATTCTTTGACTTAAATGAATAACCATATTGCAATAATATGATCCAATCATATTTATGCTCAATGCAAACACCAAATAACATTTATTTTAGGTTCAACACTAATCCCGAAGGTAAAGGGAGTGTGCGATGGTGATCTTATCAACCTTGGAATCACTTCCAACTCACATCACCACCTCGCCCTTAACTAGTCTCTGTTTATTTTGCAACTCCCGTTTCGAGTTACTACTCTTAGCAACTGAACCAGTATCAAATAGTTAGGGGTTGCTATAAACACTAGTAAAGTACACATCAATAACATATATATCAAATATACCTTTGTTCACTTTTCCATCCTTCTTATCCGCCAAGTATCTAGGGCAGTTCCACTTCCAGTGACCATTTCCTTTGCAGTAGAAGCACTCAGTTTCAGGCTTGGCTCTAGCTTTGGGCTTCTTCATGGGAGTAGCAACTTGCTTGCCATTCTTCTTGAAGTTCCCTTTCTTTCCCTTTCCCTTTTACTTGAAACTAGTGGTCTTGTCAACTGTCGGTGTCAAAACCGGCGGATCTCGGGTAGGGGGTCCCGAACTGTGCGTCTAAGGCGGATGGTAACAGGAGGCCGGGGACACGATGTTTACCTAGGTTCGGGCCCTCTTGATGGAGGTAATACCCTACGTCCTGCTTGATTGTTCTTGATAATATGAGTAGTACAAGAGTTGATATACCACGAGATCGAAGAGGCTAAACCCTAGAAGCTAGCCTATGTTATGATTGTTGTTCTTGGTCCTACGGACTAAACCCTCCGGTTTATATAGACATCAGAGGGGGCTCGGGTTAATAGAGTCAATTACAAGGAAGGAGATCTACATATCCGTATTGCCAAGCTTGCCTTCCACGCCAAGGAGAGTCCCATCCAGACACGGGACGAAGTCTTCAATCTTGTATCTTCATAGTCCAACAGTCCGGCCAAAGGATATAGTCCAGCTGTCCGGATACCCCCTAATCCAGGACTCCCTCAGTAGCCCCTGAACCAGGCTTCAATGACGATGAGTCCGGCGCGCAGATTGTCTTCGACATTACAAGGCGGGTTCCTCCTCCGAATACTTCATAGAAGATTTTGAACATGCGGATCGTGTCCGGCTCTGCAAAACGAGTTCCACATACCACCATAGAGAGAATAATATTTCCACAAATCTATTCTGTTGACGTACCCCGTAGTGTGACATCACACCATAGCCAGGTCTTTATTCGAATCATTTTTCATAACCCATCTCAGCGTGTTTCGTGAGGCGGTTTCCTTGGCACGTCTTGTCGAAGCAGAGATCATGTCCCCTTTATCACGAGATTCTCATCAATACGGACGTGGGTAACCCAACCATGCCTATGGGTAGGTCTCCTAGATCTTAGGCAAGTCCCAAACGGCCATGAGGAGGACGCTTGATATTCACCCTCTTTATAAAGGGGACAAGGCTTATTCTTCTTGATCTTGATTGAATCCGCCTCCCGCCTCGAGTTCCAACACCGAAATCTCAGGTTTAGGCACTTCAGACCTTCAACTATGTCCGGATCCAACCTTCAAGGTCGGTGGATGCCTTCCTCCGTCACGGAGGAGGACATCAAGAAGTTGAGAGAGGCCAGATATCTGACCGCCGAAATTTTGCATCGGCTGCCTGCCCGAGGGCAAGTCGTCCCTACTCCCGAACCCAACGAGAGCGTCGTGTTCGTCTCCCACTTCCTCTGAGGACTGGGCCTCGCTCTGGATCCCTTTGCTAGGGGTCTTATGTTCTATTATGGGCTAGATTTTCACGATCTGGCCCCGGATTACCTTCTTCACATTTCGTCATTTATTGTCGTATGTGAGGCCTTCCTCCGCATTACCCCTCACTTCGGCCTGTGGCTCAAGACCTTCGATGTGAAGCCAAAGATGATCGAGGGGCAGCACGCAGCATGCGGAGACGCTTCAATAAGCAAAATCGCTGACGCTCCATGGCCTGAGGGTAGCTTCCCAGAGGTGTCCGAATTGTGGCAGCGGAAGTGGTTCTACATCACAGCTCCCCGAAGTGCCAAGTGGGTAGCTGTCCCCACCTTTCGCTCAGGCCCCCCACCACAACTGATGTCATGGATCAGCAGAGGGCTGAGCTAGGGTCCAGCCAAGGACGTGCCAATACTGCAAAGCCATATCCGAGATCTCTTTGAGAGAGATTTCAGTCTGGTTATGGTAGTGCAAGTTATGCTAGTTCGTCGAGTCCAGCCTTGTAATCGCCGTCCCCTCCGCATGTGGGAGTTCAACCCGGAGGGACCGCGAGCTATCCAACACTTCCTTGGCATGATGCCCGAGGAGATGCACAAATTGTTCTTCGGACCACAAATAATGTGTCCGGACATCACTGAGGATGCAGGTCTGAGCTGAAATCGCCCGGATACCCAAGTAAGTAGCCCCACATCCGAACACACTGTCCGTTTATTTATCGCAACGTTGCCCTAAAAAAGCCGCTCTTTGACCAGGATTGGATAGCGAAGGAAAATTTGATCAGGTGTCCGGCCCCCCTCCCTCAGACCTCACCAAATCCCGTACTAACCAGGATGCTGGAGATCGTGCCTTATCAAGCACCCTTAGGAGAAGATAAAGGGGGGAACAAGGAGGCTAGTGCCTCCACGAAGGAGGTTAGCTGGGGAGGAGGGACTGAAACTTCCTCTCCTCAGGGAAGGAAGAGGACCGCCTCCGAGGACCCGGAGATAATGGTCTCCAAACGGGGGAAGAAATCTTCGCCAAAGGGTCCTGCCCCAGGGGTACCCCGGCCGCACTATGCCCTCAAGGGGATCAGCCCTCCACCGAGCTGTTAGTAAAAGGGTACTTAATAATGAAAATACCTCACTTTACTTCTGAGGAAAATAACTGAAGCATTTATCTTGCAGTTCGGATCTTAGCCCTTCTCAGCAGATCTCGTCTTTAGGGGATCTTCTTCCAGAGATGATGGAGAGCAAAACGCCTCGAGGTGTCGTCACGGAGGGTTTCTCCTGATCCGGCAAGGCCAAAAGGCAATCCTATGGCCACCCGAAGTCCTCAGTATCCGGCTCTTGAAGAGAGCAATCGAAAGAGTCCGGCACCGTCTGGTGTGCGGTCGGACGTACTGAGGGATCTGCTAGAGCGAGCGACTATCTCACAAGAGCACCGCACGTTGATGGGTACGGTGATTGAAAGGATTTCGTCCGCCGAAAGCAGGTTGCATGAAGCCTTTATGAGTCTACTGACGGGTTTTGGGGTACGCGAAATGATGTACATTTTTGACAGTACCGCACATTTTTAGATGTGCCCTGCGAAGATAGTAGCCCCTGAGACTCTGGGTGCTGTCGAAGACGACGCCGCACAGAGGATCATTGTCCTAGGAATAATCATGCCACCTTAATACGCAGGTGGCGGAGGGTCCGGTGGCCAGCCAGATTGATGAGTTTGCTGAGCTAAAGCGGCAGCTTGACGTGGCAGATGCTGACATCGTACTTGTCAACAAGGGGCTTGACGAGGCACAGGGTATGTGATTCCTCCGACGACACATGGAAGAGGAGTATGATGCCAGTATCTATAACATGTGTGTGAATGCAGATGGAGCTGCGGCCGTGGAGAACCTTCGGGCGGAACTTGCCCGAGCCAAAGAACAAGCCAGGAAAAGCGATGCGGCTGCCCTAAAGGCAGTTAAGGAGCTGAAAGCCGAACAGGCTGCTCACTGCCAAAGCAAGGAGGAGATAGCCAGGATGGTTGTGGAATTGAAGAATGCCGCTGACCGTTACGAGCTTCTTGAAAAGGAAGATTGAGAGAAGAGGACAGACCTGGAGAAGGCCACGATGGCGACCAAAGACAGCCGCTCTGCAATGAGAGCGATGAAGGAGGAGCTGTGTCAAGCCGGGGATATCATGGCTGGGAAGCCCTTTATGCTGTGGATGAAGTTCGGAGATCCTAGGTACGCCCCTTTGGACCGGATGTGGAGTTCTGCGGACGCATATCTGGACTTAGCGGCGAGTGCTGCTGATGCGGCCGAATACTTCCGAGATCAAAAATATCGCGAAGTGGAAAAGCTGTTTTGGTCACAATTTAACGTTCCAGAGCGTCCGCTTCCATTGACTGATCGGTTAGCCGAATGGGCTGAGCTGAATAGGTTGTCCGGACTCGCATGAGGTCTATTATGGATCATCTATGGCCGGAAAGGCCAAAGCCGAATAGTTATCTTAGTTTGGTGCAGCAGTTCCTTGGTGCAGTGCTGCACATCAACGCGATGAAAAGGTCGGCGTGCATAGAGGGTGCACGGATGGCCCTTGCCCGTGTGAAGACATACTGGGCGGAGATGGAGGCCACCGCCATTGCAGCCCAAGATTCGGACGAGAGCCGAGTACCAGCCGAGCACTACTTTCGAGAAGTTCTTGAGGGCGCTCGTTCAATAGAAGCGTAGTGCTCGAAGAATATTATGTTCTAATGACATGTATTCCCATTGAAAAACAATGTTTTACTGAATTATAAAGGCTATTTTATACTTGTGCCTGAAAGAATTATAATACCTCTTGTGCGGCCGTTTATGTATATATGTATATAACCTGAAAGATGGTAGTCATCGGCTTCAGCCCCCATGCATATAATGCGGGGGTGCTCGCAGAAGACTCATGTTCACACTTGATCCAATGTCTTGGTCCATTAAGGAGGTGATAGCGCAGCGAACTAGGCAATCGGACTATAATGCTTTAACACTTTCACTTAGCCAGAGGAGTCTGACAGTGGGGCTACTATATAGCCCCTGGTGGCTCCGCACTCATCCGAATTCGGGGCGCGTACATGCCTGGCCAGGAAACGGCCCTTTGTTAAGGCGGAGGAATCCCGAAGATTCCGCTAGGTCATCGAGTGGTTGACCAGTCTCACGCTATATCATGACAGTCAGTTTTCGGCTTTCTCTACTGAGGTGCTCGTCCGGGTGAACCAGGGCACAATCGCAGAAGTTCTCCTGGTGCCGCCTTAGCCGATAGAGCGGAATGTAAGGAAGCAAAACACAAGATCCGGGAAAACCCAACATTTGACCAAAGACATGATTCGGAGCTGATGCATATAAGGCCAAACTCGCGACGCCGAACACTCCCTAAGGTATTCGGTCTTTATGATGTAAACCGGGCTAAACAGTGCCCTTTGTAATAAGCCCCTGGTGTCCACGTACGTGCAATATTCTAACGTGGCCACATGCCAATACGTCAGCATCCTTCTCAATTGTACCAAGAATCCAGGGGATGTGTATCAACAAGAGACAGTAAAAAAGGATTACGCAGGGTCTTAATCTAAAAAGAATCCTTGGAATGGGTCCCTGCTGCACGTCTGCGCCTGTATCTCCGTTGTGCCGTATCCTGGATGGGTGTAGCACAATGGTCATCTGTAAAAGAGAGGAACTTAGCTGAAAAGTTGTCGTGCAAAAGGTAGGTTATACTAAATAAACCATGTACAGTTCAAGATGAGTAAAGTTGAGCCTAATTGTCACTTGTTTACACGCATTGAGCCCCTTGTAATGTTATAGGGGTATAGCCATCAAACCTGTATCAATTATATATAGCTACACCGGACTTGTCTAACCGCGTCCATGGTCTTAACGACCTGTCAGATGCTCTAGTTGGTGAGGCCGTTTAGTGTGCGGCTGCCAATGTAGCCGCACGGTCTTCCGCGCGCAAGGAGCGCTCAATATTTCCATTTACTGTAATGATGCCCCGTGGACTGGGCATCTTAAGCATGAGGGAAGTGTAATGCAGTATTGCGTTAAAGCGAGCGAAAGCTTCGCGTCCGAGTAGTGCTTGATAGCCACTTTGGAACGAGCGATGTGGAAGGTTACCTTTTCGCTGCGGAAGTTATCGGGAAAGCCGAATATAACCTCTAGTAGCAGGGAGCCCGTGCAATGGGCTTCTGGGCCTGGCGTTACTCCTTTAAAGGCAGTATTGCTATGGCTGATTTTTGTTGGGTCTATCCCC